>NC_045806.1:57154592-57863046 GCF_009873245.2 Balaenoptera musculus | reverse complement strand
GGGTTTTTTGTTGTAGGTCTTTTACTTCTCTTGTGTTTCCTGCCTAGAGAAGTTCCTTTAGCATTTGTTGTAGAGCTGCTTTGGTGGTGCTGAATTCTCTTAGCTTTTGTTTGTCTGTAAAGGTTTTAATTTCTCCATCAAATCTGAATGAGATCCTTGCTGTGTGGAGCAATCTTGGTTGTAGGTTTTTCTCCTTCATCCCTTTAAATATGTCCTGCTACTCCCTTCTGGCTTGCAGAGTTTCTGCTGAAAGATCAGCTCTTAACCTTATGGGGATTCCCTTGTGTGTTATTTGTTGTTTTTCCCTTGCTGCTTTTAATAATTTTTTTTGTATTTAATTTGTCATAGTTTGATTAATATGTGTCTTTGCGTGTTTCTCCTTGGATTTATCCTGTATGTGACTCTCTGTGCTTCCTGGACTTGATTAACTATTTCCTTTCCCATAATAGGGAAGTTTTCAACTATAATCTCTTCAAATATTTTCTCAGTCCCTTTCTTTTTCTCTTCTTCTTCTGGGACCCCTATAATTCGAACTTTGGTGCATTTAATATTGATACTACGTGGAGCTGGGAGGTCTCTTGTGGACCAGTGTCCTGAACTTGACTCTCCCACCTCAGGGGCACAGCCCTGATGCCTGGCTGGAGCACCAAGAGCCTGTCATCCACACAGCTCAGAATAAAAGGGAGAAAAGAAAGAAAGAAAGAAAGAAAGAAAGAAAGAAAGAAAGAAAGAAAGAAAGAAAGAAAGAAAGAAAGAAAGAAAGAAAGAAAGAAAGAAAGAAAGAAAGAAAGAAGAAGATAAAATATAATATAATATAATAAAGTAAAATAAAATAGTTATTAAAATAAAAAATAATAAATAATTATTTAAAATTTTTTAAGCAATAAAAAAAGAAAAAAAAGAAAGAAAGAAGAGAGCAACCAAACCAAAAAACAAATCCACTAATGATAACAAGTGCTAAAAGCTATACTAAAAAAACCCAAAGTAAACAGACAGAACCCTAGGACAAATGGTAAAAGCAAAGCTATACATACAAAATCATACACAGAAGCATACACATACACACTCACAAAAAGAGAAAAAGGGCAAAATATATATATATCGTTGCTCCCACAATCCACCCCCTCAATTTGGGATGATTCTTTGTCTATTCAGGTATTCCACAGATGCAGGTACATCAAGTTGATTGTGGAGATTTAATCTGCTCCTCCTGAGGCTGCTGGGAGAGATTTTCCTTTTTCTTCTTTGTTTGCACAGCTCCTGGGGTTCAGCTTTGGATTTGGCCCCGCCTCTGCATGTAGGTCACCCGAGGACGTCTGTTCTTCACTCAGACAGGACGGGGTTAAAGGAGCGGCTGATTCGGGGGCTCTGGCTCACTCAGGCCACGGGGAGGGAGGGGTGCGGAATGCGAGGCGAGCCTGCGGCGGCAGAGGCCAGCATGACGTTGCAGCAGCCTGAGGCGCGCCGTGCGTTCTCCCGGGGAAGTTGTCCCTGGATCCCGGGACCCTGGCAGTGGTGGGCTGCACAGTCTCCCGGGAGGGGTGGTGTGGAGAGTGACCTGTGCTCGCACACAGGCTTCTTGGTGGCTGCAGCAGCAGCCTTATCGTCTCATGCCCATCTCTCCGCACTCATAGCCGCAGCTCGTGCCTGTCTCTGGAGCTCCTTTAAGCGGCTCTTCGGCAGCTCCAGACCTTTTCCCGGACTCCCTCCCAGCTAGCTGTGGCACACCAGCCCCCTTCAGGCTGTGTTCACGCAGCCAACCCCAGTCCTCTCCCTGGGATCCGACCGAAGCCCGAGCCTCAGCTCCCAGCTCCCACCCGCCCCGGCGGGTGAGCAGACAAGCCTCTCGGGCTGGTGAGTGCTGGTCGGCACCGATCTTCGGTGCGGGAATCTCTCCGCTTTGCCCTCTGCACCCCTGTGGTTGCGCTCTCCTCCGTGGCTCCGAAGCTTCCCCCCTCCGCCACCCGCAGTCTCCGCCCGCGAAGGGCCTTCCGAGTGTGTGGAAACCTTTCCTCCTTCACAGCTCCCTCCCACTGGTGCAGGTCCCATCCCTATTCTTTTGTCTCTGTTGTTTCTTTTTTCTTTTGCCCTACCCAGGTACGTGAGGAGTTTCTTGCCTTTTGGGAGGTCTGAGGTCTTCTGCCAGCGTTCAGTAGGTGTTCTGTAGGAGCTGTTCCACATGTAGATGTATTTCTGATGTATTTGTGGGGAGGAAAGTGATCTCCATGTCTTACTCTTCTGCCATCTTGAAGCTCCGCCCCAATAAATTTTTTAGAAGTACATTATGAACAGATATTGACATTTAATATTTATTTTTTCTAAACATGGTTTTCTCCCATAATCTGATAACGTGGATTGTTATATTACCTTATTTTCTGAAATTAAATCAAGTTTGTATTCCTGGGATGAATCCAGTCACAGCATATTATGTATTTTCCTTTTTTATATCCTGTAGGATTCAGTTTGCTAATATTCTGTTTCTGATTCTTGCTTCTATGCCATGAGTGTGTGATTGACCCATGATTTTCCTTTCTCAAACTGTCCTTGACAGGATTTAATATCAAGGTTATTCCATCCTCAGGAAATGAGTTGGGAAGTATCCCACCTTTTCTATTTTTTCTAAGATTTTGTGTCAAGTTGAAAATATTTATGCCTAGGATGTTTATCAGATTTCAGTGGGGAAGCCTGGAGGTTTTTTTGTGAAAGGTGTTTTGACTACTGGTATAATTTCTTTATGGTTACCTGGAACAATTCAGGTTGGCTATTCTTTCTTGAGTCAGTTTTGGCAAGTTATTTTTTTCTAAAAAGTGGTCACCTTTTCCTAAGTTTTCAAATTGTTTGGAATAAAATGGCCCATAATATCATCTTTTTCCCCCAAATTTTATTTTTGAAAATATCTCTCCTACAGATAGTAGTTGCAAGAAAATTGCACAGAACACCGAAACATCCTTCACCTGGACTCACCCGTTATTAATATTTTGTCACATTTGTCATATTCTCTGTTTCTCTCTCTGTCTCTCTGTCTGTCTCTCTCTCTCTGTTTTGTTGAATCATTGGAGTTACTTTAAGACATTGCAGTATATCTTCTCCAAATATTTCAGCATGTATCTCTTAAGAAAAAGATTTGTCTGCTACAAAATCTTAATGCAATTATCATACTCAGAAAATTTAACTTTGAGACAATACAATTACCTACTATATGATCCTCACTCAAAATGTCCGATTGTCCCAATATTGTTTTTGTACCTGATTTCTTAAATAAATCTTGTTTCCAAATAAAGTTCATGCAGTGCATTTGGTTGTCAAGTGTCTTTAGTGTCCTTTAGAGTATAACAATTTCCTAGACTTTTTTTGGTCTTGCATGACATATTGACATTTTTAAAGATCCAATCCAGGTGTTTTTCAGAAAGCTTCTCGAATTGGGTTTGTCTGATTTCTGCTTCCTGATTCCATCAGGTTAAACATTTTGGCAGGAATATTACATAGGTGATGTCTTCTCAGTGTGTGGCATCAGGATATTCTCTTTTTTTCCAGTTTTATTCAGATATATTTGACATACAGCACTGTATAAGTTTAAGATGTACAGCATAATGATCTGACTTACATACAATATGAAAGTATTATCACAGTAAGTTTAGTGAACACCCATTGTCTTATACAGGTACAAAATTAAAGAAAAAAAATTTTTCTTATGATGAGAACTCTTAGGATTTACTCTCTTAACCAGTTTCACATGTAACATATGGCAGTGTTAATTATATTTATCATGTTGTACATTACATCCGTAGTACTTACTTATCTTATAACTGGAAGTTTGTCCCTTTTGCCCACCTTCATCCAATTCCCCTCCGCCACCCCTAGCCTTTGGGAAGCGCAAATCTGATCTCTTTTTCTCCAAGTTTGTTTGTTTGTTTGTTTGTTTGTTTTTGAAGTATAGTTGACCTACAACACTATGTTAGTTCCTGTTACACAACATAGTGATTTACTATTTCTATACATTTCAAAATGGTCAGCACGATAATTGTAGTTACAATATTGCACCATACAAAGATAGTACATAGCTATTGACTACATTCCCTACACTGTGCGTATCTCTTTGTATCTATCTGATTATTTCAAGTTGCTGACCTCTTAAGTTCAAACGCATTTTAACGACCCCGCATTTTTACTCCCCTCCTCATGTTTACTGTTTTTGACATCATATTTTCCATCTTTTTGTTTGGTGTATCCCTTAACTACTTATTGCAGATATAGATGATTTTACTACTTTTGTCTTTTAACCTTCTGCTTTGTAAGTGATTGATGTACTACCGTTACTGTATATTTGCCTTTATCAGTGAGATTTTTCCTTTCATCATTTTCATGTTTCTAGTTGTGTCTTTTCTGTTTTGCTTAGAGAAGTCAGATTTGGTGGTAATGAACTCTTTTAGCTTTTGCTTGTCTGTAAAGCTTTTGATCTCTCCTTCAAATCTGAGGGAAAGCGTTGCTGGTAGAGTATTCTTGGATGCAGGTTTTCCCCTTTCACCACTTTTTTTTTTTAAAGATTTAATTTTTTTAATTTTTGGCCACGTTGGGTCTCGTTGCTGCGCGTGGGCTTTCTCTAGTTGTGGCAAGCGGGGCTACTCTTCATTGTGGCGGCTTCTCTTGTTGCAAAGCACGGGCTCTAGGGGCACGGGCTTCAGTAGTTGTGGCACACAGGTTCAGTAGTTGTGGCGCACGGGCTTAGTTGCTCCATGGCATGTGGGACCTTCCCAGACCAGGGCTCGAACCCATGTCCCCTGCATTGGCAGGCGGATTCTTAACCACTGCACCACCAGGGAAGTCCGTCCTTTCATCACTTTAAATGTATTGTGCCACTCCCTTCTGGCCTGCAGAGTTTCTGCTGAGAAGTCCCTTGTTTGTAACTTGTTGCTTTTCCCTTGCTGCTTTTAATACTCTCTCTTTTCTTTAATTTTTGCCATTTTATTTACTATGTGTCTTGGTGTGGTCCTCTTTCTGTTTGGGACTCTCTGTGTTCCTGTACCTGGATGTCCATTTCCTTTCCCAGGTTAGGGGAGTGTTCAGCTATTATGTCTTCAAATATGTCTGCCCCTTTCTCTCTTTCTTCTCCTGCTGGGACCCCTAGAACCCCAATGTTTCTATGCTTGATGTTGTCCCAGAGGTCTCTTAAACTGTCCTCATTTCTTTTTATTCTTTTTTCTTTTTTCTGTTCAGCTTCAGTGATTTCCGCTACTGTCTTCCAGCTTGTTGATCCACTCCTCTGTATCATCCAACCTACCCTTGAAGTGTATTTTTCATTTCACTTATTGTACTCTTCATCTCTGTTTGGTTGTTCTTTATATGTTCTACGTTTCTCTTAAAAACTCCTAACTTCTCAATTTGTTCATCCAATCTTCTCCTGAGTTCTTTGTTCATCTTTATGATCATTACCTTGAGTTCTCTATTGGGTAGATTGCCTATCTCCTCTTCACTTAGTTCTTCTGGGGTTTTATCTTGTTCCTTCATTTGGAACATGTTCCTCTGTCACCTCATTCTGCCTAATTTGCTTTTTTATTCCTATGCATTTGGTAGGTTGATTATGTTTCCCAACCTTGGAGAAGTGCCTTTTTTTGTAGGAGACATCCTATGTGTCTCAGCAGCACACTACCCTCTGGTCACCAGAGCTGTGTGCTTTAGGGGTGCCCCCTATGTGGGCCACATGGGTGCTTCTGTTGTGACAGGCTAACTGGTATAAGTGGTCTGGTAGTGGTGGCTGACCCCCAGTCTCACTGGTTGCCAAGCCCTGCCTTGTGCAGAGGCTGCCATCCACTGGTGGGCAAGGTTGGGTCACATGGGGCCCTGTGGCTATTGCTGGCCCACTGGTGTGTGGAGCCATGTTCTGGAGTGGGTGAGTGCCAGGTCCAGGGTGTCTCAAAGCTGGTGTTTTCCTGCTGGTGAGTGGGGCTGGATCTTGGGGCAGCTGGCTGAGGCATCCAAGTTTCTTGGAGCTGGTCTGGGCCTGCTGGTGCACAAACCCTGGTCACAGGGTCTCTGACTGCAGCGCCCTGGTCGTCCCAGGGCTGAAACCAAGCAGAACCCTTTGGGGCTCCTGGGCATGGAAACTTTTCCATGTCTGCCGCTCCTTGTTTGTAGGGAACAGACTCCAGCCTCCATGACCTTCCCTGAGTCCCAAAGGACAGATTCAAACAGTTGCTAATCAGGGAAGGGAGGGGATACAGCGACAAGGGAGGAGCAGCCAAGAGACAATAGTGCAGCCTTGGGGCAGGGTCCTGGTTCTGCCTCAGGGATACACATAATATCTTTTGAGCTCTTTATAGAACTAAAACCCCCAACAAATGGAAGATGTCAGCATTCTTCATACCAGAGAAGACCACCTGAGGCCAGACTAAAGGAACCAGAGAAGCCCATCAAGATATTACCCGAGACCAGATTAAAGGAGTGCAGGCCAGGCACACACCCTAATCTTGTCAGCAACCCCACCCTTGAACTATTACTATAAAACTCCTCACCAAATCCTCCTGGGTTGGGACACACAATTTTGAGAGGCACGAGCCCACTGTGTAACCCTTTGCCTGGAAAAGCAGTAAAGCTATCCTTTTCTACTTCACCCAAAACTCTGTCTCTGAGATTCGATTCAGCACTGGTGCACAGAAGCCAAGTTTTCAGCATCAGGGCTAGGGTTGGCACACTGTAATTGGGGGCCAGATCCTGGGCCCTCTACTGAACAGGGCTGAGTCCTGGGGACCTATGGGCTCAGGAAGTCTGTAGTCACCTGGCTTGCTGGTGGATGGGGCTATGTTCCCGCCCAGCTAGCTGCGTGGCCTGAGGCATCCCAGTAGTTGTGCCTAAAGGCTGATGGGCAGGTCTGGGCACTGGTGCTAATAAGCTAGAGGGAGGATTCCAAAGTGGTGCTTGCCAGCACCCAGTGTCCACATGGCAGAATTAGCTCCCCAAAATGGCTGCCTCCAGTGTCTATGTCCCAGGGTGAGCTACAGTTGTTCTCTGCCTCTCTGGGAGTCTCTCCAAGATCATCAGGTGGGTCTGACCCAGGCTCCTTTCAAATTACTGCTTCAGCCCTGGCTCCTGGAGTGTGTGAGATTTTGTGTGCATCCTTTAAGAGTGGAATCTCTATTTCCCACAGCCCTCTGGCTCTCCCAAAAGTAATCCACGCTGGCCTTCAAAGCCAAATATTCTGGGGGATCATCTTCCCTGTGCAGGACCCCTGGGCTAGGGAGCCTGATGTGGGGCTCAGACCCCTCACTCCTTGGGAAGAACCTCTGCAAGTGTAATTATCCTCCCATTTGTGTGTTGCCTACCTGGGGGGTATGAGTCTTGACTATACTACATCTCTTCTCCTCCTACCCATCTCGTTGTGGTTCCTTCTTCATATTTTGATTGTGTAAGATATTTTCTCCTAGTCTTCCAGTCTTTCTCATCAATAGTTGCTCTGTAAATAGCGTAATTTTCGTGTGCCCATGGGAAGAGGTGAGCTCAGGGCCTTCCTACTCTGCCATCTTGGCCACTCCTCCCTGACATCAGGATATTCTTTTATATATATATATATATATATAATTTTTTAAATTTATTTATTTTTTATTTATTTTTGGCTGCACTGGTCTTTGTTGCTGCATGTGGGCTTTCTCTAGTTGCAGCAAGCAGGGGCTACTCTTTGTTGCAGTGCGCGGGCTTCTCATTGCGATGGCTTCTCTTGTGGAGCATGGGCTCTAGGGGCGCAGGCTTCAGTAGTGGTGGCACGTGGGCTCAGTAGTTGTGGTGCACGGGCTTAGTTGCTCCGCGGCATGTGGGATCTTCCCAGACCAGGGCTTGAACCCATGTCCCCTGCATTGGCAGGCAGATTCTTAACCACTGCACCACCAGGGAAGTCCCCATCAGGATATTCTTGATGTCAGTTTGTCCCACAACTGGTGATGTTCACTTTGACTGTTTGTTCAGGGCTCTGCTCCAAATGACTCCATTGTTATATTAACATGTCCCTTTTTTGTAGTAAACAATTTATTTCTGTGTCATTACTTTGATACTATGAATATTCAGTTGCCTCATAATATCATCTTACTATCTTTTAAATTTACTTCAATGCATTTTTTGGATGTACAAAAAAGTGTATATTATATATGCAAGTTGTTGAGTCTTAAGTATACATCTGTGAAACCATCACCACAGTCTATGCCATTAACCTATACATCACCTCCAAAATTTTCCTCCCTCCATGTTATTTATTACTGCATTTTTTGGTGATAAGAACTCTTAACTTAAGATCTACCATTTTACCAAATATGGAAACAACACAAATTTCCACTTTCATGCACTGGATCAATAAATTGTGTCATATTCAAATGAAGAACTATTATTTCATCAGCAAAAATGTACAAATTTCCACTACACAGAATAGGAATGAATCTTACAAATTTAACACTGAGTGAAAGAAGCAAGAAACAACACAGATATATTTAATACTTCCATTCATATAACTGTAAATAACTGGCAACACTTACTCATACCATTCAAAGACACATATATAGGATATAAAACCTTGAGGAAAAGGGAAGAAAGGGTGGTCACAAAAGTAGGAGTGTGGATATTTTCTTCGGAGAAGGAATGGGACTAAGATAAGACAGGGAAACTTCAGGAGCCTTGGGGGAAGCTGACAGTATCCTCTTCTGTGACTTGGGGGTGTACACTCAATAACCATTTATTAAACTACGCATATATATTATGACCTTTTCTCTATCTATGTTACCTTTCACTACAAATGGAGAAAAAATAATGCTAAGGGAAATAACATCCCAGTATAAGCATATTGTAATTATGTTCTAACCAGAAGTAGAACCAAAATTATTTCCTTTATTTATAACATATCTCATTGAGATTAGTAATCTTATTTCATTTATATTAATAGTCTTATTTTCAAGAACTCACAGATTTTACTAAAAATAATAAGAATGATGCTTACATACTTATAATATCAATCTCAATTTTTAATAAATATTCCATATTTGGGCAGTACATTTTCATTCAGAATTATTGTGAACTTGTGCTGAAACCCACAGAAGTTGCACTTTGGTTACAATTTCTCAGAGATTTCTCCCCTCCCCATCCACTTCCTCTCAGAGGTGGAGCACCAAGAGCCTGAGGAAAAGAAACGAAGGCAAAAAAACCAGGGCAATGTGCCTGCATTGTAATACACCTATTTGACCAGCAGAGGGCAGTAGTGTTTAAGACTGTTTGTAGGGAAGGGCCAGATGCCATGCCTTTGGAGTTCTCCTGTTCTTCGTGATTAGCCAATTAACCCCTGGGACTGAGGGAGTTATTTGTACCCATAAAGGTGGTGGTGATGGTGGTGGTTTTGATGAGCTGCATCTCCTTTGCCTGACGCTTCTATCTTAACACCAACCTTCACCCCTGCTCCCCCAGCAGCAACTCTTTTCTTCCTCTTTCTCCTCAGACAGAAACTGAGACCATTGATGAGCTAGACAAGGCGTGCTCCACACACACACACACACACACACACACACACACACACACACACACACACACACACACACACACACACACACACACACACACACACACCCCAGGCAGAGAAGCAGCAGGCGGTTGTGCGCAGCCCTTCAAGCCCTTCCCCTGTTCTTTGTGGGGAGCAAAGCTAGAATTTTCCTGAAATGTTAGCTTCCACCCCACAGTGAGTGCCCCTGCTTTTGTTTCTAGTCTTGTGTTCCCCCAAGGGAAGGCTCCACACTGGTTTGTGGCATTGACAGGGTCAATAGGAGGAATGTCTTCTTTTTTTAAATCTCACTGATTGATGAAATGAAACAAAAATGATTCTCTGGGACCAGCCCTCTGCCTAAAGATAAATAGCACTTCCTTTACAAATACTGCCCCATCCTCTAACCTCATTGTTTAGAATTCCAGCTATCATAATTCACCTCCCTTACTTAAAGATGGGCCTGCAGCAGAAATTAAGGAAGCATTTATGTTGAAACTTTAAATGACTAAATATTTAAAGGATCTTCTCAGATTCTTTTTTTTTTTTTTTTTTTTTTTTTTGGCCAGGCCGCGCAGCATGCAGGCTCTTAGTTCCCCGACCAGGGATTGAACCTGCACCACCTGCAGTGGAAGTGCAGAGTCTTAATCGCTAGACCACCAGAGAAGTCCCCTTCTCAGATTCTTGTTGGGGATTTTTCATCTCTTTAAGCTACATTTGCTTTATTGCTAATTCTATTATACCATTAGAAGACATTTTGAAAAAAAAAATTATTTTGACCATAATTCTAGAACCCAAATGCCTCAACTGATCATTCCCCCCATGGTTCCTGCCCCAGAATCATAGAAGTACAGAATGGTAGAGTTAGACGATCTCATGGAGAAATCTAATAGGTCTACCCCTGAGCAGTGTACAAATGAATCTGAGAGTAGAGGGACAGTGCCACGTGAAAGCCACCAGACAGTTCAACTGTACTTCTTCAGTCCCCGCTTTTTCCTTTATCAGAACAGAAGCGCCTCCATCTCCTCACAGTCAGACCTCTTGTGGACGTATGTCGAAGTTGGTGCAGTTTCTTCCCAACCTCCCAACTAGTTCAAAGCACTGAAATCTGTCCCATTTGCTGTCAGTTACAGCTAGAAGCTTGTTAACTCACGTGAGCATTCCAGGTGAAGAAGTGACTATCCCCTTCACTGTGTCCACAGGATCTGTGGTGTGCTGGGGTCACCACGGATTGTTGACCTAACAGGCCTAACAGAAGTCAGAGTAAGGTAGGGCAAGCACTAGATGAGGAATCAGGAGACCTGGCTCCCTCCTAACCTGCTGAAAAGCACTTCCCCTTTCTGAACCCTGTTTCTCCATCTGTGAAAAGAGGAAGGTGGCCTAGAACAGTGGTTCTCAACCTGGGGTCCAAGAACTTCCTGAACTTGTGTGCAAAATTGTGCGAGACAATGTATACAGTCTTCTTGGGAGGGTGTACAGAGCTTTCATCAGATTCTCAAACAAGTCCTGCTATGGACTGAATTGTGTTGCCCCAAAATTCCTATCTTGAAGCCCTAACCCTCAATGTGACTGAATTTGGAGATGGAGCCTTGAGGAGGGTAATTAAGGTTAAATGATGTTATAAGATTGGGGCCCTAATCCCACAGGACTGATAGCCTTATAAGAGGAAGAGATACCAGAAATCTCTCTCTCTCTCTTTCTCCCTACACACACAAAGGAAATGTCATGTGAGCAAACAGTGAGAAGGTGGCCATCTGCAATATAAGAAGAGAGCTCTCACCAGGAATTGAATTTGCTGGCACCTTGATCTTGGACTTCTAGTATCCAGAACCATGAGAAACTAAATGTCTGTTGTTTAGGCCACCCAGCTTGTGGTGTTTTGTTTTGGCAACTCGAACAAACTAACACAGGTCTCATAACCCAAAAAAGATTCAGAGCCACTGGACCCACTGGTCCCCAGAAACCCATCCTGGACATTCATGTTTTAATACAACACTTTTTTAGATATTTTGCAGACTTCTTGAGTTTCTGCTCAGAACTGTGCATCTTTTTTATTGCAACATACTTCATTTTCTAATAGTTGCATAACACAGGTTTAGATCTGTATAAACCCAGAGACCAGAGTTTAAATCCTGATTCCACCACCTACTAGCTGTCTGACCTCGGACAAGTTATCACATGTTTGTGCCTCATATATAAAATAGGGATAAGGTTAGTATCTACCTCACATGGCTGTTGTGAGAATCAAATGAGATAATGTATATAGAGGGCCTGGCACATAGTAAAGTTTCAACAGATATTAGTAGCTCTTGTGGTTGTCATTGTTGAACATTTAAGTTGCTATCGGGGTTTTTTGCCCTTATAAATAACACTGCTTCCTTATACATAGAGAATTTTTTTCTTTAAATGATTTCCTCAGGCTAAATTCCTGAGAGTGTTGTAATAGGGTCAATAGTTAGGTTTTTTTTTCCTTATCATTTAGATTTTTTTTTATCTTGTTCTTATTGAAAGATCTCATTTACATTTATTTAGGTGTAAATCTCTTGGAAATACACAGAAAAGCAAAATAAATCAGTTATTTATTTGTAACATTTCTAGAAGTCCTTTATATTTAGTATAGAACTTTTATGAGTCCTTTTTCAACTCAGAGTACTCTGTGTTGCTGGTTTTGCACGCCTATGCAATTCTTTGGTGGGACAGCATTTATAAAGAGCTACTGAGATCCCATCTGCACCCTTTCAATGGAGATGCTTTCTAAGGGGGTTTCATGTATGTACAAGCAATGACAACTACATCATAAAACTGCCAGATGGCCAAAAGACATCACTGACTATCAAAAGTATGCTGATTTCAGAGACATGAAAATGTAAAAAAAAAAAAAAAATGCCTGTGTTAGAATCAATGAAATATGCTTACTCACCACTACTGTGAATCCCATCTTCTTCAGGTAATTTTCTTAAACTACAGTTCCCAACATCCCTTGCAAGCCTGTGATCTGGTTCTCACCAATAAGGTACATCCATGGAAGGCTTTGATTTGGAAGTGACATGAGAAAACAGCTGGGCAGAGGTCATCGGTTTCCCTGGCATGGATGGCAACAGAGGCAGTGTTTCTGAGGTTAATCAGACCAATTAAGCAGCAATGTTTCTGAGAGCTTTGCCTAGAGCTTCTTCTATAGCCCTTCTAACAATTCTGCAGGGGATAAATTCCTTTCTGCCCCAACTAGTTAGAGTTGCCCACGAGATCTTTTCTTTCCTTCTTCCTTGTTAACAAACCCTGATTTTGTTGGGGGCAGCAATATGTTCCAGCTAAAAAGCTACATTTCCCAGGCTTCCTCAAAGAGGGATAAGCACATGACTAAATTCTGGCCAATGAGACATAAGTGGAAGTTGGTACATAGAGGTTTTGGGAAAATTCCTCAGGAAGCAAGGTGATCTCAGTATGTCCCACAAGGTAATGTCCCGCAGCTGGGGTGGTGTGTGTCAGCTCCTCAAAGCTAGAGGGTTTTTTTTTTTTTTTGGCTGCGTTGGGTCTTCGTTGCTGCGTGCGGGCTTTCCCTAGTTGCAGCAAGCGGAGGCTACTCCTCATTGCAGTGCGTGTGCTTCTCATTGCCGTGGCTTCTCCTGTTGTGGAGCACAGGCTCTAGGTTTGCAGGCTTCAGTAGTTGTGGCGCGCGGGCTCAGTAGTTGCGGTTCGCAGGCTCCAGAGTGCAGGCTCAGTAGTTGTGGCGCACGGGCCTAGCTGCTCTGCAGCATGTGGGATCTCCCCGGACCAGGGCTCGAACCCGTGTCCCCTGCATTGTCAGACGGATTCCCAACCACTGTGCCACCAGGAAAGTCCCCAAAGCTAGAGTTTTATTTTATCATTGTTGTTAAGTGTAAGCCTGGGGCACATATTCATTTTGCAAAATAAAAATCATGCCCAGAAATGCATTTGAATTATGATAAAGAAACAAAGATATGAAACCTAGACCTCCATTGTATACTGTTAACTCCCACAGGATGGCGAATGCTCTTTCAGCTTTGTACACAGCATGTACATAGCATCATTTTACCTGAACCCCATTCAACATGCATAAGGAGTCACTAGGTACAAGTTGGCCAGATGCTTCTGTAGATAATGTTAGTGCAGGAAATATTTGACAAGCCAGAGCCAGAATCTATCACTTTGCCTTCATTTCAGGTAAAATTTTTACTACATGACCAAAGATTTGGATTTTATTTTGTATTTGCAAGGTTTGCCACTGAATAATAATTAATGTCCATCTTATGATAAGCTCATACTTATAACTCAGCAGATGTTAATTTTCTTCTTGTTTGCCCTACATTCCTTTTCTTACCCTCAGAAGTTGATTTTGTTTTTCATGATGGTCTTATTTCTTAGTGTTTTAAATTGGAATGATCTTAGTTCATGAAGCTTTAAATTATTATTATAAATTCCTTTGCAGATTGAGTGCTCTTTGTTTAACTTTTGTTTCGATGTACCACTGCCTATTCCACACTGGATATATCATTCTTTGACATTATACTCTGCTGAACCTAGCAGTGAAATCTGAGTATCATCTTTCCTACCTAAAAGTACCTAAAAGATTATACAAATATATTTTATGGCAAAGAAACATGGGTGGGGGAGTTAAATCAATTGACCAATCTCCTTTTGCCCTTACCTTCTCTTCCTCTCTGCTGCCTTGAAGGCAGATGTGAAAGCTGAAGCTCAGGCAACCATCTCGTGAAGGCTAAATGACCATTCTAACTTTGAGCAGAAATACAAAAGGAGTCTGAATTTCTGAAAACATCATGAAGTACCATTTCAGCACTTGATTGCCCATCTTCAGACTTTAGCTTAAACGGAAAAAAAATTTTTTTAACTTAATTTGCTTAAGCCACTGTTTTTGGAGTCCCAGTTACTGGAGCTAAATTCAGATTCTAATTGACTTAGAATTTGGTATCTCAAAGTGCAAGCTGCGGGCTTCCCTGGTGGCGCAGTCGTTGAGAATCTGCCTGCTAATGCAGGGGACACGGGTTCGAGCCCTGGTCTGGGAAGATCCCACATGCTGCAGAGCAACTAGGCCCGTGAGCCACAAGTACTGAGCCTGCGCGTCTGGAGCCTGTGCTCCGCAACAAGAGAGGCCGCGATAGTGAGAGGCCCACACACCACGATGAAGAGTGGCCCCCCACTTGCCACAACTAGAGAAAGCCCTCGCACAGAAACGAAGACCCAACACAGCCAAAAATAAATAAATAAATAAGTAAATTTAAAAAAAAAAAAGAATAGCTTTCTAAAAAAAAAAAGTGCAAGCTGCAAGTTACAGAATCTAAAGTTTTAGAATTGGCTGACTAGAAAGGGTTGGGCTTGGAGCCATAATGGTAAAGCTATGGCAGGCTGAAAAGTTGTCACTCTTAGGTATGTGGTGGTGAAACATTTGGTCAAATTATTGTCTGTGGTACTTTAGAAAGTGGGTTCTGTGCCAACCAAAACTGTAGGTAGGGCAGTTAGGTTATTTTTAAACTTGTATGTGCTTTTTAATCTTTCTTCATAGAAAGGTTTATCATCCAAGAGGACACAAGGAAGAGAGGCAGAGACAGAGACAGAGATGAAGGGAAGATACCCTCACCCACACAGCTGCCCACTATTGCCCTTGCACAGCCATCTCAGGTACTGGGCCCCACTTCAACAAGACTGGAAGACTTTCCCAGATAAGCAAAAGCTGAGGGAGTTCTTTACTGCTAGACCTGCTCCATGAGATGGGCTAAAGGAGGTCCTTCAAATTGAAACAAAGGGATGGTAAACAGCAATATGAAGCCATGTCAAAATATGATTCTCTGGTAAAGGCAAATACATGCACCAAACACTATGGTAATTTGGGTGCACAGAATTAAATGACAAAAACATAAAAATAATTATAAACCTATGTTAATGGGTATACAATATATAAAGATGTATGTTATTAATACCATAAATAGGGGGTGGAGCTGTGAAGGAGTACAGTTTTTGTATATAATTGAAGTTGTTTTTATCCATTTAAAATAGAATGTTATAACTTTAAGATGTTTTATGTAATTGCAATGGTAACCACAAGGAAAATATCTATAGAATATACACACGAGGAAATGAGAAAGGGATTAAAACATATCACTACAAAAAATAAAATCAACAAAACAGGAGGGAAAGCAATAAGAGAGGAAAGGAGAGACAAAAAAAGCTACAAGACATATGGAAAACAATTGACAAAATGGGAATAGTAAGTCCTTCCTATAAATAATTACTTTAAATGTAAATGGATTAAACTTCCCAAGATATGTATATTTGCTGAATGGATTAGGAAAAAAAACAGGATCCATATACACTGTCTACAAGAAATTCACGTTAGAGCAGAAACAAGAAGAACTACAATCCTGCAGCCTGTGGAACAAAAACCACATTCACAGAAAGATGGACAAGATGAAAAGGCAGAGGGCTATGTACCAGATGAAGGAACAAGATAAAACCCCAGAAAAACAACTAAATGAAGTGGAGATAGGCAATCTTCCAGAAAAAGAATTCAGAATAATGATAGTGAGGATGATCCAGGACCTCCGAAAAAGAATGAAGGCAAAGATCGAGAAGATGCAAGAAATGCTTAACAAAGACCTAGAAGAATTAAAGAACAATCAAACAGGGATGAACAATACAATAACTGAAATGAAAAATACACTAGAAGGAATCAATAGCAGAATAACTGAGGCAGAAGAACAGGTAAGTGACCTGGAAGACAGAATGGTGGTATTCACTGCCACAGAACAGAATAAAGAGAAAAGAATGAAAAGAAATGAAGACAGCCTAAGAGACCTCTGCGACTGCATTAAACACAACAACATTCACATTATAGGGGTCCCAGAAGGAGAAGACAGAGAGAAAGCACCCGAGAAAATATTTGAAGAGATTATAGTCGAAAACATCCCTAGCATGGGAAAGGAAATAGCCACCCAAGTCCAGGAAGTGCAGAGAGTCCCAGGCAGAATAAACCCAAGGAGAATCACGCTAAGACATATAGTAATCAAATTAACAAAAATTAAAGACAAAGAAAAATTATTGAAAGCAACAAGGGAAAAAGGACAAATAACATACAAGGGAACTCCCATAAGGTTAAGAGCTGATTTCTCAGCAGAAACTCTACAAGCCAGAAGGGAGTGGCATGATATACTTAAAGTGATGAAAGGGAAGAACCTACAACCAAGATTACTCTACCCGGCAAGGATCTCATTCAGATTTGATGGAGAAATCAAAAGCTTACAGACAAGCAAACGTTAAGAGAATTCAGCACCACCAAACCAGCTCTACAACAAATGCTAAAGGAACTTCTCTAAGTGGGAAACACAAGAGAAGAAAAGGACCTACAAAAACAAACCCGTAACAGTTAAGTAAATGGTGATAGGAACATACATATCGATAATTACCTTAAACATGAATGGATTAAATGCTGCAACCAAAAGACACAGGCTCGCTGAATGGATACAAAAACAAGACCCATATATATGCTGTCTACAAGAGGCCCACTTCAGACCTAGGGACACATACAGACTAAAAAGGAGGGGATGGAAAAAGATATTCCATGCAAATGGAAATCAAAAGAAAGCTGGAATAGCAATCCTCATAACAGATAAAATAGACTTTAAAATAAAGAATGTTACAAGAGACAAGGAAGGACACTACATAATGATCAAGGGATCAATCCAAGAAGAAGATATAGCAATTATAAATATATATGCACCCAACATAGGAGCACCTCAATACATAACACAACTGCTAACAGCTATAAAAGAGGAAATTGACAATAACAATAATAGTGGGGGACTTTAACACCTCACCTACACCAATGGACAGATCATCCAGACAGAAAATTAATAAGGAAACACAAGCTTTTAATGACACAATAGAACAGATAGATTTAATTGATATTTATAAGACATTCCATCCAAAAATAGCAGGTTACACGTTCTTCTCAAGTGCAAACGGAACATTCTCCAGGATAGATCACATCTTGGGTCACAAATCAAGCCTCAGAAAATTTAAGAAAATTGAAATCATATCAAGCATCTTTTCTGACCACAACGCTATGAGGTTAGAAATCAACTACAGGGGGAAAAAACATAACACAAACACATGGAGGCTAAACAATACGTTACTAAATAACCAAGAGATCACTGAAGAAATCAAAGAGGAAATCAAAAAATACCTAGAGACAAATGACAACGAAAACACGACGACCCAAAACCTATGGGATGCAGCAAAAGCAGTTCTAAGAGGGAAGTTTATAGATATACAAGCCTACCTCAAGAAACAAGAAAAATCTCAACTAAACAATCTAACCTTACACCTAAGGGAAGTAGAGAAAGAATAAACAGCACCCAAAGTTAGTAGAAGGAAAGAAATCATAAAGATCAGAGCAGAAATAAATGAAATAGAAACAAAGAGAACAATAGCAAAGATCAATACAACTAAAACCTGGTTCTTTGAGAAGATAAACAAAATTGATAAACCTTTAGCCAGACTCATCAAGAAAAAGAGGGAGAGGACTCAAATCAATAAAATTAGAAATGAAAAAGGAGAAGTTACAATGGACACCGCAGAAATACAAAGCATCCTAAGAGACTACTACCAGCAACTCTATGCCTATAAAGTGGACAACCTGGAAGAAATGGACAAGTTCTTAGAAAGGTGTAACCTTCCAAGACTGAACCAGGAAGAAACAGAACTATGAACAGACCAATCACAAGTAATGAAATTAAAACTGTGATTAAAAATCTTCCAACAAACAAAAGTCCAGGACCAGATGGCTTCACAGGTGAATTCTATCAAACATTTAGAGAAGAGCTAACAAAAAAAAAAAAAAAGAAAGAAATTCACGTTAGATCTAAGAACACACATAGGCTGAAAATGAAAGAATGGAAACAGATTTTCCATGCAAAAAGAGAACAGGAATGGCTATACTAATATCAGATAAGATGGGCTTGAAATCAAAAACAGTAACGAGAGACCAAGGACATTATATAATGTTAAAAGGGTAAATTCATCAACAAGGTATAACAACTATACAAACTTATGCACCAAACCTTGGAACTCCCAAATATAGGAAGGAAATTTTGACATAACTGAAGGGAGAAATAAATTGCAACACAATATTAGTAAAAGACTGCAATATCCCACTTTCAGTAATGGATAAAACAACCAGACAGAAGATCAACAAGGAAATAGAGGACCCAACAATGCTACAGGCCAGTTGGACTTAACAACATATGCAGAACACTCCACCCAACAACAGTGGAATATATTCCCATATGTAAATGGAACATTCTCCAGGATAGACTACATGTTAACCCACAAAACAAGTCTTAAGAAATCCAAGAAAAGTGAAATCACACAAAGTATCTTTTCTGATCATAGTGGAATGAAACCAGAAAGCACTAGCACAAGGAAGACTGGAAAATCCACAAATATGTGGAAATTTAACAACACACTCTTAAACAACCAATGGGTCAAAAAAGAAGTCACAAGGGAAATTAGAAAATACCTTGAGACAGAAGAAAATGGAAACAAAACATACCAAAAGTTATGGGGTACAATGAAAGCAATGCTGGGAGTTTATAACTGTAAATGCATACACTAAAAAGGAAGAAAGATCTTAAATCAACTACGTAATTTTACACCTCAAGGAGCTAGAAAAAGAAGAACAAACTAAACCCAAATCTAGCAGAGGAAGGAACTAATAAAGATTAAAGCAGAGATAAAAGAAATATAGAATAGAAAAGACAACAGAAAAAATCAACAAAACTAAGATTTGGTTTTTAAAAGATCAACAAAACTGACAAATACTTAGCTAGATTAACTAAGAAAAAAAGAGAAGAAGACTAAAATAACTAAAATCAGAAATAAAAGAGGGGTATTACAACCAATGCCACAGAAAACAAACAGAATTTATAAGAGAATATTATGAATAATTGTGTGGCAAGAAATTGGACAACCTAGGAGAAATGAATAAATTCCTAGAAACACACAATCTATCAAACTGAATCAAGAAGAAATAGAGGGCTTCCCTGGTGGCGCAGTGGTTGAGAGTCTGCCTGCCAATGCAGGGGACACGGGTTCGAGCCCTGGTCTGGGAAGATCCCACATGCCGCGGAGCAACTAGGCCCGTGAGCCACAACTACTGAACCTGCGCGTCTGGAGCCTGTGTTCCGCAACAAGAGAGGCCGCGACAGTGAGAGGCCTGCGCACCGCGATGAAGAGTGGCCCCCGCTCGCCGCAACTAGAGAAAGCCCTTGCATAGAAACGAAGACCCAACACAGCAAAAAATATATAAATAAATAAATAAATAAATAAGTCAGGAGCTCTTTAAAAGAAAAGAAAAGAAAAGAAAAGAAAAGGCTCATGACTGTTTAAAAAAAAAAAGAAGAAGAAGAAATAGAAAGCCTGACAGACCAATAAAAAATAATGAGATTGAATCAGTAATCACAAACCTCCCTACAAAAAGACCAGGAACAGATAGCTTCACTAGAGAACTCTACCAAACATTTAAAGAATTAATACCAATCTTTCTCAAATGCTTCCAAAAAACTGAAGAGGAGGGGGAACACTTCCAAACTCATTTTATGAGGCCAGCATTACCCTGATATCAAAGGCACCAAAAGAAAAGAAAACTACAGACCAGTTTCCCAGATGAATACAGATGCAAAAATCCTCAACAAAATACTAGCAAAATGAATTCAACAGCACATTAAAAGGACTATGTGTCATGGCCAAATGGGATTTATCCCTTGGATGCAAGGATAGTTTAACATACAAAAATCAATCAATGTAATAAAACACATTAACAGAATTAAGGATAAAAATCACATGATCATCTCAATAGATGCGTAAAAAGCACTTGAAAAATTCAACCCTCTTTCATGATAAAAACACTCAACAAACTAGGAGTAGAAGGAAATTACCTCAACATAATAAAGGCCATATATGAAAAGTCCACAGCTAACATCATACTCAATGGTGAAAAACTGAAAGCTCTTCTTCTAAGATAAGGAACAAGGCAAGGATGCCCACTCTCGCCACTTATATTCAACATACTGGAAGTCTTAGCCAGAGCAGTTAGGCAATAAAAAGATTAAAAAGGCATCCAAATCAGAAAGAAGTAAAATTATCTCTGTTTGCAGATAGCATGATTTTGTACATGGAAAACCCAAAAGATTACACACACACACACACACACACACACAAAACTGTTAGAACTAATAAATTCAACAAAGTTGTAGGACACAAAATCAACAACAAAAATCAGTTATATTTCTATACACTAACAATGAACAATCTGCAAAGGAAATTAAGAAAACAATTCCATTGACAATAGCATCAAAAAGAATAAAATACCGAGGAATAAACTTAAGCAAGGAGTTGAAAGACTTGTACACTGGGACTTCCCTGGTGGTGCAGTGGTTAAGAATCCGCCTGCCAATGCAGGGGACATGGGTTCGAGCTCTGGTCCAGGAAGATCCCGCATGCCGCAGAGCAACTAAGCCCGTGCGCCACAACTACTGAGCCTGCGCTCTAGAGCCTGCGAGCCACGACTACTGAAGCCCATGTCCCTAGAGCCCGTGCTCCACAACAAGAGAAGCCACTGCAATGAGAAGCCTGCGCACCACAACAAAGAGTAGCCCCCACTTGCCGCAACTAGAGAAAGCCTGTGCACAGCAACAAAGACCCAATGCAGCCAAAAATAAATAAATAAATGAATAAAGACGTACACTGAAAACTACAAAACATTGCCAAAAGAAACTAAAGAAGACACAAATAAATGGCAAGGCATCTGTGTACACAGATTGGAAGACTTAATATTGTTGAGAGGTCCATACTACCTGTAATGGTTAATTTTATGTGTCAACTTGACTGGTCCACGGGGTGCCTAAATATTTAGTCAAACATTATTCTGGGTGTTTCTGTAGGGTGCTTTTTGATGAGATTAACATTTATTTTTTTAAATTTATTTATTTGTTTATTTTTGGCTGTGTTGGGTCTTCGTTACTGCGCGCGGGCTCTCTCTAGTTGCGGTGAGTGGGGGCTACTCTTCATTGAGGTGCATGGGCTTCTCGTGGTGGTGGCTTCTCTTGTTGCGGAGCACAGGGTCTAGGCACACAGGCTTCAGTAGTTGTGGCTCATAGGCTCTAGAGCACAGGCTCAGTAGTTGTGGCACATGGGCTTAGTTGCTCCATGGCATATGGGATCTTCCTGGACCAGGGCTTGAACCTGTGTCCCCTGCATTGGCAGGCAGATTCCTAACCACTGCACCACCAGGGAAGCCCGAGATTAACATTTAAATCAGTCAACTGAGTAAAGCATGTTGCCCCCCCTAACGTAGGTAGGCTTCACCCAGTCAGTTGAAGGCCTGAATAAAACAAAAAGGCTGAACTTTCCTTGTGTAAGAGAGAGTTCCTCCTGTGTGAAAGCCTTTGGACTGGGATATCAGCTTCTTTTCCTGCCTTTGGACTCAAACTGAAACATCGGTTCTGGTCTGGTTCTTAGGCCTTCTCACTTGGACTAGAACTAAACCACTGGCTCTCCTGGGTCTCCAGCTTGCCAACTCACCCTCCAGATCTTGGGACTTACCAGCCTCCATGATTGCATGAGTCAATTCCTTAACACACACACACACACACACACGCATTCCATCGGTTCTGTTCCTCTGATTAACACACTACCCAAAGTGATCTACAGATTTAATGCAATCCCTGTCAAAATCCCAATGGCATTTTTTGCAGAAATAGAAAAACTCATCCTAAAATTCAAATAGAATCTCAAAAGACCCTGAATAGCCAAAACAATTTGGAAAAAGAGCATAGTTAGAGGACTCACACTTCCTGATTTCAAAACATATTACAAAGCTGCAGTAATCAAAACTGTGTGGCACTGCCATACTGACAAATAGACCAATGGAATAGAATAGAGAGCTCAGAAATAAACCCTCACTTATCATCAAACAATCTTTGAAGATTACTCAATGAGGAATGGACAGTATCTTCAGCAAACAATGCAGGGTAAATTGGATATCCACATGCAAAAGAATGAAGTTGGACTCTTACCTTATACCATATACAAAAATTAACTAAAAATAAATCAAAGACCTAAATGTAAGACCTAAAAATATAAAACTCCTGGAAGAAAACATAGGGGGAGAGCTTCATGACATTGGACTTGGCAACAATTTCTTGGCTATGACACCAAAAGCACAGGCAACAAAACTAAACATAGACAAATGGGAGTACACCCAAGTTAGAAAGCTTTGTGCATCAAAGGACGAAATCAAAAGTGAAAAGGCAGGAATTCCCTGGCAGTCCAGTGGTTAGGACTCAGTGCTCTCACTGCCAGGGCCCTGGGTTCAATCCCTGGTCGAAGAACTAAGATCCCACGAGCTGTGTGGCACAGCCAAAAAAAAAAGTGAAAAGTCGACCTACTGAGTGGGAGAAAATATTTACAAATCATATATCTGAAAAGTAATAAATATCCAGAATATATTAAAAACTCCTACAATTCAACAACAAAAAAATGAAATAACCCAATTTTTAAATGGGCAAAGAATTTGAATCGATGTTTCTCCAAAGATGATATACAAATGACCATCAAGCATATGAAAAGATGCTCAGTGTCACTAACCATTAGGGAAATGCAAATCAAAACCACAATGAGATATCCCCTCATTAGGATGGCTACCATTAAAAAAAAGAATATAACAAGTGTTGGAGGATGTGAAGAGATTGGAACCCTTGTGCACTGTTGTCAGGAATGCCAAATGGTGCAACCACTATGAAAAGCAGTATGGTGTTTCCCCAAAAAATTAAAAATAGAACTACCATATGATCCAGCAATCCCACTTCTGGGTATATGTCTAAAAGATTTGAAAGCAGAGTCTCAAAAAGATATTTGCACACCAATGTTCATGGTTGCACTATTCACAATAGCTATGAGTTGGAAGCAACCCAAGTGTCCATTGATGAATGAATGAATTAAAAAACTGTGATAAATACATACAGTGGAACATTATTCAGCTTTTAAAAAGAAGAAAATCTTGTTATATGCTACAACATGGATGAACTATGGGGACATTGTGCTCAGTGAAATAAGCCAGTAACAAAAAGACAAATACTGCATGATTCCACTTATATTAGGTATCTAAAGTAGTCAAATTCATAGAAACAGAAAGTAGAATGGTGGCTACCAGAGGCTATGGAAAAGGGGAAGAGGGGGGCTGCTCTTTAAAGGGTATAGTGTTTCAGATTTGCAAGGTGAAAATTTCTGGAGATGTTTCACAACACTGTGAATATATTTAACACCACTGAACTGTACACTTAAGAACTGATGGTAAATCTTACGTTTTATGTTACGTGTTTTTTACCGTAATACAAAAATGACCTAAAAAAGAAAATCCCGGACTGCATTATGGAGCCTGGCTTGGATAGACACACAGACTGGAGACAGGGATTCCAGTGAGGGGGCTGTGACAATTGTCCACAGAAAAGATGTTAAGGGTTTGGACCAGGACAAATTAAATGGAATGGAGAAGAGATGAGGTTTTCAAGAGGTGGTTAGGAAGTAACGCTGCCAGTAGTTTAGCAAGGGAGGAAAAAGTAAGAGGTGGCTGAGATTTCGAACTGGGTGACTGACAGAATCATGACACCATTAACAAAACTAGGGGATTCAGGAAAAAGGAGGTGATTTGAGAGAAATGAATTTTGTTTCGAACACATTGAATTTGAGGTGTGTGTGGCATAGCAAAGTATAGATGTTCGGTAGGTGATTGGAAGCACAAGTCTGGAACTCTGGAGAGTTCCCTCCAGAGAGGTGGGAGCTGGAGGTATTGATTGGGGAGTTTTCTGCTCAGAGATGGTGATTGAAACCAAGGGTCAGCTACAGCCCACAGACCAAATCAAACTCACAACCTGTTTTTGTACAGCTTGTAAACTAAAAACAACTTTTACATTTTAAATGTTTATGTAAGTACCCACATAATCGCTTTGATTTTGCCCTTTGGCCCACTAAGCTGAAAATATTTACTCTCTGACCTTTAAGAAAAAGTTTGCCAGGGCTTCCCTGGTGGCGCAGTGGTTAAGAATCTGCCTGCCAATGCAGGGGACATGGGTTCGAGCCCTGGTCCGGGAAGATCCTACATGCCACGGAGCAACTAAGCCCGTGCGCCACAACTACTGAGCCCGCATGCCACAGCTACTGAAGCCCGCATGCCTAGACCCCGTGCTCTGCAACAAGAGAAGCCACCGCAATGAGAAGCCCATGCACCACAACGAAGAGTAGCCCCCGCTCGCCGCAACTAGAGAAAGCCCGCGCGCAGCAACAAAGACCCAACACAGCCAAAAATAAATAAATAAATTTTAAAAAAAGAAAAGAAAAAGTTTGCCAATGGCCGGTTGAAACCATAAGAGTTCAGGTGCTCACCAAGCGAGTGGTGTCAAGGGAAGAGCATCATGGGTAAGGAAGAGAATAGACAGAGGGAAAACCATAATAAAGCAGCAATGAAGATCAATGAAGAAGAGTGCTTCAGAAAAAGACAGCTAGGCCAGAGTATCAAGTGCTGTACGGAGAGTGACAACTGCCATCTGAGTTTGGCAGCTAGGAGACTATTAGTGGTCATTAGGTTGGCAACCAAATAGAGCGGCAGAAACAGAAGTCAGATTGTAAGGGGTTAACAAGTGAGTAGGTGATGAGCAGGTAGGGAGCTCGCATAGACTAGTCTCTGAAGACGTTTAATGTTGGGAGGGACTGGCGTAGGGTGGTATCTGGCATGGAAGGCGAGAAGATGGTTTTAGAATGGAAGAGGTCCAAGTGTATTATATGCTGAAGGGGAGATGTAGAAATGCAGAGGTAAATGAATGATACAGGGGATCATTATTGGAGCAAGATCTGGAGGAGACGATATGGGGTAGGAGTCAGGGTACCCGTCAGAGGAGAGACTGTTGGCAAGGAAGGAGACAATTCTTCCCCAGCCATGGCAAGAGGAGATCAGGGAGAAGCAGACAGACTTTCCAGTGATGAGTCTTCTACTCCCATAGCATAGGAGTAAAAGACTCTTTCTCCTGCAAATTTGGACATTTGTAAGCTACAACAGTAAGCAGACAGTTATCCAGGGCCCGGAGGTCAACCAGAGAAAGGAGTGTGGAAATACAAGGTGGAGGTGAAAGCATGGTGATATGGCTAGCCATGGGGTTCTGGCTTGGCAGAGAGGTGACTGAGACCGGACCAAGGTAGCCTGGGAGAATTAGGCTGGCTTGAGGGGCTAGAAGCCAAAATGAAGACAGACTGACTCTGGTACAAGAAAGAGAACTGAAAGAAACAGAGGTTATACTCAGAAAAGTGGATTTTCAAGTTTAAAATCTTCAAAATGAAACTCTGGTAGAAGGCATCCTAGGTGTGATTAAATGTGTGGGAGGCTGAATAAGAGCAGAGATGGAGATTACTGAAAACGAAAGGAACAGTTACATGGTCTTATTTATTCCTCATCACATACTTAGCAAATAGAAGATGAAGAAACTGAGGCACTGAGAGGTTAAGTAGCCAGCCCCCAAGCCATGCAGCTAGGAAATGGCAGAGTTGAGATTTGAATCCAGATCTGTGACTCTAATATCCAGTTGACCATGTCATGGGAGAGACATGATGCTTTTCTGTCACTGGGGATAAAGAAGATGGCATGGAGAGAGGAGAACAATGCCCTACGGGTGAAGGCAGAATTAAGCACGTACTTAGTTTGAACAGTGGAAATGGAATAAGGAGGGTTTCATATGTATGAACCAGGTTCCTAAATTAGGGACTTAGTTTTTTTATATCTCTTTTTTTCTGTGCCACTTTGAACTAAACTGGTCCTTTGGAAGTTATTAGCACATGACTTCATCCCTCAGTACCTTCATGACAGTCTCTGAGGGTAGCTATTATTATTATGTCCATTTTACTGAGAAGAAACAGGCTGGAAGACTACGATTTGCCCATGATCACATAGAAAGTGACAGATACAGGCATGCCATCCAGATATTGGGGTCTTTTGTTGAGCCATCTAGGTGAAAGTAGGATTTACTGCCTCCCACCATCTCACTGGTATTGAGGAAATCTCTAGCTCCAGCACCTCCAGCCTGAGGTGACTGTGACCAGAGGGAGGTGGCCTTGGAGAATGAGGAACCCCGCGTGCCTGAAACCATATCCTCGGAGAGAACTACCGAGAATCTTACTAAATGTCAGAAATATAGAGATACCAGGCATCCGTGGAGGGGAAAGAATTGTTTCTAAAATAACAATCCAATATACTAATTTATGTTCCATCCTGATGCACACTGTACCATGGGAGCCCAAGGGAGAAGCAACTACTATTGCGTAGGGCACTCAAGGCCAGCTTCTGAAAGGAAGACCTTCCCGATGGGTAAGGAGGCAATTGAGTTAGGGCAGAGCAGATAGGAACAGCACGCACAGAGACACAGAGAAGGGCCCGTTGACCCATTTGGTGAATGAACTTTGCAGCATGCTTGGAAAGTGGGGTCGCTGTTAAGGAGCCAGGTCATGGGGCCTTGTGTGGCAAGCTCGGAGCATCGGCCTGTATACAGAGGACAGTGGAGAAGACCGTCGTGGAGTTTTCAACAGAGAAGTAATATGATTAGGTTTGACTTCTGAGCAGTCTTTCCATAGAGAGGCAGGACTGGGCACAGGAAAATCAGATAGGAGGCTGTCACAGTGGACCAGGTGAGAGATGCCAGCTTGAGCCCTGGGAGGAAGGCTAGAGAAGAGGAAACCTATTTGAGAACATCTTCATACATAGATTTTTGAGCACTTGTGCTGCTGGGGTTGCTGATTCATAGAAGATGCACCTGTTTCCTGGATATTGCCCAATTGCTCTCCAAAAAGACTAGAAAATTTTATGTAGGCAATGTTCGTCAGAGTACCCCAAACATTTTCCATTTTCTCAGTCTTCCTATAACGCTATTTCATATAAAATGCTCCATAGAGGAGATTGTATTCTCTGATTGTGGATAAAGAAAACCAAAACCTTCATTTTAAGCATGTGATTTCCCAAGCAATCACGTGGCTCCCTTCTGCCTTCACTTCCACCACGCCCAAGCTCCTCAGCAGATTGAAAACTGTGTTTCTTTCTTGTTATCAGTCCCAAACCATAATTCTAAGTATGCAAGAAATAGTGCCTCTCTTTAGTATTTTTCTAAATCAACGTAATTTCGATTCTTCACCCCATCTCAGCAGAGGGATGGGAAATTCTACCTGAGTCATTCTTGCAGTTCCTGCCTCCCTGAAATCAAAACTAGATCTTGGAACTTTCCACAGTGTGAGACATCTGACAGAGCCCCATCTGGTCATCGATTAGCTGTAGTACGTAAGCTGCCAACAAGCCACCCATTGTCCCCTGTCCATTGCTGCTTCTGTAGGAAGCTGAGGAAATCTGCCAGACGGCTGGGAGCCCTGGTGTTTCTGGGTGAACCAGGATTGGTGGGGGCACTCCACTTTGGGGGATTACCAGCTCCTCAGAGCACTACTAAGAAGCAGGGTCTAGGGACCCACAGTCTTCTCTCTCCTCCCTCTACCAGGCTATTACCTCCCCCGAGGCAGTAAAGTGCAGAGCTGGCTTCGTTTGGGTCAGATGTGGGGAGAAAGGGGAAAATACAAGAAGGAAAAATACAGCCTTCAGCCTATGGCACCTAAAGGGATGGGCTAATGAGCTGCTGAGTAGGTTTATTAAAACTGATATAATATCAGAGTAAAGCAATCTTAGAGCTTACGGTTAAAAAATAATTTGGAAATGGCAACATCCAATCTAACTTTAAGACACTTAAATGGGGCCACAGCCCCACATCGTGTATTCACGGGGCATCTCCCCGGTGATATTGACGCTTTTGTTCCTAGGATGGAGACTCTTTTCCTCCTAGGCCTGTGTGGTGGGCAGAATGATTCCCCCACCACCAAAGATGTCCACATCCTAATCCCGGAAATTGTGAATATGTTATATTATATGTCAAAGGGTAATTAAGGTTTGGAGATGGAATTACAGTTGCTATTCAGCTGGCTTTGAGATAGGGAGATTCTCCTGGACTACCTGGGTGGGCCAGTATAATCACAAGGGTCTTTGTAAGTGGAAGAGGGAGCCAGAGTGAAAGAACCAGAGAGATGGCAACCTGAGAAGGACTCAGCCTGACATTGCCAGCTTTGAAGATGGAGGAAGGGATCATGAGCCAAGGAACGCAGGCAGTGTCTAGAAGGTGGAAAAGTCAAGGAAACTGACTCTTCCCTAGAGCTTCCAGGAGTGCAATCCTGCCAATACCTTGATTTTAGTCCAGTGAGACCCATTTCAGACTTCTGACCTCCAGAAATGTAAGTTAAGCCACTAAGTTTGTAATGATTTGTTACAGCAGCAATAGGGAATGAATACAGCCTGACAGAGGAAAACAATGCTTTTTAATGTCCTGACATTGTTTCCAGTGTAACTGTTTCCATCCCAGGGCTCGAAGGTAGCACTGGGCAAGACTGGAATCATGTTTGCTCCTGTACTTGGATGGTAGAGGGTGAGTAGAACAGATGACCCACCTCTGGCCCTGGCCACGTGGGCCCTGAGAAATCAATATCTTCCCCTTGCCCTCCAACCCATCTAAAAGCCAAGTCTTGACTAGAGATGCGTGCTGAAAGCTGCTGGGTCTACAAATGGGTCCTCCTTCAGGCACATGGCCAAACTGCACTTCTCATCCCCATTGAAGTTATACGTGGCCATGTGGCTTGCCTTGGCCAGTGAAGCTTTAGGACACAGTGTGCAATTCATCTTGTTCTCATCCCACGGCTGTGGTGACCATGAGAGCGTGTGCTGAGATGGGGCCACCATCAGCCTGGGTCCTCGAGTGACTACAGTGAGCCAAGCCCTTGCCAACCCATGTTGCATGTCTAACGTGAGTGGGAAATAAAGTTCTGTTTGGTTAACCCTCTGAAATTTGGACATTTTTGCTGTTACCAACGCATAGCTTAGTCTAGCCTGTGCTGACAAACCTGGGTCCTGTCCGTAGCTCTCTCTCCTAGTCGATCTCTTACTCAAGTGGCCACAAGAGAGGTAGAGCCTTAGCCTTCTTCACTTCAGGCATGAACCTGTGCAACATGGACTCTGGCCCCAGCCTCATGCCCTTTGTCTCACTTGACACTAACTGACCTCTGCTTTCCCATGGTCTACTCTGGGATACCGCATCAGTGAGGAAGCTTTTGATTGCAAGTAAAACAAGATAGGGATTTTTTTTCATCTCACTTCATAAATCCAGAGCGGTCCCGGGGATTATTCAGGAGCACAAAGACTTCATCAAGGACCCCAGACTTTTTCTATCCTTCCGGTTTGCTAAGCATGTTGACATTTGTCCTCAGGTTTGTCACATCATAACTGTAAGGTGGCTGCTTCACACAGCCATGTCCAAAGACAAGAAGCTACAGGAGGGACACTCCTCACCGATTTCTCTTTTTATGGCAGGGAAGCCTTCTAGCTGATTTCCCCTTATGTATCGTGGTTCAGAACTCAGCCGTCATACACGACTACTCCTACCTGTAAGGGAGGCTGAGAAACGGAGTCCCTGGCATTTCCAACCTCTTTTGTGGGAGAAAGGCTCTTCCCGTGGGAAAGAAGGGGAGGGGCATGGCTGTCAGGCAGACAGCCAACAGAGTCTGCCAGAACACCTGTCTGCCCAAGCTTCAGCCTGCTTCTCTCCCGCACCAGCTGTGACACTTGGATTCACTGGGTTGTGGGTTTGCTCCTTCCCACACTCCTGGTGAGATGACCGCCTGGGTTATGGCATAGCTGAAACACAAAATGGAGTGTGACTTGTGGCTGAAAGACCACTTGAAGGTTTAATACCCGTCCTTAGGGAATTTTGATTCCTCTAACTTTCGTGCTTATTGGAGGGGTTGGCTTTCCTTAGAAGCAGGCAAGAAAGATAGGGTTACCTTCAGGGGTTTTCCCACATGCTTAGATGCAAAGGAGCTTTCAAAAGTGTCATGCAAAGCTTTGATGAGGTATTTGCTTTCTAAATGTCTGATAGCGGCTGGGGGCGGGGGATGAAAGAAGTGAAGGCCATACAGCTTGTAAGAAACTTGCTTCTCAGACCTAGCCTGGACAGAAAATTGCAGGCAGGAACTTGCCTGTCTCTTTCTCTCTCCAGCTCCTCCTGGGGGCTTAGTGGTGATGCTTATTCAAGAATAAACGTGCCCTGTTGGAGGCCAGGGTGTCAGGAAGCCCTAGGAGGCAGGACACAGACTAGGAGAGGAGAGAGCCCAACATCTTCCTTTTGGTAAGAAACAGGCACAAATGTCACCCAAACAGAGGAATCTAGCCATCTGGCTCCTGGGGCTTGTGCAAGGTAAAGAAAGGGCCTTCTCCGTGAGAATCTTTACTACGGGGGCCCGTTCCAAGCTCCCAGGGAGTGTGAATGGCCAGCTCGCAGGGTAGCAGGGGCTGTTGGAGGTGGAAGGGTGGAGAGTGGGGCAACAGTCTCTTTGGAGCCTGCCTAGCCCAGCCGATGAATAGGATTTGGGCCAAGCCAGCATTTGAATTCTGGCCCTGCCACTTATTTGCTGAACGATCCTTTCTGAACCTCACTTTCCTCTCCTGCAAAATAATAATCCCTGTTCATAGCGGCATTATTCACAGTAGCCAAAGGGTGGCAACCACACAAATATCCACTGATGGATGCATGGATAAATCCGTGCAACGGAATAGCATTCAGCCTTAGAAAGGAAGGAAGTCCTACCACATTTATAACATGAATGGGGCTTCCCTGGTGGCGCAGTGGTTGAGAATCTGCCTGCCAATGCAGGGGACACGGGTTCAAGCCCTGATCTGGGAAGATCCCACACGCCGCGGAGCAACTAAGCCCGTGTGCCACAACTACTGAGCCTGCGCGTCTGGAGCCTGTGCTCCGCAACAAGAGAGGCCGCGATGGTGAGAGGCCCGCGCACCGCGATGAAGAGTGGCCCCCGCTTGCCGCAACTAGAGAAAGCCCTCGCACAGAAACGAAGACCCAACACAGCCATAAATAAATTAATAAATAAATAAATAAATATAACATGAATGAACCTTGAAGACATTATGCCAAGTGAAATAAACCAGTCAAGAAAGGACAATACTGTATAACTCCACTTACATGAGGTACCTAGAGTAGTCAAACGCATAGAAACAGAAAGTAGAGTGGTAGTTGCCAGGAGCTAGGGGGAGAGGGAATGGGAGTTAGTGTTTAAGGGGTACAGTTTCAGTTGAGAAAGGTGAAAAGAGTTGTAGAGATGGATGGTGGTGATGGTTGAACAAAACTTCGAATATACTTAATGCCACTGAACTGTAGACAAAAATAATTAAGAGGGTAAACCTTAAGTTATGTGTATTTTGCCACAGTTTTTAAAAACTGCATGCCAGCTGCCAAACTAAAAGCACTCATGTTAAAATAATGTGTCTAAATTAAACGAGTCAAAACAAAGAGTCTGAGTCCACATTGACATACCGTTCTTACTCCATCCCATTACTGTGGGGGGAGAAGGCTGAGAGTCAGACATAAAATGCAGTAAACAGTGCATATTCCTGATATTTATAATTACTCAAAATAAGTTAGAACTTTAAAGTTTACAAAAGGCAGCTTCAAAGCCAACATCTCATTTTAGCCTTTCAGTAGACTGAAACGATTTGGAATTTTGAGGCTAAATATGATATTCTATATGTGAAGAATCTATCACCTATCATAAAAATGTATCTGTGATTCCTTGTCCCCAACAATGGTTAAAATGGTAAGCTTTTATGTGATGTATATTTTAGTACAATTTTTAAAATGAGAAAAAATTAGCAGTAATGCCTGCCTGGCTCGCCTCCCCAGAGAGCTAGAGGGGGGTTAAGGAGATAGTGGACAGAAAAGCTCTGGATAAGACCCCACGGAGTGTTAATCAAATATACTCCAATATAAATTTTAAAAAAAAAATTTTTTTTTTAAAATGACCCCATGGAGAAAGGAAGTATTCCTTTTTGGAAGCCGCAACCTCAGAAAGGTTTAGTCCATCATCGTGAGGCCTCATACCAGGTAGCTTGAACCTCAAGAGCCAGCAGGGCTGCTGAAAGACCGCCCCTCCCCACCCCCCGCCCACCTTGGCTTCTGCAGTCATGGCAAGATTGCCCCCTCCAGCTGGGCCAGAAGGGAGTAGAGGCTGGGCCCAGACCAAGGGCTTTCCCTTTTTTTTATTAAATAAACACCACCTTCTCTTTCTTCCCGGCAACTCTTGGCAGCTCTCTGCTGAGTCCCTATGTCCGGCCAGCCCTGGCACTGTAGAATCTGGCTAGGGCCTGAGGCTCTCCAACATCGGTGGCTCCAGCGACGATTTCTGCTTTCTATCTGCACCTCACACTTGCTGAGCATCTCCCCACCCTCCCCGCACAGAGGCAGCCAGTGTTCCCAGAACTTTCACATTCGTTATTATCTCCCTGAAAAGGTCAAGAGGATTAATTATGGATGTAAACATTATGAACCTTGTAACTACTCTTAAAGATAATGTTCACCAACAGCTGTATTTTGACATTCTCACCGCCTCGACACTATTGTCCAAGTGGTTTTCCACTCTTGCTATGCATTACAGTTACCTGGAGAGCTCTTGAAAACCACCCATATCCAGACACCCTCCCCGGCCTAATTAAATGAGAAGTACAGCGGCGCTCATTACTCTCCATCAGGCGTAATTACCTCTCCATGTCTTTGCATGCAGTGGGTCCATGTCCTTGACACACAAAAAGAATCAGCAGGAGAGCTTGGCCAATATCCAGCCCCATTCCTCCCACCCTGAGGAGGGCCTGACAATTGTAGTATCCTTTCACGTTTTCAAGAAGTTGTTTCTTCCTGTACTCTACTCCCATCTCCATCCCCATCCTTTCTAAAAACCCATTTTTCTCAAGTCACCGCTTCTCAAAATAGTAGGGGAGTTGTGGGAAATAGGAGAGATAGTGACTGTGGTTGGCTGATAATGGCCCCCAAAGATCTGTCCAGTCCTAGACCCCAGAACCTGTAAATGTTATCTTGTTTGGAAACAAGGTCTTTACATATATAATTAGGTTAAAGATCTTGAGATGAGGAGACAATCCTGGATTATCTGGGTGGACCCTAAATGCCATCGCAATTGCCCTTATAAGAGACAGATAGAGGGAGATTAGACACACAGAAGAGGGGGAGGCCATATAAAGATGGAGGCAGAGATTGGAGTGATGGTCACAAGCCAAGGCATGTGAGCCAGCAGCAAAAAGATGCAAAGAATAGATTCTCCCCTAGAGCCTCTGGAGGGAGTGTGGCCCTGCCAACAGCTTGATTTTGGACTACTGGCCTTCAGAACTATGAGAGAATAAATTTCTGGTGTTTTAAGCCACCCAGTTTGTGGTAATTTGTTATGGCAGCCTTACGAATCGAATATGGTAACCAAATGAGTTTGGCTACTCTTGTCTTTACAGCAGGACTTCCCAAAAGCTTTATGCTAATAGGCATTGTTTCCCAAACACAGGCCCTAGAAAAGTACTCCCCAGAACACACCTTGTGCTAGGTCACATGCTTGACAGCAGCAATACCCCAAACTCACAGTGTTACAGGTCGTATGCATGAGAGAGAGTTACAGCCATACGTATGTATCCGTTGTGTATCTACCCTTTCAGAACCCACTAGCCATTCACTTATAACTCAGTAAATATTTATGAGCACCTACTATGAGTCAGAAACTATTCAAGGCACTGAGGATATAGTAAATAAGAAAAGAAAATTATATCTCTAGTGAAAAGTATATTCTAATGGAGTGATCAGTCAGTAAACAAATAAGCAAGTAAATAGCAGGTGGTGATGAATATAAAATGAGCTAAAGGGATAGAGAGGGATGGGGGGTGGCTACTTTAGAGTGGGTGTCAGCGAAGGTCAGGTATTTCACCAGGTGATTTTTCCTAAATTTGTTTCATGCAATCCTTTCAACAAGCATTTCATCCTTGTCATATGAGGTAGGTATTATCTCCACTTTGCAGATGAGGAAAGTAAGGCTCCGGGAAGTGAAGTGATTTGCCCAAATCATACAGCTGTTGAGTGGCCAATACGAGATCGAAACCCAGGCCTGTCGGACACCAAACAAAGCCCATTTACTACCACCATGCTGCATGGTTCCTGTCTTCAGTAGGACTCCCGTTGAGATCCTCCAGAGCCTGTCTTGGCCTGTCTATACTTGTTCAGTGATCCCCAGTGGAGTGAGTGGTTCTAAGGGGAAGAAGGCTGGAGGCGAGAGATCAGATGGCAAAGGATACTTCTAGTCAGAGACTTGCCCCGCAGAATAACTTCAACCCATTTCTATCTTTGGAAGGTAGGCAGAGGGTACTGAAACTTCCTGCTTCCTCCCCTGGGTCTTCTCACCTCTCCTTTCTGTCTGCCTCATTGGCTAGAGCCCTCAGGGCAGAACCATGGGGTCCAGATAAAGGGACTTTGTAATGCCTTCATGGCTCTGAGCTGTACCTCTGAGTCCTAGACAGTGGGCAGGACTCAGGTAGAGACCAGCCAAGCAGTGAAAACTTGGGGTATGCTTGCAACAACGTGAGGCTCAGTTTGGCTACCATACAGGATGCACAAAGCAGAAAGGAGAATCAGGCTGGGCAGGAGGCTGGGGCCAGATCACAGAAGGCCTTGAAGGCCAGGCCAGGAGAATAGTCTCCATTCTCTGGGCTGGTGTTTGCCAAAGTGTGCCCTGCAGACAACTCACGTTTGGGGATAATAATAGCAGGCACAAGAAGGGGTGTTATGTGAGAATGCGAAGTTTCCTTGTCACTAATTTGGAGATCAGAGGCTAAACAGACCCCTTTTATGCCAAACTTCCCAGACCTGACATGAGGGCAGAGGACAAACCGAGGGGCCGCAGTGGATGCCATCCTCATGGCAAAGATGGATGGAAACCCACGAGAGGCAGACTGGGCTGGGGGTGGCCAATCAGTGCTGTGGATTCCAGCTCTAAATCACCTTCTCTCTCCCCTCCCTGCCGCCCCTTTAACTTGTCTCCTTACGCCTACCTGCCCCAAACTCTCACCCCTCTTCCAACTCTTTCCCTCACCGCACCACCCACTTCTTCCTCAACCATCCCATCCTATGCCTCTTCACACGCAAGCACTTCTCTAGCTGTACTGTACACTACAGTAATTTATAAATCCTCTGGGTAGTTATGTGAAAGACTGCTACTCACTAGCAAACAGGCTAAAAATTCATCTGAGTTCCACAGAGGGTTTGTCCTAAGCCATTCTCCAAAAAATATAGAATTTAAAAAAATATCATTTGCTTTTCTTTTTTTTTTTTTAAGACCCAGACAGGCTCGGCTTGGAGCTTTACCACATTGTTGGTTCCCATGGTGACCACCGCACGTTCCTGACTCCCTCCCGTCCTTCCCTTCCGTCCTGGCACCACCGGCTGTGAGATATGCCTGAGGAGCACCGTTGTCGCAGGGGCGGCCTTGTTTTGGTTTCCACCGCAGCCCCCCGCACTGGCCCAGACGCTCTGGAACCTCCGTTGGGGTTGGGGATTTGCACAATGAACAGCGCACCCATCCTGGGCCCAGCGGCGGCTCACCTTCAGGCGCCTCTGCTTCTCTTAAAATCACATAATGGCCTTTTCAAGCTCAAGACAGTAGAGCAAGGTGGTTAAGAGTGTGGATTTCGAAGCCAGACCGCTTGGTTTGAAAGCCAGGCTCCATCACTCATCAGCTGTTTCACTGGGCGAGTTACTTGACCTGAGTCTGTTCCCTCATCTTTAAAACAGGAATAAAAATGGAACCTCTCAAAGACTTGTTAGGAGGATATGTATGTGTAAAGGTGCTTCAAACGGCCTGGTAAGTGCTACGTAAGCATTACTGACTAGTATTATTGTTGTTATTGTTTTCTGTCGGTCCCATCATCGACAGACATTTTGGCTGAGTCAGCAATTAAAGTGGTATTCTGTGAGTGAGGAACTTGTGGATATCACAGGGGAAAGCATGTCTCCAATTTGGTGTGTCCTCAAGGTCCTTTTAAGTCCTGAGCCCCAGAAGCAAGGCTCAGCTTCTAGACCCAGTCCCCTCTGTAGCCGCAGAACAGAGCAGACAGCCCACCCAGCCGGGCTCTGCGTCTGGAAGGGACCTCTCACCCCATCACCCATGAAGACCTGGACACAGGGATCAAACTGTCGTTCAGGTCCCACAGCCAAAGGCATCAGCGCTTTGACCAATTTGGCAACTCAGGACCAAGGCTTAGGCTTTCCAGTTTGGGGTGTGCAGTACCTCAATGCAAATGAAGCTGCCCCTGGACATAGAAAACAATCTTATGGTTACCAAACGGGAAAATGGGGTGGGGCGGGGTGGAGGGAGTTTGGTATCAGCAGATACAAATTACTATATATAAAATAAACAACAAGGTCCTACTGTATAGCACAGGGAAATATATTCAACATCTTGTAATAAGCCATAATGGAAAAGAATAAGAATAGATAGATATATATGTATAACTGAATCACATTGCTGTACGCTAGAAACTAACAACATTGTAAATCAACTATACTTTTATTTATTTATAAAAAAGAAAATAAATAAAAACTTTTAAAAATGAAGCTACCCCCGGGGGTGTGTCCAGTCCTGGGAGGATCTCGGCAGCCACAGGGAGGAGGGTAGCTCACGATTCAGATATAGCACTGACCACGTGCCATGCCTTGTCCGGAGCAACTCGACATATATAGCATACTGACTCTGTTCATCCGGAGAGGGAAACCAAAGCACAGAGAGGTGAAGTAACCAGTGCAAGGTCACACAGCTAGTAAATGGCAGAGCCAGGAATCCAGTTCAGACAGCCTGAATAGCAGGCTGCTCCAGAGTCCGCGTGCTGACCTGCTCTGCGGGACTGCCTGGCATGGGGCCAGTTCAGCTCTGGCCAGACGAGCCCCAATGCCTGTGCCCATGCAGATGACTTAGTGCCTAGTTGGAGAAATATGGGCCCAACAATAATGGAAGGCAAGGCCAGGGCCATGGCAGCACAGGATATGTGGACAAAGCCCCCCAGGCCACCACCATACCCCACTGGGATTTTGGGAAATTCGTTTAGCTGGCTGAGGAATTTTCCAGAAGGCCAGAGAGTCCAGGCAGGAAGAGTTCAGACCAGAGTCAGGCCCATCAGCAAGGGGCCTTGTGCAGGGTCCTGGGAGGCCAGTTTAACGCACAACGGGGTTCCCTTCGAGGTAAGCACGCAGGGAGGGACACCATCACCCAGCAGCTCCTGCTCAGTGGAGCGCCTTAGCGGCAGGCAACGTAGTTTCCAGCGTGTGCCTTTTCCTCTTCGTGGGGGCCCAGCAGCAGCCAAGAACCCCTGCCCAGACTGCCGGCTGTTCGGGGAGAGCGGCCTCCCGGACAGGGACCTCACCCAACTTGGCAGGTCCACTTCCATTTGGAAACAAGAACTCCAGGCCCTCAGCTGGTGACACTCTGAAGGCCGCAAGCCCCAATGCCTTCTCTTCAGCCAGTCTGAGGCAAGAATGGGGTCACCCTGAGAGCCTCAGGCACGGCTTGTATTCTTTGAGGGGCCCTGAGGGGCTTGGAGAAGGAGTGCTTGGGCTGCCAGTGCCTTCCACCTGGAAAGCAGGCAGCGCTTCCCTTCCTGGTTCAAAAGGCAGAGGGGAAAGGTGGGAGGAACTCCAGGCCAGGAGTCCAGAAGTAAAGTGAGGCTGGAGGGGAGAAGGGGAGGGGACTGAGTCATGGGAGGGAGCTTCCTGGGGACGACGCCAGAGGACACAGCCAGTGAGCATTTGTTTCCAGACCACCTCGGCCCCATCTTCTTCTCACAAGACCTCTAAGCTGGTCCTGGGAATAGCGTCTGACACCAAACCCATCCTGCATGAGAGAGATCCTTTCAGTAACTTTTATTTTGGTATAGTTTCAAACTTACAGAAAAGTTGCAAGAATAGTACAAAGACCTCCTTTATACCTTTTCCCGGTATCACCAGTTAGTAGCACGCTGCCCCATTGCCTTTATCCTTTGTGCATCCTCTCTCACTCTGCGTATCTCTTTTCCAAGTCATATGAAAGAAAGCCGCAGATGTGATAGGCTTTTACCCATAAATTCCTCAATCATAATTTCTACAAACAAAGACATTCATTAGAAAAATAGCATGGATATAAGGTTTTTATCTCATCTCCAGGCCATGTTCAAATTTCACCGATTGTCCCAGGTTTTTAGCTTAATTTTATTTTCCTTTTGGATAGTTTTTTTTTTAATCACATAGCTAATACGTGAATCCAATCTCCTTGTAAAACATTACAAAGAAGGCCAAAGCCATCCTCCTTGGACACCGCCCTCCACCCCAGTCCCTCTCACCTTAAAAGGCATGATAGTATAGTAGGTGAGAGCAGGAGGTCTCTGCCCCTTGCTGGCTGCGTGGCTTTGAGCAAGTTCCTTAAACTTTGTGTTTCTGCCATCTGATAATAGTAACGATGTCATAGTTACTACACAGTTTGAGTATGAAATGAGTTCATCCCAATAAAGCTCTTAGAATAGTGCCTGGCGCATAGGTAAGTAATCAATAGATGTCAGCTGTTCTTATTGTCCCATTTGACCTCACTCTGTGGGGATGATCCAAGGAAGTGCAAGAAGCAAACGCTGGGCCTGCCAATGACTTCCACGGGGCAGCCCAGCTGAGCAGTGCAGGGGGACATCCTCCCCCTGTTAACTGAGGGAGTGATGGGGACTCAAGAATCCGTCAAGGTTACATGCACCCCAATGTTCATAGCAGCACTGTTTCCAATAGCCAAGACATAGAAGCAGCCATCCACAGAGGAATGGATAAAGAAGATGTGGTACATGTATACAATGGAATATTACTCAGCCATAAAAAGGAATGAAATAATGCCATTTGCAGCAACATGGATGGACCTAGAGATGATCATACTAAGTGAAGTAAGTCAGACAGAGAAAGACAAATACCATATGATATCACTTATATATGGAATCTAAAATATGATACAAATGAACTTATTTACGAAACAGAAACAGACTCACAGACATAGAGAACAAACTTAGGTTGTCAAAGGGGAAAGGGGTGGGGGAGGGATAAATTTAGGAGTTTGGGATTAGCAGATACACACTGCTATATATAAAATAGATAACAAGGTCCTACTGGTATAGCACAAGGAACTATATTCAATATCTTGTAATAAGCCATAATGGAAAAGAATATTTTAAAAAGAATATATATATATATATATATATATTATATATATAACTGAATCACTTTGCTGTGCACCAGAAACTAACACAACATTATAAATCAACTATACTTCAATTAAAAAAAAAAAGAATTCATCAAGGTCAGGCTTCCATGATAGAACTTTTGTGCGTTGCCAGTGTTACCACCTGCACCTCTGGAGAGTCCGGACAGGCCCGAGAGCAGAGGTGGCATCCCAGGGACCGGGGCGGGGGATGGGAACAGATGCACACCAACCGCAGAGGTGGGGAATTTTCCAAGCCAGGTCTTCAGGGGCCTGTGGTGGGAGGGAGACCTCTGGAAGCACCACAGATCCTCCTGGAGACGTCGCAAAAGGGGTCTGGCACTCGGCGGATTTTTGCTTTGTCCTCCAGACTCCTCGTCCTGGAGATTCTGACATTTCTTCTCCCTAGTAAGTGGGGAGGAGCAGGGCAGAAGAATGGGGATGTGGTGAGGTCTACCAAAGCTCCCTCTAGGGCACAATCCCCGCCAGGTGAGCACCTGCCCTCACACAAGATGCCTGCTTGGGGCGGCATGGTGAGTAAGGTGTGGCTCCTGAAAGATCCAGTCCTCGGGCGGCAGCATGATTGGCAGGGGTTGGGAGAGCACATTAGAAAGCAGCCCGGGTAGGAATGTTGTCACAAACCCTGCTGGCTGACTAGCCTAGGACAGGTCACTTCACCTCTCTGAACCTCCGCTCCATTCTCCAAAATGAGTACAGCAACCTCTGGCTCCCCGGGAGGCTTAAAGGTTTAAAGAAGATCGTGTGTACAAAAGCAAGGGCTTGCCAAGTGGAAGCTATTATTATTTACTGGTTCCCAGGCACTGCTGCGGACAGGATGACAGGAAGGTCATTGTGTTTGGTGGCAGGGCTTGGCTCCTGAACTACTCTCCAGCCCACTCCATCCCCCTGCTTTCACACATACCCTCTTTTCCAACCAGACTGCCTGCTCCTGGGCTGACAAGCTCTTCCTCGCTGCCTGGCCTTGGCACCTGCTGGTCCCATGGCCTGACTTGCCTTGTCTCCCCTTGCCACCTGACAGATGGCAGCAACATCCTCCTTCCCTGGTCCCCAAAAGAATGAGCACCCCCATAGCTTGGGGGCTCAGTCCCACGGGCCTGGACTGCTGAGGCCCCAGCACTTGGAAGGGACTTGCCTCCCTGTAGGGCTCAGAGCTGCAGGGAAAAGGACAGAGGAGGGGGCAGTACCCAGTCCCTGGGCCTCCCCGTGACTTAAGCTCTCCTTCTCTTGTGAAATCCACAGCTGGCAGAAGGAAGCGCAGGGTCCCAGCAGTGTCTGGGGCAGACGCACACCCCCTTCGTGGGGTTAGGACTCTTCATTTTGTGTAAGAAAGGCTCTGTCCCAGTCTGGGCCACCACCTGAGACCCACGGAAAGCTTGGGCCTCGCTGAGCCTGCCCCCCTGACAGCTGGGCGCTAGCAGCCTAGTCCAAGGGGCTTTGGGAGCAGGGCTCCCAGGGGCATTCGGAGAAGCTGCGAGAGAGGCTGTGAAACAGCAGACACTGAGAGGGTGGAGGAAGAGGAAGTGGCCCCCTTCCCTGGCTGGCCTGACAGACAGCTGTGGAGGCCCTCCTTCCTGTGAGGGACCGGGCCCAGGGCTCAGACCTTCAAGCCTCCCATCTCCCCAAACCACAGCCCAGAGGTGTGAAAGACAGAAAAAAAAAACAGGGGGAGGGGTGGCAGAGAAGAGACAGGTGCACATTTCACACCTTGACCACAGGTGGGGCTCGGAGCAGCTTCACTCTGACTAACTTCCTTCTGAAGCTTCCCCACTGGTGTCTCGGGAGGCCAGAAGCAGAAGGGTGCAGCTACCAGAGCTTAGGGTGCAGGCTCCTGGCTAGGTGGGTCTTCCCCAGGGCTGGGCCTGCTTGGAAGCTGGTCTGGGGGCTGCTTGGGATAGGAGAGGGCCGAGTTAGTGGGCCAGACAAGGTTCTTGGCTCGGCACCTTCTGAGGCATGTGAGCTGTGAAAGACAGCAGTGGCCAACTGCAGACCTGACCTTCTGTGGCCTTGGGAGGGGCTGGTCTGGAAAGTTACTAGAAGGGGAGGAAACTGCTGCTCGCTGTGTTCTTTACCCTGTGCCATATGTATCGTTTACAGTTCACAGAGCAGCCCTGACACAGGTGGACTAGCTTCATCCCTACTTTTCAAATGAGGGAACCAAGGCAGAGAGGTAAAATGATTCGCCTAAGGTGACACAGTGGGGCAGCCAGAGGATTCGGCCAGGACTGGCCAAACCCTGCCAGCTAAGGCATGGGGCAGCCTTCCCGAAGGATCCGTCCTCCAGCCACGTCCGCAGGGCAGCACACTCCGTCCCAGGGCTCCCCTGACATGGAAGGGCTCCCAGGGACTCTGGGTTTGTGGCCAGTATCCCTCACACTCAGCATTCTCAGATATGCTTCTACTAAGGGCTGAGCCCTGTGTGGAGACCTCACAGCCTTGGTCATCTCATATCATCCTTTTTTTTTTTTTTTTTTACAAATTTATTTATTTATTTATTTTTGGCTGCGTTGGGTCTTCGTTGCTGTGTGCGGGCTTTCTCTAGTTGCGGCGAGCGGGGGCTACCCTTCGTTGTGGTGCGCAGGCTTCTCATTGCGGAGGCTTCTCCTGTTGCGGAGCACGGGCTCTAGGCGCACGGGCTTCAGTAGTTGTGGTGTGTGGGCTCAGTAGTTGTGGCGCACGGGCTTAGTTGCTCCGCGGCATGTGGGATCTTCCCGGACCAGGGCTCGAACCACTGGTGGCGCAGTGGTTGACAATCCGCCTGCCGATGCAGGGGATTCTCAACCACTGCGCCACCAGGGAAACCCTCAGATCATCTTATAACACCCTTGCTGAGACCAGCTCAAAAACGGTTATGTCATAGGTCCAAGGTCACACACCTCGAACGGGGTGGAGTCAGGGCTGGAGCCAGACAAATTCAGCATTTTTCCCATTCTTCCCACTGCATCACGGCCACACCGGGAGAAGCGGGAACAGTCCGCACCACAGCCCAGGCTGGCCTCTCAGGATATGGCCCAACGCAGAAAGGAAAGCTCTCTGCACCTTTCCAACACTCTTAGCTGACCTCATCTCGTTTCTCCTTTCCAGCAACCCAGGAAGGTGGGGATCTTGGTCCCCATGTGGCAAATGAGGAGACTGGGACACAGGAAGGAGACCAGAGGTCCCTAAACTTAGAAATTTCACATGTATCTGGAAGACCCACACTGGGCTGTCAACTCCTGCTAACACAGGATGCTATTGTCACCAACATTTCATAAAGAGAAGATCCTTTTAATACCAAAAAGGGGATGAAGGCCATAACTGCAGAATACAAGAACCTCCTTTAAGTTGAACAAATAGAGCTGTTTGTTCTCCTCCTTTCTCTCACCTGTAGAAGCCCAGTGAATGGAAACTCTTCATGGACCAGCATCGGAAGCTGTGCTCCCGGCTCCCACCCGTCTTCCTCCACCTGCAGGCAAGTTACCTGCCAAGTCCTACCTATCCTAACTGCTGTGGCTTCTGGAATCCTCCCAGGCCCCTCCACTTGTGCTGCTCCTGACCTCCTCCAAGCCCTTAGTTCCCTCTGGCCTGGATCCTGCAGGTGACAAACTGCTTAGAGCAAGGATAGTCACATCTTCTGGCCACAGGAGGCAGGGAAGGACCTCTCTGCCTCACAAGTGTGTGTTTTGTCCATTAAGTTTGAGCTGAATTCCAGACCCAAGCCTGGAGGCTCAGGTGACGCATTCTGGATGAAAACTGGACCCCAGTGCCATAGCCTCTGTCTCAGTCTCTCTCTCTCTCTCTCTCTCTCTCTGCTTTTCACCTGTGAGGAGAGAGGGAAACTGCTTGGGAGAGGCAAGGGGCTGCCTTTTCCCTCTGATAATGAGAGCAGGGCAATAGGGAGAACCCCATGTAGTCTTCCCCAACCCTATTCCCCTTCTCCTCACTCCAGAAGCAACTGCTCTCATGGATGTGTGGTGTGTCCAGTCCCTACTTTAAACTTCTAGGACAAATAGCTGTATCCAAAACAACACGGTATTGTTTTGTGTGTGTGGTTTTTCGAATTGACCTAAGTGGTGTCAAACTATACACAGTATTCCCTAACTTGCCTCTTCCACCATTGGTCATTGACTTTTCTAGATGCGTCCATGTTAAAATATATAGCTTTAAGTTCATTTGTTTTTAACTATGTGAATATATCATTGTGTATCCATTAGGAAGCAACTGAAGGCAGTGTGAGGAGTGGTAAAAGGAGAGTCAGACAGCTGTGGGTTCAATCCTCGCACCTACCCTTGCTTGTTATGTCTGCCGAAGGCCTTTCCCCTTTCTGGATGAGCCATGGGGATGCCGCCCAACCCCCCCACCCCCGCCCCTACAAGGGAGTGGTGTGGTTGGAATGAGGCAGTGTCAGAGAAAACGCCTAAAGCAACACCCAGCACACAGCAAGTTCATTACTAGCAGTTCCCTTTCCTTGCCCCTGTTGCTTAGCAGAGAAGGGCAATGGTAAAGGACTAGAATTAGTGTGATGGATTGCTTTCAAATATTTTCATTTTTTTAAGAAGGTTAACCTCCTTTATAGAGTTAACACGTTTAGCTATCCAGTCCACAATCGTGCGAGAGCAGCTCCAGCCCAGGACGGATGAGCAGCAGTTCTTACCCCTGCCCTTGCCAGCTGCCCTGCTTCTCCTTCAGACCCCTCCCCTCAAATCACCTGCCCCTGCCCCTCCCTCGGCCCCAGGCTTTCTGGTCCCAGGCTTGTGTTCAACTCCCAGAGCAGCTTCCCAGGGCCAGTGGGATGTTGGGGTAGGAGCCCCGTGTCCTTGGGTCTAGGGAGTTCTGGTATAGATAACCCCTTGGAAGAGGCTGCTGCCGAGAACCGCGTGAAACCCTGACTTCCTCTGTGTAGCGCAGGTTCCCGACCACAAGCACCAAAGCAGAGGGGCAGGCAGCACACGGCCAGGCAGCCAGAGTACCAGCCCAGCCATGGTCCCCGAGGTAAGTGCCGCTGTCCAGCCAGGCCAGACCACAGCTCCAAGTGGAGAGCCTAGGACACTAGGGGAACGTGAGGGCTGGCCCACAAGCCAGGGCCACCAGAGGGTTGGGTGAATAGGTAGGGAATGCAGGGGTTGTGTAGAAGGAGCACTGGACCGGGAATTGGGAAACCACCTTGGCCACTGACTTGTGAATGACCACAGGCGAGACCCCTCCCCTTTCTGGCTTTGGTGCCTCATCTGCGAAACGCATGAGGTTGAGGCTCACCCCCGCACGGTCCCCAAGGCTCCCTTCAGCTCTGACTTGGAACTTTGATCTTCCATGCCGGACTGAATTGGCCCCTGGGAGGCCCTCAGCTGTGGGGTGGTTTGCAGGGGCAGGGGGTAAGGAACGTTTCTAATAGAGCTTGCTGGGCAAGTCCCCGGCAGGTGGCAGGCCTCAGTGTAGGGGAGGGGAAGGACAGGGGCAGAAAGCATGTGTTGGGGGGCTGCAGTGATTTGTAGAGGGGCCCCATGGGGTGGGGGGCAGGAAGTAGGAGTCCCCAGACAAGGGCTGAGGAGGGAAGAGGAGGGCCAGTGACTGGGAGAGGGGACTGCGGATAGGCGCCAGGGGACGGAGGTGGTGGAACTAGGCGTGGCCAGGACACTGAGGACCGTAAGCCATGAAGGAAGGGCAAGGAGAGAGGAGAGGGGGCCGGGAGGGCTCTGGGCACAAGATGGAAGCTCTCCCTCCAGTCCACAATCCCTGGGCCGATGGGATGACCCAGAAGGGAGAGAGAGAAGCAGCCTTTGAGAAGGGAAGTTACCAGCCCAGCACCCAGGCCGGGCACCTGGAGCTCAGAGGGCGTGGTTTCGGAAGAAAGGCAGGACAGTTACAGGGTACAGCCCAGGCCTCCGGGCCTGCCTTACAGAGGAGTTGCTTCGAGAAAGGCTCCTCAGACTAAATCTTGAAGGAGTGATGTTTTTTAATTGAAGTACAGTTGATTTACAGGAATGTTTCAGGTGTACAGCAAAGTGATTCAGTTATGCTTACATATATATCTATTCTTTTTCAGCTTCTTTTCCATTATAGATAACCTACAAGATATTGAATATAGTTCCCTGTGCCATACAGTAGGCCCTTGCTGTTTATCTGTTTTACATGTCGTGGTGTGTATCTGTTAATCTCAAATTCCTAATCGAAGGAGTGACTTTTAAGGCCTTCACAGGCTCTGTGCCCTCCCTCCCTCCACAGATGAGTGAACGCCAGGAGTTCCCAGCCTCGGATTTTGCCTTCCTCCTGGAAAACTCTTCCTATGACTACGGAGAAAACGAGAGTGACTCCTGCTGCGCCTCCCCACCCTGCCCGCAGGACTTCAGCCTCAACTTCGACCGGGCCTTCCTGCCCGTCCTCTACAGCCTCCTCTTCATGCTGGGGCTGCTGGGCAATGGCGCCGTGGCGGCCGTGCTGCTGAGCCAGCGGGCGGCCCTGAGCAGCACCGACACCTTCCTGCTGCACTTGGCCGTGGCTGACGCGCTGCTGGTGCTGACGCTCCCGCTCTGGGCGGTGGACGCGGCCGTCGAGTGGGTCTTCGGCTCCGGCCTCTGCAAAGTGGCGGGTGCCCTCTTCAACATCAACTTCTACGCGGGGGCCCTCCTGCTGGCCTGCATCAGCTTCGATCGGTACCTGAGCATCGTGCACGCCACCCAGCTCTACCGCCGGGGGCCCCCGACCCGCGTGGCCCTCACCTGTGTGGCGGTCTGGGGGCTCTGTCTGCTCTTCGCGCTCCCGGACTTCATCTTCCTGTCCGCCCACCACGACAAGCGCCTCAACGCCACCCACTGCCAGTACAGCTTCCCACAGGTGGGCCGCACGGCCCTGCGCGTTCTGCAGCTGGTCGCCGGGTTCCTGCTGCCCCTGCTGGTCATGGCCTATTGCTATGCCCGCATCCTGGCTGTGCTGCTGGTCTCCAGGGGCCAGCGGCGGCTCAGAGCCATGAGGCTGGTGGTGGTGGTGGTGGTGGCCTTTGCCCTCTGCTGGACCCCCTACCACCTGGTGGTGCTGGTGGACACCCTCATGGACCTGGGGGCCGTGGCCCGCAACTGTGGCCGAGAAAGCAGTGTGGACGTGGCCAAGTCGGTCACGTCGGGCATGGGCTACATGCACTGCTGCCTCAACCCTCTGCTCTATGCCTTTGTGGGTGTCAAGTTCCGAGAGCGCATGTGGATCCTACTCATGCGCCTGGGCTGCCCTGACCAGAGGGGCCACCAGCGGCAGCCGCCGGCTTCCCGCCGGGATTCATCCTGGTCTGAGACCACAGAGGCCTCCTACTCAGGCTTGTGAGGCTGGGATGGGGGCTCCCCCTTTCCCACGCAGCCCGACTCCCCCCACATTCCAGGCTCCTCCCTCGCTCGCTCCCCAGACACACACTCCTTGGAGTCCCCGATGGCCCCAGTACTGCTGGGTCTCCCAGGGAGCCGCCCTCCCGGCTCTGGGGGCTGCGCCATCACTGCTCCTTAGCTGCGCAGCCCCCATCCCGCCGCTTCAGAGGTGGCTGCCTTCAGGCCCTTCTTACCTTGGCCGCTCAGAACCCCACCACCCTCCTAATTCAGTAACCAGGCCTCAGCCTTCCCCGTATGCAGGGAGCACGAGGCCAACAGCATAATGGCAGCTGCCTTGGCCGGGCCTCCTGTTCCGCAGTGACTATGGCTGTGGTTCCCGAGACCTCTGTGTTTGCTCACTTTGATTTTTATGTCTAAAACTCTGCTTCAAACTTTTCAATAAACAAGCTAATCAGGACCAGGGTGTGTTAGTGCATCATTGCAGCCAGCCCTGCCCAGGCTCTGGGGATGCACTTCCTGCTTCTCCTTGTATGGCCCTGGGTCTGTGCCAAACAATGCTGCCTCTGTCTCTGTCTCCCCTCCTCTCTGCCCTCCTGGGCGCACCTGTCACTCACAGGGAAGCACCCAGGGACGTGGGTGCAGGGTAAGCAGTTAGCCAACCCGCTGGCTAGACACTGTCTAGGCATAATTTGGGGAAGGGGCCTTCAGACATAAATAAGACATAGTCCCTGTACTCCAGAAGCTTAGGCCAGCAAGGAAAATGTATAGGTGACAATACATAGACAAGCAGTCTATGCCACGAGGCAAATGTGCAGCACATGTTCAGAGCACTGCGGCTGGAGCCATTTGGGAAGCCTTCTTGAAGACAGAGGAATGTGTAAGAACTTAAGGGGCAAGTAGTATTTCCAAGGGCAAAGAGAAAGAAAGTTGGTATTTCCAGGCAGATGGGAGGGCAGCAGAAAAGGTGGGAAGGTTGGAAACAGCAATGCTTATTGGAGGAATGATAAGTGGTCCCAACTGGCTAGAATTAAGGGTTCAGGTAGAGAAAGGGTGGAAAAGACTGAAAGTTAGTTTGGGATCAGGTGAGGGTATTATAGGTTACAAGGCTGTAGTGGTTATTCATGTTAGAGGTGACGCAGGCTCTTACTAAGGAGATAGAAGTGGGACTGGAAAAAAAGGAGATCGGACGACTTGGCAGTCATTAGCACATAGGCCACCTGGAGGCACGTGTGGGCTGCAGGGAGCATCTTCCCATGGCTATAGCTGGGGTGGAAGTGAGTGGGGGAAGTGACCAGGGCCACTGAGGTAAGGCAGAGGGCTGGACCCTCCCTTTGCAGGGGTGGAACCACTGCACTGTCAGTTCTCCCTAATGAAGTCACCAATGTGCCATGATCCAGTTTCACAGGCCAGCTGGGCTTCGCTAAGATTGCAGATGCAGCTGGAGGTGGGACTAGAGAAGAGGGACCCAAGGATTTAGCCGGGGGAGCGCGTACCACCCTGTGCACATATCCGATCCCATGTAGACTTGTGCTTAGGCTTCAGTTTGTGGTCACTGAAAGAACACTCTCAGCATCTGCAAAATGCAGGAAGGATGGAAGGCAGATGACAGAATAACACATCCTGCCGATAAAAAGTATCAGTGATGCTAGTAGACTAGTAAAGATGTTTGTGGCAGGCTGAATAACAAGTCCCCAAATGTCCACACTCTAATCCCTAGGACTTGTGAATATGTTAATATGTTACCTCACGTGGCAAAAGGGAATTGAGGTTGCTAATCAGCTGACTTTAAAATAAGATTTTCCTGGATTATCTGGGTGAGCCCAGTGTTATCACAAGGGTCCTTCAAAGTGAAAGAGGGAGGCAGAAGGGGAGAGAGTCAGAGAAAGAGATGTCACTGGCTTTGAAGATGGAGGAAGGGGGCCACAAACCAAGGAATGCAAGCAGCCCCTAGAAGCTGGAAAGAGAAGGAAATTGATTCCCCCGCCCAGGGCCTCCAGAGAGGAATGCGGCCCTGCCCACTCCTTGATTTTAGACTTATGAGGTCTGCACCAGACTTCTGACCTCCCGAGCTGTAAGATAATACATTTGTGTTGTTTTAAGTCACTAAACTCGTGGTAATCTGCTTTGGCAGACTGTTTTGGCAGAAACAGAAAACAAATACAACGTTGATTCCAGTCTACATCCCAGACAGCTCCCAAAAGTGGGAGGTTGTTGAAGTGCTTATGGGCAGTCACAAAAATCCAAAAGAAACCCTAAACGGAGGCTGTTCTTCCAGACACATCCTGGAGAGCTTGAGAGGTCCGGGGTCTTAGACAAAGACCCAAGGGTTTGTTCTGCTCTGGACATGGGTTGTCAATGAACAGACTTTGCTAACAAGTGAACTGCAGAAAACATTTATTTATTTTTATTTTATGAACAGTTACATTGTTCAGGTGGCTTCATACAATGTCAAGAGCAACTAAGTTCATGAAACATGTCTGTATTTCACTTCCAGATAGGTGTAACAGGTTACATCTGACAGCAGCCCTGGTTTTGAAGTACTGTCTTTAAAACTTGTTCTCTTGTCAGCATGCCTCTCATTCTCTCAACGTGCCACTCTCCAGAACTCATTTCTCTTTCGCATTTTGTTCTACATGTTAAAACTACAGCATCTAAGTAAGACCCAAGGTAGATCCAAAGTGCTTTTGGGTATCAGCACAAAATGGTTAGCAACAGAACCCTTAGTGAAGAACAAACATCATTAACAGCAGGAAGCTTTTAAAGAAGGATTTAAATTCTAATATTCATAACTTCACAGCATCAAAGATATCTTTCTAAAACTCCTTACCAATAGATGACTCGCCTCACACAAATACATTCTCAGATAACCTCAATGACCGTGGCTTTGTTTTTTGGCATTAAAATCCTTGCTGAGCTTTCTCATCACATCCCCATGACCTATCCCTGCGATCCCCTTCCTGACTATTCTGTAATTCTCCTGCACATACTTGGCAAATGGTCTCACATGGGGCTCAATGGGGGTTCCATCTTTCCGAGTTAATGGCAGAATGACCAGAGGGCCCTTGCACTTGGCACAGATGAAGCGGTCGGTGTCCAATGATCTGGTGTAGCGGCCGACCCTAAGGAGGAAAGAGACACCACACAGCAAACGAATCAGTCACTGTACCTCCGCACCTTCTTGGAGCTGCTGCCCCTGAGCCCACAGCCAGACTTCTTTTGTGGGATCTCAGCAAGCGGGGCACCAGGCAGTGGCCGTGGTCAGGTTGGCTCAAAGCAGAAGAGAATGGAGAAAGAAGACATGGAAAGGAGTAGAGAAGTTTTACTCCTCAAGTCAGATAGCCCTGTACTTCCTGATAAAACCACTGAAGAGCCACGTGGAGGCCATAGTAAAAACGTAATTGGAAAAAGTCTGAGGAGAAGGGTCTTACCTGAATTTGCACTTAGTACACTCATAATGAATCCTGTAGTTAATCTTGTAGTTATGGCAACGGGTGACCTTGGGCAGCTCTGGGTGCACCATATTCGATTTTTGGGCATAATACTTCCATCCGACACCATGAGAATCACGGATGCCATCGAGCAGCCAGGAGGCTGCGTGGCATATCTCATGGATCAAAGTATCCCGGAGTCGGTCTTCGAAGAGGAATGAAAAGAAATCATGAGGCTTAAACCGATTACCTTCCGGGCTGTTACCCAACCACCCCTAGACTCTCCACCCCACCAGACACATAAGCATATGTGGGCAGGCAGGAGTGTTATCGCCCCAGGATTCTGAAGGTGAAATTTCTACCGAATTCAACCCGATTTTATTAATGGCAGAGAGCAAGTGTTTCTGGAAAAGCTCCAATGTGCTCTTTTTGTGAGACACTGCTAGAAATACATCCAGCCGAGACCCGGTCGCCACCCTCCAGGAGCATAAAGTGGGGTTTGGTCAGGAGAAGCTCCGTGGAGAAGCTGGGATCTGAGCTGGGCCCTTAACAATTGACTGGATTGGCAAAATTATCAAGGTCTTTCTAGGTGTGGTAGAGAAGGTGAGCCAAGGTTGGGGTCAGGAAAGCGTGTGGTCCATTTTGAAAGCCAGCGTGAAGAAAGCTTGGTTGGAGCACAGGTGGAGTAGTGAGAGACAAGACTGGCCACATGGAGGGGGGCAAAGTACGATGGCCTCGACAGCCACACTCGAGGCATTGGCAAGCCCAAGGTTTCCTAGCAAGAAACTGCATGGAGCAGGGAGAAAAGTGAGGTGATGAGGGTCCATAGCTGGGCAGAGGCAAAGACAGAGAAGGAATGATGATAATAGGAGAGTCATTATGAACATCCTGTGATTGGCTAGATACAGGGGACCTTGAACCTCAGTTACTGGGAGGATGGAGATGCTGCTGCTGGCAGTGGGGAGCTGCAGAGAGAAAGTTAGGCCCGGTAGAAATATGGACGAACTGGATTCTCAGTGGTGGTGAGACATCCAATGATAATGTCCTCTAAGCAACACACAGTAGGCCTGTCCACCCAGGAGTGACAGGGAAAGCTGTGACACAGGCGGCCAGAGAACACCAGCACCCAAGAGTGACCTCCCAGGTGCCGTATCGGATGTAAGTGCGGCAGGGGAGCTGCCCAGCTCCTGCCATCACCTGCAGAGTCACAGACTTTCTGAGAAATCTGAATCTTAGCATAACGCTCCCTCTTCGGGTGTCGAGTCTCGCCAGTGGTGCATAAACCAGCAGTTCTCAGCATCTTTTTACTCCAGCTGATGTCAATTTTCTCCGGCAGCTGACAACAAAAAGCAAACAAGAGCGAATCAGAAAGCGGTTCTAAGCAGACCAGAAAATATCAACTCAAGAGTTTTGCAAATCTAACATTCTGGGGAGAATAAAACCTAAGCTCAAGCCCACGTAAAGACGAGACTGTTGCAAGCACGTGAATGCAGGACCTGTGCTCCCCTGTATGGAGACAAAACTCAGGGGCAGCCAAGGAGAGAAGGACACTTCTGCTGGGCTAGGAGATGGAGCCCGTGCATGAGAGCCATGAGGCAAAACTAAAACTGCAACTCAGAACACTTAAGGTTCCACTCATCAGAGTTATCTGATGTAACACCACTGTCATCAGGAAGGGCACCAAAGGCTGGGGAACCTTTAGAAAGATCTAAGAACTTTCCCTGCAGGAAGTTTTGTCACCAGAGACAATAAAGTCTGGAAAACCTAATGACCGCAGGTCTCTCTGCCTCCAGATTCTCTCCGATCCAGTCCACACCACAGGCTACTGACAGAACGATTTCTTTCAGCAGGTACTCCACGTTACATCACATCCATGGGCAGCGGTGCCTACTGATTTCAATTTAAGTTCTTCCAACCCGACTCCCAAGGCCCTCCATTAACCAGCCCTACGCTAGTTAACATGTACTGCTCACTATGTCATAGGCCCTGTTCTAGGCACTTCAGGGGCATTCACTTACCCAGGCCTAACGGTAATTCTGTGAAGTAGTAGGTGGTAGGGACTAGGGTACTAGGACTGCCCCCATTTTACAGATGAGCAAACAGGGGCTCAGTAACTTGCCCAAGGTCCCATAGCTCTTTCCCAGTATCCTTCAACACGAACCCGCTCTTCCAGATAGTCAAGCCTCAACACTTGCCCTCTTCCCCACCACTGTTGTTCTCTCCCCTTACCATCCTTCAAGACCCAGAAGAAGTCTCACTCCCTCCAGGCAATCCTATTTCCCGACCGCTCAGGCTCTCAGTGATTTCTCCCTCTGCTGATCACCTGTGGTAGTAACAGTCTGGACCATATACTATAACCCACAAAACATTCTCCGTGTCTTTCACGTATGTATGTCTCAACTCCCCTCCCCATCTAAACTGACACTTCTCAAGGGCAGGAAATATACAGTTAGTACATCTGCACACCTCCCAGCTCCCAAGAGAGCTGGGCATACAGCAGGTGCTCAGTAAGTGCTTATTTCATCGAGTCTACCTTTTTATCAAAGACAGAGCTGTTACACAAAGCGTAGATTTTCTGAACCAGTTCATCCTTATTTTGCTTGAAATTCTTTCCAGAATACTGCTTTGAGTTCTCAATGCCACGCAAGAAACATCCAGGTATTTTGCACTCAGAATTCCTGCAAAGGTAAATTCAACTGAGTTTTGTAGAGGGAAAGAAATCAGTAGAAGAAATGCATACATACAGGTCATGTCAAGAGAGACTTAGAGAAGACCTGCTGGTCCCTCTTCCTTCCAGCTCCTGCTACAAGGGCGTCTCTTATAAGGTTCCATTCATAGCCTTTTTCTCGTCACTCCCCGCACATTGTCAGAGATGTGAAGCCCATGGTTCCAACCTCAACAGGGGTGATCCCACATCTGGATCTGCAGTCTCCATCTCTCTCCTAAGATCTGCGTTTACAACTGCCCAGTGCAAATTTCCAACTTACTAACCGGAGTATGTCTCCAGCTAAATGTGTTTAATTGTTCAACTTCTGTTATAACAGGCTGAAAACCTCAGAGACTTTTTTAATTCATTTTTCTCCCTCACCCCATATTCAACTAGGCACAAAGACAGACAGACCACTGTCTCCTTCGCATCATCTCTTCCAGCCAGCCCCTCCTTTCCACCCTGCTGTCACCACTCTAGGTCAAGTTCCTGTCCTCCCCTCTGTGCCTTGCTACTACAGCATCCCACTGTGTTTCTCACCTCCAGGCTCTTTTTCTTCTAATCCAACCACACACACACACATCTCCAGATTAATTTTCCTAGGCCATGTTCCAATGATGTCCCTCCCTGGCTTTTCACTGACTGTCTGGCCTAACATTCAAGGCCCAGGTCAACCTGGTTCCAACCTCTGTTTCCAGCTATCATTTCCACTCTGGCCAAACTGGGCAACTTAAATGTTCCCTGGACATGAACCGATTTGTCCATGGCCTAGAATGGCCACACCTCCACCTCTACGGAGACCCACTCTCTGTGGAGCACTTCATCATTTGCTAAGAACTTCCTTTTGCATCATCATATTTAATCCTCACGACCACCCTCCAAAGAAGCTACTACTATTCTTACCATCTCCACTTTGCACATGACGAAACTTAAGTTCAGAGGTTAAATGACTTACCCAAATTTCACAGACACTGAATCTTTTGACCCAAATCTCATGGTCTTTCCATTAGACCACTATTGCTGCCCCATCTTTCAAGGCCTAATTCAAATGCACAAAGAATAGTGCTGAGCCCATAAAAAATTCACTCGTGTAATATCTATTTATTTGAACTGAAACATTTTTATCTTGGCTGGAACAATCCACGAGTCCAAAGAGATGAGCCCACAGAGCTAAAAAGATGACAAACCAGTAGCAAACAGAGGGAAGTGTTTCTGACCTAACAGAACCCCTGAGACCGAGATTTTGCCAAGACACTCATTAACACTTAAGTCACAAAATAAAACCCTATAAGAGTTGCCCAGGGTGGAGACAGAGGGAAAGTACCAGAGGAGATATAGGCAGCTAAAATAAGGGACTTCTGCCCCACAGTCTGATATGGGTGACTAATATTTCTGCCTCCAATTATTTAGTCCTGAAAGCAAACTTGCATCAGAAAAGGTGGCAGATAAAAACCTAAACCATCTGCAGACCTCAGCAGAGAGCGTGATCTCTGCGTGTGTCTGTGCTCACATCAAGCAGCTTGTGGCTTAGCAAGCCTTCAGTTCAGGGGCAATGCTGCTTTACTGCAGACTGAGTATCTCCACATCAGAGGAACCAACAAGACCCCAGACGCATGCATCAGACACCATGACCAGCAAGCAGCCTGCACAGGAACAATGCTGAGCACAACAGGAAGCCTACAGACTGAAACAGGAAGCAGCAAGGCAAAAGAGAAGAGTCCAAACAGGCCAGCCTCCTGATATGAGGCAGAGGACAATGACACAAAGGAGCAGCTTCTTCCTTCATTTGTCACACTCTTTAGCAAAGCAACCTGGGACCTACCCAAGACACATGTCCCTTAGAGGCAAAGCAGCTTAAATATGGATCTAGGAATCCAGAGAACAAGCTTTGCTGCAAGGGGACCCATCTAGGACATGACACGCCAAACCAAAGAGAAATGCAGAAACAGAGAGCCTCTCTGCTCAAGTCCAAGTTTCTCTGTTGCCCCTACGCCTGACACATCATTCTTCTTCTCCCCTTAAGATGCAATTATTGGAGTTCCCTGGTGGCACAGTGGTTAAGAATCCGTCTGCCAATGCAGGGGACACTGGTTCAAGCCCAGGTCCGGGAAGATCCCACAGGCCGCGGAACAACTAAGCCCGTGCGCCACAACTACTGAGCCTGCGCTCTAGAGCCCGCGAGCCACAACTACTGAAGCCCGTGCGCCTAGAGCCCGTGCTTCACAGAAAGAGAAGCCACCGCAGTGAGAAGCCCGCGCACTGCAACAAAGAGTAGCTCCCGCCCGCCGCAACTAGAGGAAGCCTGTGCGCAGCAACGAAGACCCGACACAGCCAAAAATAAATAAATAAATAAATTTCTTAAAAGGAAAACACCATATGTTTAAAAAAAGGATGCATTTATTGCCCCAAACAAAATACAGGTAAAAAAAGAAACGTAGTCCTTCAAATACATCCCTTCTTTTGTAAGATAATTCAGATGTAAGTATAAATTACTCCTGAATGTAAAGAAAAACAAAGAAAAGTATGCTCACTATATCATATTTTTAAGAGAAAAAGTGAGAAGTTCCTGGAATCTAAGTGAGAAAATGCAATTTTTTTTTTTGCTTCCTTTGAGCATTAACATGTCTTTGGTCTAAATGACCTGCTGTTTTCAGTATCAATATAATATCTAACATATAGCTTAATAAAGATAAAGAGACTATTTATTTCACCTGAACGTTTAAGCTTTAAAAATTTGCAAGAATTGGGGCTTCCCTGGTGGCGCAGTGGTTGAGAATCTGCCTGCTAATGCAGGGGACACGGGTTCGAGCCCTGGTCTGGGAAGATCCCACATGCCGCGGAGCAACTGGGCCCGTGAGCCACAACTACTGAGCCTGCGCGTCTGGAGCCTGTGCTCCGCAAGAAGTAGAGGCCGCGATAGTGAGAGGCCCGCGCACCGTGATGAAGAGTGGCCCCCGCTTGCCGCAACTAGAGAAAGCCCTCGCACAGAAACGAAGGCCCAACACAGCCAAAAATAAATAAATAAATTAATTAATTTTAAAAAATTTGCAAGAATAGAGCTGCAATGAACATTTTGGTACATGACTCTTTTTGAATTATAGTTTTCTCTGGGTATATGCCCAGTAGTGGGATTGCTGGGTCGTATGGTAGTTCTATTTTTAGTTTTTTAAGGAACCTCCATACTGTTCTCCATAGTGGCTGTATCAGTTTACATTCCCACCAACAGTACAAGAGTGTTCCCTTTTCTCAACACCCTCTCCAGCATTTATTGTTTCTAGATTTTGTGATGATGGCCATTCTGACCGGTGTGAGATGATATCTCATTGTAGTTTTGATTTGCATTTCTCTAATGATTAATGATGTTGAGCATTCTTTCATGTGTTTGTTGGCAATCTGTATATGTTCTTTGAAGAAATGTCTATTTAGGTCTTCTGCCCATTTTTGGATTGGGTTGTGTTTTTGTTATTGAGCTGCATGAGCTGCTTGTAAGTTTTGGAGATTAATCCTTTGTCAGTTGCTTCATTTGCAAATACAGGTAGTAAGACTAAGGGTTCATATAAAATAGATAACCAACAAGGACCTACTGTATAGCATAGGAAACTATACTCAATATTATGTAATAACCTATAATGGAAAAGACTCTGAAAAAGAGTATCTCTATCTATATATATACATACTGACTCGCTGTGCTGTAGTCCTGCAACTTACATGATATTGTAAATCAACTATACTTCAATTTAAAAAAAATTTTTTTAAAAGAATAAGGGTTAAAAAAATAAGGGTTCATCCGGAACACTAGAAAACCCTGGAAGACAATCTTGACTGCCTCCCCCCAATTCCAATGGATGGGAACGCATCTGTTCTGCCTTCTCACCATTCCCACTGCCTTTGCTTTTAGTTCAGTGCAAACTGGTGGCCATGAGGCTGTATCTAGCCTGAAAAAAAGGATCTTTAGCTACACATCATTGTTTAATCTGAGTGGAAGGACAAAGGAAACCTCAGAGGCCAGAGCTCCTGTCGCGGGGGAGGGCAAAAGGGCTCCAGTCTGCCCGGAATTGCTGAGATCTGTGCAGAGCGCCCACGCCCGGCTCTGTTGGGGGAGGGGGAGGGGGGGCACCGAGGCTCCTCCCCACCCCCTTCCTCCTCTCCTCCTCCTGCCGCTTCTGCCCTCCCCATTCAGGGAGGTAAAACTTGTGCCGCCCCCCCACCCCAGCAGACTTCTTCATCCCCTTGAAAACCCCCACACGTGCCCAGTGGACAGCTTTGCACGTGACAACTGTGCAGTCAACTCCTGTGCCATTGACCGTGAGCAGTACATACATACCCAGGCTCGCATTGTTCAAATTTTGCTGTGCTGGGATTCTTCTTTGAAGGCACATGCTCCTTTTCTCTTTTAACAACTGAAAAGGGAGTAGTTCGTTTGTACCCTGAAAACTGGTACCAACCAGCAACTCACAGAAAGGTAATCTCAGGAAGAGCCCTCACAGCCAAGCCCAGAGCAGCACATATACACTCAACGCTTCTCTCGGAAGCGGGCACCCTCCTCCGTTAGTCCGCATGCAAGATTTCACCTACGCGAGTAAGCAGAGTAAGCAGGATAGGATTCTGTCCTAGGCGCTGAGGACTATTATGAGGCTACATGAATATGCCTTTGGAGGTTAGACTGTGGGGGCGACTGAGGCACGTGCAGTACCAGGAATGGTGTGGCATAGCTCACACACTCACTCTGAGGAAAATGGCCCCCATCCTAGGCGGCACCTTCATCCAATGTGCAAGCCAAATCTTTCCCCTTTTGTCTAGCACCCATACTGCCGGTTGCTCTAGCCAGAAATTCACGTATCAGGAGTGAGTGCCCTTCATTCATTTATCTAAAAAACTTATTAAACGTCTAGTACGTGCCAAGTACCAGGCTAGACTCCGGGAGAGAGTAAAGGATGAGTGAGAGCCCTCCCATCAAGAGGCTCACCATCAGGATTTCCCTGGCAGTCCAGTGGTTAAGACTCTGTGCTTCCACTGCAGGGGGCACGGGTTCAATTCCTGGTTAGGGAACTAAGATCCCGCATGCCATGTGATGTGGCCAAGACAAAAAAAAAGGCTCACTATCTACTGGGAGGACAGATTCAGAAACATACTTAACACAGTTGTGTAAGTGCTTTACTAGTGACAGGGTGTAGGAACTTTGGGAACCTGGGAGGGAGGAGCACCTCGGACTTATGGCTTCCTACAGCAAGTGGCAATTGGGGTGGATCCTAAGAAAAATGGGATATCCTCAGGACAAAAAATTGCAGGGAAAAAGCACTGCCAATGGATGGAACGGCAGATACTAAGACACTGGAGCATGAGGACGACACAGGTGTTCCTCGCCCTTCCCCAGAAAGAGCCTTCTCACTGGGATGGCTGTCTCCCTCGGCCACTAGGAAGCTGCTGACACATAGCGGAGGGTTAGTAGACAGGACAAGCAGACTCGACAAGACAGACGTATCCGGGGGAAAGGGAACCCACTTGTGGCGCTAGCCTTCGTGGGACAGGCATACTTGGTTTGATTGGCTTACCAGGTGTCACAGGTATGTTTTTGGTTTTATTTTTCCTTTTCCTTGGTTGTGCCACAAGTACAGCCTCTTCATCACTTGACAACTTTCCTTTTGAAATCTCTAGCTCAGCCTTAGGATTGCCATTTGGTGGCTGGCAGACATTTTCCCCAAGATCCTGCTTACCAACATCATGAGATGATTTGTTTTGGGAGATAACAAACTCATCCCTCTTTTTCTCATTTGAGGGAGTTGGGTCCTCATCACACGAATCATCTTCTATTAGCACAGGGCCCTCCAAGTCATTACGATCATCATCATCATCATCATCACTGATAAGTATTGGAGAGTCCTGGGGCGGCTGCTCATCGGTATCAGACACTTCCACAATCTCATCTGAAATCCAAGAGACACAATGACGTATAAACATACTCCCTCTACACCCCACACCCCCAACTCAAGTTCAGATTATTGAGCACAAATTAAACAAGTCAGGAACTGTGATGTAATGAATCCTAGGTAAGAATCAGTTATTTAGATGATTTTCCCTCTATTACTTTTTTATTTTACTGAGAACAGTGACAGATAAAATAGCAATCCAAACCCAGAGGCAATTTTCAAATCACATTCTCTGTAGGTGCTCAGGGGTTCCCACAGGTCCGAAACTTGTATATTTTCACTGGGCCAGAGCAAAATAAGAGAAATTAGAATAATAAAGTGGGTTTGTTTTTTTTTTCCCCTATCAAGCTAGCTTTCTATAATTTAAAGGACTGTCCTTTATTTTGAGATTATGTCCTGACTAAACTTTTGGTGCTCTTTACCTTATGAAATTATGGTGACAGATGGCAGATGGAGTTTATTTCCATCATTAGACAAATTAAAAATTGCCAACTCTATGTTAGTCACCAAAATTTCTTTTTTAAACTAGTCCATAAGTCCAAAGCTCTCAAAACCACTGATGTGAGAGTGAGGAGTTAAGTTCTGATGCCAGCACTGAGAGGCCTTGGGAACACTGAGACTGTCCCTGCCCTCACTGAGGATCCAACCCTTCATCTGGATACAAGGGGCAACGTGTCTAAGACTCAAGCTCTCTGCAGTCTGCTCAGAGTTCAACTTCTAGGTATCTATGATTCTGGATGTAAAAAATATAAACCACAGCATGAGCAAGTTGTGAAAATATCTTTATGGTGCAAAAACTCTGTATCCTAAAATTGCAGATTTGGGATAATATATTTTGAGTCTCATCTATGATTTAAATTAATTATCAAAAAATTTCAGGGCTTCCCTGGTGGCGCAGTGGTTGAGAGTCTGCCTGCCAATGCAGGGGACACGGGTTCGGGCCCTGGTCTGGGAGGATCCCACATGCCGCGGAGCGACTGGGCCCGTGAGCCACAATTGCTGAGCCTGCGCGTCTGGAGCCTGTGCTCCGCAATAAGAGGGGCCGCCATGGTGAGAGGCCCGCGCACCGCGATGAAGAGTGGCCCCCGCTTGCCGCAACTGGAGAAAGCCCTCGCACAGAAACGAAGACCCAACACAGCCATAGATAGATAAATAAATAAATAAAAAATTTAAAAAAAAAAAAATTTCAGATATGCAATAAGGAAAGAGAAAGCAGTGGGTGTTCCTATGGTAAAAAGTCATCCTTCCTAGAAGAGTTAAAGATTTCCCACCTGCAGCTGAAATTCTAAGCAGTAGGGACACAAATGAACTCATTTACCAAACAGAAACAGACTCACAGACCTGGAAAACAAACTTCTGTTTACCAAAAGGGAAAGGTGTTGGGGGGAGGGATAAATTAGGAGTTTGGGATTAACATATACACACTACTATATATAAAATAGATAAACACCAAGAAGCTACTGTATAGCACAGGGAACTATATTCAATATCTTGTAATAAACTCTAATGGAAAAGAATAGAAAAAAGGAATATATATATATATATATATATATATATGTGCGTGTGTGTATAACCGAATCGCTTTGCTGTGAAACTAACACACCTGAAACTAACACAATATTGTAAATCAACTCTACTTCAATAAAATATAAATAAATAAAAAGTAGGGACACACTGCTTACAATCTATAAAAAATGACTCTGTACATTGACAAAGGTTACAAGTGAGGTTGGAAGTATGTGTTTAAGCTCCTTGGGACTTTTTTTTCTGTAAAACTGCCTAAATTCATTACCATAACAAAAGAAATGGCATGTGGAGAAGAGTAAAGAAACATACAAAGACAGTCCTGTTGAAGCATTCTTCATCCCACTACTGGGATGGATGCTACCGGTCAGAGCAGCCTTAGTTGAAAGTTCATCCTCAAAAGACGATGGATCTTCTGATTCAAAGAGTTAGCAACTGGTGGCCTATGGTGATAAATTGGCCTCTGGCTTTGTCACTCAGGCCCCTACTCTAAAGCTACCTCCCTCGGGGCTCCCTCTGCATTACAGTAGCTTGTCACGTTACACCCCCTACTCTGCACCTGGACCTCTGTCCTGCTCAGGCAATCCACTCAGAGCTAGAGAGGAGGGAAAAAGGAAATGAGAGGGGACAGGTGGTGAAACAGTAGGAAATGCGGGTTCCAAGCCACCTCTCCTTTCCCTTCTCTGATATCAATGGTATATCTGAGGTAGTTATCAAAGAAGTATCCAGTATTTTTAAGGGTGCCAGTACTTTAAGTAGGTGCCTGTGTCTCATGCCCTACACCAGGTACTTAGCAAACAGAGATCAATAAAATACTATCCCAAAGGCTTAAGAAGCTCCTAGTCTTCCAAGTCTCACACCCACCGAGCGGGTTCTGAACTGCGAGTAAAACTCTGTGCCTCCCGAAAGGTGATGAGGGCCTCTGAATCCAAAGAGGCAAGGACCTGCTATGGGAAACAGGCTCTAAGAACAACAGGACTCTCTAGAAAATATAAAGGGGGTAGCAAAAGGCAAAGACAAACAGCTAGACAGAGAAAACAAGCATTCCTCTGAGAAGTCACTGTCAGCTGGCCCGTAAGCCTCACACACGAGTCTCCATCAGGCTGGAAAGAATGAGCCCCTGTCTCTTACTCCTCCTTCCTCCTCTCTGTCATCCCCACACAGAGAAAGAGGAAAAGAGCGGAAGGCGGAGGAGCAGGGCAACCTTCACGCTAATCAGGCTGAGTTCCTGACTTCCCTCTGCTCCCGTGATGTAACGCTGGGTAGCTAAGAACTCTACTGAGGGCGATGCCTGGGGTCTAAGGCAGCAAGAACAGTTGCTGGTATGTTAGGAAATTGACCAGGCGGTGCGGGGAACCCAGCCATATCCACGTCCAGCACATAGGACGAAAAAACAGTGGCACTCACTACGAAATGATTCAGAATAGAACATTTGCTGACTTTCATCCTGAGATGACTGTGCATGGTGAGGCTGCACCTTCTCTAAGTTAGTAGTATACTTGCCTTTGATATGCATTTCAGCTATCTTAGCTCTCTTTTGCTTACAGAGGCATCCATCATCAGAGTCTGAGTCGATCACCATGTAGCTGAGTGATGAGACAGGGAAAAACAAAAGAGAAGCATGAATGCAACATTCTTCTTTTCATGGCATTTTCTACCTTTGCTCCAATGAGCATAATCACTTTGAAATGACTTGTTGGTTTCCCACAGTAACTCTGTTCCCCTTCTCTGGAACTACTCAATTGTTATTCCTGATTTTCCATCTTTCCTATCTTCGTACCAAACCTTTCCATCTGTCTCAATCCTTTCAAAAGGAGGAATGTGTCAAGTACGGAGAGAGTGAAGTGGGCTGTCAGACGGTATGTGTTCAAATAGTTTTGGCGCAGGGGGAAATTGATTAAGGAAAGGTCTAGTTAATTGCCATTTCTCTTTATCCACGTTGAGATCCCCCTGCCACAGATACAGAGAGGCAGCCTCGGCAGGGAGATTTCTCCTGGGCGCCACTCTTTGCAGCCCGAAGCCAGCACCGCCCTCTCTAATTGACGGACTGCTCTGGCAGGAGTCCAACTCAGCAGTATCCCTGTGCCACCCAGGATGCTGGTGGTGAGCACGCCTCTGGGACCATTGTTCTCAGCTGGCCCAGGTATTTGGGTCAGAGGTTCCAGAAGGCTGAAATTCTCCACCTTTCTGTATTTCCCAAACAGTGTACGATAAGTGTGATATACCTTTACGATGAGACAGAAAACTACTTAAAACACTGCTAGAGGACTTGTCTGCACCCGTTACAGGCACAAATCCATTCATCCATTTCCACCATATTCACCACTTTTAAGCTGCCAAGTTGATGGGCCTTTGCTCTCCTGTTAACCATTCATTCCATCCTTAAAATTCTCTCTTTTCTTGATTTCTGGGATACTGTTTGGTTTTGGTTCTCTTCTCACCTTTTTTGCCCACTCCTTCTCACTCAATTCTCTTCCTCACTCATTCCCAGGCTTTATCCACACCCCTTTCATGCCAATCCAATTAATTCCTAAGGATTGGGTAAACATTATCCATCCGCCAGCCCAACATTGCTTCTGACTTCTCGCTCCACAGTGCCAGCTTCCTACCTGGATATCCTGTGGGGAGGGCCGGTTTTTAGTCAGTCTCCACAGGTACAGCCTCACCAACTGTTTTATTGATGGTGTCTATTCGAACCAGTCAGGCAGCCATCCTGACTAATCCCTGTCTGTATCTATTGGCTGTAAATGTTTTGAATATCAGCCCTGCCTAATAGGCCCCTCAATTTCAGCATACCCAAAACTGAACTCATCACCTTCCTCCCCAAATCCACCCTTCCTACAATATCCCATATATAGAAGCCTCCTGGGACTGGACCAAGATCTGTGGGCACTCCTGGGAGACCCGTTGAAATGGATTTTCTTTACATATTTATTCAACATCTACCTAGTGGAGGCAGGAAGAAACCAATTTTTCTACTTAAAATTTGGATACTTTTAAATTTATTATCAAACAAGGGCTCTATAATGTATAATATTGTAAACCAGAATATTTCTAAGGATCCATGACATACCACTTAAAATGTAAGGGGCACTGATGGAAATTCTGCATCTTTGACTGTGGTGATGGTTACACTACCATATACGTTTGTCAAAACTCATCAAACTGTATACCCAAAAAGGGTTAATTTTCCTGTATGTTAAGTCATTCCTCAATAAACCTAACTGTAAAAGTATAAATAATAAAACTGATAGTTTCTAATAGATAGCTTTATACAATGCATTATTCAGTTCTAGAATTTCAGCTAACTGCAACTGCAGACTTTAAATCACTTTCACACATTGGTGTCAAGCTTGGTGGCTTGCATGCTGCAAAAATAATCAACAGAGATAAATCAGAACTAGCTAGAAAAACATTTTCCCACTTGACAGCACTATTTCGCCTTGGGTGGGTGGGTGGGGGACAGGAATGATCAATTCATATTTCTACAGGAATTCAAGGAGTTGATGTGGAAACCACAGTTATTTCAGTTTTATTCCAGGAATTTTTTTTTTCTTAGCACTTCCTATAGTTTGGCACCTGGGCAACACCCCTTCATCTAGCAGAGGGCTCCTAAATAGGAAAAGTAGTAGACAATGCTGACAGTTAGGTTAGGGCCGGATCACAGAGGACTTTAACTACTGGGCTTACCAGTTTGATTTCCCTATGATAAGCAACTTGAATAGACAATATGATCAAAGCAGTGTCTCAGGAGATTAATCTGGAAGTGGGATACAGACTGGATCAGAGGAGGAAGAAATCAGGGTTAGGAGCCCACTTAAAAAACTCTTGTACGGGGGCTTCCCTGGTGGCGCAGTGGTTAAGAATCCACCTGCCAATGCAAGGGACATGGGTTCGAGCCCTGGTCCAGGAAGATCCCACATGCTGCGGAGCACCTAAGCCCGTGCGCCACAACTACCGAGCCTGCGCTCTAGAGCCTGTGAGCCACAACTGTTGAAGCCCGCGCAGCTAGAGCCCGTGCTCCGCAACAAGAGGAGCCACCGCCACGAGAAGCTTGCGCACCGCAACAAAGCGTAGCCTGCGCTCGCTGCAACTAGAGAAAGCCCGCGCACAGCAACGAAGACCCAACGCAGCCAAAAATAAACAAATAAAATAAATAAATTTATTTTAAAAAAAAAAGCTCCACACAGATACAAGAGTAAAAACTGATAAAGGCCTTAGTAGTGGAGACTGGAAGTTAAGGGATGGTTCAAAGAGACATTTTGAAGAAGAAACTGACCAATTAAATAATGGGCCAAGGATAAGAAATCTAATATTTTGAACCCAGTTGTGAGACCAAACACCCATTATGACCCTGAACATAGGATTCACAGAGAAAATGTGATGTTTATTCTTAAGTCATCTTACCAGGAACATCATTCCTTAAAAACGTCAAATTTCACTAATTCTCCTACCCACCTGATGTTCCCTTTCTGCACGTTCAGTCCAGACACAACTGAAACAGAGAAAGAAAGAGGGCATCAGAAAGCATCTGAAGCATGATCAAATCTGGTTACCCATGTCTTTAACTCCCTAAAACCAAAGTCCATAAATTAGAGCTGGTCAAAATTTATGGTGGACTCTTACATCTCCCATGAGAGAGAAGAAATAAAAGTAAGGAGACCTTGAATGAAAAAAGTAAAGGAAGCAAATTGGAAAAGAAGCACAAAGAACTTCCTCTGCTCCTCACAGTAGGGAAATAAACTTTGCTTTGCCAATCTAGAACGAGACCTAGAGGAGACAAACCTAGGACAGCTTACACCAAATGTCCCAAATCACATTTTAGTCATCTCTACGGAGACATGGCTAAATTATGCTTTAAATTGTAAATTACTGCTTTGAGGGGACTCTACTTACAGTAATCAAGTTCTTCATCACTGCTTGAGTCCACAGTAAGAATGGAACTGAAAAATAAAATACATTCTGTTTTAAAGGAAGGCTACTAACGTCATAAGCAACCAAATGTCAAAAATCTCAAATGAAAAGAACCATCAATCAGAGTTTCTGAAATGCAAAAAGGTTTTAAGGACTTATGAAATGAAGATCACAATAGGGGAGGAGAAGAAAAATTAGAAGGCACAAGCTGCTCAGTCCGTACTGCACAAGAATGTTAGTTGAGTATCATTAGCCATCAGTGAGAAGCCTGTTTTCTGCCAAGTGGTATATTTCTATTTAAAGATATGAAAGTGAATTCTGAGAAAGGGACCACAGGGGAAAGGACTTGAGGATGCAGAGTTTACAGTTAAAAATCAAAAGGGCAAAAGAGCAAGGGGGACACCTTTTGGGGCTGTGCTGCTTGAAGAGGGTCTACTGATCGGGACTGCTACCTGAGTAAATGGACAAATGCTGAAGTCCGTTTCTTGGGGAGCAAACAGAGCGTGATTTCAAAGCTGCAACTGCTCCCTGCAGTGAACCTTGGTGTTGGGCCGCTTGCTTCTCTGCCTCGCAATTTGCCAGAGGCCCTAGTACTCATCCTACCCCCACCGGCGGCAGGCTAGTTGGCCTGTTGTTGTAGCTTGGCAGTATGGTCGGCCCTCCGTATCCACGGGTTCCACATTTGCTCATTCAATCAACGTCAGATGGAAAACATTCAGGAAAAAAAAAAAAATCGGCAAGTTCCAAAAAGCAAAACTTAAATTTGCTGCACGCTGGCAACTATTTACAGAGCATTTCCATTGTATTAGGTATTATAAGTCATCTAGAGATGACTTAAAGTATACAGGAGGATGTACATAGGTTATATGCAATTACTACACCATTTTATATAAGAGACTTGAGCATCCAGGATTTTGGTATCCGAGAGGGGTCCTGGAACCAATCTCCCACGGATACTGAGGGAAAACTGTACTATCTGAGGTGACACCAAAACACATTGCAGCTGGGGATCCTTTTTTTTTTTTTAATTTATTTATTTAATTTTTGGCTGCGTTGGGCCTTCGTCGCTGCACGCAGGCTTCGTCTAGTTGCGGCGAGTGGGGGCTACTCTTCGTTGTGGTGTGCGGGCTTCTCATTGCGGTGGCTTCTCTTGTTGAGGAGCATGGGCTCTAGGCACATGGGCTTCAGTAGTTGTGGCACGTGGGCTCAGTAGTTGTGGCTCACGGGCCCAGTTGCTCCGCGGCATGTGGGATCTGCCCGGATCAGGGATCGAACCCGTGTCCCCTGCATTGGCAGGCAGATTCTTAACCACTGCGCAACCAGGGAAGCCCGCAGCTGGGGATCCTTTAGCTCACCAGGTAGCAGCTGACTGAACACTGTCAGCTATCTTGACTGGACTCAAGATCCAGCTCAGAAAAGTCATACTGCGATAAGCATCACTTCCATGCTGGAGCCAGGCTCCAGTTGTAGGACCTACCCATAGGTAATCTTATCATGGATTACTGTGACAATAGAGCTAACAGAGGAAACCAAAGTGCTGAAGAAAGCCTTATAATAGCTATAAGGCTTTACATATATTTATATGGTTTTATACACATAAGGTTTTACATAACATTTATAAGGTTTTACATATAAAAAGTTAGCCTTACCCACTTCTTGTGGACTTTTATTTTGGCCTTGAGGTTGATTACTGGATTGCTTATATACCTTTTATATACATTCTTTCAAGACACATGCTGGCTCACCCCCTTGATTGAGTTTCCTATTCATTTATTGATCACTGTACACTGGACTTATTCAGTAGTAGGCTTCAAGTCCCTTTCTTTTTTTTAATCAAGAAAGAAAACTCTTGGTTTCCTAGGTATGGGTCAAAACGTGACCTTGGTTATTTGAAACCTATTATCAATATATCGCACTATATATAAACTAAAACGTGGTTCATACTTCATTTATCTTTTTACATATTTTTGTGTTACACGCACACACTTTTTTTTTTTTTTTTTAGAGGTCAGGCAAAAGGAATCAGGGATTGGAAACATGACACAAAAAGTTACACAACAGAGAGTCCCACTCTAATCCCGAAAGAGAAAATATCGAATTCCAGCCTGGCTAGTAACCAACAGGAAAAGTGAAAAGGTCCGAGGACAGCACTAAGGAAGAAATAGGAGGTCAAAAAGAAGGCAGATTTTAGACACCCTTCTCAAGTAAAATTTACGACCAGGAATACAAGTCCCTAGACAGTGTTTCAAGACTCATGTCACTGATTTTTTTTTAATTTTTTACAAAATAAATTTATTTATTTATTTATTTGTTTTTGGCTGCGTTGGGTCTTCGTTGCTTAACCAGAACTCTATCATGAAAGGACTAAGAAATCATATTAGGGGACTTCCCTGGTGGCACAGTGGTTAAGAATCCGCCTGCCAATGCAGGGGACACGGGTTTGAGCCCTGGTCTGGGAAGATCCCACATGCCACGGAGCAACAAAGCCCGTGCGCCACAACTACTGAGCCTGCGCTCTAGAGTCCGCGAGCCACAACTACTGAACCCGCGCGCTACAACTACTGAAGCCCACGCACCTAGAGCCCATGCTCTGCAACAAGAGAAGCCACCTCAATGAGAAGCCCGCGCACCGCAACAAAGAGTAGCCCCTGCTCGCCACAACTAGGGAAAGCCTACACGCAGCAACGAAGACCCAACATAGTCATAAATTAATTAATTAATTAATTTTAAAAGAATGTAACATGGCCAACACAGATTTTTTCATTTTTTCCTTTCATCCTGTTCCTTTACAGTCTTACCCATCTCAGTCAATGGCACCACCATCCAACCAGAAATGCAAATCAAAAATTTAGGAGTCATCCTTGATTTTGCTCTCTCTCAACTCTCATGTCCAATCCAACAGCAAGACCTTTTGGCTCTACTTCTAGAGTGTATTTCATCTAACCTGATACATTATTATATGTACCTCTAAGAAAGGAAAAAACACTACTAAATGATGACATGCTATCAAACATACGATGCATCCCAATCTCAGAAATGTTAAAATGTGGGTAGTCTCTGAACTGATAATATATCCTACATTCATCCAAATCTCTCCAACTTCACTATCACCACTCTACTCTAAACCACCATCACTTCTCACCTAGATTTCTGTAAATGCAACTCTTAGGCCTCAGCTGTAAAAGAACCATTTATCTCATAGGGCTATTGTGAAAATTAAACAAGATCCTACAGGATCATGTACTTCTCCCCCATCATGGCATTTATCACACTATACTGTCATTGCCTGCTTACATGCTTCTATCTCCCATTCCAGACAGTAAGCTAGGCAAGGATTTGGAAGTGTATCTGTTTCATACTGTTTAGTACAAAGCCAGTACTTAATAAATATTTGTTGAATAAATGAATGAATCTCAAAAAGTGGTTCCCAGGACCCCTTTCATTATTTTCCACCCTCCCACCCACACCCCCATAGAACCTTGTTTTTGTTTTTTGGTTTTCTTTTAATTTTTATTTATTTATTTATTTATTTATGGCCATGTTGGGTCTTCGTTTCTGTGCGAGGGCTTTCTCTAGTTGCAGCAAGCGGGGGCCACTCTTCATCGTGGTGCGTGGGCCTCTCACTATCGTGGCCTCTCTTGTTGCGGAGCACAGGCTCCAGACGCGCAGGCTCAGTAATTGTGGCTCATGGGCCCAGCTGCTCCGTGGCATGTGGGATCTTCCCAGACCAGGGCTCGAACCTGTGTCCCCTGCATTGGCAGGCGGATTCTCAACCACTGCGCCACCAGGGAAGCCCAGAACCTTGTTTTTAAAGGATTTTTTTGCCCATTAGATCTCACTAAGTAATATTTTTCTCCACTTAAAAATTTAATTACACATATATGCCCATCTATGTGACAGTCTGAGGTACAGAGTCAGCCCAAAGTAAAAACAAACAAACAACTAACAATATTGTCTGCATTAATGAAAATACAGTGCCCGGATCCTGAGACATAATGGTCCTGACTTGCAACAAGGGCGGGTGGAGAGACTGGCAGTTCGTTGTCCAACCTCAAGAGCAATCTCCAAGCAGAAGTCCAGCATCTGGGCTTTGCATCTGTAGCTTCAGGAATTCAGGTTTCTCAATTCTTCATCAAATGTTAGAGGAGTGACTCCTATTAACCAAGTTTGCAAGGGGCTGACTTATAACGCAGAATATACCTGCTTACTTCTCAGGAGAACTAATGCCAACCAAGTGCCCTGGGCACTCCCTATTTGGGGCAAGTGACTGAGGGTCATTGAGAGAGCTCGGACTTTACCTTGTGCATTTTTGATCACATACACATTACTTTGATCCTTTAGTTGAATGCTGCAAATAGCATCTTTGTGCATTTAATTACTTTCATAAATTGGATTTTCCTAGGATTGATTTCCAGAAGTCAAATTACTCAGTCAAAAGTATGACCAATTTTATAGCTCTTGGTACATTTCCCTAATTGTTTCCAAAGCGCTGTACTAGTTTACAGTGTCAGGAATATTACTATAATAGGACTAAATATTTAAAATGTGCTAATTTAAGAGGTAAATCATTCTTAAATTAGCATTTCTTTTTATTACTTCTTAAGATGTATGTTTTCCAAATGTTTGCTGCATTCTTTTGCTAATCTTCCCCACTTTACTGACTATCATGAAATAATGTTTACCAGACAGTTTTGTGACTGATTAAAACACACTGAAAAGAGGAGTAAGGAAGAGGAACACTTTGTCCCTGTTCTTCCAACAGTCCCACTCCCCAGCGATAAACAATGTTTCGTATTTATTCTTTGAGAAAGTTCTTAAGCATAAAGCACATACCAGCACAAGTCAAGTGCACAAAGCTTTTCTTCTTATAAATGGTATTATGCTATATGGATTGTTCTACAGGTTGCAGTTTTTGACTTTATATACCTTAGTATTTCCCCTATCAGCACATACAGCTCTTATCACTTTGTTCTGGATGAACCGTAATTTATTCAAATACACCCTTCGGGCATTTAAACTCCTTCCAAATTTGTGCTATTACAAACAATGTTGCAATGAACATCCTCGTATGCATTTCTCTGTGCGCTAGTAATTAATCATACATCCTTCATCCACAGAACTGAACAAAGACCAAAACAACCTGTGTATGTCTGTATATGATCTAATGAGCATGAGTTACAGGGAGAAGGGACAAGGGGGAAAGGAAGGAGAAGGGGAAAAGGAGTCAAGAGAAAATAAGAGTGAACTACAAAAAGAACATGTATGATGCAACCACATTTTTGCACTTATGTATATGTGAGTATATGTATACAGAAATTAAATAAAATTGTCCTAAAAATGAAAGAAAAAGTCCTAGTCGTGAAATTACTGGGCCAAAGGACATGGGCATTTAAAATTTTGACATTGCCAGATTGCCCTCCAAAAAAGGTTGCACCAATTTATAGTCCCACCATGACTGTATGAAATTTCCCTACAAATTTGCCAACACTGGGTATTATCAAAATTTTTTTTTAATCTTTGCCAATCTGATATATGAAAAATGGTATCTCACTCATTTAAAATTCTTTCATTTCTTTAAATAAAATTAAAAGTTGAATAAATTTTAGTGTCTATGGGCCATTTGTATTTTTTTCCCTGAGAACTACCTTCTAAAACTTTTGCTCATTTTCTGCTTGTTCACCTTTTTTAATTGTTGCTTTTATTTAGTTAGTTTTTGGCTACACCACGTGGCTTGCGGGATCTCAGTTCCCCGATCAGGGATTGAACCCCAGCCGTGGCAGTGAAAGCCCGGAATCCTAACTGCTAGGCCACCTGGTAACTCCCTAATTGTTGCTTTTAAAAGTTCTTTGTAGATTAAGGAAGATAGCCTTTTATCATAAGTAATAAAAATATTTTTCCAGTTTGTTGTCATTTTTATGCTTTTGTTAGATATCAAATTTAGAAAGACCTTCTCCACTCCAAAATTACTGGAAATGAAATCCAGCTATATTTTCTAGCATTTTTAATGGTTTCATTTTTTAATTTTTTTAATTTTTTTTATTTTTTTTTTATAAATTTATTTATTTTATTTATTTATTTTTCGCTGTGTTGAGTCTTCATTGCTGTGCACGGGCTTTCTCTGTTGCAGCGAGCAGGGGCTACTCTTCATTGCGGTGTGCGGGCTTCTCATTGCAGTGGCTTCTCTTGTTACGGAGCACAGGCTCTAGAGCGCAGGCTTAGTAGTTGTGGCTCACGGGCTTAGTTGCTCCGTGGCATGTGGGATCTTCCCGGACCAGGGCTCAAACCCATGTCCCCTGCATTGGCAGGCGGATTCTCAACCACTGCGCCACCAGGGAAGCCCCATTTTTTTATTTTTAAATATTTTATCCAAGTGTAATTTATTTTGGTATAAGGAGTGATGAGGTAAGAATCCAATTCTTAATTGTTTCCCAAATGGTCAACCAATTATCTTCAAATTATTTTTCAATGAATCTATCTTTTCCCCACTGATTTGAAATGTCATTTTTTTCATCATGAACTAAAGTTTCATATGTATTTGGGTCTATTTCCAGACTCTCTATTCTATGGTCTCCACTTTCTCCCATACCAGACACTTGTCTGTATGCTTATCTTACCTGTGAAGGAGGAAAACAGAGCAGTGTTCTGGGAGAATGAAGACTTGGAGGAGATGAGGCAACTATCTTAAAATGCCTATCCCAGAGAAGAAAAATACCTCACCTGTGTACCTCAAGAGGGCAGCACTGCGAACACTGGGAGTAACAAAAGGACAGATTTGAAATTCATCAGAATGAAGAACTTTCTAGAAATTACACATATTCAACACTGCATTGTGTTGCTTCATGAAGTTGTACACTCCTGGCCACTAAAAGAGCTGTTATACAGAGGATTCAGGCATTGGATAGAAGCTGGACTCCCATGATTCTAAGCTCTCTTTTCACAATTCTCATTTTATGACTAACCAAATTATACACTCTGTAGACTCTAAGTGACATAAACATACACTTTTTGAGAAAGTCGTTTTGCCAACAGAGTAAGACTAAACTAAGAGAAAAGAGAATTTTTCAAATCTCACCAATCATCATCCTGGATCTTCCAATGCACATCCTCTGCTTCAGACATGTCCACGTCTGTAGTCAGGACAAGGATATACGTTTGAAAGGAAACCAAAACCAGTTAGATGTTTCTACATTCTGCATTTACCTTTGAGCAGCTTCTTCACCCTAACTTAAAGCCAAAACTTTGCTCTATGAAATGAGAAGTATTTAAATTTGTTTATTGCCGATCTTTCTCCGACCTTGCCCCACCAAGGTTCTTCGTTGATCCGTTAGAAAGCCCAAAGCCCATAGCGGCCCCTGATGTTAAGTCGCCTCAACCGCCATCTGTTACAGAGATGTGCAGGGAGGACAATCGTTCATTTATCAGCCCCCAGATCAATTTTCTCCCCATTGTAAGGCTTTAGCATGTACTACTCCGTCCCCGACCCAATGCTCTTCTGACCCCAAATGTATTCCCACGCCCCCCTACATCGCCACCGGCCCTCCCCTCTCCCCACATCTTCATTCCCCCTACTTCCGCCTCATGCCCCAAGGAAGTCTTCCATCAGGCTTTCACACGCTCCCCCCCCACCCCGCCATCCCCGTACCCTCCACCACCTCCCTACTCCTGCTCGTAGCCAGTCTTACACAGACCAGGCCACACCCCGACACACACCTCAATCCAACTCACACTCTCCCCATCCCCCTACTCGCACGGGGAATCACGTCACCGTCCCCCCACGCCTCCACCTTCTGCCCCAGCGGGGCCTCAAACCCTCCGCTTACCATCACACTCCGCACTCCGCCTCCCCGCCTCCCCCGCCCCCCCCCCACACCCCCCCCCGCCAGCTTTGCACCAATCAAGCCTAGACCCCTCTTCCCTCTTGCACATCAGACCTCAACACCTCCACTTACCCCCCCACACACACACCCCTCCATCCCCTTGCTCCCGCCTCCTCTCCCCAGGAGGTCTTACACCAACAGGCCTAGACCCTTCCCCCACTCCCGCCTGGAACCAGTTTTGCACCATGAGGCCTAGGCCCCTCCCCCACCTCAGCGCCCCCAGCCAGCCTTGCACCAATCAAGTCTCGACTCCTCCACTCCCCCCCCCCACTCTCGCCTTCTCTCCCCACGAGGTCTTACACCAACAGGCCTCGACCCCTCCCCACTCCTGGCAGCTTTGCACCATGTCCTAGACCCATCCCCCCACCTCACCTCCCAGCGCCCCCAGCCGGCCTTGCACCAATCAGGCCTTGACTCCTCCGCTCCCCCCTCCCATGCCCATCTCTCGCCCCTAGCTGATCAGGCATCGACCCCCCCCCCCACGCACACCCCTACCCACCCTCCACCTGCCCCTACTTCCACACGTTACTTCAACCTCTATCAGCCGGCTGGCCTTCCACCACTCAGGCCTAGAGTGCCCCCTACAACTGTACGCCACCTCCCAGGCCTCTACTCCCTCATGCACCAACTGGTATCTCTGCCCCCCATCCCCCACCTTTCTTTTGCGGAGTTAATATCACTAACACACACAAAAAAATTCCTTCTTCCAAAAGCTTTAAGTGGAAATGGGCAAAATATTTTGCCAAAATCTCAGTCTCAAGGCTCATGGACAGTGTCCAGAAGTCAGCTCAACTAGGACGAGGGTGAAGATGGTGAAGATTGTTTCCGCTTCGGTACCCTCCCTTCACCTACCTGCTTCTGCGGCCTCTGGCCCGATCGAATCGCCGCCGCTCTCCTCAGACTAGAAGTGGAAAGTGTGCAAGGTCCCGAGCAACTGTGAAACACGTGAAACGCGAGCGCTTTTATAGAGCCCAGGCTCAGCGGGGGGGGGTAGGAACTGACGTATTCCCGCCCTCCCTGTACCCACCTATCACAGTGCGGTAACCAGGAGATTTTGCGGCTATGAACTCAAATTTGGCGCCCAGTTATAGTGCTTCCGGAATCAAGCTTATCACTTCCACGAGGTATCGCTAATATTTCCGGAACGTACCATTTCACGCACAGGGTACAAGCTCATTTCTGTAGTTCGGCGATCCCTAAATTAATTTTTGGGGCGACAGGGAAAAACCGAGTCGAATCCTCCCGAACAAAGTTTCATCCTTGTGAGGACTTGGATAAGCGAGCCCCATTCCTTGCTTGAATTGCCCAACTAAGACCCTTAGCCTCCCTCCGAACGTTAGCCTCCCTCCAAACAACGCGGACGCGCGGGAGGGGGGTGGGGGGAGGGGGGTGGGGGGGAGGGGGGTGGGGGGAGGGGGGTGGGGGGAGGGGTCAGACCCCTTGATAAGAGTGAGGCAGCAACCCAAAAGTACCAGGCAACACTGAACTATGATGTTTGCTTCCAGACCCCTCCAAACTCCGGAGATAAAGAGAAATTAGTTACTTGAAGCATTCTGGCACTCATTCCCGACACACCAAGCAAAACAAACGGGGGCAGCAAAGGCTTTCTAGATTGTGCCCGTTTCTCTGGCAAAAACCCATACATCTCATAATTTAAGCATTTGGCCAACAGAATACATATAAAACGTCCCTGCATTTAAAAACATTAATGACATTGAGCTTATTTCATGCTAGGCTCTGTTCCAAGTGTTTTTATGTGGATTTAATCCTTACGACACTTTAAAAAAGTAGGCAGTGTTAGCACTCTCATTTTACAGAGATCACACGGCTAAAAAGTGGCAGGGAGCTAGAATGCAAATTCCAGCAGCACTAGTTAGTCTTAAGCACCAAACTGCCTACATATAAAAAGGTACTTTCTGAGTTGATAGGGAATGGAATAAGAAGGGCTTATCATTATAACCTTATCACTTACAACAAACTTGCAAGTTTACCTCTACAAGCCTATTCCATAAAAATGGGGATTACATAACTGTGTGCCTCAGAGGTTTGGGCAAAGAATCTGAACATTAGCTGTAGTTAATATTAAGAGGCATGTGCTTCAAGTAAAGAGTGGGTTTAGGATTGGAATCAAATGGTAAGTTACACAAGTTTATTCAAGGTGCACAAGCAACTCCTTTAGACTGAAGGCAGGAGGAGCTGAAGTAGACTGGAAATAACTGATGCAGATTCCTAATAAACAGAAGAGGGTGGGGGTAAGAACTTATTTATGGGGACTTCCCTGGTGGTCCAGTGGTTAAGAATCCGCCTTCCAATGCAGAGGACGCATGTTCGATCCCTGGTAGGGGGACTAAGATCCCACATGCCGTGGGGCAACTAAACCTGCACGCCGCAACTCTAGAGCCCACGCACTCTAGAGCCCACGCGCCACAACTAGAGAAGCCCATGCGCCACAACGAAAAGACCCCGCAAGCCACAACGAAAAGACCCCACATGCCGCAACTAACACCCGATGCAGTCAAATAAACAGATATTAGAAAAAAAAAAAAAAGAACTTATGACTAATCTACTGGACATCTTTCTTGCCCCATCTTCCAAGAAACAAACACTAACCCACATTAGGGCTTTGAGGGTCTCAATTCACAGAACTTGGGAGGTAAATTACCTAACATTTTATTGAAAAAAAATTGGTTATATCTCTGAGAAAACAGGCAGCTAAACAGCCTGTTCTGGTCCCTGATGCATGAATATCCTCCTCCCTCATACTGGTGGTTGAGTTCAATCACCATACAGAGTGGGAAGGAATAGTCCACATAAAGAATGAGACTACAAGGGTAGATGAAGAAGCCAGAATGGTTATAAGCTGAACAGGAACAAACACAAATGCGTGTGCTGGGAGTCTCAGGCTTTGTTAAGTCTTAATGAATCGTACACCAACCTGACCCATGCTCCACCACACTTGGCTGAGAAAACAAAAGAATTCTTACTATCACAGCTGCACTGTAGGGAAATCTGGTCCTTTTGTTGTTTGGAGCTGTTCAAATATAGATTTCATCACTGGAGGACCCTATTATTCCATCCAATGCTCAATTTAACAGAACACAAAATACATCAGCCATATTAAGGGCAAATCATTCATTTATTGTTTAAAGATTGCAAGACAACATCTGAATTTCTGTAGCACAATGTAAATGTTTTACTTTTTTGATAAAGCAGAGTATAATAGAAAAAACAATTAGTTTCCAGTAATATCTATATCTCTATTCAGAATTAAGTCTTCCACAGACATGTTACCTGGAAACAAAAGCCTGTTACAATAAGCAAAGCTTCAACCAGAGCGGCTACTTTTCAGGCCAGGGAAAGGTTCATCCCTATAGGAGGATGATGTGCTATGTAAAATGGCTGCAAGGTCACAGCCTTGAGGGCGTTGGAAGTCTATTATCCTATTCCACATTAAGTAGTTTGGTGAACTTCAAACGTCCGTTCATCTGCAACCAAGCTGGCAACCTTTAACTGATTATTTCAAGCAGGTAAAAAATAAATTAAAAGAAATCCCTACACTGATGTTCCTTGATTTACACTGTTAAATCGTTCATTAACATGTAATTCTGGCCAAGAATTACATTTGAGACTCCTTGCTCAGATTTTGGTTAACAGTACAAATCTTTCAGAAATTCAAGTTCTTATTAATCAATAATTTGTCAGCTAGGATACATTCAGGCATCAGCTGCAACTACAGAATAGGTGCACTGCCTCAGCGCTTTGGAAAGACAGAATCTAGAACACTACTAGCAGACAAAATATCTGTTACTAGACAGCATATGTGCAGTACAGCAAGACAAAAACATATATTCATATGTTGGCTTGTTTAAGCCTCAAGCCCTCAATCCTTTGTTGAAATACAATAATTTCATTCCTATGGTTTTCAATACCAAAAACTCAACCTTCAGGAGGGCTAAAGTCTAATTTATACTCCAAACCAAGTAGTGCAGTTCGCTACTACTGAGGCTGATTCCATAAAGACTTCAAGACCACGTCCAGAAGACAAGTTATTATATATAATACCCTAGAAGGTCTGAAACATAATAATCATATACATAGCTGGTCCTCCAGAGCTTTTTACCTATAACATGTTTTTTGATAAAAGTTATTTAATGTACTGGAGATAACTGTGACTTACTGATCAAATATTTGAATACTTATACTTACCTGGGATTTCATTTCTGCTGAAAGAAAAAGGAAGAACAGGACTCACTTAAAAAAAAAAAAAACTTTAGAAGTGAAAGTAAAAATCTTATCACACACTATCACTTTTGGAAGCAGCATAGAGGGGCAGTTAACGGTAAAACACTGGTGAAATAGATCAAAACTCTAGGCCAAAAATCCATTATTATTATTATCATCAGTGACAGTACCACAACTGTGCCCTTCATAACTAATAGTCACTCCTAAGAATCTTCATTTGGCACCAGATGATGTGTTTAAGAGAAACACTCTGGGAGGTTTTGAATCAGACTTGGTTTTTTGTTAGCCAAGTTACAGGAAAATTTTTAAAGTGGGGGGAAGGGAAGAAGGAAACGGACCAGAAAAAGAATTTAAGCCATAAATCAACAAAGCACTGATAGTTCCAAACATGTCAGACACTAAAATGACTGATATAGGCTCAAGTGGTTTATAAAACCTATAAAAAGACTACACCAGCAAAGTCCCCATTATCTACAGAGTTCAGAAACTAAAACAAGGAATATTTTAGCTTAAAACCTTATCTCAAGAGAATCATATACACTTCACATGAATAAAAATACCTGAAACCAAACATTTTTAAAAGCTCCAATACCCAAAATACAGAAAAAAATAAATTCAGAAGACTCAATCAACCCATGATAATCACAAAACGGCTGGGCAATCTCTATCTCCCCTCCACACTAACCATCCATCCCATGGAAGACCAAGGGAGATCAGACCTTCCAGACTTATGCAACACCTGGCTGCTGCAAAATTCTATGGAGACTCCTTGTGGAACAGCAGTTTCCCATCTCTTGTGTCTCTCCCTATCATGATCATGCAGGAAGCAAGTCTGGCTGTGCTATTTGTTATCATTGTCTGTCACCCATCTGCAACATGATATTGTACAGATAAGTACAAAGTAATGTATCTAGTTCCATTTCCCCCAGAAGGTTGAGGCTCAGGTACAGGGGTAATTCTCCTGTGCACACAGTCATTATTTAGGCCGACTCAGTGACTTCAACAGGCTTAATCATGTGATCAGGTTTGTTGCCAGCTGCATAATGCTCCCACATCTGTAGATAGAGCCGCTCTAGTTCCATTGTGTATTGTTTGGTGTTGAACAGAGGGCTAGATATTCTCTGCTTCCAGACTTTGCCACGAATTCTCTTCAGGCTGAATAATAAAAAGAGAGCCAAGTTTACAAATCAGAGCAGAAACTCAGAACTAGCCCCCATAAACACCTAGACACCTTTATGGTAAATTACATGACCAAACTTTCTCTTCTGATTGGCCCTCCCTTACCTCAATGCTAAAAAAGTGAAAGGTCACAGCTAACATAATGTTGAACACTTATAATGGAGTTCACCTCCACGTCTCCTGAAAAAACTGTTCTTTCCTAAATAAGCATATCCAAGAGACACCATGCTTTCTCCACTTCATCTTATTTCTACCTATAAAATAAAAATAAGACTTGGCAATGACACGTCTATTCCTACGTACTACTGGTTAGAACGTAAACTGTTTACCCTTTTAATAAGCAACTTAGCATGTGTCTATTAGAACCATAAATGTGCATAACCCTATGACCTATCAATAACACTTTTAAATCTATTCAACAGAAATATTCAGAGATGCAGACATACTTGACCATGCAAAGATGTTCACTGAAGCATCATTTACAATAGCTAAGGCACAAACATAAGACGGAAGTATTCATTTTATGAATGTTTTAACGAAATAGGAAAACACTCAAGGGGAAAAACTGCAGTATGTCTACTGCTTTAATTTTCCCCTTGTACATGAACTGAGTTGTTTATTTAGATATAAAAAAAAAAGGGTTCCTAATATCACCAAGACTATGGTTCTGTTCAGAAACAGGAAAAAAAAGCAATCAATTCTTCTGGGGAAAGAGGATAGAATTCTCTCTCTCCTCCTGTTGTGAATATATCATTTGTCATGAGACTATTCTTATACAGAGAGAATTATTACTTTAGAACCAGAAGCTGGAATACTCCTGTGCATTTTTAAAAACAATTAAAAAAAAGGTTATTCTAATGTTTTTTTGTGCCAGAACTAGTAAAACAGCTATGCGTATCTGTTGGCCTCAACCCAACCATGACCATATTAATGTTATCTTCCAAATAAAAATACCTTTGTGTTTTTTTTTTAAAGTTCTGTATGTCGGCTTCCCTGGTGGTGCAGTGGTTAAGAATCCGCCTGCCAATGCAGGGGACACGGGTTCGAGCCCTGGTCCGGGAAGATCCCACATGCCGCGGAGCAACTAAGCCTGTGCGCCACAACTACTGAGCCTGCGCTCTACAGCCTACAAGCCACAACTACTGAGCCCGTGTGCCACAACTACTGAAGCCTGTGCACCTAGAGCCTGTGCTCCGCAACAAGAGAAGCCACCGCAATGAGAAGCCCGCGCACCGCAACGAAGAGCAGCCCCGGCTCGCCGCAACTAGAGAAAGCCCGCGCGCAGCAATGAAGACCCAAAGCGCCCAAAAATAAATAAATAAATAAAATAAATTTTTAAATAAATAAATAAAGTTCTGTATGTCAATAGAATGGTTAAACTGTGGTGCATCCATACACTGAAATACTACTCAGCAATAAAAGGGAATGAACTACTGATACGAGCCAACAACATGGATGAATCTCAAAACATTATCCTGAGTGAAAGAAGCCTTCAGAGTACATGCTGTATGATTCCATTTGTATAAGGTTCTAGAAAGGCAAGACTAAATAAATTATGGTGCAAAAAAAATTCAGAACAGTGGTTGTCTCTGAGAGTTGGTGAGGAGGACCAACTGAGAAGGGGTGTGAAGGAACTTTCTGGAGTGATGGTAATGTTCTACATGCTGTTGGAGGCCTGGGTTATAAAGGTATTTCTCAAAACTCACTTAAGATTTGTGTATTCCAGTTTGGGATTAGCAGGTACAAACTACTGTAGATAAAGTAAACAACAAGGTCCTACTGTACAGCACAGAGAACTATATTCAATATAATAAACCATAATGGAAAAGAATATGAAAAAGAATATACACGTGTATAATATATATATATAATATATATATATTATAATTATAAATATTATATTATATATATTATATATAATATATATAATATATTATATATATATTATATATAATATATATAATATATAATTATATATTATATATGTTATATATTATATATTATATATATATTATATATAATATATATAATATATAATAATATATAATATATATATATAACTGAATCAACTTTGCTGTACACCAGAAACGCTGTAAATCAACTATACTTCAACGAAAAAAGTAAAATTAAATTAAAAAAAGATTTGTGTATACACTGTATATAAATTCTGCCTCAAAAGACAAAAGAAACAAATATTAAACTCTAATGATGGCCATTCTGAAGTATTTAGGGAGAAGAATACTGATATCTGCAATTTAAATAAGATGGATTTCTAAATGGATATAGGAATAAACAGATGGAATCAATGTGATAAAAGTACAGTAAAATTATCAGTGGCGGAAGCTAGGTGGTAGGTATATAAGTGTTTATTATAAAATTGAACTTTTTCATAACAAAATGTTGGGAAAAAGTATTGTATGAAATCAACTAAGTTCCAAAAAAAAAATACACTAAATTATTTACTGTAGTTATCTCTGGGATGATGGACATAAATCTTAATTGTTTAATGCCTGGGCTCAAAGTTTTCACTAGTTTTTCTTAGCTGTATATGATGTTCAGGGGAGAAAATTTTGAAAATGATAAATAAATGCTTAACATACATCTGTTGAATGCTTACTATGTACCAAGAACTGTTGTTAAGTGCTGCACGTGGAACGCTTCTTTTCTTTTTTTAAACATCCTTATTGGAGTATAATTGCTTTACAATGTTGTGTTAGTTTCTGCTGTATAACAAAGTGAATCAGCTATACATATACATGTATCCCCATCTCCCCTCCCTCTTGCGTTTCCCTCCCACCCTCCCTATCCCACCCCTCTAGGTGGTCACAAAGCATCGAGCTGATCTCCCCCTGTGCTATGCGGCTGCTTCCCACTAGCTATCTATTTTACATTTGGTAGTGTATCTATGTCAATGCTACTCTCTCACTTCGTCCCAGCTTACCCTTCCTTCCCCCTCCCCGTGTCCTCAAGTCCACTCTCTACGTCTGCATCTTTATTCCTGTCCTGTCCTTTAGGTTCTTCAGAACCTTTTTTTTTTTAGATTCCATATGTGTGTTAGCATACGGTATTTGTAGAATTTCTCTTTCTGACTTCACTCTGTATGACAGTCTCTAGGTCCATCCACCTCACTACAAATAACTCAATTTTGTTTCTTTTCATGGCTGAGTAATATTCCATTGTATATATGTGCCACATCTTCTTTACCCATTCATCTGTCAATGGACACTTAGGTTGCTTCCATGTCCTGGCTATTGTATATAGAGCTGCAGTGAACATTGTGGTACATGTCTCTTTTTGAATTATGGTTTTCTCAGGGTATATGCCCAGGAGTGGGATTGCTGGGTCATATGGTAGTTCTATTTTTAGTTTTTTAAGGAACCGCCATACTGTTCTCCATAGTGGCTGTATCAATTTACATTCCCGCCAACAGTGCAAGAGGGTCCCCTTTTGTCCACACCCTCTCCAGCATTTACTGTTTGTAGATTTTTTGATGATGGCCATTCTGAACGGGAACACTTTTTTTTAATCCTCACATCTCTGCAAGGTAGGTACTATCATTCATCCCCATTTTGCAGATGGAAAAACCAAGGCACATAGAGACTAACTTGTCCAAAGTCACAAAGCTTGTGAGAGAGCCTGGATTCAAACCCAGGAAGTCTGACTCAAAGAGGGTGCTTCTTTAAACTTCTACATAATATGCTACTTGTCAGAAAACACAAAGAAAAAAAAAATCACACGTAATACCCAAAGAAAAATCTCATTTAAGAGATAAACACTATTTTATTGTATGGATAAAGCATCATTTATCTAAGCATCATCTCTCTAATTCCCACCCATTTGGGGGCATTTAAGTCGTGCCCAAATATTATTATAAGGATATTCTTAGGGTCAAAGGTCTAGCTTTTTTTTTTTTTCTTAGGGCTCTGAAAGGACTACCAATTTACTCACCAATGTATGAAAAGGTCAGCACCTCAATGCTCCCTCATCATTGGTATCATATTAAAAATCTTTTATTTTATTGGTAAATAATGGGTATACCTCAATGTTATTTTAATTTATTTCTACTAGGGAATTCCCTGGTGGTCCAGTGGTTAGGACTCCACGCTTTCACTGCCGAGGGCGTGGGTTCAATCCCTGATCAGGGAACTAAAATCCCACAAGGCGGGTGGCAAGGCCAATAAATTAAAAAATAAATATTTATTTCTACTACAGAGGTTGAAACTTTCTTGTTAACCATTTGTATTTCTACTTTAGTCAGTTGTCATTTCTTTGCTTACTTTCCTATTAAGGGATTTAAAATGTAAATATTCTTCAGTCTTTATATAGCCAGGCTATTAATATTTGACATTAAGGAACAGATTTTTTTCCCTCTTGTTTACCTTTTAATTTTCTTCTTTTTTTGATTGAAGTATAGCTAGTTTACATCTTTTAATTCTCTTGACTTACTTTTATTCAGCCACTTACTCTTTACATAGTGAAACCTAATGATCACTTCATTTATGAAAGTTTAAAAAGTTCTTCTCAGGACTCCCCTCGCGGTCCAGTGGTTAAGACTCCATGCTGCCACGGCAGGGAGCACAGGTTCGATCCCTGGTCGGGGAAGTAAGTTCCCGCATGCCGCGTGGCGCGGCCATAAAAATAAATAACAAGTTAAATTAAATTAAAAAATAAAATAATAAAAAGTCCTTCTCCCATCCAGAGAGCATACAACTAATTCATTTATTTTATATTACCCTTATTTTATGATTTCACTTCATAACACCTATATTCTCTCTAAATTTTTCTTGTTTCCTTCACCTCACCATATAATTTGTTCATGGAAAAGTTTACTTACTATTCTAGATCAGTTCCCAGTTTCACAGCTATGTCTTCATATTCTTGTCTATTTTTAGCAATAAGCTCAAGACAGCCTAAACAAGTGAGCTGGGAAGCTGCAACTCGGGAAGCAAGAGTCTCTCCTGCAATAAGAAAGATAACAACTGCACATCTGAGAATGCAAATAGCACACAGTTATTAATGTTGTTTATGTTAAATATCCACACAATGCAGATGAGGAGTGTCCAGACTTGAACAAGTCTCATTTTCAATCATCTTGCCCTAAATGTTGCTTCTAGTACATATGATTTCACCTGGAAGTGTCTCTCCCAAGGAGATTTTAAAAAGAACAAGGAAGCAACTCACCTGGCATAGTCACCATGGGTGTCCCTGCCCAAAGGACATCCATCCCTGTGGTGTGTCCATTACAGAGTGGAGTGTCCAAGCAGACATCAGCCAGCTGGCCTCTCCGAACATGTTCCTCTTTAGGAGCAACAGGTGAAAAAATGATACGGTTCTGGGGAAGGCCCATATTTTGTGCGTACTGTTGAATATTAGGTTCTCCTACTGCTGGAAAACGCAACAGCCACAGTACACTATTGGGAACACGCTTCAGAATCTAAAATAGGGAAAACAAGAGCAAGTATTAATAGCAGCTCTGCCCTTCTCAAGAAAGGCTCCCATAAATTTCTAGTAATTCTACCATACTCTATTCTTTTCACCCAGATAAGCAGCCTACCGTGAACTTAAGTCTTTCTTTCACATAGATGAATTAGATCAACTGAATTATAGGTTCCTGTTCTGCTTAGCTGTCCCCAAAGACAGTTCAAAGAAAGAGGAGATTAATGCAAGAAGACACAAAACAAGTTACTAATTGGCAAAATCTGAGGCAGCTATGTCCTGTGGGAATTGATACTAGGAGTGGTTTTTGTCCATGAGATAGGAATTTTCCATTTCAAATTTTAAATCCCCCACCATGGTACAACAAATAAAGTTAGTTCACACTTGCCAAACTTTATTTGCCTAATCTAGATCAGGGGTCGGCAGACATTTTCTGTAAAGGACCAGAGAGCAAATACTTTTGCCTTTGATGCCAACATGGACTGTGTCATAACTATTCAATTCTGCCCTTGTCACTGGAAAGTAGCCATAGACAATATGTAAGTAGGCATGGCTGTGTGTCAATAAAATTTTATTTACAAAAACAAGCAGCTGGGACTTCCCTGGTGGTCCAGTGGTTAGGACTCCGTGCTTCCACTGCAGGGGACTCAGGTTCGATCCCTGGTCAGGGAACTAAGATTCCGCATGCCACACTGCCAAAATAAAAAAACAAACAAAAAAACAAGCAGTGGACTGGATTTGGCTCATCGGCCATAGTTTGCCAACCCGATTTAGACCTACATCTACTCAATGTATCATACAAGTTCACCATCCCGTCTCTGAAAGCCATGAGAACAGATGGATTTCAGAATTTAGAATATTTCAGATTTTTAAAAAGTAGTACAGTATATATAAATTACGTAACACTCTCAGCGGCAACTCCCTGCAAACCAACATATTAGTATCTCTGCATCAAGATGTAGGAATATTCATACTAAATGGAATAAAGAAAGAACCATAAATAGCCTAACGTCAGTTCAGGCAGTGTGGCTGCCAACCAAATAAATTTACCACAAACTTATGAAGATGCTTTTGGTTTTCAGGTTTTTTGAAATGGGGAAGTGAAGATTAAGGGATAGTAAACCTGTACTCATCTGTTTCCTCTTCTCCACCCTCCCTCCTCCTTTAAAAAAAGAAAACAGACCAAAAAACCCAGATATTAATCAGAAAAAAAGTCCACCAAGAATTATCTCCATTTTAGCTCTATGGAAAAAGAGGCAGATATGGATAGCAAAGTTTAGAACCTTCAGAGGTCCTGCTTATGCAAACTGGTATGATGAAATGACTGAGAAGTAATGGCATAAGCCAATTCCTTCCTGGTTCTAACTCTACAATATTGCAAGAATGATGTAAAATGTGGATGAGTATACGTAACAGCTTTGCTATCAGCTTAGACCATGGGTTGGCAAACTATAGCCTATGAGCCAAATCTGGCATATTGCCTGTTTTTGTAAATAAAAACTTATTGGAACATACCTATACTCATTCATTTATATAATGAGTATGATGTTTTCTTGCTACAATGGCAGAATTGAGTAGGTGTGACAGAGTATGGACTGCAAAACCAAAAATATTTACCACCTGGCCTTTTAAGAAAAAGTTTGCTGATCCCTGCATTTGAACACATAAATTTTAAAAGTTCATAATATGATATTTAGACACTTGAAGGACAAATCAAAAATTGCTGAAATCTACAGCTCTTTTGAAGATTATCACAATAATCTAGCACAATAGCTCCTGAATGGGAGGATTGGGGGGCAGCCTCAGCAAGACGACCTATATACAGAATCTTTACTAGAATCTCTAGACATTAATAATGAATCTACACACACTCACATTTGCCCACATCTGCAAAGTAGATGGGTCAATTTTATATAACTGATTAAAGTTACAGTACACAATGGCATCTTCTGGTAACCCGTACTGAGAACGTGTGGTTACAATAATGGTACGGGGAACCTCCTCTCCAGTGGCAGCCTTATTGTTGATCTAAAACAAGAAAAAATATACGATTATATTTAAAGTAAACATGGTCCGATATTTTCCTTTTCTTTTCAATATTTGTTTATTTATTTATTTGGCTGCTTCAGGTCTTAGTTGCGGCACGCAGGATCTTCGTTGCACCATTGCAGCATGCGGGGTCTTTAGTTGCGGCATGCGGGATCTAGTTCCCTGACCAGGGATCGAACCCAGGTCCCCTGCATTGGGAGCGTGGAGTCTTAACCACTGGACCACCAGGGAAGTCCCCAATCTGATATTTTTCATTAATAAACAATCCTTATGATGCAAAGTGGTATAACCATTAAAAGTCATGTCACTGAACTATAATGAGAATATATTCATGACACATTAAGTTAAAGGATAAAAGTTAGAGCATTATCTTAATCTGGGGGGGACTGCACTATGAAACATTTCACTCTAGCCAAAAAGTTCTCTTCAAAACCCTATTAGTCCAACAGCAAGCTTTTGCTCACTCTTTTCTCCATGTATGAAATATCCTTTTCTAAATCACACCCACCTTTCAAGACTAAACTTAAATTACTAAACAATCTCTACTAAGACTGCCTCTCCTCACATTGCTCAGCACTATTTCTGAGCATCTACATACACAATTACAGTCTTATCTTAAAATTCCCACACATCTGGGTACTGCCTTACCTTGTTATGCAACTATTCCAGGTGTGACAGACATCTCATACATTACGGGCATTGTGTTCTACACTCAAAATTCTTTGTACCTGTGCACTTCAAGAAGTATACTTTTTTTTCCTTAAGTCAAGCATGTCTGCCCTATTGTTTCAAAGGACAGTTCAGGCCCAATACACATTACGGGTGATTAATTCCTTTACCTGAATTCATTTCAAGCATTCTTTGTATAAACTGCTATACCACTAAAACTGTTAACTCCTAAAGAGGTCAGAGATCCTTGCCTTATGATCTCTTGACAGAGCTACATATTCACTTATTCAAGTATGCAATATATACTATTGGGTTGGCCAAAAAGTTCATTCGGATTTTTCATATGCGCTTACAAAAAAACCTGAAGGAACTTTTTGGCCAACCCAATATTTACTCAGCACGTACTTCAATATTGTGGCTAAGACACGGACCCTAAAGTAATTCAATTCAGTGGAGAATACATACAAACCCAGGGAATTATAATGTGTTGTGCTGGACGTAAAGATATATCCCAAATACTACAAGAACAGAGAATACAGGTACCAATGGAGCAGGGAAGGAGAGGTCAGGGATATGGACAGAAACAGATTCCTGGCGGAGTTGTCTGAACTGAAAGTCTTAAAGATGAGTAAGATTTAACTGGGGAAAGGATGAGTTACAGAAGCAAGACACTGTATGATGCCTACAGACAGTTCACCGTTGATAAGAGTAAAGCCACAGGCAGGGAATAACAAGGTATTAACACAGAAGACTCTCATTAAGTAGCCTGCTGGCTGAATCCAAGAGACTTTTAAAATCAAACAAACCTATATAAGATGCCAATTTCCACTGAATTCATTTCCTCATCTATAAAACAGGAGTAATGACGCTTACCACCTAGAGTTATGAGATGTAAAGAAGATAAATGTATACTTGGTGGTAGATAGTATGTTCTATTATTCTCTTCTCACCTGGGTAGTTGCCAGTCCATTGCTAATACTGAATCCATTAATTGTTATCTGAATTTGTCCTCTGTTAATCATTTCAATAACTGCTTCTGCAATCGTATTCATAGGAATGACAGGCATATTAAGAGCTATATTACTGCTGTCTGCGTTGTCTCCTCCATCAGGACATTTCATCTTAAAATAATTACACAAAATACATCATTAGGGAAAAGATCCCAAATGCAGATAACAATTTCAATGACAGTATTGACCAGGTTCTGACCTTGACAATTTTCACATCTGGTAGACTATCAAGAAATGCTTTGAGGTCGATGCCATTCAGCACAATCCGATTGTCATAAATGTGCCCATTAGACTTAAAATCGATGACTGCTTTTTTCTAATCGAAAAAAAAGTTTCAGACATATCTTTTAGGATGCACAGGGACAGCAGCAAGGAAATAAATGACTACAGTTCTTTGCAATTCCCCTATAGTACTGTTTTTCTACCTACCTTCAGGTGAGGGAACATATTAGCATGATCACCAATAAAGAAAGTATGGGGCATATAAGCCAGTTTCTCAGAATACTGCTCAGCAACTTCAGCAGGTGAAGTTTCCTGATCAGTGATGATATAATCCATGAAAAGCGCGCCACTAGTCCCAGGGTACCCCAGCCACATTGCCTAAAAGAAAAAGAAAAATCAGACCAAAAACTGACTAGGAACCTTCAGCAAAATGGTCTAAAATTAAATAAGTAAACAAACAACCAAGGAGGGTGGACTTCTTTAGCCAAGAGCAATCAAGTAATATTTTAGACTAACCTTCTAAGTGCTAAACCGTTTTTCCAATTTACAAGACAGAACAACTGTTTACATCCAACTTGCACGTCTCCATATACATGTACCTGTGGTCACTGTGTTCTCACTCAAAATTCTTTGTCCCTGTGCATTTTCAAGAACTACACTTTTTTTTCATTAAGTCAAGCATGTCTGTCCTATTGTTTCAAAGGACAGTTAACCAAAGAGGGAAAAAACCTATCACTGTCTTCTTAGCCCAATAAACACTGTGAATAATTATCATTATTTCCTTTACCTGAATAGGAGCTGGCCTGAGAGCAAAGAGCTCATTTCGAGCACCCTTGGTATAACCATTCATATTTACAAGGATGTGTATACCATCTTGATGGATGCGATCAGCTGCTTTTCCATTGCATGGAATCTATGGAATAAAAAAATAAGAACTCATACTATGTATAATCTAAGACTGATTCAACTAGTCTTAATGGCATTGAACAGAATTCAAATTCCCAGATGCAAAAGTGGTAACAACACAAATTACATTAACGCAGGGTAAAAATATGGTTAAGCACCATTAAAATGGGCCCACAGCATTACACAAACAGGATACAGAGGAAGGAGAGTTTACCTCTAGACTGAATGTATGAACAGCTAGGCTTGGGACTTCCCTGGTGGCTCAGTGGTTAAGAAACCACCTGCCAATGCAGGGGACACAGGTTCGAGCCCTGGTCCGGGAAGATCCCACACACTGCGGGGCAACTAAGCCCATGTGCCACAACTACTGAAGCCTACATGCCTACAGCCCGTGCTTTGCAACAAGAGAAGCCACCGCAATGAGAAGCCCATGCACCGCAACGAAGAGTAGCCCCCGCTCGCCACAACTAGAGAAAGCCTGCGCGCACCAACAAAGACCCAACGCAACCAAAAAAAAACAAAACAAAACTAGGCTTCATAGGGGAGTTGATATTTGAAATGGGCTTCAAAGGTGGATAGGAGGACTTCCCTGGTGGCGCAGTCATTAAGAATCCACCTGCCAATGCAAGGGACACGGGTTCGAGCCCTGGTCCGGGCAGATCCCACACACTGCGGGGCAACTAAGCCCATGTGCCACAACTACTGAAGCCCGCGTGCCTACAGCCCATGCTCCACAACAAGAGAAGCCACCGCAGTGAGAAGCCCACGCACCCCAACAAAGAGTAGCCCCCGCTCGCCACAACTAGAGAAAGCCCGCACACAGCAACAAAGACCCAATGCAGCCATAAATAAATTAATTAATTAATTAATTTTAAAAAAAGATGGATAGGAGTTTGAGGGAGTTGGACAGAATACAATCTCGACAGAGAACTGTATGAATAAAGAACCAGAGTAAAGTGCATGGTAGGTTTAAAAAATGGGTAGATTACTTCTACTTGGTATAGGGTATAACTGAGGGCTAATGATGGGTGAAAAGCACTGGCAAACAAGGTTGTTTGTTTAGAAAGGTTGTGAAGGCCACACTGAAGAGCTTGGACTTCATATAGGCACACCAATGTTCACTGCAGCACTATTTACAATTGCCAAGATATGGAAGTAACCTAAGTGTTCATCAATGGATGAATGGATAAAGAAGATGTGGTATATATACACAATGGAATATTCCTCAGCCATTTAAAAGTTGCCAGAGGGAAGGGAGGGAGTGGGGCAAAATAGGTGAACAGGATTAAGTAGTACAAACCTCCCGATATAAAATAAGCAAGCCACAGGGATATAACATACAACATGAGGAATATGGTCAATAATACTGTAATAACTTTGTATGGGGACAGATAGTTACTAGACTTATCATGGTGATTTCGTAATGTATGCAAATGTCAATTAACTATGTAGTACACCTGAAACCAACATAACCTTGTACGTCAACTACATTTCAATTAATTTATATATATATATATATATATATATATAAAATTAATAAATATATATTTTTAAAGAGTTTAGTCTTCAGTCAATAAGCAGTGAATCCTAAAAGGTCTCAGAGGTGGAGGGCCATATTCTTCTTGGTCACAGAGAGTCCAACCCTACATCAAAAATGGTCAGGTATATTTCCAAAGCAACAGCTATAACGCAAAAGACGTTGGTAGAAATTATTTATGAAATGACAAGAGTCTCACAATCCTTCTGCTAGGACTTCAATGATTCATATATATGAATTACTGGATATACCACATGTACCTCTGTCAGTGACCAAAGTGGCCAACAGCGTCTATAAAAAAAACTCTAGTCCATACCTTCAGCAAATTCACTCCCTCACAGGTTTCAATCTTAATTTATCATAAAACTTTTGCTCCTAGAGGAAACAGCAATGCAGCAAGTATAGAAATAAAGAAAACCAAAGGCAAAGGCCCTTTCAATGACCTATTTGTTCTTCTTCCAAGCCACCATTTTGTTCAATTTATTCAGGTAATTAGTATCTACTGTCACAAGTGCTAGCTCAATCCCCAGAGAAGTTCTACGTCCAAGCACAAATACACCATATTTCTATTTCATTTGCAAACTCAGCAAAAATCCATGCTGATTATAAATGCAATGTAATAAATGTAAACAATCAAGGAAATAAGGTCAAAGCAATTGACCACAGGTATGTAGTAGCTGATGTTAAATATCTGTCATGAAAAATATTGAGGATATGGGCTTCCCTGGTGGCGCAGTGGTTAAGAATCCGCCTGTCAATGCAGGGAACACAGGTTTGAGCCCTGGTCCGGGAAGATCCCATATGCCACAGAGCAACTAAGCCCGTGTGCCACAACTACTGAGCCTGCGCTCTAGAGCTCGTGAGCCACAACTACTGAAGCCCACGCACCTAGGGCCCATGCTCTGCAACAAGAGAAGCCACTGCAATGAGAAGCACGCGCACTGCAACGAAGAGCAGCCCCCACTCGCCGCAACTAGAGAAAGCCCATGGGCAGCAATGAAGACGCAAAGCGGCCAAAAATAAATAAGTTAATTAAATTAAAAAAAGAAAATTGAGGATACAAGCTACACACCAACAGTTTTATTCACTATTTGCTCAAAATAAAAAGTTGGCAGTACAAGCCTCTTAGATAGACTCATCCACCAGAGGGCAGACAGCAGAAGCAAGAATCCTGCAGCGTGTGGAACAAAAACCACATTCACAGAAAGACAGACAAGATGAAAAGGCAGAGGGCTATGTACCAGATGAAGGAACAAGATAAAACCCCAGAAAAACAACTAAATGAAGTGAAGATAGGCAACGTTCCAGAAAAAGAATTCAGAATAATGATAGTGAAGATGATCCAGGACCTCAGAAAAAGAATGGAGGCAAAGACCCAGAAGATGCAAGAAATGTTTAACAAAGACCTAGAAGAATTAAAGAACAAACAAACAGAGATGACCAATACAATAACTGAAATGAAAACTACACTAGAAGGAATCAATAGCAGAATAACTGAGGCAGAAGAACGGATAAGTGACCTGGAAGACAGAATGGTGGAATTCACTGCTGCAGAACAGAATAAAGAAAAAAGAATGAAAACAAATGACAGCCTAAGAGACGTCTGGGACAACATTAAACGCAACAACATTCGCATTATAGGGGTCCCAGAAGGAGAAGAGAGAGAGAAAGGACCTGAGAAAATATTTGAAGAGATTATAGTCGAAAACTTCCCTAACATGGGAAAGGAAATAACCACCCAAGTCCATGAAGCGCAGAGAGTCCCATACAGGATAAACCCAAGGAGAAACACGCCGAGACACATAGTAATCAAAGTGGCAAAAATTAAAGACAAAGAAAAATTATTGAAAGCAGCAAGGGAAAGATGACAAATAACATACAAGGGAACTCCCATAAGGTTAACAGCTGCTTTCTCAGCAGAAACTCTGCAAGTCAGAAGGGAGTGGCATGACATATTTAAAGTGATGAAAGGGAAGAACCCACAACCACGATTACTCTACCTGGCAAGAATCTCATTCAGATTCGATGGAGAAATCAAAAGCTTTAGAGACAAACAAAAGCTAAGAGAATTCAGCACCACCAAACCAGCTCTACAACAAATACTAAAGGAACTTCTCTAAGTGGGAAATACAAGCGAAGAAAAGGACCTACAAAAACAAACCCAAAATAATTAAGAAAATGGTCACAGGAACATACATATCGATAATTACCTTAAACGTGAATGGATTAAATGCTCCAACCAAAAGACACAGGCTCGCTGAGTGGATACAAAAACAAGATATATATAATATATGCTGTCTAGAAGAGACCCACTTCAGACCTAGGGACACATACAGACTGAAAGTGAGGGGATGGAAAAAGATATTCCATGCAAATGGAAATCAAAAGAAAGCTGGAGTAGCAATACTCATATCAGATAAAATAGACTTTAAAATAAAGAATGTTACAAGAGACAAGGAAGGACACTACAAAATGATCAAGGGACCAATCCAAAAAGAATATATAACAATTATAAATATATATGCACCCAACATAGGAGCACCTCAGTACATAAGGCAACTGCTAACAGCTATAAAAGAGAAAATCGACAGCAACACAATAATAGCGGGGGACTTTAACACCTCACTTACACCAATGGACAGATCATCCAAAATGAAAATTAATAAGGAAACACAAGCTTTAAATGACACAACAGACCAGATAGATTTAAATGATATTTATAGGACATTCCATCCAAAAACAGCAGATAACACTTTCTTCTCAAGTGCGCACAGAACATTCTCCAGGATAGATCACATCTTGGGTCACAAATCAAGCCTCAGTAAATTTAAGAAAACTGAAATCATATCAAGCAACTTTTCTGACCGCAACACTATGAGATTAGAAATCAATTACAGGGAAAAAAATGTAAAAAACACAAACACATGGAGGCTAAACAATACATTACTAAATAACCAAGAGGTCACTGAAGAAATCAAAGAGGAAATCGAAAAATACCTAGAGATAAATGATAATGAAAACACGATGATCCAAAACCTATGGGATGCAGCAAAAGCAGTTCTAAGAGAGAAGTTTATAGCTACAATCCTACCTCCAGAAACAAGAAAAACCTCAAATAAATAATCTAACCTTACACCTAAAGGAACTAGAGAAAGAAGAAGAAACAAAATCCGAAGTTAGTAGAAGGAAAGAAATCATAAAGATCAGAGCAGAAAAAAAATGAAATAGAAACAAAGAAAACAATAGCAAAGAACAATAAAACTAAAAGCTGGTTCTTGGAAAAGATAAACAAAATTGATAAACCATTAGCCAGACTCATCAAGAAAAAGAGGGAGAGGACTCAAAAAAATAATAAAGTTGGAAGTATAAGAGATTCACCTACCTGAGAAAGATCAATGAAATGATTGGCTTCTGCCATCACCTTCACTCGGAAGTTTGTGCCATCATCTGGGCTCAGGGCATAACAGAATACCTGAAAGGCAGCACATAGTATATTTAATAACCTTGGCTCAAATCTTTCCAAAAGACACTGGGCTTAACACCTAAAGGTGACTATAAAGCTACCACTGTGGGTTTGTTTGGTTTTATAAATAGTGACTCTAGAGCAACACTAGTCTTACCTCAAATTTATCAGGATTGTGCATGCCTGGAATAGACTGCATAAGATGAGAAGTAGGATGATTCCCAAAGTCAGAACTCACGTATCCTACACGCAGCCGACCATCACTGAGCTTCAAGTCTTTTGGATGTTCATACGGTGGTTTATGAAGGACATTTATCTACCAATGGAATTCAGTGCTTGTTAGTAAAGTTGAGTCTATATGTAAATTTTCATCTAGGAAAACTGACTAGAAGCAGACCTGTTAGGAATGGTATGCCCAGAATACTTCTTTAATTCATATAACCAGTCTAATACAACCTTAGCAATTTGTATAATATGCTTCATACTTTGACCTGTTCCTGAGGCCTATGAAGTAGCCCAAGCAAGTTAAAGCTGTAGGAAGGAAGCAGAGTGGAAAGAGCATGACAAACCCTGCATTTTAGAAAATTCTGTAGGGAAGCATTTTTTAAAAACAGAATTACACCTAGCACTCTGCTCTATTCTGCTGAGAAAATTCCCACCTTTGATCAAGTACTGCTCTAGTTCTCAAAGGTGAGTAGAAAATACCAAACACTTTATTAAAAACTATGGTTTCAAAATTAAAGGAAAACACCATCAGCCTACTGTTAAAGTATTTCAGTTAAGGATTCCACCTTATAGAATGGAAGGGGTTATGATCAAGACAGGACACAATGGGAGGGGGGCTTCTGGGCTGGCTCACGAAGCTTCATTTCTCAACTTGGGTGGTAAACACCGTATGATAACTCATTAAGCCATAAATTTGATTCATGTAGTTTTCTGTATCTGTGTTTTACTTTACAACGAAAAGATTAAAACGAAAGACTCGCACCTTATCCAGGCAGAGGTTCCCATGCCTCTCAGCAATAGCCTTCCTGAAGCCATGAGAAAGAGGATATAGCATACTATGATGAGGATGCACAGAAGGCAACCTATTCTTCTCTAACTGGTCAGCCACAATGCTGACCAACTTCTTCATTCGTTCATCATAGTCTGTCCAATCACAGACAATCTAGAGGAGGCAAAAAGAAGTTATTATCCAGAAAACCTTACTCCAAGACTTAACATCTTATGTGTCTTTGGCCTAAAGTAATGTCAGATAACCCAATAAAAAACACTGTCTCCAGCCAAGCTTGGATTAATATGGCACATAACAACTAAAAAGTGATTACAACCCTGAAAGCCAATTACTGGCCCGTTATTCTTTACCTGCAGGCAATGAGCCAGATTACAATAAGCGTCAGGAAAATCAGGTTTAAGCTTCAGAGCAGTGCGATAAGAAGCAATTGCTTCTGGAATATTCCCTGAATCCTGGAAATAAATAAAGTGGGATGGTTAAAATTTTTCCTAAAATTAAAAACATTAGGTGCTAAGATGCATATATTGTAATAAAATATATATAAAAAATAGTACCTTGTGAATGGAAGCCAGATTGCTGTGGGCATCCGCAAATGCAGGGTTAATCTGAATGGCACGAGTATAACACTGCAAGGCTCCCTGAACATCCTGCATCTCCTTTAGAGTGTTTCCCATATTAGAGTAGGCATCAGCAAAGGTAGGACTGATTCTAAAGGAGAGGACAAAGATTTTATTTCTCTAGTACAAAAACCTTTAACCCCCTGTAATATTAATTTAGTCTGCTATTATTAAAAGTCCCACATACCAAATGTGCCAAATGCCAAACCTTTAAAAACTTAGAAGAAAAAAATAAGGCTGTGAGTCTCTTACCGAATAGCCTCCTTATAATGCATCAGAGCTTCCTGCAGTTTTCCCTGCTGCTGCAATACACTTGCTAAATTTGAATGGGCAGCAGCAAACTCTGGGAAGACCTATAAAGATTCAAGATGATAACCGAGGTTTAAAAAAGAAATAACTGCTAAAACAGCAGTAATAACTTACCACAACAAGAACTTTGCTCAAGCACCTTTATATCCCTACACTTCTCTCCACCTTCTCCAAGTCTACTCATTCTTCAAAGCCAAGTAGTTCAAATTCTACCTCTTCCTTTATTTTACACCTCTCCGTGTTTCAAAACATGAGGTAGACCTCTCCTCATCTTAGTTTATGCTGGTAACTCTAGCATCTCTCTCTTCAAAACTCCTACCACACCTACCAACCAACATTACAGCCGTCAGGTACTGAAATTATATATTTACTGGTAACTCTTCTTGAACTCTAGCTTACTGTTTAAATTTTTTGTGCCGATCTTATCTACCCATAAAATAACAAACTCAATGTTAAGGATTTTCTTGAATGTCACACAGGACCTCACTCATACCTTAGGTACTCAATTACTGGTTCAACGAATGATTCACCCACTATCTATTTTTAAAAAAGAGGTGGATGACATGGCAAACTTAATTGCCTTCCCTCTACTATCACACAGACAAAATACCCAGCCACACCACCCTCAACATACTTCTAATGCTTTACGATACAAGCGAACTGCCTCTTCAATGTTTCCCTGTTCTCGTTTGATATTGGCTAGGTTATTCAGAGAGTCTGCATGGGTGGGACACAGCCGGAGAGCTGTATTATAACAATCTTCTGCTTCGGCAACCTAAAAAACAAAACAAACTATTCAAAAACCTATATAGAGGAATCACAGAGCCACCACTGATATTATTCTAACAATTGCTTAGTTAAGCCTAATGGCTGGTAATATTCCAGAAAACAGGTATTTTTGCTATTCTTCCTCTCATCTACAACTCCGAAATTAAACAATTTACCACCTCAATATTTAATGACAATATGTACAAAAATGACTTTTTTTAAATCCCATCAGGTAACAAAGAAAGAGACTGAATAAAAATCCTTACACTGCCCTTCTCTTTGAGAGCGTTGGCTAGGTTGCAGTAAGCATCAGGGAAATGTGGTTGCAATTCAATAGCTCGCCTGTAGGTGTCTATTGCCAGATCTATCAGGCCTTGCTCATAGTATACACAAGCCAGGTTGCCATGTACCACTGCATGATTTGGACTCAAGCTTAGGGCACGAAGGTAAGCTGCCACAGCTCTATAAACAGAAACACACACACACACAACGCAACTAACTTTTAATGGATGCTTTGTTACAATTATTTCATTCTATACTATATCAAAGTATATCAATTATAACTAGTTACAATTAATTCATGCCATACTACACTTAACCTCAAAAATCAAAATTGCACCTTTATAAAATGTATTTTTACACTGAAAAATTTTCTATACCCCCATAAGAAACAGACTTTCCTTTGACAACAGCAACAAAAAGTTAAAAGTCAGGATTTACTTAGCTTTCTGAATCAGACAGAAGGAATAATTTAGTCTAAAAGATAACCATTTCAATAGTTTTACAATAAAGGAAATTTCAACTAAACTCCTAGCGAAAGGATAATGGCTTTGTGAAAAGCCAACAATGAAGTCAGGCAACAATAAACCTATAATAAAAGGTAATACAGCAGACCTGAGCAGGGGAAAGCAACATAGTAGAAAAGGAAAGTGTATTTCAATGACCCACTGCGATAATTTCAGTCTAAACTCTCAAGTGTTGATACAACAAAAACTCCAAATAGAACATTCCCTCACCTGTCAAAAATCCGTGCCTCTTTCAAGACATTTCCTAAATTGATATAAGCATCCAGAAAATTGGGGTCAAGGGTGACAGCCTAAAAATTGCAAGACAGTTACTTAGAGCAAGTTAGAATTTCAGATTAACTTCCCAATTACAATTTTTTAGTCTGAGGTAATTTTAGACCTCCAATTACATTTTCTAGTATAATTAAATCTTATTTCTTTCATTTTTAAAACCCAATTATTTTAGTACCCACTCATTATTCACAAATCTCAATGTTATCAAAATAACTTCCCATGTAATATAAGAGCAAAATGTGTCCTGAAGGGAAAAATTTTAAATTGGGTCTGCTCCAATTTTATTGCGCTGAACACTTCTCATGGTTGGCCCCATTTTATTCTCAATTAATCAGCCTAGCTCTTCTAGAAAATAATGGCAGGAAGAAGCAGCAAGCTCTAACTGAAAAAGGAAATACATACCTCAGTAACTACAACTGTATACTCAGACCTTAGTAAGATATGTAATTAGAGCTGTATACTCAGTAAGATACATTACTTCAAGGGGATACTAACCATTAAATGGTTCATTCAAATAGTTCTGAAGCTGTCTTAAAATATGACCAGATATATCTACAGCAGTAATTCTCAACCCTGGCAGTATATTAGAATTCACCTCCTAAATGGAGCCTGGGTTCCATCACAGGCCAGTTAAATCAGACCCTCTGAAAACGGGGCCAGGATATCCATATCTTTTACAAGCTCCTCATGTGCAACCAAGGAGAACCACAGAGCGAGAGAGTAGGTACTACTATAGTGTAATGAATGGAAACCTGAACTGAAATACTGAAAAGGTAAAGGTAATGAGTAACCGTGAATGTATTTAAGATTCATTAAGAACATTCCTCTTCACTTAGATGGCAACTCTGCTGCACTTAACTTACTTAGATTGTCTATAGTAATAGACGTCCACCCCCAAAATTTAACTTTTTATTATGGAAAATTTCGAATATATACAAAAGCAGAGGAATATAACAAACCCTCAAGTCTCCATTACCCAGCTTCAACAATTAAAAAATCATATTCAATTTTATTTAATCTATATTCCAACCTAACTCACCCTCTTCCCAGATCATTCTGAAGCTAATCCCAGACATATCAGTTCATTCGAAAATATTTCAAAATATATTTTAGGGACAATACAGGAATACTTTTTCCTTCTAACATAACCACAATACCAATATCACACCTAAAAAAGTGACAGCAATTCCTTAATATCAAATATCCATTCAGTGGTCCAATTTCTGGTTAACTTTGATTGAGGATCCAAATAAGACCCATACAATTAACATGACTTTGTGAGTTTCTTTAAATCTTTTAAATTAAAAGTTTAATTTAAATCTCCATTTTTATTCCTGTAATTTGTTGAAGAAATCAGATCACTGTCCTATACAGCTTCCCATAGTTTGAATTTGCTGACTGCACCCCTATGGTGTCCTTTAACATGCTTATTATATTTCCCTGTCCCATGTATTTCCTGTAAATTGGTAGAACTACAAGCGTAATCAGATTTGGGTTCTTTTCTCTTTTTGCAAGGCTACTTCACTGGTGGAAGTATTTACTTCTGTCACAAGGTACAAAATGTGGTTTTGTCTCTTTTTTTTGCCACTGATAAATGCCTAAATTTATTATTGGTGATACTCTGATTCTATCATTCCTACTTCATTTATTAGCTGGAACACTTGTATAAAGAGAAACTTCCCCCATCAACTACTGGGTTACCCTGATGTCCAGTTCATACAGGAGAGAGAGGACAATTGTTTAACCAGTTCTCAAAATGAGTTGCTCCTTATCTTCCAAAGATGACCCATGAATTTCTTCTTAGTATAATTATACTCATGAACTTAAATGTATTTGATAAGTTTCAATATATTTCAGTTATTATTCCCATTGATGCTCAACTCCCATCTTTAGCCAGTAGGAGCCTCTTCCAGTTGCCTCCTGAGTCCTTTTGACATAAATATACCAAAACTTCCTTGCTTTCTGGCACAACAAGGCACTCCAGATTATTTTTGTACGTTTCCTGCCCCAGATCTGGAATCAGTCTTTTCACCAAGAAACACTGCTTCTTTACAGTAAAGCTGCCCGTTTAAAAAAAGAATTTTTAATTACTAAAGTACATTTTCAATGCTAAACTGGAAACTGCCATGTACCATCCAGCAAATGCTGCAATACTGTCAGAGAAACAAAGATATTATGTGACTAATTAAGTAAAGGCCTATTATTTAGTTCTAGTAGAAACACCCTGCATACATAAGCACTTCAAAAATACCAATTATTAATTTAACGACTAACCTTTTCAAAGTGATGAATTGCAAGCCAAATCTCCCCTTGTGCATTGAAAACACAGCCAAGATTACTCCAAGCTACTGCAAAGTTCGGTTGCGTCTCAATTGCTTTCAAATAACATGCCTTAGGAGGGGTTAATGAAAGAAGATGGGAGGGGAAGGAGGTAAAGGGAAGGGGGAAAATTTATAAAGGGGAAAAAAAAAGATTGGGGGAGGGGGGAAGAAGGTGATATCATTATTCCTTCTCTGACCAGCCAAAAGTGACCCTGCAGCATAGGCTCGCTTGCGCCAAAACTAATGCGCTGCCACAGCTGGCTGCTCCTGCGCCTGCGCCACCAGAACCCAGGTGCAAACCACCATGTTCAGTTCTGCCAACCAATGACCAACCCTTACACTGGAACTTAACCGGAAAGTCAGTTGCCTTAAGACTCTATGCTGGACTTCTCTTATCTGAACACCTAAGGGCTCTTGCTACGTTTTCAAGTGGTATCTGGAAGGCGCCACTTAAGGCTAAGTTCCTCCCCCCCTCCCCCACCCAAGTTTCCCAAAGTCTGTTCTACGATGTGTTAATAGTTATCACTGGAAAAAAGGATTTCACGATCAAATAAATTAGGAAAACAGAAAACAGGTTTCTTGACTACAGGACTTCCCTAAGCCTTTAATAGTATATACACGGTTCCCTGAACTTAGTTGACCATGGAACTCTTCTTTCATTGGACATTTTATGAGAATACCTATAAAACACATTTTGGGAAATGCTGCTCTAAATAAACAATAATGTTCCTCACTAACATCAAAACTATGCTACTGAGGAGGAAAATGCTTTTCTGACAAGCCAGATATCATAAGGCCAGGCTATAAGTCACATCCTCACAATGCCCATCTCCCAAGGGGGGACTGAAGCTGAAACCTCATATGACAGGACTGCACCTAGGTTGAGGTCCCTGTAATGCGAGCGCAAACATCGCTTGCGCAACCTAACAGCATCGCACTGCGCAATCGCTGCGAACTGCTGCGCTACATAGAACACCCCTAGACGCAGCAAACGGCCAACCAGATCCATTAATCTACTAGACAGGCCCATAGAGAATATTTGTTTAATGAGATTAGTTGGACTCGAGGTATGTTAAAACCCAATTTTATCCAAAAAGGCTACAAAATAGGACTGAGGGAGCCAGTCAATCAGATTACTCATCTAGTCAACCGTTCACAGGGGCTCATTCGCACGCATTGCGCATTAACGCTGCGCAGCCTTTGCGCTACTGCAGGGTCACAGCGCATCATCAGAAGAGCAGAATGCTGCAATCCAAACAAAGAAGAAAAAAGGAAAAAATGAACAACAAGAAGAGTTAGAAGCTTTTACTAGTAAATTATCTCTAATAATTTTTAATATCAATTAACTTTTACTTATCTTTGACAGAATTGTGGCTATAGTATAAAACATTCTCTTACATAACTTGCTTGTAAATAAAATTATTTTAAGCTGTTTCTGAAGCCACAAGACAGAAGATTCAGGCATGGAGGCAAATTGTTTTGCTGTGGCAGTTACAAACCCGTTACCATATTTCTCATCATGTGACTTTTCGGTGCGTTCCTTGCTGGAAGAGGAGGAGGTGTGTGTCTGCCCTAGATCCAGGCCTCGAGCTCCCTTCAGCGAGGCACCTTACGCATGGAATAGGAGGTTTCACCCACCTGAAACCTTCTAAATACAATATCAATGGTGAAAAACCAAAAACAAGAGAGAAAATAAAAACAAGATCATTAGTAAAAGTTCAACAAAGCAATTGAAATTCTTTGGATGTCTATTACATATGGGAATGAGGACAGTCTCAAGTCTGTAATATGGGAAACATGCAGAAGGGAGAGGGTTAATCAGGGCTATTGCATACAGCAGGGATTTTTGCTGGAAGAAAGGCTCTTCATTTTCTACAAAGACAACTTAATTTTGCTTCCATCTACTAGGAATATGCTGGCTTGAATTTTCAAATGCACTGATTACAAAAGAAATACATTGCATTTCACTCAAGAGTATTTTCTTGTTCACTAAGTTCTCACAAAAACAGAATAACATTTTTCAAACTAGGTGTCTCCAGAGCTCTGAAATAAAGAAGTCAGCAACCTAAGGCAGGCGCAATGTCTCAGCCTAAACCGATCTCTAAAGCTGCAGTGAAGTGCAATTCATGTTAGCTGTCCGCTTGGTGGGGTGACAATTAATAGAAGCTTATCAAATATTCGTTCTATAAATTACCAATTAGATTTATCAGCTAAGATTGAAATCAATTACAATTCATTAGCTGGAAACCTACATAAGGTTAATCCAAAGTGTCAGCAGAATTTATGAGCTATGCACTTAAAACTAGTGCCTTTTAACATCAGACGGTGCTGAAAAGCCTTCTCCCTCCCTGGATGAAGCAGTCAAACAGACAGCTACGCTGCGCATACACTCCACGTATTAGCATGCGCGTGGGGCTCAGAGCAACAGGTGGGAGTTTCAGAAGCATTCTGGTTTCTCCCCACTCCTCACCCCTGCAGCGCGGTTGCGTAAGGTGGCTTGTAACAAGACAATTTCATTTATAAATTTAATTTAAAATTATACCAAAAGCTTTAATAACCCAACCTGGTGTTCAAATTCATTATTTGGAAACACAGAATGCTAAAAGCCACCTTTCCACTTGGGCAAGTTTTCTTTCGATCAGTCCATTTCCCAAACAAACCAGCTTTGTCCTTCTGACTTTTTTTTTAAAGGAGGTGGGATGGGGAGGAATAAAAGAAGGAAGTAAGGAAGAAAAGAAGGTAGACAACTAGGATTGGAAAAGAGGAAACAGGAACTTGGGGAAGGGAGTGAGGACAAGAAGGGGCAGGATGTTCCAATTATTAATTTGCAATCATTTAACAGCCTTTCTTCCACTGTAAAAAGGGTGAGGAAGATGAAGGGAGGAAGGTTAAATAAGAATTTTAAATGCCAGTATTACAGGGTAACATTTGGATGAAATTCTTCTCCACTTACAAGCCACAAAGGACTTAGAAGAGCAGCATTTTCAATGGCACCTGCATCATATAGGAGTCTTGAGCCAAATCACAGGCGCTCTGCTTGTCACCAGCAGGCAAGCCTCAGATTTGAAGGAATGTTATTTATTCCCACATAAGATCATGATGGAGCCCATTGTTATAAAGATGATCTAGCTCAGCAGACAGGCTCCAAAATGTTCAGGTTCTTGCTTTACCCCCAGGTTTAGAACAGATATGCCAAATCCTGGCCCTGCTCTAGTCTGAGGCGATTCATGCCGTCAGTTTTCCTCAGTTTCATAGGACTGTTTTGTGAAGATAGCTCAATGAAGAGTTGAAGACTTGGCAAAAAGTACAAGTATACATAACACTGATGTTTAAATGTGTTCTATCAAACACCTACCTTGGCTTCTTCCAAGCGACCCAGGGCTTTGAGCAGGTTCCCCAGGTCACTGCGAACACAGTACAAATCCTAGAAACCCAGAGATACTCTGTCATTAATTATACTCTGCTTTGTCAACCAAAGATATCTTGAAATTACTTTTACGTATCTAGCTCCATCATTTTATTGTCAACTAGAGATACTGCTTGACAAATTTAAGAACAGGAACACAATCCCCTCATCCTCAATTCCAAATTCCAAAAAATTTTAAAAACTCATTTGATGATTAAATCCGACTTGAACTGGCATGAAGTTATTTACAGAATTTATTGATCACACTTAATGTGAATATGCATACCTTTTGCTGCAGAAATATAAATGTGTTCTACTAGAAGGTGCTGCTCCAGACACACCTGGGAGTCATATATGGTATTATCATCTTTCTAAAATCCTAAAAACTCTGAATTTTAAGACGCATTTGATCCCACCAGTTTCAGATAGAAGACTATGGGCCTTGCTATAGCTTCTCCTCTCCCCAAATGTTAGTCACGTTAAAAAAAAAAAAAAAAGCATCAAATGTTTGTTCAACTATTTTGTTCAAGGTTATGATGAACCACTACTACATTGAGGGTCAAAAATTTTCCATAGTGGAAAAAAGGATTTAACTGTGACTAGTTATTGGCAAACCTACCCTTAGGCTGTCAGAGTATGTAGAAAACTTGACTTCATTTCACTATTAGACAAAAGGATTACCATCCAACCAAAGCTTTAATCCTGGCACCTGGCACTAGATTACTCATTAGTATTAACTGCCATTAGAGTTGAGTGGGCGAATAATGAAAAGCAGTCGACTCGGCTTTTTATTAGCAGCACAATTGTGTTGCTAGTCATCTGACTCACCAGTCCGTTCATCAGTATGAAAGACACATCAGAACAGTGAGCTTAAATTTTTATTTGTCCTTGGTTTGCCTTGTCAGTCAACAAGCAAAGACAATGGCAATAAGGAGTAAGCTTATCATTCCAAACTGTTCCACGTGTGGAAGAGCCTGACACTAAGTCCTAGAAAGTGAAATTTTGTCAACTGTGCCAAAGTATCATCATATATACTACTCTATGTGCAACTGTATTATGGTTTCCACAATCAGGTGATAATTTTACTGATAAACAGCTTTTGTGATTGTATATTATCATCCATCAAGTGAACAAAAAGTCAGCCAGCAAAGAATAGGCTGCCACAGAACACCCTTATGGTTGGCCATACTGAGTCAGTTCCATGAGCTACCTGATCTGTCTGTCCATGGAGCAATGACTAGTGTTTTGGGAGAAAATGGTGGTCTCCCGTGACCTCAAGCACAAAAGGCTAATACTAATCCTCATAGGTATCGTTAATCTTATTACAGACTTAGCATCCTCTAATGAGTCTTAAGTATTTTTCAACCCTATTTATACTCTCAGAAGTAATGAATTCTATAATCTTGCTATCTACTTTGTATGATTTTTTTCCCCCTAAACTTTAAGGGCTACCGTTATGTTTTGGCAGACCATGACTGAACAATCCAATCTGTTCAAACAAATTCCTTATATCTCATTATCGTGGTTATACATCTTTGGACTTTTACCAATTCCTATTTCTTTTCTGAGCCATAATAATCAGAAGTCTTGCAATAATTCTCCAACAATGACCCTAATGGGCTATACATCTTAGCCAACTGTTGCATAATTTTACCCTCTAGTTTCTATAAACTCTTGGATGCATGCCATCCAAGTACTGACAGTGTATGTACCTATATTTAGTTATATCATCTAGACCCATTACAGCATACTAAATCAAGTTAACACAATGCCCACAGTTAAAAATAGATTATCTTCAAGATCGCTATAAAATAATCAATAAGGCAGTTTTAGAAAAAGGTAAAACATACCATATTAAATATAATAGTGAAATCCAATTCTCCCATTGGAAATCTAAACCTTCATGCATGAATAACTAATTTCCAGAAAATTCAAGGATACCACTATTCTCCCCAAAGTTCAAAACCTAAGACATCAGTTCCGCTTCATTAGTCACATTGAAACAATATCTGCTAAGAGAATCACAATTCTCAAACCCAGCCCATTGTGTCCATTCCTAGGTTAATATCTTCTATGCAAACCTTTATTCAATTCAACAATATGCCTGGAACTGTAGGGAAATAAATTAACAGAATCCTTATCTTCAAAGGGCTTACAATCTATGTGTTAAGACAAAACACATACATATTAAACAGCCACATAGTGGTAAAGAAATGAACTCAAAGAAGAAATTTTAAGCCAGGCCTTAAAGGATGAGTACGGTTTTAACAGACAAAGGAGGAGGACATTGCAGACAAGGGAAAATACTATGAATAAAGGTAAGGAGACGGAAATGAGTAAGAATCTGCTGTATAACAACCCTTCCTGAGATAGCATTTATTTCCCGCCTTTCCTCCTAGAGCCCCCCCACCCCCACCCACAACATCTATATACACACGAAATAAAATCAGGTTGATTAAAGCCTACAGTAGTTCTCAATTGCCTCTCAAATTAAATTCAAACTCCTCAGCCTCTATTCTTTCTCAATCTTCCAATTGACTCTCCTCTACTACACTCACTTCTTGTTACTACTTGACTCACCACTTCAGCCAAGGAAGTCTACTTGCTATTTACCTTCCTACAGAATGCTTAGGTTATAAGCATCCACTCGAGAAAATCTTCTGATTAATACTCCCTAAGAATAATCATCTGAGGAGCTTACACCTTTTTTCCTTTATGGGTCAGGTCCTGTCTCATATTATAATCCACAACTCCCCCCACAACACATCTCCCCAATTCCTAACAAAGCACTGTACACACAATAAGCACTCAAGTATTTAAATGTGACATTTGCACAGCAAACTTACAAAAAGCAGAGCAGAGAGGGACAGAAATACAGTTGACCCTCTGCATCTGCAGATGCAGAAACTGTGGACTCTTGAGGGCCAACTGTACTACACCACTGTTTATAAGGGGCTTGAGCACCCACAGATTTTGGTATCCGTGGGGGGTCCTAGAACCAATCCCCCACGGATACCTAGGGATGACTGTATAAGGTTTTCTACAGTTTAGCTGTATGACTGAGACTCGCAACAGTAACAAATAACATGACAGTAACACGTGATGGTCAGGATGCCAGTAGCTCTCAGTGCTATGCATCCACAATCAAAACAGAAGCAATGGTTCAAAAACCTATAGACTCAGAAACAGAGTTCCTTAGAGCAACTCAGTATTATAGCCATCTTACAAAGAACATTTTATACATAACTCATAAAAGGGATTGCCAAGCATGGGCAATTCTAGTGAGTTATCATGTGAAAGATTACCAGCTGCAACAGCACCTTCAAATACAATGGACTAATATTTTAGTGAAATTATTAAATCACCCAATATTACAGAAGCCAATTCAGAATGTAAAAATATGAAACAGCTCTACTTCTTAAAAGTAATTTCTAGGGCTTCCCTGGTGGCGCAGTGGTTGAGAGTCTGCCTGCCAGTGCAGGGGACACGGGTTCGAGCCCTGGTCTGGGAGGATCCCGCATGCCGTGGAGCGGCTGGGCCCGTGAGCCACAACTGCTGAGCCTGCGCGTCTGGAGCCTGTGCTCCGCAGCGGGAGAGGCCGCGGCAGTGAGAGGCCCGCGCACCGCGATGAAGAGTGGCCCCCGCTTGCCGCAGCTGGGGAGAGCCCTCGCACAGAAACGAAGACCCAACACAGCCAAAAATAAATAAATAAATAAATAAATAATAAAAATAAAGGAATTCCTTTAAAAAAAAAAAAAAAAAAAAGTAATTTCTATAATCAAGTCACAGAATAACTTCTAAACTGACATACCATTAACTTAAAAAGACAAACACTATTGAAAACAGGTTGCCAAGACCACCACCTTAACATTTTACTTTTTCACTACTGCAAAACCAAAATAACCTGAGTTTCTTTAACTATTTTTCATAGAATGCCAACTACATCTGTGATTCAGGCCAGCAATGCACTGCCAACAAGAGCACAATCTAGGAACAGACTCAAGATTCTCTGTCAGTACTGAATTGACACAGGCATTTGACAGTAAGCTTAAATCTAGTTAAGACTAGATACCCTGAAATGAATTAAAACATCATCACTACGGTATATTTAGGTGAAATCAAGGCAGTAGGCACAGTCCCTTTTTCATTCTTACTGGTAAAGACAGAAATAAAGCAGCACCTTCCACTAAAAGAAACAGAACCAGATGGGAATGCACAGCTGTTCAATGCCTTCAAGGGGTAGTCCCATGATTTATTTTAGTATTATCTTACTTCTTTGGTAGGGCACAATGATAAGCTTCCTGTTAACAGGTTAGATATTGAAAAGCATGGTTCTGTCTCCCACTTTAGTTTTCCCTTCTCATCATACTCCTACAGTTTGGCATACTGTCAGCAGCAATGACTGCTCTGCGATACATGTAGGCAACTGGAAACCTGAGCAAAGGGGATCAGAGTTCCAAGGTGTTTGGGCCCACGGCTGTGTAAAAGGGCACAAGTGAATGTATACGCAATCAACAAGTGAAGGATGGAACCAACCTTAATTAATAAAGGGAAAGAATTTACTGTGACAATTAGGTACACAAGTGAGCCCTGAGCCTTGGCAAGAACAAGGTGCAAGCCCCAGTGGCAGCACATACAGGATTCCCTAAAACTTTCTGTAACTAGCTAGATGGTACTGCAATAAAAATTACAAAAAAGTCACTCAAATTTACATATATATGCATTGAGTATCTCCAAAAGGATACATAAGAAATTAGTTTCATCAGCTACCTCCAAGAAGGGTAGCTGGGAGACTTTTCACTGTATCCATACAAAAAGCAATAAATAAAATTTAAAATTTTACAATCAAAATTAACGGAAAAAACAACTGTTCATAGACATGATAAAAAGTGATTTCAGATCTTTGCATAAACTACTATATTAAGCTTCAGTTTCCCACCTGTAAAATAAGGATTAAGGGACAGCAGAATGGTTTTCAAACTGTGCTCAAGGGCTGCCTTGAGGGGTGGATGCCCTCTGGGTACCCAGATAAAAAGGGTTTCCTTTATTTCTTCTCTCTACAATGTTTGCTTTCAAGATATTCAGACTCAGCTTTTAATATCCACTTCACCACTACTAGCTGTTTGATCCCAAGAAAGTTAACATAACCCCTGAGTCTGTTTTTAAGTGGTAAAATTGGAACAGATACCATCTACTTTGAAGGATCATTGTGAGCATTAAGAAAGACCAACGTCTGAATGGCACAATGTCTGAGCACATAGTAGACTTTCAATAAATGGTAGCTATAATAGTTAATTATTAACCACTTCAAGGGTTGGTGCAAAGCTAAATGTTGATGACGTAGCTCAGAAACATATTCTTAAATGTTTTCTGGATTCCTATAATCTCCCTCTTTATCACTTTCCTGTTATGTCTATCTTATTTCCCTAACTACATCAAAAGTTCTAAGGGCAAGTCTTACTTTTTCTGTGTACCTTTCAGAAACCTTAACACATTGTGAACTTAATGTCTGCCAACTGGGCCTCACTTGTTCCCCGGAAAACATCTGCAATTTAGACAAAAAATTTATTAGAACTAATCAAAAGCCTGGTGTGCATACTATCACCTCTATTCTACCACTTCTAATTATGTAGAAAGAAAAGAGAATAGGATATTGAGGAAAAAAATTTGCAGCCTAGTTTTCATGTCACAGATCCATATACTGACATCTTAACTATTCTATATTACAGATTAAGGCCCTTCTTCCATTATTCCTTGAAAATCAATTAACTGTTGCAAACATGTTATAGCAGAAGTTACCCAAATTTAATCAAAAGAGCCCAAAGAAACAATGTCATGTGTTCTGTACTTTTACGGGCATTATAAAGACAGACGTAGAGTTTCTTGCAATAAGGATAATTTTTATGCTCTCAAATAACTTGCTAGATAAAATAATTTTTTTTAAAACATAACACAGACCTGAGTCAAAGCAATTTCACCATTTTAAGTAGACAAAACATTTCCAAACTCTTGACTTTTTTCCATGCAAAAACCTATTTTAGTGTCTAAAGTATCAAACTGTTTCTTTCAGGGCTTTTGTGAAGGGAAAATAATAACCATTAAAATTATACTCACAGGATTGTACTGAAGAGCAGAGACGTAAGCTTGTACTGCCCCTTCCATGTCGCCTGCTGCTACCAAAGCGGCTGCCAGGTTAATATAACCATCGATGAAATCTGGTTTGAGACGCAACGCATGCCGGTAATGCTCAATTGCTTCCTGCAACTGCCCTCTTTCCTTGTACACATTCCCCAAATTCGAATAGGCTTCTGCCAGAAGAGGGTTCTGTTTAATTGCCAGAGTACTAAAGTGGGCAGATCTGGAAAAGGGGAAAAGTATTCATGCATGGGTATGCATGTTACAGAAAGAAGGTATGGCCCATACGCAACTCAAACAGTTTCTGAAGATCCTGTGTATTGCTCATTATATAATAATACATTATCTTTTAACTAGCACATAGTAGGAAAAATTTTGGAAATCAAAGTTTTTCAGAAGTGGAGGAATTCCAGATTTCAAATTGGAACACTCTTTTTTCTTATGAGATAAAATTCTTAACTAGAGTCTCATTACCAAACTGCCTCATTGTAAACCATGATCGTTAAGATCAAGAATAAAAATGCTATGTGCGTGAGTCTCATTTTCCATTTCTTGAAAAGATTCAATGACGCACACCTTTAAATATCTAAATAAGCCAAAATGACAATTTATTAAAAGGATAAGAACACAGATTCTTCCCTTTTGATTAATTCAACTGATTAGCTAAAAGTAGCACATCATAATGACTTGATGGCATCTGCAACTTGAACCACATATGCACCTCCTACCACAGCATATACACCTTCATCTCTGAGCATTTCTGTCCCTCAAGCTGACACATCTTACAAAGGTAAGAGTGGATGCTCAGATGTATACTAAGAATAATTACCTGAATAGAGTTTTAAAAAAGCAGCAGACGTAGGTGGAAAGAACTAGAAAAGGTCCCTAGTCATACTGATAATATAAACACCACCACAAAAGGAGGGAGGAAAAACTGGCAGCTGCGCATGTCACAAGTGGGCAAGAGAGCAGATGTGCATTGGTGGCTCCAGGTGAAACCCAGTACTGGAAAAATTTCAAGTTCAAATATTTAAGTATCATTTTTCAAGCTTAGCACCCAGAGGCAGCAATCACCAGCATCACCCCCACATCTCCTACCTGTCCAGCCTTCGACACTGGAAGTGTATAGATGAAAGTAATAAAAGTACACCAGTATTGTCTGGCTCTTGTCTCCAGAGCTGCATGCAGTGTCTCTCAGCTGCCTCAAAATCTCCTGCCTGATATTCTCGATGTGCCAACTCTGCTAACCCTTGGAAGGAAAGCATACGTTTCGTTGGTTCTGGAGAATCATCAAAACATTTGAGGGAAGGGGGGGGGAAAACAAAAAGTTAGAAATGCAAACAAAAAAATGTAAAAATATGGTATATTAAACTTAAAGGTGAAAATGCTTGAAACTATGTAAAGCACTAGAGTGTTCTGCACGTTACTGATACCCCCAAGTTAATATCAAGTGCAGAATTAGCATTTTTAGAATTCGCCCATTAACTTTCTTTCCCAGACCAGACAGAAATATTTACTTCCAAAGGAGATTACATAATGACAAAAAATACTTCGTATTTTTAAGTTACAAATCAGAAGTAGCATCTAAAGAGTCACGAAACATTATTCCTCATACCTTAGTCAACACAGAAAAACAAAATATAAAACATGTGATTTGCAAGGTCACATAGATTTAATAATGTCAGAATAACCTACTGGGAAACTTAATACTTTGTCCCATGTTCTAGGTTGGATCCGTGGTGGGTGGAGTACTGGTAACAATCTCTCTCTTAACCTGGGTTGGGGGCACCAGATGCGTAGTGAACTCAATTATATTGTTGCTTTTGTATATTTCACAACTTAATTTTTTAATTACTTTAAGGGCAACACTAGAAACAAGCATACGGAAAAAAAACCTAAAAGTCAAGGTGCTATTTTTAAAACAGCTGATAAACAAGATGAATTCATCTGTCAAGAGCCAAAATATTTAAAGGGATCATCAAACATTTTAAATAAAGACCCAAGATTACATTGCTCCTCTACCATCCCAAACTCACACTGAGACCAAATTAGCTAAATCCCACCCACGCTGGTTTAACACTAGCATTTTCCAAAGACCTCGGATACTGACTGAAGGATTAAGACACTGCAAACAACCCTGTGTAAACCAAGCAGTTACCTACAACTGCAATGATTTTTTAAAAGAATGGGAAAACACTAAAATATAAAACCATTCGATAAAGCACAACAGAATAACAAATGAAAGCACTTTGCTGTGTGTAAGTGACTTCGTTCAGATATATAAAGATAAAGGGTATACATCTAAAGCCCAGAGAGGGAAAACAACAACAAGCTACCTAAGTATCAATTGTAGATACTTACTTAATAATACATTACTGGGAATTTGACCACACCACTTTAACTAGATAGCGTGGGAAACATTGTACAAATTACTTAAATTCTACCAAGGTCAGAGTGACAAGCTCAAATTTGAGCCTAGACCCCCAATCATTAGAGCTGGTGAGTGAACTGTATTCACGGGAACGCAAAGTAAATTTCCTAACAGAATGCACAGCTAGCTGACCACTAACATAAGAGCAGAGAGACCTGCATCCAACTCTGGGGGCGGTTATATCTCTGAGAAAAACTAGAAAATCACATTTTAGACAAGCCTCTAGAACTTCCTAGCTCCTTATTTTAAGACATTATTAACTTTCCAAGGCCGCCTGCTATTTTAACGCTCGAAATGACAACTTCCTCAAATAAAATAACACGTAGAAAAGGGCAAGCTAGTACAGGAGAATCTAGGACAGAATCTTAAATCTTTAAAAATCCCTGAGAGGGAGGGGAACACTGACTAATAACTAATCCCACTACCTACAATCATGGATAAGACAATTGAAGATTCACTTCTTAGTGCGCAATGTTCAAAAACAATAAAATCCTTGACACATCTCAACTGAGAAATCAACAAAAAAATAACCTCGTGGGAAACCTTAGAACCGCAGCCCAATCCCCCCCTCCCTCCCGCCCCAAATAGCCTCAATATGGAAAGGCAGCTGAAGGACACTCCTATAATTTGGTTGTTTCCTTATTTTTAGTACCAAATACTCTCGACTAATTGTCTAAAAGGGCAACCGCCTTGTACTTGTGCAGCTACACTCCAGTTGCTTTACAAACTCTTCAAGCAGGGATGAAAACTTAAAAAAAATACACCCCCTATGAATAAAGAGATACCGGGCTAAAGAATGGGGATGGAAGACCCAGAGGCGGCGGCGGAGGAATACAGGGAGAAAGTAACACAAAGCGAGAAACTGGCGGGCAGGATGGTCAACGCCAAAGCCCCAACACCAGGGTGGTTTCTCCCCAAGGGTAGGAAGTGGACCGCAGGGCTGGCAACCTCGCGAAGGAAAGGGTGTGGCTCCCTGCGGGAGGGGAGGGAGGAGGACTGGGTGGGAAATCCAGGCTGGGGGCAGCGGGTGGAATTGAGCGATGGCAAAAGGAACCCCTGGAAATTTCCAATCGAAACCGGGGCCACTCAACCGAAGACACAGCAGAAAGGCGCTGCCCGGCGGGGTGCTGCTTCCAAATCCTCTCTTGTCGAGGTTACTCGAAGCACACCCAGGAGCTTGTGCTCGTCCTTGGGGTGATACAAAGTGAGGATACGATTACCTCGGAACGGCACCCCCGCCCTCGATTGACAGAGGACCACCAAATCGGGCTAAGGGGAGCAGGGTGGAGGGGGACGTGGAGGGGGAAGAGGAGGGGGCGGTGAGCTGAATTAGGAGAGAATACGGCGGCGAAGGCAAGTGAAAGGCAGCGAGAAGGGCAGGGATTCCAATGCACTCCATTCCGAGACATCCTAAGCGCGCACGTGTGGAAGAAGCGTCCCGAGAGAGTAGAAGGCTAGAAAATGCATAGGATTACAAAGCAAGAAAGGAAGCAAAAAACAAGCAAGCGAGAGGAAATGTTTAAGGAACGGACGACAGCAGAAACCCCGATCGGATGCCGGTAGACGACGAAAAGCTCAGCGATGCCACTGATGTAATGGGGATGGCTAGAGGGAAGGGAGTGATGAGAGGCAGAGGACGGCGCGAGACCCCAAGGGGGCGTCTGCCAAGGTAGAACAGACACCGGTACCTGTGCTGTCGGCCACGTTGCCCACGGAAGACGCCATCTGGAGCTTCTGGAGGGAGTGCGAAAAGGGGGTAATCGAGTCCCGCTGCCGCCACTACTGGCAAGAATGTTTCTAGAGGTAGCAAATACAAGGGCAGCAGCCGTACCACTGCTTTGGGAGGCTTAAGCGGCGGCAACAGTTACATACACTGAACCTTAGGAACTCTGGTCGGCTATCTATCTCTCACGGTCTTGAAATGGCGGCGACGGCTCCTCGGCCGAGACAACACGGACCGGAACTACTTTCTGTTACAATCAAGTACCAGCGCGGAAGTAGCGCGGTAACCACTTACGTCAAAATGACTATAATCAAAGTCACTCTTTCCTATGTAGCCTTCCGCACAGGGCCCATTGCGACAAACACGATTTGTGTCGAGAGCGCATGCGAGCAACCCTGTCAACCCGACTCGCGGCTAGGGCACTGTCTGGGGCAGGACCGTCCAAGTTTTCTACTAGCGAAGCGGAAGGTGAAAAAGAAACATACACATGATGGCTACATTTTTGCCAGAGTGGTAAAGTATATAGTCTACTACCTAGCCAAGAACGTAGATTTTAATAGAAATGCCAAAGGCATCTACAAAAGTTTCATCAACTTTATTTGTACAAAAAAGGATAGTTACAAGGTTGATGAATCAATTCTGAGCAAGTAAATTTAAATGGTTATATTTCAAAGGCCGGGATTCAAAACGATGGCGGAGAGGGTTCCAATTAGAACACATCTTAATTCTGATTCCAGCCATTGATTTAAGCACTTTGATGAAAAAGATTGAGAGTTTCACAGGACCAAGTGAACCCAAGCATCTCAGATTTGGGCCATATGGCCCGAAATTTCCAAATCCTTTTGGTGTTCAGGATAGTTTTGCCCACAGTATTATGGCAAATGCTTCATAACTCGGGGACATGCTGAGAGTTTGCACTCCAAAGGCAGCAGCCATAAAAATGTTAAAGACGATTCATATTCGTCAAAACCCATGACCCTTCTGAGTTGTGACTTCATTTCCACCACGTAGCTCTGCAGAACGTTACAATCGGTGATATCATTTAACTCAAGGCAGCTCAACAATGATAAGTGGATTAATTTGCCATCTACCTAAACCACACGTCGAGATTGAAGCTAAGTTGCCTCCACTTATTGAACAAATCAGTACTTTATGATCCTCCTGCAGTTTCAAGTCCACTGTTCAGACATTTTGTCACATTGGTATTAATTTATATCTCATCTCTTGTTCCAGGAAGGATTTAAGGTAGCTTGCCACATCAGCAAGAAATTATAAACCAATGGAGGCAACAAGTTGTGTCTCTCGGAGCCTTCTTTTTTCCAAAAGAAATAAAAAAGTCCTTGATCTAAGAAAACAAGTCGGTGAATTTCTTCAAAATGTTTCTACTACCTAGCCAACTGACTACACACACACACACCCTTAAGTCCTCAAATTTTGCTTCAATTTCTTTGAGACAGTTCACATACTGTTAATTATGGATATGGGCACAGAGGAAATTTGTAATATTGATCATTTCTTCTATCACATCCATAATTACGAGTCAGATGCAGTGAAAAAGACAAAGTTCACTACACAAACTCTCCTGGAAATTGGGCACCAACCTCTTCTCTTAATTTGATTTAACTGGTAAAACCTTTTTCTCCCCGCTCCCCCCCCCCAACCCCGGCAGAAGTGCTCCATCTGTGGTGAATAAAATCAGCTTTTCAACTTTTAGAACGGACTTCTCAGATTCCACTGGCAGATGTTTAGGCCTTACTGATTAGTGGGTGCTAGCTAATTAAGTAAAACTCTTCTTCTTGTTAAATGCCAGATTATGTTCCCAGCCAGGCAGGCTATTTGGCCCATCCATACTTGTGGTCTAAGTTTCCTTATCCTGAGAGGAGTCAAAGGACGCTGCTGTGGAAAGCTGGGTGGTGGGGCTCACAGTGATTCAATAAGGAAAAACTCCTGTTGGAGTCTCAAGAACCCCCTCCAGGTACCTTCCAGCAGTAGCACCTGGAGGGTTTAGTTGGAAGGACTTATCAGATAAACGCATCTTCTTTGGCCAATCAAGTAACATTTACTAGAGTGCAAGGCACTGTGGGAGACACAAAAATCAGCAAGACAAGATCTTTGCCCTCAAGGAAATTGAAGCCCAGTTACGTAGACACAAAAAGCCACTAGAGCATAAAACAGAAGAGTATTATTAAGGTGATAAAATACATCACTGTCTATAAATATCTGAGGAGGGAACAGTCACTTCAGGCTGGAGGAGGGTGACCAAGAAGGCCTGACCTGGGCATTGATGGGGGTGCTTTTGTGTGTTCTCTTTCACACTGATTTCTGTTTGTTTTTCTCCCTTTTATGGGCAGCAATTCTAAATTCAGAATCACCTAAAATAAACCAGGCGCTTCTTCCACCGCAATCCCAAACTTTGACACCGTAATAATACCGCTAATGGTGTATTCGTTTTCTGTTACTGTCTCGCAAATTGCCCACCAATTTAGCGGCTTGAAACAACGCACACTTCAGAGCAGTCGCGCCAGCGCTCGGCGAGGGAGCCGGAGACACGCTCTGGCCGCCGCCGCCGCCGCCGCCGCCGCCGCGCAGTTGCCGCTGGAAAATGGCTCCAAAGGTTCAATGAAGCTGGAAAAATACATAGATGTAGCGCCGCAGGCTCTCCAGATGTTTGGGGATAATATTCCAGAGAGATATCGACCCCCACCCCCCGGAGTAGCTAACCATTCATAACGAAGAAAATTCGTTTTAAAACCTTCCGGAAATCTTTGAGCTCGAATAAAAGTAAAGAAACTGATTTCATGGTAGCACAGCAACCATCACTAGCCAGTGAGTTTGGAAAAAATGATTCCTTATTTGGTAGCTGCTATGGTAAAGACATGGCCAGCTGTGATATCAACAGGGAAGATGAAAAAGGTAGAACAAAATAGATCAAAGACTGAAAGCCTAATGGGTACATTAAAAAGGCGGCTTTCTGCAGAACAAAAGCAGAAAAGCAAGGGGAGCACACCCTCTGGGAGCTCTGCCAGATGAGGATACGTTTTCCTCTCCTCAGCACCAATAGTCTTTAAAGATGCGAGAGCTCAAAAGACCAATAAGGTCCACTTTCCTCGTCAATCATCACTATAGTCCTACCCCTTAGTCTCTTGACCTACAAACTCTGAGGAGCGGTGTATCAAAATGGAGGAAGTGAGATTCAAAGCCCTGTTTCTTTCTTCCAATCCAAATCCAACACGGAAGGATGTCTGAAAAGATTTTCACAGTCTTCAGCCTGAAACTGTGTGCCGAGAACAAAATAATTCATTAAAGAGTTCAGGGGCTTCCCTGGTGGCGCAGTGGTTGAGAATCTGCCTGCCAATGCAGGGCACACGGGTTCGAGCCCTGGTCTGGGAAGATCCCACATGCCGCAGAGCAACTGGGCCCGTGAGCCACAATTACTGAGCCTGCACATCTGGAGCCCGTGCTCCGCAACAAGAGAGGCCGCGATAGTGAGAGGCCCGTGCACCGCGATGAAGAGTGGCCCCCGCTTGCCACAACTAGAGAAAGCCCTCGCACAGAAACGAAGACCCAACACAGCCATAAATAAATAAATAAATAGATTTTTTAAAAAAAAGAGTTCAGAATCTCAGAATGGAGATTTGCGTCTTCACCACAATGAACACGTGCCTGTAGTTATTGGACTTACCCGTCAAGACTGCGTTTGGTATTCTGTGCCTAGAAATGAGGGGGATGTATGCTTTGGAAGGATCGCCTATTGTCTGGACAGTTTTCCCATGGAAGTTTCTGCAGTTCCTTCTCAAGCGGGAGAGAACTCTTTCTCCAAAAATAAAAACGAGGGCCTAGTCATTGCCCCAGAGATCTTTGTGGACAAGTCTGTGTATGGCTTGTTCATTGGCACCTCAGGTGTCACACTGCAAAGCCCAAGAGTGAGTCATGATGATGTCCCTCCACACTCACCATTGCCACCTCCAATGCAGAAAAATCAAATCCAAAGTTACGTCGGTGGACTTACCAGCACAGATGTCCATGCGTCTGAAAGTATACATGCTATCATTTGAATTTTGATCCTGACTCTGCTCCTGTGGTTGCAAGAGTCTCTTTCTTTTTTTTAATTTATTCATTTTTAAAATTGATTTATTTTTGGCTGCATTGGGTCTTCATTGCTGCGTGCAGGCTTTCTCTAGTTGCGGCGAGTAGGGGCTACTCTTTGTTGTGGTGCACGGGCTTCTCATTGCGGTGGCTTCTCTTGTTGTGGAGCACCGGCTCTAGGCACATGAGCCTCAGCAGCTGTGGCTCACGGGTCAGTAGTTGTGGCTCGCGGGCTCTAGCTCTAGAGCGCAGGCTCAGTAGTTGTGGCACACGGGCTTAGTTGCTCCGTGGCATGTGGGATCTTCCTGGACCAGGGCTCAAACCCATGTCCCCTGCATTGGCAGGCAGATTCGCAGCCACTGCGCCACTAGGGAAGCCCAAGAGTTTGTGACTCAGTGGAAAGTAGTGGTCTTATGGTTGTGACAAGCTTTGCAGAGAAGCTGAGAAAACTTGTGAAATAAGGATAGTGCTGGGGACAAATCACATGCTGGGAGACAGAAGGAAATCTAGCAAATGTGCCAGATGGTTCTTTTCTTGCTCCGGCTAGTTCTGATGACTGTTATCTTTTAAGCTCCAGCTTTCGCTTCCATGGTAAACACTTCACACTAGAATTGAGCACTCAAATGTTAGGTTTTGCTTTTATGAACAACCAGATGTGGATGGACAATTTGCTGATCTAATTAAACATTCAACCAGGGACTCTGAAAATGGAGCTTTTTGTTATTCAAGGTCTCGGTTGCCTGGATATGCAATTTACCCTGTCAGACTGACCAAACAAGTATCACGATTCCTGCAGGTGCTATTTTGTTATATGTCAGTATATCAGAATAGACTTATTTCAAAAACTGCCTTTGCCAAACAAAATGAAGAATTATTGACAGGAGAAGCACTACTGAAAGATTAGGAGAACCCTGCATCATGCACTTTGGGTTCCAGAAAAAGAGATTGAAATATAATTTACAAACTTTCATTACTATCAAAATCTTTTGCTGCAATAACTGTTAAAAATTTAGGTGAAAAGAGTAATCAATTTGTCTAGGGGTGGGGCAGTATTGCCAACGTGTCTTGAGTTTATTTTTGGTTCTGTAAAAAGGAAAGTCTTGAGGTTTGAGAAGTGTGAATTGTCTTCCATTGTATGCAAAATAATCACAATGTAAATTATCAAATTCTCCTTAATGTGCCTCCCCCCCGAGTCCTTTGCTGCTATCCATTGTGATTTTTAGACATTAAGAACACATTTCACATGTATGCAACCCAAAGTAAAGTTGAATGAAACTTTTAGAATAAAAACGGTGGTCTCTTTAAATGGCCTATTTTCAAAAGATAGTGTTGAAGAAACATACCCATGTGATAAAATGCAGAATTTATATATACACTAAAAATGATTTTTAATCTCATACTGTAGAAAGATTTAGAATTATGAATTGACCTAGCTTGGGTAATAGAATGCAGATCTGCAGTATATCTTTTACCACATTCTTTTCTAAATTATTTTTAAGGTTGTGCTAATTTTTTGGTTATGAAAAGTTGAATTTTTCTGTTGCCTTCATTCTCATCTAGTGGTTTGTATATTTTGTAAAAATGGCCTTAGAGGCCAGACACTATAAAACTCTTAGAGGAAAACATAGGCAGAACACTCTATGACATAAATCACAGCAAGATCCTTTTTGACCCACCTCCTAGAGAAATGGAAATAAAAAACAGAAATAAACAAATGGGACCTAATGAAACTTAAAAACTTTTGCACACCAAAGGAAGCCATAAACAAGACGAAAAGACAACCCTCAGAATGGGAGATAATATTTGCAAATGAAGCAACTGACAAAGGATCAATCTCCAAAATTTACAAGCAGCTCATGCAGCTCAGTATCAAAAAAACAAACAACCCAATCCAAACATGGACAGAAGACCTAAACAGACATTTCTCCAAAGAAGATATACAGATTGCCAACAAACACATGAAAGAATGCTCAGCATCACTAACCATTAGAGAAAGGCAAATCAAAACTACAATGAGGTATCACCTCACACCAGTCAGAATGGCCATCATCAAAAAATCTACAAACAATAAATGCTGGAGAGGGTGTGCAGAAAAGGGAACCCTCTTGCACTGTTGGTGGGAATGTAAATTGATACAGCCACTATAGAGAACAGTATGGAGGTTCCTTAAAAAACTAAAAATAGAACTACCATATGGGGCTTCCCTGGTGGCGCAGTGGTTGAGAATCTGCCTGCCAGTGCACAGGACACGGGTTCGAGCCCTGGTCTGGGAGGATCCCACATGCCGCGGAGCGACTAGGCCCGTGAGCCACAATTGCTGAGCCTGCGCGTCTGGAGCCTGTGCTCCACAACAAGAGAGGCCGCGATAATGAGAGGCCCGCGCACCGCGATGAAGAGTGGCCCCCACGTGCCGCAACTAGAGAAAGCCCTCGCACAGAAACGAAGACCCAACACAGCCAAAAATAAATAAATAAATAAATAAATAAATAAATAAAGAACTACCATATGACCCAGCAATCCCACTACTGGGCATATACCCTGAGAAAACCATAATTCAAAAAGGGTCATGTACCACAATGTTCACTGCAGCTCTATGTACAATAGCCAGGACATGGAAGCAACCTAAGTGTCCATCGACAGATGAATGGATAAAGAAGATGTGGCACATATATACAATGGAATATTACCCAGCCATAAAAGGAAACGAAATTGAGTTATTTGTCGTGAGGTGGATGGACCTAGAGTCTGTCATACAGAGTGAAGTAAGTCAGAAAGAGAAAAACAAATACCGTATGCTAACACATATATATGGGATCTAAAAAAAAAAAAAGGTTCTGAAGAACCTAGGGGCAGGACAGGAATAAAGACGCAGACCGTAGAGAATGGACTTGAGGACACAGGGAGGGGGAAGGGTAAGCTGTGACAAAGTGAGAGAGTGGCATGGACATATATACACTACCAAATGTAAAATAGATAGCTAGTGGGAAGCAGCCCCATAGCACAGGGGGAGGTCAGCTCGGTGCTTTGTGACCACCTAGCAGGGTGGGATAGGGAGGGTAGGAGGGACATGCAAGAGGGAGGGAATATGGGGATATATGTATACGTATAGCTGATTCACTTTGTTATACAGCAGAAACTAAAACACCATTGTAAAGCAATTATACTCTAATAAAGATGTTAAAAGAAAATGGCCTTACATTAAAAAATCTTGAAGAAATGTAGCCCACCAATTTAGAAATTGTTGCCTTTTCTGCCTTTAAACTCTGATACAAATTGGCATAATATATAAAGACCTATGGAACTAGAACCATTATTAAAGAAATATTACATGAACTTAGATTCCTATGATAGCAATTTTCTGCATCTATACTTTCCTCTGGCAAACGCTTTACCTCAGTTTCTTCAGTTTAGTCACATTTTCTTGGGTAGAACTTGACTGTACCACTAATTTGCATAAATGGATTGGCGGATTCTCTTGCAACATTCAAATTTACATTAGGTTTTGAGTTGACTTAGATAAAAAGAAAACATTGTTTTGCAGTTGGATTTATATTTTTCTTTAATGTAGTCACTAGTAAAATGTGCTAGATTTGACCCCTGCCCCCACCAAAGACTCTAGCTGGAAAAAAATGTGGAAATTGTGAAGCATTATGTGAGAAAAATATTAAACCATATCAGATATATGGAAGTCTTATTGCCTACCATAGGTACTGCCATTTTTTAAAGTTTTTTATTTGTTTATTTTAAATTTAGCTAAGTCTTGAGTAATTTGGAATCATTAGTTAAGCATTTTATGTCTGATTCAGTAGTCATGGGGGTGGTTATCCCTAATATTTTTTAGTTATTTTGAAATGCAGAGTGTTTATTCATTGCACAATGCTGTAATGTAGTGCTTTGGGATTGTCCTGACCAGAAGATGTTTCCAGTTACACAAGAAAACTCTTTCTATCTAAGATGAAACCTGTAATTCGAGGTGTTTCTTCCTTTGTCACTTAGTTTTCCCTACCCTCATTTAAACACAAGGGGAAAAGTCCTAAGTAAGTCAAACTTAATGGCTTTGTCATTCAAACGTAACTGTATCCCCACTTTTTTCTCTATTTGTTTTTTAGGGTCAGAATTGAGATATTACCAAGAAAAGGCACAAAGCCACGATATCATGGCACTATTTCTTTTGACTTAAAGGGGAAAAAGTACTGAATTCTGGCCGATGTTGATCGTACCTTGTTGTGGAGACTCCTCTCATTTTCTGATATGTTTTCACCTAATAAGAAGATGGAGAATATGGAGAATATTGTAATAATATCATTTGTTCACTATAAGCTATTTGGATTTAGAATTACTACAGAGTTTTAAGCTTGTTATCAAATTAATGTAATACATTTAAACTACTCTTTTGCAAAGTTATTTATTTTTAAACAATTTAAAATATATCTAGGGTGAGTTAAAAGTCTTGTGCATCTATATTAGATGGCAGGTATTGTTAGAGAGCCACTGTATATTAATAATAACTGTTGAAATGACTTTTCCATGTTTCTAAAAGCATTTACAAGTGCTTTGTGTGAAACCATGGTGCACAGAGATCTTTGGACTGCCCTGAAACCTATTTTATCACGTGTGCGTAGCTTGTTCCCCACGTTTTCCTCATGTGATACTATGTGTGTAAGATCTAACTATTCAGTGTCAAGTTCAGATTATTCTGATTTTCATCTAAATGTTTTAAAACTTAAAAAAATTTTCACACAGTGAGCTTTTATTTTTATTTTTTTATTTTTTAATTTTTATTTATTTTTTAAATAAATTTATTTATTTATTATATTTGGCTGCATTGGGTCTTCATTGCTGCGCACGGGCTTTCTCTAGTTGTGGCGAGCGGGGGCTACTCTTTGTTGTGGTGCGCGGACTTCTCATTGCGGTGGCTTCTCTTGTTGTGGAGCATGGACTCTAGGCATGCAGGCTTCAGTAGTTGCAGCATGCGGGCTCAGTAGTTGTGGCTCGAGGGCTCTAGAGTGCAGGCTCAGTAGTTGTGGCGCACGGGCTTAGTTGCTCCGCAGCATGTGGGATCTTCCCGGACCAGGGCTGGAACCCGTGTCCCCTGCATTGGCAGGCGGATTCTTAACCACTGTGCCACCAGGGAAGCCCTATTTTTATTTTATTTTACTATTTTTTATTGAGGTATAGTTGATGTACAATATTATATAGGGTTTCAGGTGTACAATATAGTGATTTACAATTTTTAAAAGTTACATTCCATTTATAGTTATTATAAAATATTGGCTATATTCTCTTGCTGTACGATATATCCTTGTAGCTTATTTATTTTATACATAGTACTCTGTATCTCTTAATCCCCTACCTGTATCTTGCCTCTCCCCTGTCCCTCTCCCCAGTAGTAACCACTAGTTTGTTCTCTATATCTGTGAGTCTGTTTCTGTTTTGTTATGTTCATTTATTTGTTTTATTTTTAAGATCCCACATATAAATGATAACATGCAGTATTTGTCTTTCTATCTCTGACTTATTTCACTAAGCATAATAGCCTCCAGGTCCATCCATGTTGTCGCAAACGGCAAAATTTCATTCTTTTTTATGGCTGAGTAGTATTCCATTGTATATCTATATACCACATCTTCTTTATCCATTCCTCTGTAGATGGACACTTAGGTTGCTTCCATATCTTGGCAATTGTAAATAGTGCTGCTATGAACATTGGGTGCACGTATCTTTTCGAATTAGTGTTTTCATTGTCCTCGGATATCTACCCAGGATTGGAATTGCTGGATCATATAGTAGTTCTATTTTTAGTTTTTTGAGAAACCTCCATACTATTTTCCACAGTGGCTTCACCAATTTACATTCCCACCAACAGTGTAACATTCTCTTTTCTCCACATCCTTGCCAACATTTATTTGTGTTCTTTTTGATGACAGCCATCCTGACAGGTGTGAGGTGATATCTCATTGTGGTTTTAATTTGCATTTCCCTGATGATTAACGATGTTGAGTGTCTTTTCATGTGCCTGTTAGCCATCCGTTTGTCTTCTTTGGAAAAATGTCTATTCAGGTCTTCTGCCCATTTTTTAAATGGTTTGTTTGTTTAAATGTTTAAAAATTTTATTTTGTGTCATTTTAGAGGGCAAATGTTAATACTGTTCTATTCAGAAAGACAATTTTAATGTGCCTTTGTGTAGCCATATTATAAAATACCTTAAAGAAATATGCCCTGTTATAATGCAGTCTGAAATTAAGTTCTGATTGTATATCAATAAAAATAAAAGTATTTGCCAAAAAATTAATTAAATGTATAAACAGAAAGAAGGAGGTATTGCAATATTTTCTACTTTTGTGTATAAAGAGAGCCATTAGACATAGGTAGCACAACCTAATGTGAAAGGTTAATTTTATATGATACTCAAAGAGTCTAGTTAAAAATGGAAGGTAGGGAATTCCCTGGAGGTCCAGTGGTTGGGACACTGTGCTCTCACTGCCGAGGGCCCAGATTCAATCCCTGGTTGGGGAACTAAGATCCCACAAGCTGTGCAGGGCGCGGCCAAGAAAAAAAATGGAAGGGGAAAAAGAGAGATAAAACTTTAACCCCTAGTTTGGCCTAAATAATTTTGATCATATTTTTGGATTCTATTAAATGGTAACTTAAATGACATTTGGGAAAACCTGTACTTGCTTTTTAAAATATGTGCTTCTAAAAATCTGAGCTCAAGGCAAAAAAAGGAAAACAGGAAAGCTGTGTCCACTTGCCATACTAAATGGATCAAAGTGGTTTTTGTCAAATGTTTCATCACAAAACGTGATGAAGGCCAGAGCTATTGTCAGGCTTATTAGGACTCTACTATGAATTTTTACAAATAATAAGAAAGCTATAGAAAGAATTTGGAAATTTTCTGTGTGTCCCTGATTCTGTCTCTCAATCTAAGAAAAACTGTTCTCTTTCTACTTGGAGCCATAATCTGAAAATGTGGAAGGTCAAAATATCTATTGCAGGAGATGATCATAGAACTAAAAAATAGGTTTTAAGGAAACCAGCTACACAGGGCAACCATCTTGCTCTTAAAGAAAACCATGTGCCAAAAGCCGCGCAGCCAAACAAACAAAAAAACAGTATACATTATAATTTGAGCCAGCATTCAAAACTGAATAAAGAGATAAAAGTTACTAAAATCTTAAATAGGTTATGTGCAATGTCTCTGCTAAAGCTGTAAGCCTAAACATTTTGTTTAAAATGCCTTCAGAAATTGCGATTTTAATTATTATACATTTCACGTGAGAGATATTGCTTTATGAATGATTCAAAATACCTATTATATATATTTAAATCATAATGGCTTTTCATCAAATGTGAATTTTTTTTTCTTTATTGGCCTCACCACGCGGCTTGCAGGATCTCAGTTTCCCGACCAGGGATTGAACCCAGGCCCTCGTCAGTGAAAGCCCAGAATCCTAACCACTAGGTCACCAGGGGACTCCCTGAATTCTTTTTTTTTAATTGAAGTATAGTTGATTTACAGTGTTGTGTTAGTTAGTTTCAGCTGTACAGCAAAGTGATTCAGTTATACATATATATACATATATATATTCTTTTTCAGATTCTTTCCCATTATAGGTTATTACAAGATATTGAATATAGTTCCTTGTGCTATACAGTAGGTCCTTGTTTTTCAAATGTGAATTCTTAATTTGAAAATGAAATCATACTATCAGCAATAGACAGTTTTGTTGAATAGTCTAATAAGGAACAATTGCCAGTTCCATAAATAACTTTATATTTCTAAAATAAAGTGTTGGTACACTAGTAATCACAAATTTAGTTTCTTTTAATACTTTTTTAATCCTGTAAAGAAAGTTTTTTTATAATCATCCTTTTTATTAATCAATCATGACATGGCAAAATGTTTAGTTGCTGTTTCTGGAAAGTGTTACAAACTCTACATCTAGAGATGATGAAAAATTCTTATAGAATTTGTGATAAGTATACATGTTGGGTTAGAAATTTTATAGTCGTGTTGGAGTGTCATGAGATTAATACTTGCAGTCCAGACTGCTGTAGTTTATACTTTTTCTGTACGTTTCAATCAGGTATGTAAAACCATTTGTACTTAGAAGCTCACTTGAATCATCCCAAGTCCACTGATTGTAATATGTGGTTTGGTTTGTAAACAAATAATAGCAATGTCTTGCACATTTCTGGAAATAAATTGTACAAGAATTTATGTATCTACTTCTATATACAGTGTATAAATAAAATTTTCGTTTAAAAACACATACCAAACACACACACACACACACACACACTCACACACACGTTTATTTTCTCACCGTTTCCATGGACCAGAAATCCAGGCACAGGTTACCTGGCTCCTCTGCTCAGGGTCTCACCAGCTGAAATGAAGGTGTCAGGCTGCAGACTCACCTGAGGCTTAGGATACTCTTCCAAACTCATGTGGTTGTGGCAGAATTTAGTTCCTCGTGGTCATAGGACCGAGGTTTCCACATCTTTGATGTCAGTCAGCTGGAGGCCACTCTCAGCTCGTAGAGGCAACCCACATTACTTGCCACATGGCCCCCTCCATCTACAAAGTCAGCGATGGAGAATCTCCCTCGTGTCAAATTCCTCTCACACTTTGAATCTCACCAGAAAGAGCCCAGTCCCTCCCACTTTTTAAAAACTGTGATAAAAAATAACATAAAATGTACCATCTTAACCATTTTAAGTGTACAGTTTGGTACTGTTAAGTATATTCACACTGTTGTGCAACAGATCTCCAGAACTTTTTCGTCTTGCAAAACTGAAACTCTAGGGACTTCCCTGGTGGCGCAGTGGTTAAGAATCCGCCTGGCAATGCAGGGGACACGGGTTCGAGCCCTGGTCCGGGAAGATCCCACATGCTGCGGAGCAACTAAGCCCATGCGCCACAACTACTGAGCCCACATGCCACAACTACTGAAGCCCACGCGCCTAGAGCCCGTGCTCCGCAAAAAGAGAAGCCACCGCAATACGCCGCAACAAAGAGTAGCCCCACTCGCCACAACTAGAGAAAGCCCGTGCGCAACGAAGACCCAACACAGCCAAAATTATTAATTAATTAATTTTAAAAAAACACTGAAACTCTAGATTCATTAAACAACTCCCCATTTCCCCCTCCTACAGCACCTGGTAACTGCCATTTTACTTTCTGTCTCTATGAATTTGACTACTTTATTTTTTTTATTTATTTATTTATTTTATTTTTGGCTGTGGTGGGTCTTCGTTGCTGCGCGCGGGCTGTCTCTAGTTGCGGTGAGCGGGGGCTACTCTTCGTTGCGGTGCGTGGGCTCCTCATTGTGGTGGCTTCTCTTGTTGCAGAGCACGGGCTCTAGGCACACGGGCTTCAGTAGTTGTGGCTCGTGGGCTCCAGGGCACAGGCTCCGTAGTTACAGTGCACGGGCCCAGCTGCCCCGCGGCATGTGGGATCTTCCCAGACCAGGGTTCGAACCTGTGTCCCCTGCATTGGCAGGTGGATTCTTAACCACTGCGTCACCAGGGAAGCCCTTGACTACTTTAGATATGAGTGAAATCATACAGCATTTGTCCTTTTGTGACTGAAGAGCCCAATCCCTTTTAAGAGCCCAGCTGTTTAGGTCAGCTCCCTTAGGATAATCTCTATTTTTTAAAGTTAGCTGATTTGGGATCTGAATTACATCTGCACAATCCCTTCACAGCAGCACCTAGATTAGTTTTTGAGTAAAGAACTGGGAGAAGGTGTGTATTCACCAGGTGGGCAGGAATCCTGGGGGCCATGTTAGAATTCTGCCTACCACAAATGGCAGAGTAACCCTGAAAAGGAGGCAGAGTACTAACTAGGGCCTGTCAGCCAGCTTCACATACTGAGTTCAACTCTCATATACCGTACTAGCCCTTCCAGTTTGCCACATGTGTGCTCCAGGCAACAGAGCACTGAAAAAGAGTGAAACAGCCTGATCCCATAATGTTCAAGATATCAAATTCTTGCCTCAGACTAACTGAAGGATTTGGTAGAGCGGGAAAAAAGCAAGTAAAGACAAGTAAATTAGCTGAGACCAAAAGCCTTTGATAAGTGCATCCCCTGCCCTATCCAGTGGGCAAAGTGGAGATGCAACTGATAAGGATCCCATTCTCAAAGGTCCTGACAGCTGCTTCTGGGGTGAAGAGCTGGGCCATAAAAGCATAAACTGAAAGGATAAAGCTACCAGGCTTCATACTGCATATGCTGAAAATAGGTGAAACGGTATAGAGCTACAAAAACACGTGTGATATCAAAATAGCTCTGGAATTCATCTTCCACCTCCTCTGCCAGTGCCACTTCCCTGGTATTGGCCCAGGCAACTGCGAGAGCCCTCTAACTGGTTTCTAACCCTACCTGACTCTAGTTTTCCACAGTTAACCTTAGAAAATCTAAAATAGAAATCAGAATGATGTCTATGCTCTGCTTAAGACCTCTCAGTGGCTGTGCCTCCGATGTCAGTTCCACCTGCTAATCCAGCCTCATCTGCTGGCACATCCCTGTGCTCACACTCATACTGGTTTCAGTTCCCTGAAAAGATCAGGCTGTTTCACACATCCAACCATGCCTTTCCCCAATCTGTTCTATCTTGAATGGTCATCCCTCCATCCCAATCTGCCTAGAAAATTTTTTTTTTAATTTATTTTATTTATGGCTGTGTTGGGTCTTCGTTTCTGTGCGAGGGCTTTCTCCAGTTGTGGCAAGCGGGGGCCACTCTTCATCGCGGTGCGCGGGCCTCTCACTATCGCGGCCTCTCTTGTTGCGGAGCACAGGCTCCAGACGCGCAGGCTCAGCAATTGTGGCTCACAGGCCCAGCCGCTCCGCGGCATGTGGGATCTTCCCAGACCAGGGCTCGAACCCGTGTCGAACCCGTGTCCCCTGCATTGGCAGGCGGATTCTCAACCACTGCGCCACCAGGGAAACCCTAGAAAATTCTTATATATCCTTCACTCCTCCCTCCTTAAGTAAGGATACTGGCACCCAGCCCATGACTTCCCACTCCACCCTAATTCCTGGTGCTCATACTAGGGGATCTCATTGTCCATGGAGATGACACAGCCAGCAACTTCTGGGTCCCATGACTCTCTCAATTACCTTCTCTATTCCGTTTCAGCCACCTGCACTCAAAGCACCACACCTTGAACTTTACTGAGGCCCAGAATTGCTTACCTCTAACATTGAACCCTTCGGTATTCCATTTTGAGACAAGCTCCTCTCCTACCTGCTTCCTCAGGAGTAAGGGCCTCACAGGACACTGGTTCTTTTACCTCATATGGACCCCTTCAGTCCTTTGAGCCCTCCATTTTCTCCCAGTCTCCCAGCCCCTCCTGGCCTCTTTTCCTTCCCTTCCCAACCTTTCTTAATGCCATACTTGATCACCAGAACTACTCTCTCACCAGCAGCCACAATTCCCTTTGTGTTCCTGTCTGCCAAACCAGCCCCACAAACCTCTCACCCTGTGTTAGTACTACCAACCACCCTTCTCCCCTCCTTCACCTGGTTGTTTCCACCAGGTGTCTAATCTCTTCTACAAACAAAGCTACATTCACACTCATCCTTGTCTCCATTCCATCTTCCTGTTCAAGATCCACCCATCCACTTGGGCCCTATGTGCCATCTTTTTCAATCATCTCCTTTAGAAACTTGCTCCATCAATTAACCCTTCTCTCTTTGATTTCAATCCGTGGTGCCTCTTCTCCTTAAACATGCTTAGGTCTTTCCTGTTTAAAAAAACAGAAAACAAAAAAAAAACTCTCTCTTGACCCTGAATCTTCATCAGGTGCCAGTTTCTCTCCTTACTTTCTCAGCTTAAGCTTCTCCAAATAGTAGTAGTCTATGTTTGCTGCCTCTACTTCCTCAAATCCATTCATGCCTCAAACTACTGAAAAATATTTCCATTGAAATTTCTTTCGGCAAAAGTCACCAGTGACTTCCAAACTGCCAAAGCTTTTCGGTCTTGATGTTATTGGACTTCCCAATGCATTTTTAAAAATACTTATTTGTTTATTTGGTTGCACCGGGTCTTAGTTGCGGCAGGGGGGCTCCTTAGTTGCGGCTCACTGGCTCCTTAGTTGCAGCACATGGGCTCCTTAGTTTGGCATGCAAACTCTTAGTTGCAGCATGCATGTGGGATCTAGTTCCCTGACCAGGGATTGAACCCGGGCTCCCTGAATTGGGAGTGCGAAGTCTTATCCACTGTGCCACCAGGGAACTCCTGGACTTCCCTCTGCATTTGACACTGCAGATAATTGCCACCCCCTTGAAACGTTCCTGTTCCTAGGTTTCCATCACATTGAATTCATTCAGTTTCCTGGTTATTCTGTACTTCTTTGAGCATTCCTTTTTTTTTTCCTTTTTTTAAAAATCAGTTCTCTGTTTTTAATTTATTTTTATTTATTTATTTATTTATTTATTTATTTATTTATTTATTTATTGGCTGTGTTGGGTCTTCGTTGCTGCATGAGCGCTTTCTCTAGTTGTGGCGAGCAGGGGGCTACTCTTCATTGCAGTGCACGGGCTTCTCATTGCGGTCGCTTCTCTTGTTGTGGAGCATGGGCTTCTAGGCATGTGGGCTTCAGTAGTTGTGGTGCGCAGGCTTCAGTAGTTGTGGCACATGGGCTCTAGAGCGCAGGCTCAGTAGTTGTAGCGCACGGGCTTAGTTGCTCCGCGGCATGTGGGATTTTCCCGGACCAGGGCTCAAACCCGTGTCCCCTGCATTGGCAGGCAGATTCTTAACCACTGCGCCACCAAGGAAGTCCCTCTCTGAGCATTCCTGTTTGTTCTTTTTAGTTTATATTTTTGTAGGCAATTTTATTTGTTCTCTTTCTTTGCTTAAATTTTAAATTTATTTTTATTTTTACTTTTAAATTTAAGTAGATTTACAATATCGTGTTAGTTTCAAGCATACAGCACAGTGATTCAGTTATAAATATAAATATATGTATATATATTCCTTTTCAGATTCTTTTCCCTTATAGGCTAGTAAAAAATATTGAGTATAGTTCCCTGTGCTATACATTTGGTCCTTGTTTTTGTAGGTAATTTTCATTTTATTTTCATGCATTTTCTTTTCTTTACAAATTTTTTTTGAAGTATAGTTGAGTTACAATGTTGTGATAGTTTCAGGTGTACAGCAAAGTGATTCAGTTATACATACATATATATATATGTTCTTTTTAAAATTCTTTTCTATTACAGATTATTACAAGATATTGAATATATTGCCGTGTGCTATACAGTAGGTCCTCGTTGTTTATTTTATATATAGTAGTGTGTATCCGTTAATCTTAAACTCCTAATTTATTCCCCCCTCCTTTCCCTTTTGGTGACCATAAATTTGTTTTCTATGTCTGTGAGTCTATTTCTGTTTTGTAAATAAGTTGTTCATTTGTATCATTTTTTAAGGTTCTACCTATAAGTGATATCATATATTTGTCTTTCTGTAACTTCACTTAGTATAATCATCTCTAGGTCCATCCATGCTTCTGCAAATGGCATTATTTCATTTGTTCTTTTTAATTTCTTTAATTTTTGGCCGCACTGCGTGGCATGCGGGATCTTAGTTCCCCAACCAGGGATCAAACCCGTGCCCCCTGCAGTGGAAGCGTGGAGTCTGAACCACTGGAACGCCAGGGAAGCCCCCTGTTCTCTCTTTTTAAAATCTCTTCCTCCTTCCACCATTTAAATGTTCATGTTTCCCAATGTTTTGTCAAGAGCTGAAAGGGGTCTGAGATGTTACCCCACTTGCACAGTTATGTACATTATACGTATGGATACTAAAGAAACACGAGACACCTGGCTCAGGGAAAAGAGGGTTTTTTAAATTAATACTCACAACCAGATCAACAGCCAGAGTAATATTGCCATGTTGGTCCCCCACACCCAGACCCACAGGTGACAGGGTGAGAACTGATGGAAACTTTCTTTGTGAGTGGCGGGTTTCACCCCAAAGATGAGAGAGAGAGAACAGTGGATTTTCTCCATTTATATCTGGGAGACAGCCATCCTGCTCCCCTCCGAAAGGAGAGAGAAAAAGCTTTGCTCCTCGGAGAGGGGCTGGAAAGGATCCCGGTTCTTACACCAACCTTTTGTAATGTTAACATGTCCTTCCAAGAGCCAGATAAATCCTGTGTCTCCAGCTTTTACAGCCTAGAGATGTCTCCAAAGTCTGGGCTTTATCCCTTTTGAAGTGTTAATACTTAGGGAAATAGTACTCAGTCTTCCTGGAATCTTGGGTGCTTCACCTGGGGACCTGGTCTCGGCTGTAACCATTTGGAGCTCTTGGAGAGATAAGAAAAGTTTTATTATTCCTTTGGATCAGAGCAGTGAGCTAGACAAATGACTGGAGATATCCTCATGGTATGTGAAAAGTGAAATGCAGGGGAAGTGAAAGCAAACATTCTCCATCTTTATATTGTGTACATCCCCGTGTCCCAGGTGGCTGGGGCTTTTTACAGGAGCGCTGAGAAATTCAGGAAGTTTTATTTTCCACACCAGGATTCTACCTTCTGTCTTCTTCTGATCTCACTCTACATGCTCTCCCTGGACCATCCCACCTCCTCTTGTTGTTTTAACTGCTACCTCTACGCTAGGACCTTCAAATATCCCACCACCTTCCAGACATCTATATGTGAGTGTTCTAACCCCACATGTTCGAAATGGAACTCATCACCCTGCCCCCAAACTCTTGTATCCTCTACGTCAGTTGGCAGCAGCACCATCTGTGTCATACTTGCGGCTGCCCTCATTATTGGAATAACCTTTCTATACACGGAAGATTTTCCATGTTATGAGCTCCGCCCCCATCGTGTAAGAGTCAGAACTATCTGCCGGCCTCCCTCGCAGCTAGAACACGGTCCCAGGACTTAGGCTCCTCCACTCAGACACACCTGCATGAGACTGATTCGGAACTGAGCACCATGAGGAAACCAGCTCTACGCAGAGCTTCCATTTTTTGCTATCAGGGAATTCCCACTGTTTTCAAGGTTGACTTCTTGCAGCAGCAGCGGTAGCAGTGTCCCCTTGGGCTCTGGCTGGGGGCACCTGTAGCATCCGGCCGCTTCTGCAATGGTTTGGGGCACTGTTCCCAGAAACTTAGCTTTCAAGGTCTTTCTCCAGCCTTCCCAACAATTGTGGCAGCTCCTCAATACCCTTTTCTTCTTTTTATGTAAATTTATTTATTTATTTTTGGCTGCATTGCGTCTCTGTTGCTGCGTGCCAGCTTTCTCCAGTTGCGACGAGCGGGGGCCACTCTTTGCCGTGGTGTGCAGGCTTCTCATTGCAGTGGTCTCTCCTGTTGTGGAGCACAGGCTCCAGGCGCGCGGACTTCAACTACACAGGCTCAGTAGTTGTGGCACACGGGCGCTAGAGCGCAGGCTCAGTAGTGGTGGTGCACAGGCTCAGCTACTCCGCAGCACATGGGATCTTCCTGGACTAGGGCTCGAACCCGTGTCCCCTGCATTTGCAGGCGAATTCCTAACCACTGCGCCACCAGGGAAGTCCCTCAATATACCCTTTTGTAAAAAATGACTTTTCTGTTTAGTCAACTGGAGTCAGCCTCTATTGCTATCAACTGATATCTCTGACAAATACACACCCCATCACACAAAACAGAAGCCTGGAGTCGTTCTTGACTCTCCCTCACCAACAACATCCACTCAATCCTCGAATCTTGTTAATTTTATCTACTAAGCATTTCTTGATTCTGACCCTTCCTCTTTATCCCAGTTACCTCTTCTCTGGCTCAGGCCCTGGTAATTTTTCATCCAGACTATGGCAACAGCCTCCTACTAGTCTGCCTGCCTCCAGTCTCGTCCCCTTCCAATCCCAGCCTCCACACTGTAAATAGAGTGGAGGCTGGGATCTAAAACATAAGCCTGGCTGTCATTCTCTTGCTTTAAATTTCATTACCTGCCACTTCCTATGTTGAAAAATGTTGCTATTACAACACGGAACCACTTGTAATTACTCCCCAGGCATGCGCGCGCATACACACACACACACACACACACACACACACCCCTTCTATCTCTTGGTTCCATGCCTTTGCTTGTGCTGTTCTCTCTAAAATGACTTTCCTTCCCCCTCTTCACTTGGCCACTACCTGCCTATCCTTTCAAATACGCCAAGGGTGTGATAGGTGGTCTCTTCCTTGTTTCCATAATACCTTGTGCACACATCTATCACTGCACTTACGACAAGGCACTGTAATTGATACACACACACACACACACACACACACACACACACACGTCCTCAATGCCTACCTTAGTGCTTGGCATTTGCATGCACACAAATGTTTGATAGCTGATTCATAAATTGATTGACTTAATTCAATTCAAACAACACTTTTTTAAAAATTATTAATTATTTATTTTTGGCTGTGTTGGGTCTTCGTTTCTGTGTGAGGACTTTCTCTAGTTGCGGCGAGCGGGGGCCACTCTTCATTGCGGTGCGTGGGCCTCTCACTATCGCGGCCTCTCTTGTTGCGGCGAGCGGGGGCCACTCTTCATTGCGGTGCGTGGGCCTCTCACTATCGCGGCCTCTCTTGTTGCGGAGCACAGGCTCCAGACGCGCAGGCTCAGCAATTGTGGCTCACAGGCCCAGTTGCTCCACGGCACGTGGGATCTTCCCAGACCAGGGCCCGAACCCGTGTCCCCTGAATTGGCAGGCAGACTCCCAACCACTGCGCCACCAGGGAAGCCCCCAAACAACACTTCTTTGAAAACTGCTTTAAACCTTCCCATCTCCCTTCAGACCTCTCCTAAAGCAGTTAGTGGTTCCTTTCTCTATGCACTTTGTACATTCCTCATTTTTTAAATCTAGGTAAAATTCACATAACACAGAATTAACCACTTCAAAGTGTACAATTCAGTGGCATATAGTATATTCAAAATGTTGTGTAACCATCACCTCTATCTAGTTCCAAAACATTTTCATCATCCCAGTGGGAAACCCCACACCCATTAAGCCGTCATTTCCTGGTCCTCCTGACCCCCCCCCATCCCCTAGCCTCTGGCAACCACTAATCTTCTTTCCATCTCTATGGATTTATCTATTCTGGATATTTAATAAAAATGAAATCATACAATATATGACCTTTTATGCCTGTCTTTTTTCACATAGCATAATGTTTTCAAGCTTCATCCATGCACCGTGCGTCAGTACTTAATTCCTTTTTATGATTAAGTAAAATTTAATTGTATGGCTATATCACATTTTATTTATCCATTCATCCATTGATGGACAGTTCAGTTGTTTCTACTTTTTGGCTACTGTCAGTAGTGCTGCTATGAACAACTGTGTACAAGTTTTGGTTTAAATACCTGTTTTCGATTATTTTGAGTATATACCTAGGAGTGGAATTGCGGATCATACAGTAATTCTATTTTTAAAAAAGCTTTTTGAGGAACTGTCCAACTGTCTTCCATAGTGGCTGCACCATTTTACATTCCCACCAGCAATGCATGAGGGTTCCAATTTTCCCACATTCTTACCAGCACTTGTTATTTTCCTTTAAAAAGAAGTATAGCCATCCTATGGGCTTCCCTGGTGGCGCAGTGGTTGAGAATCTGCCTGCCAATGCAGGGGACATGGGTTTGAGCCCTGGTCTGGGAAGATCCCACATGCCACGGAGCAACTGGGCCCGTGAGCCACAACTACTGAGCCTGCGCGTCTGGAGCTTGTGCTCCGCAACAAGAGAGGCCGCGACAGTGAGAGGCCCACGCACCACGATGAAGAGTGGCCCCCGCTCGCCGCAACTAGAGAAAGCCCTAGCACAGAAACGAAGACCCAACACAGCCAAAAAGAAAGAAAGAAAGAAAGAAGGAAAGAAAGAAAGAAAGAAAGAAAGGAAGAAAGAAAGAAAGAAAGAAAGAAAGAAAGAAAGAAAGAAAGAAAGAAAGAAAATTAAAAAAAAAAAGTATAGCCATCCTAGTGGGTGTAAAGTTGTATCTCATTGTGGGTTTGAGCTGCATTTCCCTAGTGACCAGTGATGCTGAACATCTTTTAATGTGTTTGTTGGCCATTTGTGTACCTTATTTGGAGAAATGTCTAGTCAAGTCCTTTCTTCATTTATTTTAGTAGACAGTTTTTTTTAGTACAGTTTCAGGTTTACAGAATAATTAGGCAGATATTACATAGAGTTCCATATACCCACCCCGCCCTCCTCTCCACCCCCATCCATTCCTACTCCTGCATGCAGTTTTCCCAATTATGAACATCCTGCAATAGTGTGATACATTTGTTACAATTAATGAACCAATATTGATACATTGTTATAAGATCAAATAGTTTATAGTTTACAGTAGGGTTCACTCTTTGTGTTGCATGTTCTATGGGCTTTGACAAATGTATATGACACATCCACCATTACAGTATCATACAGTATTGTTTCACTGCCCTAAACCCCCCTGTGCTCCACCTATTCAACCCTCTCTCCCTTCTTCCCCAGAACCTCTGGCGACCACTGATATTTGTATTGTCTCCAGAGATACACTTCATTTTTTAGAGCAGTTTTACATCTGTAGAAAAACTAAGATGATAGTACAGAGAGTTCTCATATACCCACATCCATCCCTATTATTAACATCCTACATTAGTGTGATACATTTGTTACCATTAATGGACCAATATTGATATGTCATCATTAACCAAAGTCCACACTTTATTCAGACTTCCTTAGGTTTTTTTTGGTTTATTTACTTATTTATTTTTGGCTGCATTGGGTCTTCATTGCTGCGCGCAGGCTTTCTCTAGTTGCGGCAGCGAGCAGGGGCTACTCTTCGTTGCAGCAGGCGGGCTTTTCATTGTGGTGGCTTCTCTTGTTGCGGAGCATGGGCTCTAGGCACGTGGGCTTCAGTAGTTGTGGCACGTGGGCTCAGTAGTTGTGGCTCGCGGGCTCTAGAGCGTAGGCTCAGTAGTTGTGGCACACGGGCTTAGGTGCTCCGCGGCACGTGGGATCTTCCCGAACCAGGGCTCAAACCTGTGTCCCCTGCATTGGCAGGCAGACTCTTAGCCACTGCGCCACCAGGGAAGTCCCCAGACTTCCTTAGTTTTTACCTAATGTCCTTTTTCTGTTCCAGAATCCCATCCAGGATGCCACATCACATTTAGTCATCATGTCTTACCTTAGGCTCTTCTTGGTCGTGATAGTTTCTCAGACTTTTCTTGTTTTTGATGACCTTGATGGTTCTGAGAAGTGCTGGTCAACTATTTTGCAGAATGTCCCTCAATTGGTATTTGTCTGATGTTTTTCTCGTGGTTAGACTAGGATTATAGGTTTGGGGGAGAAGACTACAGAGGTAAAGTGCCATTTTCATTGCATCATAGCTGTGATACATAATATCAACATGATTTTCATTGTTGATGTTGAACTTGACCGCCTGACTGAGGTAGCATTTGTCAGATTTCTCCACTATAAAGTTACTCCTTTCCCCCCTTTGCACATTGCACTCTTTGAAAGGAAGTCACTATGCATACCCAATCTTAAGAAATAGAGAGTAATGCTCCACCTCCTTGAGGGCAGAGTACCTACATAAATTATTTGAAATTCTTCTGCATGGGAGATTTGCCTCTTCTCTTCCACTTATTTATCTATTTATTCAGTCAATCGCTTATTTATGTCAGTATGGACATATAGATATTTATTTTATACTCTGCCTGCTCTCACTTTTATGTTCAATCATTTTTATTTTTATTTTTTTAACTTTTATTTATTTATGGCTGTGTTGGGTCTTTGTTTCTGTGCGAGGGCTTTCTCCAGTTGTGGCAAGCGGGGGCCACTCTTCATCGCGGTGCGCGGGCTTCTCACTATCGCAGCCTCTCTTGTTGCGGAGCACAGGCTCCAGACGCGCAGGCTCAGTAGTTGTGGCTCACGGGCCCAGTTGCTCCGCGGCATGTGGGATCTTCCCAGACCAGGGCTCGAACCCGTGTCCCCTGCATTGGCAGGCAGATTCTCAACCACTGCGCCACCAGGGAAGCCCTTTACTTTCTTTTTATGCAATTAACAGCAGTCTGGCATCAACCAACCAACCAACCAACCAATAATAGTTCACTTGACAATGCTAGCACACTGTTCCTGACACTGGGAACCTTTCCTGGGACCTGAAGAATGTTTCCTTCCAATCAGAGGCAATGATGGCCCTCTGTAAGTATTTACTGAAGTCGATCTTCCCCCTAGAGGAACAGATAAACGAGTTTGGGGAGTGCCTCCCTACACTTGTCAATGAAATGAGGACTTCCCAGACTGGATGGAGAAAATACTTTGAAGGATGTATCAGTCAGAGTTCAACCAGAGAACCAATAGAAGATATATATTAAGAGATTTATTGCAAGAAATAGGCTTACACAATTGTGGGGGCTGGTTAGGCAAGTCCAAAACCTGTAGGGCAGTCCATCAAGAAGGGCAGGCCAGAATTCCTCAACAGGCTGGAGCTGCTGTTCACAGGAGGAATTTCTTCTTCATCAGGGAAGCCTCAGCTTAAGGCCTCTGAACTGACTGAATCAGGCCCACCCAGATTATCCAGGATAATCTCCCTTACTTAAAGCTAACTGCTTATGGACTTCAATCACATCTACAAAATACTTTCACAGCAATACCAAGATTAGTTTGATTCAATAACTGGGGACTGTAGCCTAGCCAACTTGACACATCAAAAACCATCACAGGGCTTCCCTGGTGGCACAGTGGTTGAGAATCTGCCTGCCAATGCAGGGGACACGGGTTCGAGCCCTGGTCTGGGAAGATCCCACATGCCGCGGAGCAACTGGGCCCGTGAGCCACAACTACTGAGCCTGCGCGTCTGGAGCCTGTGCTCCGCAACAAGAGAGGCTGCGATATTGAGAGGCCCGCGCACCGCGATGAAGACTGGCCCCCACTTGCCGCAACTAGAGAAAGCCCTCACACAGAAACGAAGACCCAACACAGTCAAATAAATAAATAAATAAATAAATAAAATTAAAAAAAAAAACATCACGAAGGAGAAAGAGGAAGAGGGGAGAAGTGGAAGAGAAAAAGAAGAAGGGAAAGGAGAACAAGAAGGAGGGAGAGAAAGGGGGAGGGGAGAAAGAGGTGTAGGAAAAAGAGGAAAAGGAGAAGGAACATGCCAGGAGGTCAGCAGAGGGTTTCCATAACCAAGGTTATGATGATAAGTAGAAAAATGTGAAAAGAAAAACAAGTTGAACCAGCCACATTACACAACAGATATGAAGCATTCTCCATGAAGGCTTTGCACAGACCCACTAGACAAGATGTTTTATCACATACTCCACAGAAGAAGAGGGAGGATTCTGTAAGTGGAAACAAAAGGAAGTGGAAACAGTTGCCCTTGGCAGCAGTAGCAGAGACTGTGGAAGTGGATGGCTTGCTGCCACAGTGTTCAAGAGATCACTGGAAAAAGCCTCCTCACAGCCAATCAAAAGTGATAGTGCTGGGCTTCCCTGGTGGCGCAGTGGTTGAGAATCTGCCTGCCAATGCAGGGGACACGGGTTCGAGCCCTGGTCTGGGAAGATCCCACATGCCGCGGAGCAACTGGGCCCGTGAGCCACAACTACTGAGCCTGCGCGTCTGGAGCCTGTGCTCTGCAACAAGAGAGGCCGCGATAGTGAGAGGCCCGCACACCGCGATGAAGAGTGGCCCCCGCTTGCCACAACTAGAGAAAGCCCTCGCACAGAAACGAAGACCCAACACAGCCATAAACAAATAAATTTTAAAAAAAAAGTGATAGTGCCATAGTCTGATCTAGAAATTCCACTTCAAGAGATGCATTCTGTATCTACTTATTCTATATATAGTCTATATATTTATTCTACATATATTCCATAAATATATGTTTGAAATGACACATGTAGAAAAATATTCACTGAAACGTTGTTTGCAAGAGCAAAAAGTTGGAAGTAGCCGAAAAGTCTGCCAGTGGGAAACTGGTTAAATAAACTATGGTATAGCTAGCAGTGTAATACTACACATTTGCAAAAACAATGAGCAGCTCTCTATGGACTGACTTAGAAAGATCTTCAGGATATAGCGTGAAGTGAAAAAGGCGAGGTGCAAAACTGTGGGCATATTATGCCACAATTTGTGGTTTTTAAAAAGGAATATATGGATATAAGTGGATAAACGTATAGAATCTTTCTGGAAGAATATATAAGAAACTGATAACTGTAGTTGTCTCTAGGGAGAGCAAGTGAATTGGGGATAGAGGAAGAAGGGAAACTTACTCTTTATCACATACATTTTTGGAGATTTTAATTCTTGTACTATACATTATATATACAAAAATTAAATATTGTATGCCAAGTAATGTTGAAAGGGGATGAGGTGCTGTCTTCCCACTGTGGATCTGAAGTATATCATAGAATCTATCAAACTTTCTGACCTCTGTCTGCTCAGAGGAGGCAAGTCACGTGCAAAGCAATTCTCTGCAATGATGCTTGGGCAAAAGCTGAAGACCTTGGGAGGAAAAGGGGGCATTTCCATTTCTTCATCCAACTGAAAGAAGGGCTCTGGGAAGAGTGGGGAGGAGTTGACAGTGTCAGAGAAAGCAATTTGGGCTTTTGGACCAAGCCTTAAGATATTAGAATAACACGGTGTTCGCTACAGAGAGAGCACATTTCATGAGGGTTCGAGAGAGTATTTCCTTGGAGACATGCCAATCTGATCACATGAATTTTAAACAGAAAGCAAAGTAAGCGTTAGAAATATGTTCAAGTGAAACTAAAATCGGTTGTAATGGGGCACATTAAGAATGGTATTAAAAGAGAATGACAGGACTTCTCTGGTGGCGCAGTGGTTAAGAACCTGCCTGCCAATGCAGGGGACAGGGGTTTGAGCCCTGGTCCAGGAAGATCCCACATGTTGCGGAGCAACTAAGCCTGTGCGCCACAACTACTGAGCCTGCGCTCTAGAGCCCGTGCTCCGCAGCAAGAGAAGCCACCGCAACGAAGGGCAGCCCCCGCTCGCCCCAACTAGAGAAAGCCCGCGCGGAGCAATGAAGACCCAACACAGCCAAAGCAAAACAAAAAAAAAAGAATGACAGCAGAGGAGGTGTCACCACCTTTCTAAAACTGGAAAAGAGGTGAAAACTGATATTAGAGCCCCAGATGCTCTGTTTCCTCCACATACACCTGCAACCTGTTTTTGCCACCATTTGCTTTTCTCAGAGCCCTTTGCACTGTGCCTTCTGGAGCTCCTGTTCCTGGAGAAACTAACCGCTCTACGCACTGGCTTTCTTTGCTGAGCTTTTCCTTCCAGCCCTTGTCTTAACTGATCGTGGCTTTCTCCTGAGGCTCCTGCTTTCCCACTCCTCTCCAGAAGGAGACTGCTTCTTCTCTCACACTCTGACTACCACAAAGGTGAGGAGGAGTGGGGGGAATGAGGGAAGCTTTCTCCTTGCTCCCTGTTGCCAAGTCCACCACTCGTGGGTAAACCATTTCTGTTCCTTTGAGACTCGTGGCATCTGGATTTGTAACTGTCTACACAACCTTAAAACTATGATCCCAGCCTCCTTTATTCAGTAAGAATGTTTGAATCTAGCTATCAGTTTTCTTTCCTACCCCATGTCATCAGCTAGATGGCTCCAGAATTAATCTGGATGACCATCTGACTCCCTGGCTTCCCAGTTTCTTGACTTTCTCAATTGCCTTCAAGAAAATATCCAAATTCCTTAGTATGGGGACTTCCCTGATGCTCCAGTGGTCAAGACTCCATGCTCCCAATGCAGGGGGCCCAGATTCGATCCCTTGTCGGGGAACTAAGATCCCACATACCGCAACTACTGAGCCCGTGCGTTCTAGTGCCGCAACTAGAGAAGCCCACATACTGCAACGAAGAGCCTGTGTGCCGCAATGAACACCCAGAACAGCCAAAAAAAAAAATTCCTCAGTATGACAGACAGCATCCTTCAAATATAGTCACCGGTCTACTTCATTTCCTGGCATGGCTTCTTGGGTACTTTATATTCCAGCTAGAAGAAATATTTTACGGTTCTCCAAAACCACTGTTAATTTATTCCTTCAGGCCCTTTGCCATCCTCCTCCTTCTTTCTGTAATGCCAGTTCCACCCCCACCTAGTTTGCCAGTTGAGCATCCATATGAATGACTCATTTAACAATCCAGCCTCCCAGTTCCTATTCTGCCTTTACTCCAGGAACTTTGATATCCATCCCATTTCAGCCTCCACTCACAGAGCCACATCCTGGGCTTCTTCAGTGCCCAGAAAAATAGGACTTCTGAAATCTCACACCCCAGTCTCACAAAAAGCCAGAGGGGACTTCCACTTGTGGCCAAGATGGAATAATTTACCCTCCTGACCCAAAGAACAACAACAAATGGACAGACTCTATTAAACAATAGTTTTCAGACACTGGACATCAGGTAGCACATGATAATGATCACAGAAAGAGGAGAAACAAACAAGCTGAGTGCCCTAGCATACTGTCAGAAGAGAGTTTCTAGGCCACAGTGCAGAGGGGTGGAATCCAAGCAGAGCCTAGCAGCCTTTGTGAGCTGAGAAGACAGAGTTGGGAGTCCAGGGAGGCCAAGGTAGCTAAAACTCACAGGACAGAATACTAGAGAGAAGAGGGCTGCACAGAAAGAAAGCTCTGGAGATATGCAGAGGATTCACCTTGAGTCTTCCATCTGAGTACTGGTTAGTGAACACATGTAAAGAAACTACCTAAAGCTGGAGAAAGAACCACCTGAAAGGACTGGAGGGGAAAAATATTCAAAGCTCGGGATTTCCCTGGTGGTCCAGTGGGTAGGACTCCACGCTCCCAATGCAGGGGGCCCGGGTTCAATCCCTGGTCGGGGAACTAGATCCCACGTGCATGCTACAACTAAGAGTCCACATGCCGCAACAGAGTAGTCCACATGCTGCAACTAAGAAGTCTGCATGCCACAACTAGGAACCCGCATGCTGCAACTAAGACCCGGCACAGCCTAAATAAATAAAAAAATATTTTTAAAAATATATTTAAAAAAAAGATTCAAAGCTCACACAGGGACCAGATAGTTTGCATTCCCACAGCCTGAGTGGGAAAACTTCATAATTCACAAGACAGTGGGTAAAATACTGAGGAGGGTTTTGCCTCAGTAGTAGAGTGAAATTAGCCTGAGACTAAAAGGCTGCTTTGATTCTGGCTTTAGAAAAATAAGCTGAAAAGCTAGTCTCAAAAAGATCAAACTGTTTTCAAGTAACAACTTCCCAGAAAAAAGCTTTGAGCACATCTATAGTAGTACAAAAATATCCAGCACCCAATAAGGTAAAATTCACAATGTCTGGCATCCAATATTGTTAAGATGACAATACCACCCAAGGCAATCTACAGATCAATTTAATCTGTATATTTTGCAGAAACAGAAAAACCCATCTTAAAATTCATGTGGAATCTCAAGGGGCCCCCAAAGAGCCAAAACAATCTTGAAAAAGAAGAACAAAGCTGGAGGTCTCACACTTCCTGGTTTCAAAATTTACTACAAAGCTACAGCAATCAAAACAGTGCGGTACTGGTATAAGGACAGACATGGACCAATGGAACAGAACAGAGAGCCCCAAAATAAACCCTCATATATATGGTCAGTTGATTTTTGACAAGGATGCCAAGACCATTCATTGGGAAAGGACAATCTCATTAATAAATGGTGTTGGCTCCCTCCCAGAGCCGGTTCTTCCCTGGGAGGGTGACTTCAGGGCTGGCCACCCCCCTCCCCCCCATTCCCCATCCTCAACTGAAGTTTGATGAATTGAAATTGGGCCTCTATGCTAACTGGTTTCCTTTATTCTCAATAAATGTTGGGTTTGGTTTAAAAAAAAAATGGTGCTGGGACAACTGGACATCCACATGCAAAAGAATGAAGTTAGACCATTACCTTACACCATATACAAAAATTAACTCAAAATGGATCAAAGACCTAAACTCTAAAACCATTAGAAGACAACAACAATAACAACAACAACAACAAATTCAAAAATGGGTAAAGGGCTTCCCTGGTGGCGCAGTGGTTGAGAATCTGCCTGTCAATGCAGGGGACACGGGTTCGAGCCCTGGTCTGGGAAGATCCCACATGCCGCAGAGCAACTAGGCCCGTGAGCCACAACTACTGAGCCTGCGCGTCTGGAGCCTGTGCTCTGCAACAAGAGAGGCCGCGACAGTGAGAGGCCTGTGCACCGCGATGAAGAGTGGCCCCCGCTTGCCGCAACTAGAGAAAGCCCTCGCACAGAAACGAAGACCCAACACAGCCAAAAATTAATTAATTAATTAATTTTAAAAACCATTAAAAAAAATGGGTAAAGGACTTGAATAGGTGTTTCTCCAAAGAAGATATATAAATGGCCAACAAGCACATGAGATGATACTCAATAGGACTACCCACGAGAGAAATGCAAATCTAAATGACAATGAGATACCACTTCACATCCATTAGGAAGGCTATTATCAAAAAAAAAAAAAAGGAAACTAACAAGTGTGGTCAAGAATGTGGAGAAATTAGAACCCTCGTTCATTGCTGGTGGGAATGCAAAATTGTGCAACTGCTGTGGAAAACAGTTTGGCAGTTCCTCAAAAAGTTAAACATAGAATTACCATATAATCCAGCAATTCCACCCCTAAGTATACACCCAAATGAATTGAAAACAGGGACTCAAATAGATACTTGTACACAAAATCATATCCGCATTATTCACAATAGCCAAAAGGTGGAAACAAATCAAGTGTCCATCAACAGATGAATGGGTAAATAATATGTGACATATACATACAATGGAATATTTTTCAGCCATAAAAAAGAATGAAAGGCTTCCCTGGTGGCACAGTGGTTAAGAACCTGCCTGCCAACGCAGGGGACAAGGGTTCGAGCCCTGGTCCGGGAAGATACCACATGCCGCGGAGCAACTAAGCCTGTGCGCCACGACTACTGAGCCTGCGCTCTAGAGCCCACGAGCCACAACTACTGAACCTGCGTGCCACAACTACTGAAGCCCGCGCGCCTAGAGCCCGTGCTCTGCAACAAGAGAAGCCACTGCAATGAGAAGCCCGCGCACTGCAACCAAGAGGCGTCCCCGCTCGCCGCAACTAGAGAAAGCCCGCGCACAGCAACAAAGACCCAATGCAGCCAAAAATAAAAATAAATAAAATAAATAAATTTATAAAAGAAAAGAATGAAGTTCTCATACATGCTACAACATGGATGAACCTTGAAGACATTATGCCAAGTGAAAGAAGCCAATCACAAATGGACAAATACTGTATGATTCCAGTCATATGAGATACTCAGAGTAGTCAAATTCATAGAGACAGAAAGTAGAATAGAGGTTACCAGGGAAGGGGGAAGGAGGGAATAGGGAGTTATTGCTGAATGGGTACAAAGTTTCTGTTCAGGGTGATAAAGGGTACTGGAAATAGTGGTGATGGATGCACAACATTGTGAATGTAGTTAATGCCAGTAAATTGTACACGTAAAAATGGTTAAAATGGCAAATTTTATGTATGTATGTTAACCACAATTAAAAAAACACACATGCCACAGCACATCATAATCACATTGTTTACAACCGGTGATAAGGAGAAAAATCTTAAAAGCAGCCAGAGAAAAAAGATATGTTATGTATAGAGGAATAAAGATAAAAATGACAACAGGTTTCTTGTGAGAAACGATGTAAACCAGAAGTCAGCTGAGCAACATCTTTAAAGTACTAAAAGATAAAAAACCCTGCTAACCTAAAATTCTATGCTCAGGGGCTATAAAAGGGTAGCATAAGCCATCCTGAGATGAAACTGCCCTGTGTTTTGACAGTGGTGGTGGTTGCACAAATCTACACATGTGATGAAACTGCACAGAACTAAAGACACACATACAAACACACAGCTTAGCATATGGAAAGCTGGTGCTATGATAAGGTCTATGGATTGTATCCATGTCAGTTTCCTGGTTGTGCAGTGCACTATAGTTATGCAAGATGTTTCCACTGGGAGAAACTGGGTGAAGGGTGTTGGGATCTCTGTATTACATTTTTTTTAACAACTGTCTGTGAATCTACAGTTAACTCAAATTAAGAAGTTAAAACAAAACCATACATTTATTAAAAAATAAAACAAAGAAAGGAAAAAAAATTTTAGAAAAGAAAAAAACCCACACCATACATTTATCATCTCACTGTCTCCTATGGGTCAGGAAACTTGGCACTGCTTACCTAAGTTCTACAGGTCAGGGTCTCTCACAGGGCTTCAATCAAAGCGTCGGCCAGGATTGCATCCATCTCAAGATCTACTTTCACATTCACTCGGTGGTTGTTAGCAGGATTCAGTTCCTTGTGGGCTGTTGCACTGAGGGTCTCAGTTACTTGCCATTTTGGCCCCTCCACAAGGCAGCTCACAACATGGCAGCTGGTTTCCTTAGAGCAAGCAAGCAAGAGAGAGCGAGAGAGTGCCAGCAAGATGGAAGTCATGGTCTTTCGTAACTTAGTCTTGGAAGCAACGACCCATTACCTTTGCCATCACCTTTACTGTATTCTATTTGTTAAGTCACAAGGTCCAGCCCACACTCAAGAGGAGGGGACTATACAAAGGCATGAATACCAGGAGGTGGGGATCACTGGAGGCCATCTATCTTCCACAGCAGCCAAAGAAAATACTTTAAAGGATGAATAATAAGGCCATTTGACCCACCAGATATAATTAAATGCATAGTAATTAAAAGTTTTATAGTGGTCTAGAAATAAACAGAAAGATTAAGCAGAACGGAATAGAGTCCAGGAGACTCAAGCATTGCTAAGAGCAAAATATTGGAAAATTAAATGTCTACCAGGGACTTCCCTGGCAGTCCAGTGGTTAAGACTCCACACTCTCAATGCAGGGGGCCTGGGTTTGATCCCTGGTCAGGGAACTAGATCTTACATGCATGCCGCAACTAAGAGTTCACATGCCACAACTAAGACCCGGTGTAGCCAAATAAATAAATAAATAAATACTTTTAAAAAAGTGTCTATCAATAGGCTGTTAAAAAATAATGAGGCAGGGCTTCCCTGGTGGCGCAGTGGTTAAGAATCCGCCCGCAGGGGACACGGGTTCGAGCCCTGGTCTGGGAAGATCCCACATGCCACGGAGCAACTAAGCCTGTGTGCTACAACTACTGAGCCTGTGCTCTGGAGCCTGCGAGCCACAACTACTGAGCCCGCGTGCCTAGAGCCTGTGCTCTGCAACAAGAGAAGCCACCGCAATGAGAAGCCCGCACACCGCAACGAAGAGTAGCCCCCACTCACCACAATTAGAGAAAGCCCGCGGGCAGCAACGAAGACCCAACGCAGCCAAAGATAAATAAATAAATTTATAAAAAAAAATAATGAGGCAAACTGGAGAAATCTGAAAAAGATTACTGGGTTGCATCAATGTCAATATCCTGGTTGTGATATACTATACTATAGGTTTGCAAAATGTTACCATTGGGAGAAACTGGGCAAAATGTGCAAGAGATCACTGTTATTTGTTACATTTACCTCAATGAAAATGTCAATTAAAAAAGAATGAGGTGTGTGTGTGTAGATAGAGAGACATTCACAATAATTAAGTGTAAAAAGAAATACACCTCCCATCTAACACACACACATGTACACACACACTTCTAGATCCTCACATCCCCCTTGAGATACTGTCTCCTTTCTCTGCTCCCCTTAATAGCAAAACTCCTCAAGTATCTATACTCACTGTCTCCACTTCTCACCACCGATTCTCTCTTAAACCAACTTTAACTAGGCTTTCATTACCACCACTCCACAGAAACTGTTCTTGTCAATAACACCAATTACCTTCATTTTGCCAAATCCATTCTGCCTCAGTTCTCAGGCATCATCCTGCTGGAACTCTCAGCAGCATTTTATATAGCTGATCATGACTTACTATTTTTCTTACTGAAGTATAGTTGATTTATGATGTTGTGTTAGTTTCTGGCATACAGCAATGTGATTCAGATATATATATATATATATGTTCTTTTTCTTATTCTTTTCCACTATGGTTTATTACAAGATATTGAATATAGTTCCCTGTACTATACAGTAGGTCCTTGGTGTTTATCTATTTTATATATAGTAGTTTATATCTGCTAATCCCAAACTCCTAATTTATCCCTCCCCCCCCTTTCCCCTTTGGTAACCATAATGTTGTTTTCTATGTCTGTGAGTCTATTTCTGTTTTGTAAATAAGTTCATTTGCATCATTTTTTTTAGCTTCCACATATAAGAGATATCATATGTTATCTGTCTTCCTCTGTCTGACCTACTTTACTTAGTAAGATAATTCTAGATGACTTCCTTTTTTTAAATTCTTTTCACTTGGCTTCTAGGAACTGTACTCCCATCTCCTAATTTTTTTCTTCTTACTTCACAGTCTGTTCCTTCTTGGCTTCCTTTAATGAGTCCTCTGCATCTCCCTGGCCTCTGTATTTGTTGGAGGATCTCAAGATTCGGTCCTTTAGGGGCTTCCCTGGTGGCGCAGTGGCTGAGAATCTGCCTGCTAATGCAGGGAACACGGGTTCGAGCCCTGGTCTGGGAAGATCCCACATGCCGCGGAGCAACTAGGCCCGTGAGCCACAACTACTGAGCCTGCGCGTCTGGGGCCCGTGCTCCGCAACAAGAGAGGCCGCGATAGTGAGAGGCCCGCGCACCGCGATGAAGAGTGGCCCCTGCTTGCCACAACTGGAGAAAGCCCTCGCACAGAAACGAAGACCCAACACAGCCATAAATAAATAAATAAGTTAAAAAAAAAAAACCTAAATGGGAAGCATCTCTTTAAAAAAAAAAAAAAGATTCGGTCCTTTAATCTCTTCTCTTCTTTGCACTCAATTCTTAGGCCATCTCTCCTAATCCCACGGCATCTACATAGTGATGATTCCCAAATTCATATCTCTAGCCTCAACCACTCCCCTCAACTCCAGGCTCATATAGCCAATTGCTTATTCAACATCTCCACTTGGTTGTCTAAATGGCACCTCAACCTAATATGTCAAAAACGGAGCTCTATTTTTCCCTTCAAACCTTCTTTTCTCTCAATGTTCTCCATTTCACCAAATAGCATCTCCAGCCTTCCAGTCTCTCAGGCTTGGGAGTCATCCCTGACTCCTCCCTTTATTTCATACCTCACATGCAATCCATCAGCAAATCCTGTTGGTTCTACCTTCAGAATACATCCCTACTTTTAATCACTTCTCACCATCTCCGTTACTACCAACCTCATCCAAGCCACCACCATCTCTTGCCTGGATTACTACAATCGCCTACTAACTAGTCTCCCTGCTTCCACCATTGCCCCCTAGTATTTACCACAAAGCCTAAGAGATCCCTTAAAAAACAGAAATAAAAATCATGTCACTCCATGCCTAAAATCTTCTAATGGCTCCCCATGCCACAAGGAGTTACATAATCTGGCCCCTGGAAACCTCTCTGACCTCATCGCCTTCCACTCTCCCCTTGTTTATGCTGCAGCAGACATGATGGCCTCCTTGCTGTTCCTCTAACATGCCAAGCACCTCAACTGTCTCGGCATCCTTGTACTTGCTGTTCTCTCTGCCTGGAATGATCTTCCCCCAGATATCCACATGATTTATTTCCTCACTTCATTAAGTTCTCTGCTCAAATATCACCCTCTCAGAAAGGCCTTCCCTGAACAGTCTAATAACTCACCCCCCCGCAACTCCCTCTCTGTACCCTTACCTTACTTCAGTTTTCTCATGTACTTATCACCACCGTCCATATACAGTCATCCCCAATATCCTCGGGGAGGCGGGGGGATTGGCTCCAGGACACCCCCACACACACACCAAAATCCCTGGATGCTCAAGTCCCTTATTTGCATATAACCTATGCACATCCTCTCATATACTTTCTTTCTTTCTTTCTTTCTTTCTTTGCCTGTGTTGGGTCTTAGTTGCAGCACACAGGGTCTTAGTTGCAGCATGCAGAATCTTTAGTTGCGGCATGTGGGATCTAGTTCCCTGACCAGGGATCGAACCCGGGCCCCCCTGCATTGGGAGTGCAGAGTCTTAGCCACTGGACCACCAGGGAAGTCCCCCTCCCATATACTTTAAAGTTTATTTTGTTTTATTTTGTTCAGTGCTGTATTCCCAGCACTTAGATCACTGCCTGGCACAGAGTATTCACTCGCTCAATAAATATTTGTTGAATGAATAAATGAATTAATGATTTCTAGCTCTTAGATTAACAGTAACTACATAATTGAATAAATGTATCTCTGTACTCCAGGGCCCAGCATAGTACCCTCTACCTAGTTGGTATCAACAAATTTTTGTTGAATGAATGAAAGAAGGCTGTAAATGTGCTCATATCTTACAAGTATTTAAAAAATCTTCTGATGATCCCATTTCTCCCTCTAGTTATTACTATTATTCTTCTTCCCTTCACAGCCTAGTTTTCTCACCTTCCAATCATTATTTCTTAGCCTAAAAATTTTTATGAAATGTATCACAAATACAAAACAATATATACATACATACTCTTACGATTTAATTATTTAAATCATATATATAAATAATAAAATCATATATGTGTGTGATTTAAAGAATAATAAAATGAACACTCATGTAACCCACCAATCAGCTTCAGAAACAGAACATTACCAGAGCTTCTGAAGCCCTCTGTATGCCCTTCTGCATTGCATTCCTCTCCTTTCCCGCAACATATAACTGCCTGCAGGGATTTTGCTTTTCTTTATTGCTTTCTCACCTGTGTTTTTGAACTTTACATACATAGAATCATACTGTATGAATTTTTCTGAACTTGACCTTTCTGTAGATTGTGTTTGTGGGATTTATCCATGTTGATATTGTAGCTGTAGGTATTCATTTTCACCAATGTGTAGTTTTCCATTTTATGATTATACTGCAATTCATTAAGCCAAATGTCCTGCTGAAGGACATCTGAACTGTTTCCAGCTTTTTGCTATTAAGATCAGTGCTGCTATGAACACTCTTGAACTCTTGTACATACTTTCTGGTACATTTCTGCAAGAATCTTTCTAGTGCTCATAGCTGGGATAGAATTGCTGAGTCAGAGAGTATGATCATGGGTACTTTTCAGTTCTTACTTGACTTCTCTGTTGCACTTTAAATACTGATTATTGGGAATTCCCTGGCAGTCCAGTGGTTAGAACTCTGTGCTTTCACTGCCAAGGGCCTGGGTTCAATCCTTGGTCAGGGAACTAAGATCCCACAAGCCTCATAGCCAAAAAAAAACAAAAAACCATCTTCTGATGGGAAAGAGAAAGAAAGAAAGGAAGGAAGGAAGGAAGGAAGGAAGGAAGGGAGGAAGGAAGGAAGGAAGGGAGGAAGGAAAAAAGAAAGAAGAGAAAGACTGATTATTCCTTCATTCCTCATTCTCTTCCCCCTCTAACTTCTGGATTACACACTTGCTGACTGTTCTTTTGCAATCACCTTGCTCACTCCCCTACCTTTGGTCATCCATTAAATGTTGGATCTTTTCCCCAGAGTTCTGCCCTTGGCCCTGATCTCATTTCCATAACTTCATCTGCCACCCACAGGCTAATGACACAACAACATGGCCTCTCTCCTAAGCTCCATTATTTCCAATTACTTCCTGAACATCTCCACTTGGATGTCTTACAGACATCTCACCAAACATGACACAACTCCTTATCTACCTCAACCCAAAGCCTATTCCTTCTTTTAAGTTACTCCTCTATTATTCTCCACCCTCACCCCTAGCTGCCCAAGACAAAAACCTGGAAGAATTCCACTCTCCCCTTTGGTCATTACATTCCGAGTTGCTTTAGCAACACTTCGGTTCTTCCAATACACCAACCTCTTTTCTGCCTCAGAGCCGTTGTTCTTGCTGTTCCCTCTACCTAGGATGATCTTCCTGTGGCTCAATGCAAGGCTAGCTCTTTCTCATCTTCAAGCCTTAGTGAAAATGTCACCTCCTCATTAGAGACTTCTGCTGTCTATCTTATCTGAAGTAGGTCCACAGCCACCCCAACCTGGCCACAATGACTAATATACCACCTTCTTTTATTTCTTTTTTTTTTTTTACACACTGTATTTTATTTTTACAAGAGATAGACTGACACCAAGCATTGTACATGGATGACCACAACAAAAGCAACAATGATTGCAATTACCAAACATGAAACACACTCATACTATGTCATAATATTGACATTCAGTCCAGTATTCCTCCACTGTAACAGCTCCTTTACTTTGCAGTGAAAATTGATTTATATATTCTTTGCCTCTGAGTCCTTGTGGGATTTTTTCTTTTTTTTTAATTCAGACAGAAAGTCACAAAAATTATAATCATCCTCATCAGTTCACTCAGTCCCATGTAATTAATTTTTTTTTTCATCTTGATCTTTTGTTAGCACTTTTCTGAGTTCATCAGTTTCTCATTAGAGTTCTGAAAATGCTTATTCATTCAGTTCAGCAGTACAGTCAGTTACCAGAAACCTGTACTTGTCAGAGTCTTTTCCATGAATTTCTTAAAGATGAAACCCTTTTATAGGAACATATTTGCAAAAGCATCAGAGTACACACATAACTGTCTGTAAATGACAAAAGACTTAAAAATGACCACAGTTAAAAATTTGATGAAAGTTCATAATAATGCAGTTGACAAGAAAATTAGTTATTTCTGAGATATACATTTTAAGGTAATAACTAGGATTATGACTTATAACATTATACCAGAACATATAAGATTTTTAGAAATTTCATGTAATGTCTGAAACATTTATATTAACATATTTCCATACAAATAACCCAATGAAAGTTTAGTATTAGTTGTTTTGTTTGTTTGGTTTTTTATACTGCAGGTTCTTATTAGGCATCAATTTTATACACATCAGTGTATACATGTCAATCCCAATTGCCCAATTCACCACAACACCATCCTCACCCCACCGCAGTTTTCCCCCCTTGGTGTCCATATGTCCGTTCTCTACATCTGTGTCTCAACTTCTGCCCTGCAAACTGGCTCATCTGTACCATTTTTCTAGGTTCCACATACGTGCGTTAATATACGATATTTGTTTTTCTCTTTCTGACTTACTTCACTCTGTATGATGACAGTCTCTAGATCCATCCACGTCTCAACAAATGACTCAATTTCGTTCCTTTTTATGGCTGAGTAATATTCCATTGTATATATGCACCACAACTTCTTTATCCATTCGTCTGTTGATGGGCATTTAGGTTGCTTCCATGACCTGGCTATTGTAAATAGTGCTGCAATGAACATTCGGGTGCATGTGTCTTTTTGAATTACGGTTTTCTCTGGGTATATGCCCACTAGTGGGATTGCTGGGTCATATGGTAATTCTATTTTTAGTTTTTTAAGGAACCTCCATATTGTTCTCCATAGTGGCTGTATCAATTTACATTCCCACCAACAGTGCAAGAGGGTTCCCTTTTCTCCACACCCTCTCCAGCATTTGTTGTTTGTAGATTTTCTGATGATGCCCATTCTAACTGGTGTGAGGTGATACCTCATTGTAGTTTTGATTTGCATTTCTCTAATAATTAGTGATGTTGAGCATCTTTTCACGTGCTTCGTGGTCGTCTGTATGTCTTCTTTGGAGAAATGTCTGTTTAGGTCTTCTGCCCATTTTTGGATTGGGGTGTTTGTTTCTTTAATATTGAGCTGAATGAGCTGTTTATATATTTTGGAGATTAATTCTTTGTCCGTTTTTTCGTTTGCAAATATTTTCTCCCATTCTGAGGGTTGTCTTTTCGTCTTGTTTATGGTTTCCTTTGCTGTGCAAAAGCTTGGAAGTTTCATTAGGTCCCATTTGTTTATTTTTGTTTTTATTTCCATTACTCTAGGAGGTGGATCAAAAAAGATCTTGCTGTGATTTATGTCAAAGAGTGTTCTTCCTATGTTTTCCTCTAAGAGTTTTATAGTGTCCAGTCTTACATTTAGGTCTCGAATCCATTTTGAGTTTACTTTTGTGTATGGTGTTAGGGAGTATTCTAATTTCATTCTTTTCCATGTAGCTGTCCAGTTTTCCCAGCACCACTTATTGAAGAGACTGTCTTTTCTCCATTGTATATCTTTGCCTCCTTTGTCATAGATTAGTTGACCATAGGTGCGTGGGTTTACCTCTGGGCTTTCTATCTTGTTCCATTGATCTATGTTTCTGTTTTTGTGCCAGTACCATATTGTCTTGATTACTGTAGCTTTGTAGTATAGTCTGAAGTCAGGGACTCTGATTCCTCCAGCTCCGGTTTTTTCCCTCAAGACTGCTTTGGCTATTCGGGGTCTTTTGTGTCTCCATACAAATTTTGAGATGATTTGTTCTAGTTCTGTAAAAAATGCCATTGCTAATTTGATAGGGATTGCATTGAATCTGTAGATTGCTTTGGGTAGTATAGTCATTTTCACAATGTTGATTCTTCCAATCCAAGAACATGGTATATCTCTCCATCTGTTGGTATCATCTTTAATTTCTTTCATCAGTGTCTTATAGTTTTCTGCATACAGGTCTTTTGTCTCCCTAGGTAGGTTTATTCCTAGGTATTTTATTCTTTTTGTTGCAATGGTAAATGGGAGTGTTTCCATAATTTCTCTTTCAGATTTTTCATCATTAGTGTATAGGAATGCAAGAGATTTCTGTGCATTAATTTTGTATCCTGCAACTTTACCATATTCATTAATTAGCTCTAGCAATTTTCTGGTGGCAGTTTTAGGATTCTCTATGTATAGTATCATGTCATCCGCAAACAGTGACAGTTTTACTTCTTCTTTTCCAATTTGTATTCCTTTTATTTCTTTTTCTTCTCTGATTGCCGTGGCTAAGACTTCCAGAACTATGTTGAATAATAGTGGTGAGAGTGGACATCCTTGTCTCGTTCCTGATCTTAGAGGAAATGCTTTCAGTTTTTCACCACTGAGAATAATGTTTGCTGTGGGTTTGTCATATATGGCCTTTATTATGTTGAGGTAGGTTCCTTCTATGCCCACTTTCTGGAGAGTTTTTATCATAAATGGGTGTTGAATTTTGTCAAAAGCTTTTTCTGCATCTATTGAGATGATCATATGGTTTTTCTTCTTCAATTTGTTAATATGGTGTATCACATTGATTGATTTGCGTATATTGAAGAATCCTTGCATCCCTGGGATAAATCCCACTTGATCGTGGTGTATGATCCTTTTAATGTGTTGTTGGATTCTGTTTGCTAGTATTTTGTTGAGGATTTTTGCATCTATATTCATCAGTGATATCGGTCTGTAATTTTCTTTCTTTGTAGTGTCTTTGTCTGGTTTTGGTATCAGGGTGATGGTGGCCTCATAGAATGAGTTTGGGAGTGTTCCTTCCTCTGCAATTTTTTGGAAGAGTTTGAGAAGGATAGGTGTTAGCTCTTCTCTAAATGTTTGATAGAATTCACCTGTGAAGCCATCTGGTCCTGGACTTTTGTTTGTTGGAAGATTTTTAATCACAGTTTCAATTTCATTACTTGTGATTTGGTCTGTTCATATTTTCTATTTCTTCCTGGTTCAGTCTTGGAAGGTTATACCTTTCTAAGAATTTGTCCATTTCTTCCAGGTTGTCCATTTTATTGGCATAAAGTTGCTTGTAGTAGTCTCTTAGGATGCTTTGTATTTCTGCAGTGTCTGTTGTAATTTCTCCTTTTTCATTTCTGATTTTATTGATTTGAGTCCTCTCCCTCTTTTTCTTGATGAGTCTGGCTAATGGCTTATCAATTTTGTTTATCTTCTCAAAGAACCAGCTTTTAGTTTTATTGATCTTTGCTATTGTTTTCTTTGTTTCTATTTCATTTATTTCTGCTCTGATCTTTATGATTTCTTTCCTTCTGCTAACTTTGGGTTTTGTTTGTTCTTCTTTCTCTAGTTTCTTTAGATGTAAGGTTAGATTGTTTACTTGAGATTTTTCTTGTTTCTTGAGGTAGGCTTGTATAGCTATAAACTTCCCTCTTAGAACTGCTTTTGCTGCATCCCATAGGTTTTGGGTCGTCGTGTTTTCATTGTCATTTGTTTCTAGGTATTTTTTGATTTCCTCTTTGATTTCTTCAGTGATCTCTTGGTTATTTAGTAACGTATTGCTTAACCTCCATGTGTTTGTCTTTTTTACGTTTTTTTTCCCTGTAATTCATTTCTAATCTCATAGCATTGTGGTCAGAAAAGATGCTTGATATGATTTCAATTTTCTTAAATTTACTGAAGCTTGATTTGTGACCCAAGATGTGATCTATCCTGGAGAATGTTCCGTGCACTCTGGAGAAGAATATGTAATCTGCTGTTTTTGGATGGAATGTCCTATAAATATCAATTAAATCTATCTGGTCTATTGTGTCATTTAAAGCTTCTGTTTCCTTATTTACTTTCATTTTGGATGATCTGTCCATTGGTGTAAGTGAGGTGTTAAAGTCCCCCCCTATTATTGTGTTACTGTCAATTTCCTCTTTTATAGCTGTTAGCAGTTGCCTTATGTATTGAGGTGCTCCTATGTTGGGTGCATATATATTTATAATTGTTATATCTTCTTCTTGGATTGATCCCTTGATCATTATGTAGTGTCCTTCCTTGTCTCTTGTAACATTCTTTACTTTAAAGTCTATTTTATCTGATATGAGTATAGCTACTCCAACTTTCTTTTGATTTCCATTTGCATGGAATATCTTTTTCCATCCCCTCACTTTCAGTCTGTATGTGTCCCTAGGTCTAAAGTGGGTCTCTTGTAGACAGCATATATATGGGTCTTGTTTTTGTATCCATTCAGCAAGCCTGTGTCTTTTGGTTGGAGCATTTAATCCATTCACGTTTAAGGTAATTATTGATATGTATGTTCCTATGACCATTTTCTTAATTGTTTTGGGTTTGTTTTTGTGGGTCCTTTTCTTCTCTTGTGTTTCCCACTTAGAGAAGTTCCTTTAGCATTTGTTGTAGAGCTGGTTTGGTGGTCCTGAATTCTCTTAGCTTTTGCTTGTCTGTAAAGCTTTTGATTTCTCCATCGAATCTGAATGAGATCCTTGCTGGGTAGAGTAATCTTGGTTGTAGGTTCTTCCCTTTCATCACTTTAAGTATATCATGCCACTCCCTTCTGGCTTGTAGAGTTTCTGCTGAGAAATCAGCTGTTAACCTTATGGGAGTTCCCTTGTATGTTATTTGTCATTTTTCCCTTGCTGCTTTCAATAATTTTTCTTTGTCTTTAATTTTTGCCATTTTGATTACTATGTGTCTCGGCGTGTTTCTCCTTGGGTTTATCCTGTATGGGACTCTCTGCGCTTCCTGGACTTGGGTGGCTATTTCCTTTGCCATGTTAGGGAAGTTTTCGACTATAATCTCTTCAAATATTTTCTCTGGCCCTTTCTCTCTCTCTTCTCCTTCTGGGACCCCTATAATGCGAATGTTGTTGCGTTTAATGTTGTCCCAGACGTCTCTTAGGCTGTCTTCATCTCTTTTCATTCTTTTTTCTTTAGTCTGTTCTGCAGCAGTGAATTCCACCATTCTGTCTTCCAGGTCACTTATCCGTTCTTCTGCCTCAGTTATTCTGCTATTGATTCCTTCTAGTGTAGTTTTTAATTTTTTTTTTTTTTTTAGTTCTTTCTTCACGAGATTTTTTTCCCCATGTGTTGTACAATTTATCCTTGTTGCTTATTTCTTTATTTTTTTTAATTTTATTTATTTATTTATTTTTGGCTGTGTTGGGTCTTCGTTTCTGTGTGAGGGTTTTCTCCAGTTGCGGCAAGCAGGGGCCACTCTTCATCGCGGTGCGCGGACCTCTCACTATCGTGGCGTCTCTTGTTGTGGAGCACAGGCTCCAGACGCGCAGGCTCAGTAGTTGTGGCTCACGGGCCTAGTTGGTCCGTGGCATGTGGGATCTTCCCAGACCAGGGCTCGAACCTGTGTCCCCTGCATTAGCAGGCAGATTCTCAACCACTGCGCCACCAGGGAAGTCCTCTAGTGTAGTTTTCATTTCAGTTATTGTATTGGTCATCTCTGTTTGTTTGTTCTTTAATTCTTCTAGGTCTTTGTTAATCATTTCTTGCATCTTCTCAATCTTTGCCTCCATTCTTATTCCGAGGTCCTGGATCATCTTCACTATCATTATTCTGAATTCTTTTTCTGGAAGGTTGCCTGTCTCCACTTCATGTAGTTGTTTTTCTGGGGTTTTTTCTTGTTCCTTCATCTGATATATAGCCCTCTGCCTTTTCATCTTGTCTATCTTTCTGTAACTCTGGGTTTTGGTCCACAGGCTGCAGGATTGTAGTTTTTCTTGCTTCTGCTGTCTGTCCTCTGGTGGTTGAGGCTATCTAAGAGGCTTGATGGGAGGCTCTGGTGGTGGGTAGAGCTGACTGTTGCTCACCTTCTTTTATTTCTAACACAGTTTGTGTTTCCTTGTTTACTGTCTCTTTTCCACTCAGATATAAATTCCATGAGAACAGAGATTTATTTCCATGTTTTTCACTGCTACATCCACAGTCTAGAACAGTGTCTGGCACATAATAGGCACACTATAAAGATTTATTGACTGAGTCCTATAGATAGCAACTTTATAGAATTGTTTTTAACCAGTGGCCTAATAATTCCACACTCACAAACTGATGCTAGAGAAACAATTCAACAGAAGTAAAAGCTGTATGCATGGGACTACTCTGGTGGTCCAGTGGTTAAGAATCTGCCTTCCAATGCAGGGGACGCGGGTTCGATCCCTGGTCGGGGAACTAAGATCCCACATGCCATGGGGCAACTAAGTCCACATGCTGCAACTACTGAGCTTGCGCGCCACAACTAGAGAGCCTGTGCACCGCAACTACTGAGCCCACGTGCTCTGGAGCCCGCACGCCACAACTGGAGAGAAGCCCACATGCCGCAACGAAAGATCCCGCGTGCCGCAACTAAGACCCAACACAGCCAATAAATAAATAAATAAATACATACATACATATATAAAAAAGTAAAAGCTATATGTATGAAATGTTAATTGTTGAATTATCTAAAAATGGGAAATATTGGAAACAATCTAATAACACAATAATAGGGAAATGGTTAAATAAGTAAGGGTAAATTCAATAAACTATTACACAGTCATTAAAAAATGGTATGTGCAAGTATGATCTAATCTTGGTATACATTATGTATACACAAGTGTGTAAAGGCCTGGAAGCTAGCTATACACAAAACAAGTTAACGGTGATTTTCTTTGGTGGTGGGATTACAGGTTTGTATTTCCCTCTTTTTGCCTATCTATATTAATTTTCTACAATGAACAATAATATTTAAATAATAATTTTTATTTTTTTTAAATAATATTTTTTAAAAGTTTAAAAAACATATTTTGTACACCATGACTGCTATCAGGTAAAATTATGCAACTACGGGAACAAAGACTGGGAGGTGATATGCAAAAATGAAAAGTTATTATGTTGGCATAGTAGGATTATAAATGACTATTTTCTTGTAACAAAACTTATTTTCAACATTTTTATGATGAAAGTAATATATGTTTCTTATAGAAAATTCTCTATAGAAGAAAATTTTTTTTATAAATTTCTTTTTTTAAAAATAAATTTTATTTATTTATTTATTTATTGCTGCATTGGGTCTTCGTTGCTGCACACAGGCTTTCTCTAGTTGCAGCGAGTAGGGGCTACTCTTTGTTGTGGTGCGCGGGCTTCTTATTGCGGTGGCTTCTCTTGTTGTGGAGCACGGACTCTAGGTGCACGGGCTTCAGTAGTTGTGGCATGCCAGCTCAGTAGCTGTGGCTTGTGGTCTCTCAAGTACAGGCTCAGTAGTTGCAGCGCAGTGGTTAAGAATCTGCCTGCCAATGCAGGTGACACGGGTTCGAGCCCTGGTCCGGGAAGATCCCACATGCCGCGGAGCAACTAAGCTCGCGTGCCGCAACTACTGAAGCCTGCGCGCCTGGAGCCCATGCTCCGCAACAAGAGAAGCCACCGCAATGAGAAGCCCGCACATCACAAGGAACAGTAGCCCCCGCTCGCTGCAACTAGAGGAAAGCCCGCGTGCAGCAACAAAGACCCAACGCAGCCAAAAATAAAATAAATACATTAAATAAATTTTTTAAAAAACCCATTCACTTTATAGCAGTACACCATATATACTCAATAAATATTTGTTAATCAATAAATACTAAAAAAACAAAAAACAAAAACAAAAACCCTGCGCCACCAGGGAAGCCCTCTATGGAAAAATTTAAAAAATAAAATGAAAACCACTCTTCATCCCACTGTGCAGATGTAACGAGTGTTACAATTTTCCTGTATTTCCTTCCAGACTTTTTTTTTTATTAATTAATTAATTAATTTATTTATTTATGGCTGTGTTGGGTCTTCGTTTCTGTGCGAGGGCTTTCTCCAGTTGCGGCGAGCGGGGGCCACTCTTCATCGTGGTGCGCGGGCCTCTCACTATCGCGGCCTCTCTTGTTGCGGAGCACGGGCTCCAGACGCACAGGCTCAGTAATTGTGGCTCACGGGCCCAGTTGCTCCGTGGCATGTGGGATCTTCCCGGACCAGGGCTCGAACCCGTGTCCCCTGCATTGGCAGGCAGATTCTCAACCACTGCGCCACCAGGGAAGCCCCCAGACTTTTTCTATACTTATTTTTATTTAACAAAAAATGTTGGGCTTCCCTGGTGGCGCAGTGGTTGAGAATCTGCCTGCCAATGCAGGGCACATGGGTTCGAGCCCTGGTCTGTGAGGATCCCACATGCCGCGGAGCGACTGGGCCCGTGAGCCACAATTACTGAGCCTGCGCGTCTGGAGCCTGTGCTCTGCAACAAAAGAGGCCGCGATAGTGAGAGGCCCGCGCACCGCGATGAAGAGTGGCCCCCACTTACCACAACTAGAGAAAGCCCTCGCACAGAAACGAAGACCCAACACAGCCATAAATAAATAAATAAATTTATTTTTAAAAAAATGCGGTCATACTTAATTTTGTATACTGTTTGTCTCACTTGACATTGTATCATGAGCATTGTTCCATGTCCCCTGTCCATCTTGCGGCTGTATCTTAATTTAATTCCATATTGTCGAACACTCATGGTTTCCATTTTTTAATTTTTTTTTGCTGCACCACGTGGCTTGTGGGATCTCAGTTCCCTGACTAGGAAATGAACCCAGGCCACGGCAGTGAAAGCCTGGAATCCTAACCACTAGGCCACTGGGGAACTCCCTCCAATTTTTTATCTTAAAAATAGAATGCTTCGATGAGCGTGTTTTACATAAATCTTCATGTTCATATCTGATTATTCCCTTAGGATAATGTTTTTAAACTGGAGTTACTAGATGCAAAGGATGAAAATTCTTAAGGCTCTTGATGCAGTGTCAAATAGCTTTCAGCAAAATTGTACTGAGTTACACTCCCACACACAGTGTGTCAGTGCCTGCTTTATCATATCCTCATCATAACATTTTCTTTAAAGCAGTATTGTGTTCAAAAACATGGGTTTCAGAAACAGATAGCCCTGTATCCAAACCCTGGCTTTACCATTTATAAATACGTGACTTTAGGAAAGTTGCCTAATTATCCTGATCTTCAGTTTTCCCACCTGTAAAAATGGGCATACTACCACCAACCCTGAGGGTTACTGTGAGGATTAAAGAAGATAATGTATTAGGTTGGACTTCCCTGGTGGCGCAGTGGTTAAGAATCCGCCTGCCAATGCAGGGGACACAGGTTCAAGCCCTGGTCCGGGAAGATCCCACATGCCGCGGAGAAACTAAGCCCGTGTGCCACAACTACTGAGCCTGCGCTCTAGAGCCCACGAGCCAAAGCTACTGAGCCTGTGCGCCACAACTGCTGAAGCCTGCACACTCTAGGGCCCGCGTGCCACAACTACAGAGCCTGTGTGCCACAACTACTGAAGCCTGAGTGCCTAGAGCCCGTGCTCCACAACAAGAGAAGCCACTGCAATGAGAAGCCTGTGCACCGCAACTAAGACTAGCCCTTGCTCGCTGCAACTAGAGAAAGCCCGTGTGCAGAAAGGAAGACCCAACGCAGCCAAAAAAAAAAAAAAAATACTGGGATAATGTATTAGGTTGAACCATATTAAATCGCCAACATTCAATCATTTTGACCTACAAAAATGTTTTCCATATTGTTCAACCTAATACATAAAGCATGCTATCTGGCAAATGGTAGTTCTTGAAATTATTATTATGGAAGCAGGATAACAAAAATGAATAGCATCCTTACTGAAACCCTTCAGGTTTAGAAGAAATAAGCAGAGATAAACTCCTAAAGAAAAACTTCTGGCCTTTTTACAAAAGCAGTAGAGGCTTCAAGTACAAAAGGGAAAGGGGAAGAAGAGACCAAAACTAGAGGGAAAGAGTTGGGAGACCACCTGCCCTTTCCCAGCTGGAAATATTTCTTGTCATTTACATTCAAATGTCCTTACTCTGTGGAAGATGGGAAAATACAGATTTCCTAAATTTGAAAAAGGAAATAAGGAAACTATATAAATAAGGAAACTATAAACATAAAGAACAGTAAGTTTTGTGTCGATGTTTAGCTATTGCAAAACAGGGAGAAGAGAGAAATGCTGTAAGCCAGTATTTCTCAAACTTGGTCTCATAACAAGAATCACCTGGGATGCTTTAAAGCTCGTTTCCAAGCCCACATCCCAGTTAAACTGAACCATACTGTAGAGGAGGGGCTGGGAAACTTCTATAGTTACCCCAGGTAATTATGATAATCAGACAAGTCTGGGAAACTGCTGTACAAATACCTATAGCTTTCAAGAAGGCAATGACGAATTCATAATAACCTCACGGATGAAGAAATAGGAAGTAGTTGGTGGATACTGCAGGCCATATTGGTAGTAATAATAAAATTAAGAGGAGTCAAAATATAAGGAGCCTGGCAGACTTGCCTGTAGTTCTTCTATAGCAAAGTTATCCCAAATTGCAATTCTCTGTTATTCCTGAATGAACCCATTTTTCTGGTAAAATAATTGGCTGTTTTATTTCTACGGTCAACACCTTCAATGGACTTTCGTACAAAGCAGGCTTTCCCAACTTCCTTTTTTCCTCTGTAAAATAACATTCCTCCCCTTGGTCTCTGGAGTTGCCTATCATTTGCTATAGTTGGCATGTCCTTAATTGCTATTCCTCTGCCATTCCTAAATAAACTCATATTGTTGGTTAAAAAAAATGTAAGGAGTCTATCAAAAGTTCATTACTTACTTTGGTGGCTTTAACTTATGTTCACAACTTCTTTGCTACTTCTTGCTCTAGGAGATGGAACTTAATTTCCCCTCACCTTGAGTGTGAACTAGATTCAGTGACTTGCTTCTAAGGAACAGTACATGGAAAAGGAGAACTAGTAATTTTATAGTGGAGAATCCTGGCAGACAGCTCCTTAACCAAGTGATTAAGGTTAACATCACCAGTGATAAGTCATGCTGATATTCTGTGCACCACCTGGTATGATGTGACGAGAAAGGCACTTCACACTGTGGTCTTCTTCGCCCACATGCATACCACCAGGATAATGAGAAAAATATCAGACAAACCCTAATTGAGGGCCATTCTACAAAATACTGGACTAGTACTCTTCCAAAGCATCAAGGTCATGAGAGACAAGGAAAGACCAAGAAACTTTCACAGACTGGAGGAGACTAAAGAGACATAATGATTAAATGCAACGTGGTATCCTGGATTGGATCCTGGAACAGAAAAAGGACATAGGTGAAAAAACTAGTGAAATTTGAATAGAGTCTCTAGTTTGGTTAATAGAACTGTACCAATGCTAATTTCTTAGTTTTGATAAATGTACCAGATTAAGATGTTAACATTAGGGGAAGTCAGATAAGGGTATAGGGGACCTGTCTGTACTATATTTGAAACCCTACTGTAAATCCAAAGTTATTTCAACATAAAACTATTGAAGAAAAAAATATAATTTCTTATGTGGTAGGTACACATTTAAAGGTTTTATTATTCTTTACATCTAGTACATCCATTATATTCTTTTTTAAAAATTTTTATTTTGAACAGTTTGTTCTATTCTTTAAATTTTTATTTATTTGGCTTAATTCTTATTTATTTGGCTGCATTGGGTCTTCCTTGCTGCACGTGGGCTTTTAGCTGCAGCGAGTGGGGCTACTCTTCATTGTGGTGCGCGGGCTTCTCACTGCGGTGGATTCTCTCATTGTGGAGCCCGCGGTAGTTGCAGCACACAGGTGCTAGAGCACGCGAGCTTCAGTAGTTGCGGCACGTGGGCTCTAGGGCACGTGCGCTTCAGTAGTTGTGGCTCGCGGGCTCTAGAGCACAGGCTCAGTAGTTGTGGTGCACAGGCTCAGCTGCTCCGCAGCATGTGGTATCTTCCAGGACCAGGGATCGAACCCATTTCCCCTGTGTTGGCAGGCAGATTCTTAACCACTGCACCACCAGGGAAGTCCCCATCCATTATATTCTTTTTTTAAGTTTATTTTATTGAAGTATAGTTGATTTACAATGTTGTGTTTATTTCTGCTGTACAGCAAAGCGATTCAGCTATACAGATATATACATTCTTTTCTATATTCTTTTCCATGATGGTTTATCACAGGATATTGAAGATAGTTCCCTGTGCTATACAGTAGGACCTTGTTTATCCATTCTCTATAGTTTGCATCTGCTAATCCCAAACTCCCAATCCCTCTCTCCCCTATCCCCCATTATATTCTTTTATACACATGAACTATTTTATAATTTAAAAACCAATATAGGAAAAATGTAAGGGATCTAAAACAAGCCATCTGTGGAAGGGACCTACAAAATTTTTAATACTCCAAATTCAATTAAGTTGATTTGGGGTAAGCACAGGATGGATTGTTCCAGTAGGTAAGAAGCTTTTATTTTAGCAAATATACAGGCTTTCTTTAGTTGCGTCGAGTGGGGGCTACTCTTCGTTGCGGTGCGTGGGTCTCTCGTTGCGGTGGCTTGTCTTGTTGTGGAGCACAGGCTCTAGAGTGCAGGCTCAGCAGTTGTGGTGCTCGGGCTTAGTTGCTCCGCGGCATGTGGAATCTTCCCGGACCAGGGCTCGAACCCGTGTCCCCTGCATTGGCAGGCGGATTCTTAACCACTGTGCCACCAGGGAAGCCCTACTGAGCTCTATCTGACGAAATGGGATATTAACAGAGCAAGGATAGTCTGCAAGTCATCAGATACGAGAGTCCAAGGTAAAGGCCAAAGTCATCAATATTCCCCAGCACTGTCTAGGAGGCTGTTCTGGTATCAAATCCATCCCTATACAGAAGACGGGTACATGAGGTTATGACAGCTTGATCCCAGCCATTCAAACTGGCCCGTGTAACAACCAGATAATCGTGTGTCTCCTGATGTGATGCAACAGGAAGCACACACCATCAGTTATGAAACATCTTGTTCCTCCCCCTCCCTCGAAAATAAAAACATTCTGAACTTGACTCTAATCAAGCCTCCTGGTCTAACTTCCCGTTTACAGGATATACAGGGAATAGAAGACTATTGGGGATGCAGTCAGCCATACTGGGAGAAAGTCAAAGTGACCTGGTTTTCTCAACAACAAATGCCATTAAAAAAAGAGAGAGAGGTGGAACTGTTAAAGATTAGAAAGGACTTAAAAGACGTGAACCAAATATAATGTTTGAATCCTGATTTCAACAAGCCAAATGTATACCTTTTTTTGAGACAATGGGGACATTTGTACATAGATGGGGTATTAGATAGTATAAGGGGATTTTTTTTGGGGGGGCTGCGCCATGCAGTATGAGGGACCTTAGTTCCCCGACCAGGGATCGAACCCGTGCCCCCTGCAGTGGAAGCTCGGAGTCTTAACCACTAGACTGCCAGGGAAGTCCCGTGATTATTGTCATTTTTGGTATGTGGTAAAGGTAGAGGAGTTTTTAAAGTTTTATCCGTAAGAGCTACATAATGAATAATTTTCTGGCAAAATATGATGTCTGGGATTTACTTTAAAATACTACAGCACCTCTCCAAGAAAAGGGGGAGGGATAGATGAAAGAAGACTGGCAAAATGTTGATAATTGTTCAAGCTATATGAGGGGTTCATGAGGGTTCATTATACACCTCTACTTTTAAGTATGTTTGGAATTTTCCATAGTAAAAATTTAAAGGTAAAATCCAACTTACTGCCCTGGTTCTGATTGTCTCCTCACTAAGCAACATTCTTTTTTTTTTTTTTTTTTTTTTTTTTTATGAAACTAGAGTTTTTTTTTTTTTTTAATTAATTAATTAATTTATTTATTTTTGGCTGTGTTAGGTCTTCGTCTCTGTGCGAGGGCTTTCTCCAGTTGCAGCGAGCAGGGGCCGCTCTTCATCGCGGTGCGCGGGCCTCTCACTGTCGCGGCCTCTCCCGTTGCGGAGCACAGGCTCCAGACGCGCAGGCTCAGTAGTTGTGGCTCACGGGCCCAGTTGCTCCGCGGCATGTGGGATCTTCCCAGACCAGGGCTCGAACCCGTGTCCCCTGCATTGGTAGGCAGATTCTTAACCACTGCGCCACTAGGGAAGCCCCTAAGCAACATTCTGATTACAAAGTCTTCTCGTGTAGACTTGTCAACTAGCAGAAAATGTACTAATGAGCAAATATGAGTACTTGCCTACTTGTTAAATTTCTCATTGTTGATTAACAAATTAGTAAATGTTTATATATCAGTTTGCTTTAAGGTTTAGACACAGCTTCTGATTGATGAGGCAGAGACCATGGGCTGGGATGAATGCTACCACTGGTCAACTAACTGCGTGGCCAACTGGTCTTCCCTGAGTGGACGGATTACCTCCCAACAGTTTTGCATTCACTGTTTTACCAGCGTGCCGTGCTTTCCTACTTGAACTGTAACACTGGTAGATTGTGAATTAGGAACTGAGGAGTTGTGGAATTAGAACAAGGAAAGAAGGTCCTCTTCTCCTACTCATCATTACTATTTGTAACAATAAAATGAGAGTTAACACATACTGAGTGCTTACTATGTGCCAGACATTATTCTAAGCACTTCACAATGTATTTTTCATTTAATCTTTATGATTATCCTACTATCCTACATTCACAGATGAGGAAACTTAACGCCCAGGGGACTTGCCTAAAGAGCCATAGGAGTCTGACTTAAAAGGCATGTTCCTAGGCATTAAGACATATTATCTTCATTTGAAAACAATGCCGTAAGTCATCTGGTTTATTTTGTAAATCACACACAGGAGCATCTCTGAACTGTCTCTAGGCTCTGAAGCAGCATATTACAGACTAGGCAAGTAAATATGTCCCTGGCAAAATGCACAAGGGTAGCATATGTTGGAGAACAGAAGATTTTGTAATGAGTACTGGGGGGAGGGGACAGGGCGGTATAGCCTCTTTTACCTGTATATTGAGAGATTATCTTCTAAGTCTTGGGCACTACCTATGTTAAGACAGGACACCTAGGGAAGGCGCCAGGCTGTCCTCTTTACACAGCTCCTACTGAATCAAAAGCAGTTTAAGTGCTTGAAATTTTAATAATTAGAGGTTTGCATGGAAAAGCTTAGAATTTGTGTTATAAAATGAGGAGCCCTTGAAACTAGAAATTAATTGACTAAACTGGTACGTGAAATGTGTATAAATTGAATGGATGTATTACTATGTAATAACTTACTTCGAAATAATAATTTAAAAAATCATGATGCTAGGATGGAGTCAAAGAGAACAACTTCTGATTTAGTTGCAAGAAATTTCTCGTCTTACCTCTTTAAAGAATTTATATTTTCTGGCAAACAAATTCTGCCCAGTCTGATATTTATTGCTCAGAGTTAGGAGAAGCCATACTTGCTTGGTGATCTGAGAGTTAAATCTCATAACTTACAATTTGATTCTAAAGTTAAAAAAAAATGAAATGAGAAGCAAAACTTTTAAAACCCCAAGTTTTGGGAATTCCCTGGCTGTCCAGTGGTTAGGACTCGGCGCTTTCACTGCCTCAGCCCAAATTCAATCCCTGGTCAGGGAACTAAGATCCTGCAAGCCGCGTGGCCAAGCTTTTATTCTAAACTTGAATTTCAGAAACACATCAAGTAACTTGGAAGAAAAGCTAAAATATTTAAATTACAAAAGTTAGTGGTGGACAAATTCTTACGCTTTTTTCATATTTGCAATAATTTGGCTTTATTACAGTACTTGGAGCTGTCTAGAGCCATCAGATATTTGTGTTTTACTTTTATTTGACTGCCATAAAGAGTTGTTTATTTTAAATAAAGGAGAGTCAAGTAAACTGAAAAGTTGTTTTCTGGCCCTGCCAGAAAGGGAGATGAAGTCAATACATGGTTCTGAAGCTTTCCCCTCTACCTGTGTAGATTCTCATCCATAATAGTGACTCACCAAGGCACTGATTTTCAGCCAAGGGGATAGTAAAACTCTGGGTGAGAGTGGAAGTAACTCTCCATGTCGGGGGAGAAGATTAACAGGGAATGGGAGTTTGAAAACGTCTCTCAAGTAATTCTGACAAACCCTCCCTTCCTGAGGATTTCTACTTAGTCTGGAATATTTTGCAATTTCACATTAAGATCGAGGTTTCACTTTAAGGAGCTAGAATAACTTAAATTGGTCTAAATGTGTGAACTATTGTTTATTCAGAAGAGATAAGAACCACAGCTAACATTTACTGGGTGTGAACCATGTGCCAGGCACTGTGCTGAGCACTTCATAGGCACTATCTCATTTAACTCTCACTACAACTCTGTCAGATAGCTGAGGAAGCAATGTTAGTTAATTGCTAGTAAGCTGTTATACATAAGTATACATGATACTTAAGCCTGTATTTCAAACCACCACACACTACACTCTTTCTAAGACACTTGGATCTGAAATGTGGGTTTTTGTTGAAATATTTTTATCCTCATAGTCCACAAAGAGATTCTACTGGAATCTGGAGTTACAGCTGGCAATCACAAGGTTGGAGGAAGTGAAACGACTGATAAATTTACCTCAAGAGAATGAAAAAGTGTTGTCCCAACTTTTCTCTCTATTGTAAATTGGCGATCGAGCCTGTAACTTGTTTATGATTTTGTCTAAAGATTTAGGAGTATTTAAATGATGCTCTATTGTTTGCAACTTAGACACCTTTGGTGAGAAAGTTACGTTAAACCTCAGACTACACCTCTTTTTAAATTACTTTCTTAAGCAGGAGTCTAATAAGCACCTGATATTATATACAAAACTTATGTACACACCGCTGTATTTAAAATAGATAACCAACAAGGACCTCCCGTATAGCACAGGGAACTCTGCTCAATACTCTGTAATAGGGACTTCCCTGGTGGCACAGTGGTTAAGAATCCGCCTGCCAATGCAGGGGACATGGGTTCAAGCCCTGGTCCGGGAAGTTCCCACATGCCGCGGAGCAACTCAGCCCGTGCGCCACAACTACTGAGCCTGCGCTCTAGAGCCCGCTAGCCACAACTACTGAGCCTGTGTGCCACAACTACTGAACTCCGCACGCCTAGAGCCCATGCTCCGCAACAAGAGAAGCCACCGCAATGAGAAACCCGCGCACCACAATGAAGAGTAGCCCCCGCTCGCCACAACTAGAGAAAGCCCGCGTGCCACAACAAAGACCCAACGCAGCCAAAAATAAAAAAAAAAGAAAATTAAAAAAAAAATTACTCTGTAATAACCTAAATGGGAAAAGAACTTGAAAAAGAATAGATACGTGTATATGTATAACTATGTTGTACACCTGCAACTAACACAACATTGTTAATCAGCTATGCTCCACTATGAAATAAAATTTTTAAAAAAATTTTTTAAAAATAAAAAAACTTTATGTGTATTTATATTTTTTCTGGAAGGAAAATTCACAGCTTTTACTATATTTTCAAAATTGTCCATATCCCCAAACAGGGTAAGATCCATTATTTTAACCACTATTTGATAGACTGAGAGCTGTTTGATAGAGAACAAAGGTAAAGGCTGAAAATTCCTCGTTGATAAGAAATCCATTAGTTTTAAATTTAAGTATTGAAACCTACAATTTTTGTAATATAATATCGGGGAAACTTCATCAAATTGTCTAAATCAGGGATGGGGAAGGACGGGGCTGGCGGGGTGGGGCAGGTCTCCCTATCACTTGGGAGGCTTTAAAAAAAACCCTCCTGGGGCTTCCCTGGTGGCGCAGTGGTTAAGAATCTGCCTGCCAATGCAGGGGACACTGGTTCGAGCCCTGATCTGGGAAGATCCCACATGCCGCGGAGCAACCAAGCCCGAGAGCCACAACTACTGAGCCTGCGCGTCTGGAGCCTGTGCTCCGCAACAGGAGAGGCCGCCGCGACAGTGAGAGGCCTGCGCACCGCAATGAAGAGTGGCCCCCCGCTCGCCGCAACTGGAGAAAGCCCTTGCACAGAAACGAAGACCCAACACAGCCAAAAATAAATAAATAAATAAATAAATAAATAAAAACAACAACAAAAAAAAAACCCTCCTCCCAGACTCTGGTGACCTTCCCCACCACCAGAATCTAGAGCCACCCCATCCCCCCTCTCCCAGAATCTAGAACATTTGTTTACTAATGAATGCTCATCTTAACTCCCAGTGTATTTGGGGAAGAAACAAAGAAACAAATAAGACTGGTTTAAACTCTTGCCTTCAGGGTCATAATATGTGCCCAGCACTATGCTGATGTTATTTTAAAAGATAGGCAGACTGTCAATATTTAGGATAAAGGAATTTAGGAAGTGAGTTGTCTAAAATAAACAGCTTCTAATATACTTTCTTCTGATACAGTTGTGAAAACTGAAGCAAAATATATCTGGCACCCTACCAACCTTCATTTTTCATTGATAAATTCTTTTTCCTTCCTACGTATTTAACTATGTCTCTAGTTTTGGGAACTAGAGCAAATAAATGTGCTCCCAAGTTTTCCCATATAGCTGTTTCCTCCCTTTATAGTGTTCCAGATTTCATAAGAAGGAAACATAGGAAGAATGAATAAATTTGTGATCATTGATATGACATACCCTCCACCTACTAAAATGTAATTTAATTCTGCTTACTCTGTTATTTGACCACTTCTTACAGTTAACTGAGTCAAACTTTTGGTTGATACAAGTTCTTATTTGTACTGTGTAAGTGAGAGTCACAAACACAGGATATAAGTACACATTTTTATTTTACTGTAAATCAGGATGAGTGGATATTTTTAAAAGTTGAAAAGCTGTAATGTACAGTTGATTGAAAACACTGCATTCTGAGACCCCAAAATGTGGAAAATCCAAACCTGTACAGGCAGTTTTAAATAAATGATTTTTAAAGTCTTACATCTATTTAAACCAACTTGCAGAATTTATAATTTATATGTAATTTGTCAGTTTACGTATGACATTTATACATAATAGATTGAATGTATAACATTAAGGGTAATTTATTATTTTTTAAAACCTTGAATATTAAGTTATTATGAACCAAAAAGCAAAGGATAAATTTGTAGTACTATATACCTGATAATTAAAAAATTGTGATTCTATATTTCTTCTAAAGTACTTATGTTTACCAAAGGATTATTATGAATATTGTTGCTAATATTATTTTAAGGACTATCTGCATCAGAATTATAGATGTGCATGTTAAAAATGCACATTCCAAGCCCAGGAATTTAAATTTACAATAAGCAACCCCTATTCCCATTTTGATGTAATACTTGTTGAAGAACAGTGATGCCGACCAGGGACCTCTGGGGCTCCTGGGCAGGGAGGCCTTTTTGTCCCCCATTTCTTGTAGGCAAGACTCCAGCCTCCATGACCTTCCCTGAGTTCCAAAGGGCAGACCTGAACAGTTGCTAATCAAGGGCCTGAGGCAAGACTAACGGGACCAGAGAAGCTCAGGAGATTAGGAGACCCTCCACACACCCTAATCTTGTCAGCAACCCCACCCTTTTGAAACTCTGCAGAAGAAAGAAGAATGCAAGATTGTTACTGCCTTGATCCTTATCACATACCTCTGACCACTACCCCTGACTATATAACCTCTCCCTATTCCCCAGTGAAGGGGGGCACAGTTCTTGAGGCACTAGCCTGCTGTGTTCCCCTTTGCCTGGCAAAGAAAGCAAGCCATTCTTTCTCCCCCATAACACTGTCTCCATATTTCCGTTTGGCATTGCTGCACAGAGAGCCAAGATTTTGGCAACAAATTTGGGTGCTCGTCCGGGATTGACTCGCGGGCAGGAGGCCCCGTAGGGGCCTCGGCTTGATCGGTTGCTCAGGGATTTCTCTCCACGCCACCCTCCCCAGGGAGAGCAGAGGGTTGGAGGATTTCTCTGAGGCCAGATCGCCAGGGTTCCCCTGCCATAGGGCCCTGCCCCGATCACACCCGACCCGCCGTCTCAGCTGCAGAACTCCATGGCTGCGGCGGAGATCGGGGGAGAGGTTGCCCTAGCAGCTGCCGAGGCTTTCTTTGCCTTGAGGACACCTTCCTTCTCCCTTCTCCGCACCAGCCCGGACATCTACTCTGAGAAGACATTAACTCTTGGAGGATCAGAAAGAGGGCGTTTGGTACGTCGCAACAAACTTGCCAGCAATTTGGTAAGTCCCCTGGAGTGCACACCGTGGCCTTTTTGACTATGTCCGTTTGGGGAACTTTGGTTCCAGTTTGGGGAGTTCTCCCTGTGAAGGGAAATTCCATTTGTAAGGCGCCGCTTCGGACAAAGGTCACAGGTCTAGTGGGACTGGGAAGTCACATTTGGGGCATTTTTGCCATTTGGTTTTTGATTTCTGGGCATCTCTTTGCTGTTTTTTTAAAATTTTGAGTGTGGCTTCCAGCTGGCGAGGTTTGGGTTCGTTTGGTTACTTTGGTTTGAGCGCGCAGACATGTTACTAACTGCTCACGCTAGAATGGGAAGCGCTTCCTCTAAGTTTCCACCCCCACCGGGGAGCCCCTTAGAAAAAAGTTTGAATGACTTCGGTCAACCTATAGCTATGATCCAATGACAAAGAAAAATGGCCTAAAAATGGGTCTCTTACAATTAGATCTTTATTGCCACAGGATGGGAAAATGGACTGAGGTTCCCTTATGTCCAGGACTTTCTCCTATAATTGAAAGCCTGAGGAATCAGAAAAACTCTCCTGGCTCAGGGAGGAAAACAAGCCTCCCCCACTGCTGCACGTTCCCTTACTCCTTCAGATTGTTCTGATAAGCCTTAGTAGACCCTGGAACGTGGAATATCGAGGTTCCGGGCTTGGCCAAAGATATCCAGCCAGTGATTATTAAGTAAAAGGGTTATATAGTGTCTAAATATAAGGTACCAATTTCTTAAACGTAGGGAAGATCCTCAAAAAATGTTTGTAAATAGATTACCAAAATAGGAGGCCACTGGTCTGACTAAACTAACCATAGCTGATATTCAGAGCCTGATAGGAATTTTGGAAGAGGCCTTCTCCCCTAAGCTAAATGAGGAAAAGTAGAACTTTCCAACATGGGTGAATGGGTATGTCAGTCCCTCAGTATCCTTAAGGTAGCCACCCAATTCTTTGAAAAAGAAAACAAAACTGTCCTTGTTTTACAAATGTAGTCTTTACAGGACCAGAGGTGTGGCTCCGAAAATAATCCAAAACCCACCAATCTCTTTTACCACTCCCAAAACCTTCCCTATTTATCTTAAGAGGCTTACAAATATTAAACAAAAGGGAAACAAAGTCATCCTAGGAGGAACTTGCCTGTACCATTGAGATGCAAATGTCCTGTCTGGTCTTCTCAGGAACACTTAACCTCTGCCATCTTTTTAAACTGGAAATTTTAAAAAGGGTAAAGTAATTTACAATTTGACTTGTCAAGGATAAATAGAAATCTTAAGTGTCTTTTCTTCTGTAAACACTAGTAAAAAGGGTTTAACCATCTAGACAGGTGACCTTGATGTGTTCCATCTGCTAGAAGCCCAATTTGAATCCAACCCCTTGTAACTGATGGCTTTTATGTTGTACCTGACTCAGGGCTGAAATTTTCGAATGGAAACTATGAGGCCTCTATGTTTGTTTGTGTGTTCGTATGTGTCTATATGTGTGTTGTAGGTGTATGGTATTGCCAAAAATGAATTCGTAAAAGAGCTCTACTTAATTGGCTTTTAAAAAACTCAAGTGCTTATATAAATACTCAGAAATAGAAAATAATCTGGCTAGAATGAATTTCAGGTTCATGTCATCCGGAAAATATTCAGTACTAAACTGATATCCGGTATTGAAGGTGGCTTAAGCTTGTTGGTTTGATTAATATAGATATGTTAGAGTCATCAACGTCAAGTATAATACTTCTGTTGTACCTAGGTTTACTAGAGGTCAAATAAGACCTTATTCTATCTCTATTACAAATTTGTCAATAAGAAAAGGAACTCAATGGGAAAAAACTTTTACGGAAAGTAAGATATGTGTTTTTAGTAAAAGAAGGTGTGAAGGGCTTCCCTGGTGGCGCAGTGGTTAAGAATCCACCTGCCAATGCAGGGGACACGGGTTCGAGCCCGGGTCCTGGAAGATCCCACATGCCGAGGAGCAACTAAGCCCGTGCGCCACAACTACTGAGCCTGCGCTCTAGAGCCCGCGAGCCACAACGACTGAAGCCCGCGTGCCTAGAGCCTGTGCTCCGCAACAAGAGAAGCCACCGCAATGAGAAGCCCGCGCACCTCAACGAAGAGTAGCCCCCGCTCCCACAACTACAGAAAGCCTGCGTGCGGCAATGAAGACCCAACGCAGTCAAAAATAAATTAAATAAGTTTTTTTAAAAAGCATTAAAAAAATGTGTGAAGAATGAAAAATACTGAAAAGAGTGATACATGATCAGGATTTTCTAAAATTGGACTAAATTTAGTTGGGTACATGGATTTCAGTAGGAATGGGCTAGAACAAGACTGGATTTGGTTTCTCCCTCCAAAGTATTCTTGAAATGCTGCTTTTGACAACAGATTGTGTGAGTTTCTTTGCCTTTAAGTGATTTGTATTTGCTTTTGAGATCTCTTGCTACTTTGGTTTAAGAAATAAGTACTGTCTCACAGTGACTGATGATCTTATTTGACCAAGTGTTTTAAAATTTTTTGACAAACTTCCCAAATATCAAACCTTAAAGTTTTTTTTGATTTCCAGCTAACTTTGGGATACTTTAGAGGGCACCTGAGGTATCTTAAAGAGAAATATTAACTAGGATTTTTTGGTGTGTTAAGTTTAATGTAATCATTTGTAATTCTGGTTACTGTAACCAAGTTTATCAATTACACTGTACTCAGATGTTTAACCATGGCTTTTAAGTCTTCTGTCATTTATAGATACTTTTGTACTCTGACGTTGTTACAAAAAGCGCTTCATCAGCAAGCAGATTCACAGAAAGGCTATGGAAGCAGTTCCACATCAAGATGACAGCTATACGAGGCCCATACTGACTTAAGACAAGGAACTGTCCTGTCCCTGGGACCCCTAGGTCAGGCATCCAGAGATTTTTACTCCCAACAGGCAGGGTCAATGCCTCTACTCAGCCTTGAAGCAGTTACAGAAGACCGTCACCCCTCTCTGCTTCCCATAAGAATACGGGAGTAAAATCTCTGAGGGAGGAATGAAATAGGAGGGAAGGGGGGGGCAGGGCACAAACTTTAAAGGAATGACATAGCCCGAGGACATGATATAAACTGATTAGAACCAAACAGGTCCAAGATGGCAGAGTTGACTTCCACTAGACCTTGAGCCTCAGTATCCACTCACTGTAACACATCAGCAAGCTAAGTGACACACCCACCAGCACCATGACCTCCAAGGCCGACCATCAAAGATCAAAAAGTGGGCAGTGGCCCAATTCAAGGTGAAGAAACTTTTAAGGAAAGAAAATGTAAATGAGATAAGAGCCTTTAGATAAATTCTATTAAGAATGATTATGCTTTAGAAATGTCTATCTAAAATAGTCTCTCCAGATTCTGGTAACTTGAAAGAAAGTCTAGAGTTGCACTAAATTAAGTGATGGAAGTTTACTGAATAGCTAGGTCATTCCCAAATAAAATAAGATACTGAAACATTAATTACTGAACACTGGCTTTCTCTTACAGAGAAACTAAAGATATTTAGAACTTAATGAATATGTTTGGTGCCATCCTGAGATGTGCTCTATCAGAAAGCAAATTTTTTTATTTTTTTAAATTATCACTGGTATTTATGTTCACCATTCTACAAAACGCTAATGTAAAGGACAGTTCATAATTGCTTACTTCATAGTTTTCACAAGATATTAAGGTCTTAAGAGATACGGATTCTAATTTAAACATGTAATTAAAGCTAACAGAAATAATAAGAACATTTCAGTAAACAATAGGAAAGTAGGATGTATGTTTTCAGTAAAGAAGGTATGAGGAATGGAATTAGATTTTATTGAGCGAAAAGGAAGTAGGTCTGACTTAGGGCTGGCTGTTTTCAAATGGAAAATAAAGTGATGGATACAGAAACTGATAAAAAGTTTTGTGGGAAGTGGACCCCAAGAAAATTTGTCCATGATCAGGACTGACTACGTTTAAAATAAATTTAATTGAGTAAATGAATTTTAAAAGTAAGTGGGTGAATTTAAAAAAAAAAAAAATCCCACAAGGACTCAGAGGCAAAGAATATACAAATCAATTTTCACTGCAAAGTAAAGGAGCTGTTACAGTGGAGGATTACTGGACTGAATGTCAATATTATGACATAGTATGAGTGTGTTTCATGTTTGGTAATTGCAATCATTGTTGCTTTTGTTGTGGTCATCCATGTACAATGCTTGGTGTCAGTCTATTTATGTCTTGTAAAAAAAAAAAAAAAAAAAAGTAAGTGGGTGCAAAACTTAAATTTGACTTTTCTGTTAAGACAAGTTTTCTTAAAATGTTGAACTGCCTTTGATAACAGATTTTAAGTTTCTTGACCTTTTAAGTGATCAGTTCTGTATTTGCCTTTGAAATCTTTTATTGTTACTTTGGCTAGGTGAACAACTATTGTTTCACAGTGGCCTATGATCCTATCTGACTGAGTGTTCTAAGCCCTTACATTTCTATGACAAAACTTCCCAAATCAAATAGTAATAAAGTTTCTTCAACCTCTAGCTAACTTTGGGATGCTTCAAAGGGCCCTGAAACATCCCAAAGAGAGATACTAATCAGGTTCATTTGGTATGTTAAATTACATGGGAAGTATTGTCAAATGAGTAATAAATCTTCTTAGGTTATATTGTATGGTAAATGTTACTAATACAGATATTCTAGAAATTATATGGACTTCATAAAGATCTGATATGTCCTGGTAATAAAATGTTATCAGTCATAATTCTAGTTATTATCTTAAAGTGTTGTATGTCACAACAGTAACCAAGTTACTTTGTCAATTGCATTGTAATCAGATTTTAAATGTGCCTTCTTAAGTCTTTTGTCATTATAGACACTTACCGTTTCAATCTAATGCCTTTGCAAAAAATGCTTCCCCTTCAAGAAGATTTATAGAAAGGACTTTTGGATATATACAAGTTTCTGACTTTCAGACCATAATGCTGAACTGGGTACGAAATTGAAGAATTCTAATGAAAAACCTGATGGCCTCATAAAGCTGTTAACCAAAAAAGGATTAGTTATATAGGATGGAGTGAACTGGTGAATATGGTTATTTTTATGGTTTCTATCTGAAAAAATTACTGGTTTAAATCTGTGTTTTCCAGGTATAAGGAAACCTTCCCCTCAAACTCATCATAACTTACAGAAATTTGGTAAATTATACTTTTTTGTAAGCAGAATTGAAACATTTATCTTATCTCTCTATCTGCTCCCTCCAGAGACTGGAAACAGCTTTATCGGATAAATTAGGAAGGCTACCTCACTAGCGGTTACAGAAATCCCAAGGTATTTTGGAGACCTTGAAAAGGGAGGAATTCACCTATATCTGTTAGGCAAAAATCTGTGATAAGCCCTTGGCGTGACTTTCCTAGCCCTGAGAGGTCCTTTAAAAGTCCAGTCTGATCTTACCCTTCCCCCTCCCCATATCCTCAAGTCCATTCTCTAGTAGGTCTGTGTCTTTATTCCCGTCTTGCCACTAGGTTCTTCATGACCTTTTTTTTTTTTCCCCTTAGATTCCTTATATACGTGTTAGCATACTGTATTTGTTTTTCTCTTTCTGACTTACTTCACTCTGTATGACAGACTCTAACTCCATCCACCTCACTACAAATAACTCCATTTCGTTTCTTTTTACGGCTGAGTAATATTCCATTGTATATATGTGCCACATCTTCTTTATCCATTCATCTGTTGATGGACATTTAAGTTGCTTCCATGTCCTGGCTATTGTAAATAGAGCTGCAATGAACATTTTGGTACATGACTCTTTTTGGATTATGGTTTTCTCAGGGTATATGCCCAGTAGTGGGATTGCTGGGTCGTATGGTAGTTCTATTTTTAGTTTTTTAAGGAACCTCCATATTGTTCTCCATAGTGGCTGTATCAATTTACATTCCCACCAACAGTGCAAGAGGGTTCCCTTTTCTCCACACCCTCTCCAGCATTTATTGTTTCTAGATTTTTTGATGATGGCCATTCTGACCAGTGTGAGATGATATCTCATTGTAGTTTTGATTTGCATTTCTCTTATGATTAATGATGTTGAGCATTCTTTCGTGAGAGAGTGGCATGGACATATATACACTACCAAACGTAAAACAGATAGCTAGTGGGAAGCAACCGCATAGCACAGGGAGATCAGCTCTGTGCTTTGTGACCACCTAGAGGGGTGGGATAGGGAGGGTGGGAGGGAGGGAGATGCAAGAGGGAAGAGATATGGGAACATATGTATATGTATAACTGATTCACTTTGTTATAAAGCAGAAACTAACACACCATTGTAAAGCAATTATACTCCAATAAAGATGTTCAAAAAAAAAAAAAAGTCCAGTCTGAGACTCCTTTATACGTTTCAGCAAGTAAAAAGTCTATATGATCAATTACAGTTATATAAATCATCAAACCAAGTTTATTGAGACCACACTTATTTTACAAACCAATTAGTCTTAATTTGGTTACATTTAGTAGAAAAGAGGGTAATTTTAGAGAGAAAAAGATTTTTCAATGAATGTTAAATCCCAGTTTTGTTAATGGAGATCTATAATTACTAAGACTCATCTCCCACATAGTTCTTTGCTGTTATATTAATGTAAAGTTTAATTGAATTATTAAAGGATACTCTAAGTTTGTTTCTGAAGCTTATCTCAGTAATTTCTTTGGATGAAGATCAGATGCCCCATGACCTGCAACCAGGGGATTATGCATACTGGAAAAGACATAATTTAAAGGACTATCTCCAACCTGGGCAGAAGGACCCTTTTCAGGTACTCTTAAACATTTTTTATTTATTATTTATTTATTATTTTTATTTTTGGCTGCGTTGGGTCTTCGTTTCTGTGCGAGGGCTTTCTCCAGTTGCGGCAAGTGGGGGCCACTCTTCATCGCGGTGCGCAGGCCTCTCACTATCGCGGCCTCTCTTGTTGTGGAGCACAGGCTCCAGACGCTCAGGCTCAGTAGTTGTGGCTCACGGGCCCAGTTGCTCCGCGGCATGTGGGATCTTCCCAGACCAGGGCTCGAACCCGTGTCTTCTGCATTGGCAGGCAGATTCTCAACCACTGCGCCACCAGGGAAGCCCCTCAGGTACTCTTAACTAGCTTATGCACAGCGAGAAACTGAAGGGAATTGACTCTTGGATTAATTTCCACTCACAAAGGGCCCCTGCACTGGAGTGGCCTATAGAGAGGATGGCTGACCTCAAAATCACCTCAAAACAATGCTCAAACAAAGGAGAAACTACACTCACACCAGGGCGAGAAGAAGACGACATCAGAAGTAGACAGCTTGCCCGAGATCCTCGACCTGGCTCATCTCCCCCTCACCTGGAAGCTCTCTTACATCCCTTCAAAGCGGGAGACGGGGTGCTGCTGAAGTATGAAAAAGAGCAATGATCTGAGCAGCAGCAGCAGCCTGAAGAAAAAAATGAAAGGGATCTTATCTTAGGACGTTCTTCTTACTACTCACACCTCTCTAAAATTAGATAGAGTAAAACCGTGGGTACATCATACCAGAGTAAGAAGATTATCAGCTATTGACCAGCCAAGCCTGCCTACAGCCAGTGCAGACTCCTGAGAAGCAGACATCTCACCCTTTGGGAAACTTTAAGTATTTGTTCCGACAAGTGGAATGAAAGTTCTGTTTTCTTAGCCTTTCTCATACCTTCTACCTATAGATTCATATGCTGATTCTTTTGATAATTCTAACTGCTAGACATGTGGTCAGCTTCCTATTTCTGGGTCTTCAGGATTGCCTTGATAGGTTTTCCCCATACAGGTAATGGTTTGGAAACAACTGGCTACAATAAGTCTCTCTGAAGTACAGGTTCCAGACTGGGCTTCAGACTTACTCCCCTGAATTCCCAAGGAAATGAGATCTGTTCTGTCTACTAAAGTTCTAGTTGTCACTCCTCTTACTTCTAACTGGGTCTGCTACACCAAAATGGCAAAACAAGGGATTGAGATCTTAATCACATAAGACTCGGATCCAGGACTTGGAACTCAAATATTTCTAATTTGTTATCTATTCCCCAAAATTTAGGCAGGAATACGCCCCAGCTCAGCAAGAAGTAGTTAAAGCTGTGATCGCCCCGTTCCCTAAAAGGTTTGGGGAAAGATACAGCTGAAGTGGGGATGAAAACTGAGTCCCCCTAAAGCTGAGTTCCTCTGCTGAGCTTACGATTAACATCTCTATCCAAAACGATTGTTCCCTTTTCTTGTCCAACATCTGTTCTCCTCAAGATTGAGGAATATCAAAGAAAAGGGAGGGACCGATGCCGAGCAGGGCCCTCTGGGGCTCCTGGGCAGGGAGGCCTTTTTGTCCCCCATTTCTTGTAAGCAAGACTCCAGCCTCCATGACCTTCCCTGAGTTCCAAAGGGCAGACCTGAACAGTTGCTAATCAAGGGAGGAGCAGCCACAAAACCACCCGAGGCAAGATTAAAGTGACCAGAGAAGCTCAGGAGATTAGGAGACCCTGCACACACCATACTCTTGTCAGCAACCCCACCCTTTTGAAACTTTGCAGAAGAAAGAAGAATGCAAGACTGTTAACTGCCTTGATCCTTATCACATACCTCTGACCACTACCCCTGACTATACAACTTCTCCCTATTCCCCAGTGAAGGGGGGCACAGTTCTTGAGGCGCTAGCGTACTGTGTTCCCCTTTGCCTGGCAAAGAAATAAAGCCACTCTTTCTTTCTCCTCCATCACTCTGTCTTCGATATTTCTGTTTGGCACTGGTGCACAGAGAGCTAGGATTCTGGCAACAACAGCTGATACAGAGGATAGCATTAATTTGGGAATGTTGCTGAATCAGAGTTTCCCAAACTTCTCAGATAAGAATCACTTGGAGGGAATTCCCTGGCAGTCCAATGGTTAGGATTCCACGCTTTCACTGCCAAGGGCACGGGTTCAATCCCTGTTCGGGGAACTAATACCCCACAAGCTGCGCGGCATGGCCAAAAAAAAAAAAAAAATCACTTGGGCCATCTGTAAAATATACACACCACCAGTCTTCCCCAGACATTCTGACTCAAGAAGGTTGAACTGGGGCCTGGGAATCAGTACAAGTACACCAGTGGTTTATCTTCAAAGTCAGGGGGAAACAAATTATATTATTATATTTAGGCAAGTATTTGCACCGTAATACCAAAGACCCTGGAATTGCCAAAGAAGATTAAACTACCAATAGGAAAAAATTTGTCTATTTTACACTGATATGGAACCGGTGTTTTGGAAACACAATCCTGAGGTTACCTTCTCAGGCTCCACCCCACTCCCACTGAAAAATTTCCCACTACTTTTAGAATATAGACAAAACTCCTTACCATGGTCCACAATGCCCAGAGTCATGGTTTCCTTCCTACTGCTTCTTTATATCCAATACCCATCTTTCTGGTCTTTAAATTTAAAGATGGCCCTTCTCTAGGCCAAGGCTAATCTCTTCTACCCTTGGTGCTCCTGAGGAAGTTTCCTCATTTGTAAAATGGGAATAATATTGATCTCATAGATGGTTCAGGATTAAATGGGGTCAGGTAAGAAGAGCTCTCTGCACAGAGAGGCTGGCACAGTGAATGATAGCTATTATTTAATCAAATCAAGCTCTGTTTCTACTTCACATTCAATTCAATTCTTTTTTTTTAAAATTAATTAATTAATTTATTTATGGCTGTGTTGGGTCTTCGTTTCCGTGCGAGGGCTTTCTCTGCTTGCGGCAAGCGAGGGCCACTCTTCATCGCGGTGCGCGGGCCTCTCACTATCGTGGCCTCTCTTGTTGCGGAGCACAGGCTCCAGACGCGCAGGCTCAGTAATTGTGGCTCACGGGCCCAGTTGCTCCGCGGCATGTGGGATCTTCCCAGACCAGGGCTTGAACCCGTGTCCCCTGCACTGGCAGGCAGATTCTCAACCACTGCGCCACCAGGGAAGCCCTCAATTCAATTCTTAAACCCACTTGCCATCTGGTTTCTGCATCCACCATTCCAAAGCAACTATTTTCATTAGGCTCACCAACTGCCAAGTCCAAATGACATATTTCAGTCCTTATCTGACTGACCTTTCTACAAATACTGGACATTGCTGACCATTCCATCCTCTGAAATTCTCCTTTGGCTTCCCTAAAAACTGTATCCTGGTTTCCTCATACTTCTCTGGCCAGTCTTTTAAAGTACCCTTTGTGGTTCCTTCATTGCTTACTTTTTCAAATTTTAAAAAAATGTTTTATCACAGTAATACATGCATATTTATACGCCAATGACAGCTACTCAGCAAGGTCTTCCTTGACCATTAAATTAGAACCCTCACCCCATACCCTTTCTCATCACTTTGTTTTGTCTTCGGAGTACTTCTCTCACTCTCATTCACTTGTTTGTCTTCCTCCCCCCACTAGATCCTAAACTCTCTGAGGGAAGGGGGTATGTTTTATTCACTGCTGTATTCAGAGCACGAAGAATAATGCCTGGCACCCACTAGGCTCAATCAACATTTGACTAACTGACTGAAATATCCCCCACATTTAATCAATCACTTGTAGATTCTACCTCCTCAATTCTCTCAAATCTTTGCCCACTGTTCTTGCTTCACAACTGACTCATATCTTGCTTAAATGACTGCCACAACCATCTCCAGTCCTATTCTATAGTCCATAGCCCAAATGGCAGCTAAAGTGATCCAAATCCTTCAATAGATTCCTACTGCCTTTAGGATTATGTCCAGATTCTTTAGCAAAGCATATAGGGCTCTCCATGATCTGGACCCTGGCTAATTCTAGTTTCAGCTTTTGCCAGCCCCTTCCATATGCACCATGCTCTAACCATCCCTAACTATTTATAGTCACATGCAAACTGCTTTACCTTTTTTGCTTCTACACCATGACAGCTGTGTTGCTGAGGACCTTTGGAGAAAAATCACACAATAAAGTAAATCGGTACCATTTTAGATAAACACCATTTAACCTCATTTGTGCATTGAACACCTATAACAATCCTTTTATGGATCCCTAGTCAGCTCCAGCTCCCATTTCCCTCATGACCATTAAAAAAAAAATACCAAGAAACACTTCAACATTAATAGAAGGGTTTACAGTGAAAAGAATGCGCCCCTCCCCAACCCTACCTCACTCCTAGAGGTGTTAACAGTTTGAAGCGCAACGTGCCAAATCTTCTCTGTGAATATGCAAATATGGATTTACATCCCTTTTGTCTCCGAAACAAATGAAATTAAATGTCACCTACTATTCTAAGACTTATTTCTTCAAGAATATCTTTCCGTATTAGTACATATAGATTTTCCTCATTCTTTTTCAACAGTTGCATATTTTTTGACTGGACGTACCATAATTCAACCTCTCTGCTACTAATGGACATTTAGCAGGTTTCCCATTTTTAATTCTCTCAGCAGTTCAACACTTTTATTCAAGCTCCCATTCCATTTTCACTTTTCTCACAAGGATGATTTTACCTATTTCACAGAGGAAACTGAAGCTATGAAGTGTGAACTCCTCCAACTTTCTATCTCCCTCATCTATACGCTGATCTGTAACTCCAACTCCGTCCTTCCTTTGTCTGGGGGTGGGGGGGAATCTCTTCTCCTATAGGAGGAAATGCTATCTATGCTAACATTCCTTCCTGTTTTCACAGAGGTCTTTCCAACAATTATCTTCTCTTGCTTTTTTCCAACCCCTCCTTCTCTATTGCTTTCTCCCTTAAGCCTATGTAAGCGTACTTATTTATCTTCCTTTTTTTTTTTTTTTTTAATTCTTGGCTGCACCGGCGCCACATGCAGGATCTTAATTCCCTGACCAGGAATCAAACCTGCGGCCCCTGCAGTGGAAGTGCAGAGTCTTAACCACTGGACAGCCAGGGAAGTCCCTATTTTTCTTCCATCTTAAGGTACAGTATGCTAACACATATATATGGAATCTAAGGAAAAAAAAAAAAGGTCATGAAGAACCTAGGGGCAAGACGGGAATAAAGACACAGACCTACTAGAGAATGGACTTGAGGATATGGGGAGGGGGAAGGGTAAGCTGTGACAAAGTGAGAGAGTGGCATGGACATATATACACTACCAAACGTAAAATAGATAGCTAGTGGGAAGCAGCCGCATAGCACAGGGAGATCAGCTCGGTGCTTTGTGACCACCTAGAGGGGTGGGATAGGGAGGGTGGGAGGGAGGGAGATGCAAGAGGGAAGAGATATGGGAACATATGTATATGTATAACTGATTCACTTTGTTATAAAGCAGAAACTAACACACCATTGTAAAGCAATTATACTCCAATAAAGATGTTAAAAAAAAAAGACTCTCCCCCTCTTTTATTCCTCACAGCCTAGCTTCTTGAAAGAGTAGTCTATGATCTCTCTTGTCACTTCCTCATCTTCCATCTGTCCCTCACCCTCCTGCTGGCTGGCTTCTAATCTCACTCTCTTGCTAGCTAAGGTCACCAGGGACCTCCTAGTTGCCAAACCCAAAGGCTCTCAGGCTTTATTTTACTTTACTTCTCTGTGGTATATATGCTAAGTCTTTTTCTTTTTTCCTTTAAAACTCCTTCCTTGGTTTAAGAAATATCATCAAGTTTTCCTTCTATTTTTGACCACCCCTAAAAATTGGTCTATACGAGCATTCTGCCCTCCATACCCTTCTGACTCTACACAGGCTTCCTGTGTGATCTCACCTACTCCCAAGTTTGCACAAATCCTAAGCTTTCTACCTATCATAGTTTAAACACACATGCTCCCAACCGAACTTAGCTATTTCTCCTACCTTCCACCCTCAATCTGTTCAGTGAATGGCCATCACCATTTACCCAATCACCTAAGTCAGAAACCTAGATTCCACTTTTTTTTTTTTTTTTTTTTTTTTCCATTATCCAATCAGTCACCAAGAGGTACCTCTCATTTCACCCCTACTGCCAATGCCTCAGCCAGTTTAAGTCTCCATCATCTCTCATCTGGCGTCACCCCTCCCCAGCCCATCCATTTTTCACACTGTGCCAGTGATCTCTCTAAGATGAGCATTTGATCCTGAGCCTTGTAATCACTACACTACATGTTTCCTTTATTCCATCCATCCAGAACTACTTGTTGTTCCATGAACAGACCATGTACTTTCATGCCCCTAAGCATTCTGTTCTCTCTGCCTAGAATACTTCCCCCCCGCTGGCCCCCAGCAAACTCCTCCCTACTCTTCATGATCTATCTGAAGGGTTCCCCTCTACGAAGGCTTCTCATCCTTACTTCATAAGCAGAGTTGGTAACTCCTTATCACCATGAAACTTTGTAAATATTTATTGCAATGATCATTTCTTATTAAACTTATTTATATGTCTATCACTCATTCTAGACCTTAAGTGCCCTGCCATCAGAAACTGTATCTTAACGTCTGTATCAGCATCTAGCAGACTACTTGATAAAAATAGGTGGCTCGATAAATGCTGAACGAATGAATGAATACCATGTACCCATCCAATCAAGCTAAACCAAAATTCTGGAAGCCACCTTTCATTCTTCCTTCTCCACTCCCAAATGCCAATTGGTCATCAAGTCCTGTTGATTCTATCCCCTAAACAGCTCTCAAATTCATCCCCCTCCTCCCCATCTTAATGCCACAGCCCTAGTTCAGGCTCCACTACCCCATACTTGAACTAGATTTGCCCCCCTCCAAACCACTCTCCGCACTAGTGCTGGAATTTTTTTAAATTTTTTTATTACAAAAATAATACATTCTTGTAAAAAATTCAAATACAGAAATAAAAGCACAATACCCCACCCAGTAGACACACAAGCATATAGCCCCCTCCCCTCCAATCCCACTCCCCAGAGGTTATCACTGTGAACAGTTTTGTGTATATCCTTTCAGACCTTTTCCTTTGCATGTACACGTATATATAAACACATATAAATACACACACATGGGTTTTGTCATTTACAAAAACGGTATCACACTTGTTACATGATTGTTCAATTTTTCTTCATTTAATATACAGAAAATTTCTAAAACACAAATCTGATTATATCACTCCACTAGAGCGCCTCATTTCTCATAATATAGAATTCACATGCAGTAGCATCAAATTCAAAGCTCTTGACGATATGCTTCCTATCCATCTTTCAGTCTCATCTCTGGCCATTCCAGCATTTGAGGGACTGGAACATAAACCACCTTAAATCCTTTCTGGAACACGGCAGGTACAAACAAACAAACAAACAAACAAACTAGGAACACACTCTGCCATTTCTGGAGTTCGGCCTTTTCACTTCATGTTACACTCTGCCTGGACTTTTCCATCTGGCAAGCTCCTAATAATTCTTCAACAATCAGCTTAAAAATTACCTCTAGGAAGACTTCCCTGACTTTTTCAGACATGATCACTCCTCTATTTTCCCCTATACTTTATATCTAGCTTCTTAATTGCACTTCTCTCACAGTACTGTAATGATTTATTAACATGTCTTGAATTCCACTCCCCCTCCCCCAACTTGATGGTGATATTGTTCAGTGAAAGGAATGCGTCTTATTTAATTTTGCATCCCAAGGTTTTGATGGAATGCTTACCATGGAGCAGATGCTCAGTAACGAATCTGTTGAGGATTTTATGATTCTAGGAACATTTACTGAGTACCTACTCTGCACAGAACCATATCCTGAGCATGAAAGGAAACAGAAGACACAGTCTTTGCCCTAAGGAACTTACCATTTCCCTACCATTTCCCCTGGGGGGGGAGGGACAGAACACATTTACATGGCAACATATCATTTCTGACATATAGGCTGTTTCAAAGATTTACAGTTATTTGCCTCCAATCCATCTAGGAACAAGGCAGTGTATAATCAAATACATAATAAAATAATGGGCAGTTCAGTTTGTCCAAGAGGTTTATGCTTTTAGTGTGGCACAGAGTCCACCAGAATCCAATTCTCTGTCCCAGCAGAGGGGCTGTCCCCTGTTCCAGCCTGCACATTAGAAAATTGAGATGATACCATGCTTGGAAATTTTCTAATACATCAAGAGGACATAAAGTTATTAGTTCTTTCATGATTTCTCTTCTTTCCCCAGGAAAGAATGATACTAAGAGCAATAAATGGAGTTAAAGGGGGCACTGGAGAAGGAGAAGATTGCTCTCTGTTAGTGGTAGGGGGAAGGGGGTTGCTTGGTTTTAAATCAAAGGGTGGCACTGCCCCAGGAAGATCAGGAGAGGTGATTTTTTATCATTTACTTACTTACTAATTTTTAAAGGCTACGGTACTAGTTAATCTGGTGATTTCAAGATCAGACACTGTACAAATATAAACAAATGGGGGAAAGGTGAACCACCTAGGCTGGAGAACAGGGAAGGCTGACCAAGGAGGCCCAAAGGAAGCCTCATTCATCAGAGTCCAAGTCACTGTCCCCAGCAATGGAGTGGAAATCCTCACTGTCCTCCTCGTCCTCTGACAGGTGGACCTGGCTTAGTACGCTCGGCCCAGAGCGCTGCTCTTCCTCCTCCTCATCTTCTTCCTCCTCTGATACCTCATACCCACCGATGCTGCTGAAGCTTGTGTCTTGGGTGTTCGACTTGGGATCAGGCTCCTCATAGCTCCCATAACTGAGAAGAGAAACATGTCATCTCTCAAGCTCGGACACCATCCTCTAGCTGACCAGTCCCGTTCTTGGTGCCACCAAGGGATCAGCCCATCTCACCTCCCCTGGACACTAAAATGACAGTTCTGGACTGTTCTACAGGTCCCTGAGAGAAAAATGATCCTATTCAAAAACATCAACTTGCCAACTTCATATACGCAAGAATCTGAATGAAAGAAACTCCCCTACACCCGAACAACACACTGCCAACTTACATGACCATAAATGCTCTGAGAGCCTCATAGTTTCGTCTGCCACTTACAGCTTCACTCATCTACATATCCAATTAGTCAACAGTCCTGAAGATTCTACCTTTTCAATATATCTTGTCTCTATCCCCTCCTTTCCAGCCCTATTCTGCCTGCCTTGGCTTAGTCCTTTGTCATCCCTGGCCGCCTGCACCACTGAAATCAGTCTTTATGCCTCCAGTCTTGCTCTCCCCCAATTAATTCTTCACATTTCTGCCAGAGTGCTGTTTATTTTTGTTTGTTTGTTTATTCTTAATTTTACTTAAAAAAAAACACAAGTAATGCACGTTCACTGGTTAAAAAAAAATTAGAATATACACCAGAAAAAAAGAAAAAAAAAAACACCAATAACTCTACCACCCAGAGATAATCTTTTGGTATATGACCTTCCAAATTTTTTTCTATGCACTTCACTTTGATGCTTAAACATTTCCTTTTTATTTACAAAATTGGAATACTCTATATACTCTTCAGGAATCTGCTTTTCCACTAATGTTTATAATGAACATCTTTCCATGTCAATAAACATACATCTATAGCATCATTTTAATAGCTGCATGGTATTCCACTGTATGGCTGTAACATGATTTATTTCACAGTCTCTCACTAGAACATTTAAGCTGTCTTCAATTTTCCCACTATGAGAAACAATGCTGTGATAAACATCCTTGTACAAACATCTTGATGAAGGTATTTTATTGTTCCCATGGAATAACTTCCTAGATATGGAATGTGGGGGCCAAAGGGGATGCACGCTTTTTAAGTTTCTGATTTATAATGATAAATTGCTGTATCTCTCTCACCTACCCCTTTCGATTTACATTACCAACCAGTCATTTCAGAATGTCTTTTTCCTCATGCCTTTTCCAACACTGGGCATTATAATTCATTTTAATCTTTGCCCATCTTATAGGTTAAAAAATTGCATTTCATTGTTTTATTGCATTTCTTTGATTCTTAGGGAAGCTAATTTTTCATATATTTATTGGCCATTTGCATTTCTTTTGTAAACTGTTAATTCATGGCTTTTGCCCATCTTTCTTTTGGGGCACAGAGCAACCTTTCCAAAATACAGATCTGATCAAACTACTCTCATTCAGTGTTTGCCCCAAATTTTCAGGCCCTTCATGATTTGGTCCTTACCTACTTCTTTAAACTGTCTCTATTACACGGATCATGATCAAAACCTCCAGCCACACTGAGCTACTTGCATTCTCTAGAAGTGTTTCATGTCTCTGTGTCATCATACACGCTGTTCTTAGTCTCTGGAATGTCCTTCACTTCCTTTTTCATTTAGCTGATTCCTATTCTGATTCAGCTCAGTTTCTCTAACCAGCTCCCCTACTCCACTCCTACCCAAGTCCCAGAAAAATCCTGTCGTTGCCTATCACAGCACTTTTCTTGTTACACTGTGATCATCATCTGTTTGCCTGTTTTAGATTTCCCACTAGACTGAACTCCCTGAAGCAAGGACAACATCCTTGCTTTTGTACTTGTAAATATTTGCTGGATGAATAGACTCTTAACTGCTTTCTGGATACCTGTGGCTTAGATGTATCATATGTACCTTAAATCCAACATGTCCACAGACAAATTCATTTTTTGCCTGCTTTCCCACTCCATCTAATACCTGTTTTTCCTCTTTCTTCTCTCAGTGACATTCCCATTCATTACATATCTAATCTCCTTACCTCCTAAATCCCATTGATCTACCCTGTGAACAGCTCTTGAATATGTCCCTTCCCTTTCTTCCACTCCTAACAGATTCTAGCTGAATTCCTTATCACTGCCCTAGAGTTATTGAACACACAAATTTGATGTTACTTTCTTTTCCTTAAAGTGATGATTCCCATTAACCACAATCCAAATGTCTTAGCATACCAGTTAAGGTCCTCTACAGTATAATCCCTTGCTACTTCTAGAGTCACAACGCCCAGCAACCTCCCTTCTGTCTGGAATTTACTTTGCTATATTTCTGTGCCTTTGAACATACTGTTCCATCTCTAAGGATCTCCTCACCTGCTGCCACTTATCTACTTAGTAGACTCCTATTCATCCTGTAAGGCCCAGTTCAAATGTTCCCTCATCTGTGACACTTTCCCTGATTACTCCAAGCAGAGCGAGATACTCCCTCCTCAGTGGTGACTTGGCACTTTGTACTTAACCTATGCTATGTAGCTCTTATCACACTGTATTTGTAATAATTTTGTTGTATCAGTCTCTTCCACTAGACTGTGAGCTCCTCAAGGGCAGGATATGTCTTGCTCCTCTGTGTATCCCCAAGGGCCTAGCACAGTGCCTGGCCCTAGCAGGTGCTCAGGAAATGTTTGATGGATGAAAGTAATCTGATGCTGGGCCCTCTGACATCATAGCTGGGCACTGATGCCACAGCCCTGTAGCATGTTGCTACCGATTACCTGATGTTGCTATCCTCCAAACCATGAGAAGCCTCCCCACCGTCTCCCTCATAGGACATCATGCTTTCTTCATTTTCCATGCCCATCCTTGTGTTCTCCTGAAGCATGCGGGGCTGTTTGGGTCTTATCCCACCAGATCCCACATCAGAGTCACTTCCACTTTCACTCAGCTGGATAGCTGTGAAAAGAGACAGATCCTGAGATAAGTTTGACAAAGAATTAACATCTTTGGCTTAGTCTTCCAGAACTAGTTAATCCCATGCATCTACAGAGGCATCTTGCCTGGACTCCTCACCTCAGAGGATTGCCTAGGGTCAACATTGACAAGATCTGTAGTTTGGAAAGAGAATTAAAAAATCATTTCCTTTTTCCATTTCAGTGCTATCTATCTGTTCTTTTTCCCCCCATCATCTCCTCCTATACTCATCCCCTGCCATTGCCATTAATCCACAAAAAAATCCCAAAGCAGGATCTTTTTTCTTCATTTTCCTTCCCTATTGCCACATATAACACTTCTATCTCGTTTTTATCAAGTATTCAAATCAAAACTGCTGCTTTGGCATTGCCTTTTTGACTGTCATCTTTTGTACCTTCTGTGTTGTACTTTTTCACCTCTTCTAAGACTAATGAATTTGATCAGCCTATGAGTGACTGCTCAGTACCCTGAGGTCTATTAATGGGACTTCAATAAAAGAGCAGTTTCTGGTAACAGCATATGTGGCCCAGAGCTTCCTCCCAAGTCCTGAGGGTGCCATGGTGAGCTACGTACCAGAGAAAGGGTTATCTCCTTCTTCATCACTCCCGGCATCTTCCTCATCATCTTCTCCTTCAGACATAAGCAAATCCTCATACAGGACACTGGCTTGAGGCTGTTGCACAGTTCCCTCCTCTTCATCTGCAAGATCACCATCTGCATCTTCACCTTCCTAAATGAGACCAGTTGAGGATCAAAGTCCCATTAATCGACCAAGTAAAAGACCAGAAGCCACCACCAGCCACACCCCCCTTGCTGCCTTACAAGAAGTTACATAATTTTGGTGGATAGATTTGTTTAGCTGGTTCTTAAAGTCAGATTGGGCCTCACTATGGAGACCTTCTGATAGCGCCTGGGGATTTGGCCTGTCCTGTACTACTGGGGCTCCTACCATATAAGGGTATAATGTAACCATAAGCTTTCTGTAAGCATACTCACTGGGGCTGGAGTCTTAGGTTTCCCATCCTCCTCCTCATCATCATACCCTTCAATATCTACATCAGAGTCTTCCTCGCCCAGCCTACCTCGGCCCTGGTGCATCTGAGTAAGGAACACAAATAGCACATCATTGAGGGACGTGCCAGTAGGAGGAGTCAACCAAGGGCTCTCACTCAGGACCGATGCTCCTCCCTGATATCCCAGCCAACCCCACAGCTAGTGGGGGCTGTTTACACAGCTCAAGGCATGTGTATTTTCCCCCATTCATTCTTTGGAAATCACAGGTAGGGTTAAAAAAAACAAACAAACAAAAACCCAAAGAACAGGAAGGCCTTAGTCTACTATTACTGTATCATCACAAGGAGACTCCTCCTTTCTAAACCAAGCTTTCCCTAGCTTGTGTTGAACTCTTTGGGACAGAAAAACCCTTCTGGATTTTGTACTCTCCAGTGGAACCCTGACTGAGATCAGCTGATAAGAGTTCTGGCTTCAGATCAGGAGTATCTGCTGATACCTCTATTAAAAACTTAATTTTAAAAATAACTTTAATTTAGATAACTCATATACAGTAAAGTAGCAGGGCAATTATTTTGAACTCTGTCTCTGAATGCAGTTGGTCTTTCTAGTCACCTGTCAGGCTGCTGTGATGCCTCACACACTTTTCACACTTGTACCTTCCCTTAAGTTCTGCTGTGCCTGACTCTGCCCATGGTGACAGAGAGAAGACAATGCCAGTCATGCGGCCTGCCACCGTCCCACCTTGAAATCACATTTCCAGGCCTTCATTCCCAGGGCCAAGGGGTCCAATCATCATCCTTGACACATGTCCACACATCACCACCATCACTCCCCCATCCCCTACCCCCAAGCATACTACCAATCTCACAAGAAGAATATCCTACCTGTGTCACCTGCTTTTCTGGAGTGGCAGTGGGAATATCCAGGACAGACATATTGCTCTCATCTTGAAATACAGAGGCATCTCGAGACATACTGAGGGATGTGTTGGTATCATACAAATCAGGAGGCTGTGGCACAAATCATACAACTTAGCTTCTATTTAGTAAAGGGAGCAAGAAATACAGAGAACTCCTCTTTAGAGTATTCACTGCAGAAAAAGGTCATGCAGAACAATCCATTTAAAGAGAAAACATAGTTTTGACATAGTTTTATGGACAGGTTTTTGGGAATCTCACAAATGTTGCTCATTCTAGCAGAGAGGCATCTGATGTATATGATCAGAAGCCTGAAGCAGAAAAGCATCAAAGCTATGGGACAATTCTATGTCCTAACAGCCTTTATGGTCAATAACCTAATTTCTTCTAAGCCTTGTTTTATTGTTTTTAGGCCCAGGGCTTCATACCAGTGCCATTTGGATTGTTTGGTTTGGAGACATCTAATAGAAAATGGGATAAAGAAATTTCAGTTCCAACCAGAGCATGGAATGGGGTAAGAGCTTATGAGCTCACCAGAGGATGCTACGAGGCAAAATGGCATGGTGAAAAACCATGGACTTTGGAGTAAACTGCCCTGGGTTTGAGTCCTGGCTCTACCATTTGCTAGCAGAGTAACTTTAACAAATTACTTAATTTCTCTAAGCCTTGATTTCCTCAACTGTGAAACACGGATGATAATGTCTACCTCACAAGGTTGTTTGGGAGAATTAAGAGATGTGTATATGCTCCTTACCCAAGGAGCATATCCTTCCTTCTTCCCTCTCCTAAAGAGAACAGGGATTTAAAAAATGGACTATTCAGTGAAAGGAGGGCAGGAGGGACTAAAAAAGAACAGGCTGTTAAAGTAGGAAAGCGTTCTCTAAAAAGCTGGCTAAGGGCAGAAGTATTATGCGGCTATTAAAAAATGTTTTCAAAGACTATTTAATGAAATAAAATGCTCATGATATAATGTGAAGCGAAAACAAGACACAAAATCATAATGACCAATTTCACTTTAAAAATGTGTCTATAAACGCACACGTACACGCATTACAGATTTGAAACATGCCAAAATGTTCACAGTGGTTGGTTCTTTCTGACTGGTGGACTTGATTTTAGGTAACTTATTTATTCTGTATATTTTCCAATGTGTCCCAGTGAACATGTTACTTTTATCAACAAAAAACCCACGTGTGTTACTTTGTTGTTGGTTTTGTTGTTTTTAAAGCAAACAAACAAGGCTGACTGGGAACAGGGTTTTGGAGAAAGAGAGGCAAAAAAGAATTCAAAGCATTACACTGCAAATAAACTAGTTGTGGAACAAAAGAAGAGAAAATCAGGGAATGAAACGCTATGTGGGAAAATGTAAAGCGAGCAATTTTAGAGAAAGTGTTAAGCTGAACGTATGGTGCAATACAAGCTGGGTAGAAACAGTTGAGTGAAGATACATTATTGATTACCACCATTTAGAGCTGGAAGTAAAGTACGATTACTGTCATGTTTCTACACAACAAAATTGTATTATGACAGGTTAAACTTACACAAACACACTTTAATAGCATTTGGGTTTGAGAGTAGTAATGAGTAAGGACAATCACTCATGCGCATCTTCCTCAGGTTTATAAGTAATGCACTGGGCTTACTAATTTAAAACGTGTATATATGAGCGAAGGCAATGATCAGAGAGTGAACTGGAATAATGAAGAGGCAATACCTACACCCTACTCCTCATAGGAGATCCTCTTAACTGCACAAAACAACAGCTACTGCTCCTGAGGGAGAACAGTTGCCAGGTTTTCCTCGCCATTTGAGATAGTTGGGAGGGGAAGGGAAGAACGGAAGATGGCTTCTGGGTCTAAGGCTCTGACTCACCAAAGGGCTAGCCTTAGGCTGTCACAGAGCAGAGCAAACCACACGCCACTCAGTAGTTAGACTCGCCTGGGGAATGATGGCTAAAACCCAGGCTTTAACTTACCACAAAGGGTCTTGCGGAAGCTGTGGGCCTATTAGCAAATAGGACCTTCCTGGGCAACATCACTCACCCAAGCCCCCTTGACCCAATCTGCCCACACACTCCAAGAGCCTTTCCTTGTTCTGGGCCTGGAAGAAGTATCTTAGGGCTCTTTATACTTGGCCCCTCAGTGGCCTAGGTTTTGGGGTGAAAGAGAGAGTAAAAGATAGATAGGGAGAGTGCATGAATGAGATATAGACAGCAATTATCCAACAGAGATCACACAGGTTGCATTATTAGTTCAGAGTGAAACCTGAGCAGAATGGAAAAACGTTTTCCAGTGGGAATTGGGAGAAATCTGCATTAGAATATTTGGTTAAATTTGAAAGGGCCTCTGAGAATCCTGTAGGTGACTTTCATACAGATAAGGAAATAAACATTTCCTGAATGTCTACTATGTGCTGGGCAAATGACCTTGTTTAATGTTTACAACAATCTTGAAAAGTACACTTTAGAGAAACGGAAACTGGATTAGAGGGGTTAAGTTAACTTCCCAAATTCACAAAGCTAGATAGCAGCAGAGCTAAGACTCAAACCCAGGACTGTTTTATACCAACCTTCATGTACTTTCCACTTTACCACAGTGCCTCCAATACAGTTATATTCTGGTAAGTCTTATTTTTCAAATATACCAGCCCTCTAAGAGTATAGTATAGATGAAAGAGACTCTTAGTATATTCAAGGGTCAGATCCGAAAGACTAAAAATTTCTTATTAATCTTGCTCTCTAGTCTTTGAAATGAAAATTGAAGAACATTATAAAACATTACCTGTCTTCATTTACGGGGAGAGTGAGTCAATCCAGGAAAATGGGTGACATCTGAGCTACACTGAGATATCTCAGAGGGAATGAGTAATCAGGCATCTATAAGGCACAGGAACAATGTGGCCCATGTCTATACTCTAGGGATGTCCTAGAACCCCAATGCATGAGGCAAGGGAGCTCCAGAGACTCAAGAGAATGCCTTTGGCTATGGTAGTCAGGAATCTGGTATTCCTAAATACTGCCTAAACAACTAAGACCCCACCCCATTCATTCATCCCATATCTGTCTCTTCTGGATTCAACAAGGCTACCAAGACCCACGGCCCTCACTCACCTTAGCCTTTGAGAAGACAAGAAAGCACACGAAAGGCATATGAAGAGGAAGGACAGAGAAGAAGGGTATCTCAGTAAATACATCTGTTAACATGCTCCCAAGTTCCCAAACCAAAAAGAAAACTGTAAGAGGAAGCTTCTAGTCCTCAGACTCACCTGAGGTGTGTAAGGCCCTGGGGTCATTGGGTCCAAGCTTTCTAATTCTGCTTCCTCCAAAGCTGCTTCTTTAGCTGTGCAAATATCCTTCTCAAGTTGAGTCAAATGCTCATCATACTGAGAAATAAAGAAAATTAGTGAATTCATTCAACATTTGTTTTAGACACTGGGGATACAAAAGTTGTAAAAGGAGCAAATGAAAATCCTTGTCTTCGAGGAGCTTCTATTCTAGTGGCAGGACACATATGGTAATTAAAGTAAATAATTACATAGTTTATTAAAAACATTTAGTGCTAGGTAAGAAAATAAAGCAGGGAAGGAAATAAGGGATGTGGGTTGAGGTTTGGGGTGGGATATTACGTTTTAAAACAGGATAGGCAGAGAAGGCCTCTTCATCACTCTAGGGAACAAAGGGATTCCAGAAAGCTAGATCCTAAGGGGACCTCCTCTTTACCACTTACCTCAGTCAATGTCTGGTAACAGACGTTCACAATCTCCTGAGCAGTCTTGGTATACTGACTTTCAGGCCCTAAAAATGAAGAGAATGCCATTACCTTTGCAGACTTCAGTTCCAGAAATTTACATTGTCACCAGTGGTAGTGTCCCATTATCCTAGATCCAAAGAATCATGCTTCAGCTTTAACTTGGACTCTTGCTCTACTTTTGGAGGTGGAAAATTTCAAATACATACAAATACAGAGACACTAATAAAATGAACTCCCACGTACCCATCCATTACTCAGTGTCAATGATTATCAATACATGGTCAATCCTGTTTCATTTACACCAACTTTGACACTTCCCAAATTATTCTGAAGCAAATTCCAGCATTTCATTTCATCCATAAATTGTTCAGTATGTGTCTTTAAGGACTCTTTAAAAAAATAACTATGTATGATACTATAATGGTAGATACATGTCACTATACATCTGTCAAAACCCACAGAATGTACAATACCCAGAGTGAACCCTAATGTAAACTATGGACTTTGGGTGATAATGATGTGTCAATGTAGGTTCATTGATTGTAACAAATTTACCAACTTAGTGGGGGACGTTGATAACAGGGGAGGCTGAGCACGTGTAGGCGCACAGGGTATATGGGAACTCTCTGTACCTTCTGCTCAATTTTGCTCTAAACTGCTCTAAAAAATAAAGTCTATTTAAAAAAGAAAAACCAACTGTATTACACCTAAAATAGTTAACAATAATTCTTTAATATTATTAAACAGCCAGTCAACATTCAAATTTCCCCAACTGTTTTACAAATGTTCTTTTACATTTGATTTTTTGGAATCATAATCCAAATAAGGTCCACACACTGCATTTGACTGATGTGTCTCTTTAAGATACTTTAATCTATTAGGTGATTCTTAACCAAACTACACAGCTCCCCATACAGTTTTTGTCACAAGTTGCAAACTGGTGGCTTGCAGGTCAATCCAGTTTTATTTGGCTCACAAAAAAATCAGTTCAGGTGGTGATCGTTTCATAATGTGCAGAAATGTCAAATCATTGTATTGTACACCTGGAACTAACATACTGCTGTAGGTCAATTATACTTCAATTAAAAAAAATCACTTCAGTTTGTGAAAATGGATTGAGCTGTGCACTCATAATATATACTTTTCTGTACGTAAACTATACCTCAATAAAAAGTTAAAAACAATCTTAGTTGGCAACATTTAACAATCAAGAGATTTCATATAAAAACCCAAATGTCTGGCTTCTCTTAAAAAAGTGAAAGATGTGGCAACACAGGGTTAGCATTCTCATAATGCACCGATGGGCTGGATCTGAGTAGCAGCTGTCCCTTTTAGATAAGGCATGTGTTTCCCAGGTTACGTTGGTCCCTACCAGGTCTGCTTAACTCATTTACGCCTGGACCCTGAAAACATCTGACTTTTTATTCCCTGCCTTAAGTGCTTTATAATAGTCTTTAACATACTGTTCATTCACCTACTCATTCATAAAACATTTTTGAGTACCTTCTAGGCGCCAGGCACTAGACACAGAAAGGAGTAAGATATAGACCATATCCTCAAGAAGTTATGGTCTAGCACAGTGAGATAGACTATAAACAAATGGGGCAATACAATGCAGTGAAAAAATCTATACAGGGCTCAGTAGAGGCATAGAGGAGGAAGTGGCCAATTCTGGGATGTAAGAAGGAAAGAAGAATTAGGAAAGGCTTCACAGAGGAGGTGATGCTTGAATTAAATCTACTATTTATCAGGATGTAAAGGATAAAAAATATACCACGTGAAGTTTTCGTGCTGTAACTACTCTGATTATTGCAAGCTATTATACAAATAAATAAGTCTCCTTCAGTTAAAATCTCTCACAAGCATAGGTCATCTGTTCTTTTTTTTTAATTAATTAATTAATTTATTTATGGCTGCGTTGGGTCTTTGTTGCTGCGCGCGGGCTTTCTCTAGTTGCGGCGAGCGGGGGGCTGCTCTCTTCGTTGCGGTGCGCAGGCTTCTCATTGCAGTGGCTTCTCTTGTTGCGGAGCACGGGCTCTAGGCGCGCGGGCTTCAGTAATTGTGGCACTCGGGCTCAGTAGTTGTGGCTTGTGGGCTCTAGAGCGCAGGCTCAGTAGTTGTGGTGCACAGGCTTAGTTGCTCCGCGGCACGTGGGATCTTCCGGGACCAGGGCACGAACCCGTGTCCCCTGCATTGGCAGGCGGATTCTTAACCACTGAGCCACCAGGGAAGTCCCAGGTCATCTAGTCTTTATAAAAGATAAGTAAAGTTGTGTCCTCACACAAGCTGACTGTGCCAAACACAAACCAGAAAGAAAACGCAGTCAACCAAAAGATATTCAGGACATGTAGAAAGACAGCCAGAGCTGGCTCACAGTCAAGAATAGTTTGAGTGATAAGAAGACCGAAGCTGAAGTTTCTGAGTTCTAATCTTCTAGGGCCACCAGTAGGTTGGTCCTCAAAGTACTGACGGAGACAGACTGCAAAAGTTATCAGACAAGCTTTCATGTTGATAGAAATACATGATGTTAGAGAAAACAGGCTGCATACAGGTTAGAGCCCTCCTTCACCAAGCCAGTACAACATCAGCTTATTGCAGTATCCTGGCTCTTATACCTACCTACCTGACTCATCGCTCAAATTCCAGCCTATAGATTAAGAATTCAGCTCTTCAGTTTTGAAACCTAAACATAAACCAACCCTTTCAATATCTCAATGCTCTCATAATACAAGGAAAAATTAGTTTTATACATTTGCAAAGTTTTCTCTTACTTTAAACCATTTAAAAGATGTGACCTCTTCGTCGCCCATTTTCTTTGCAACACACAACTCTAAATAAATACCCACGGGCTTCCCTGGTGGCGCAGTGGTTAAGAATCCGCCTGCCAATTCAGGGGACACAGGTTCGAGCCCTGGTCTGGGAAGATCCCACATGCCGCGGAGCAACTAAGCCCGTGCGCCACAACTACTGAGCCTGAGCTCTAGAGCCTGCAAGCCACAACTACTGAAGCCCATGCGCCACAACTACTGAGCCTGAGCTCTAGAGCCTGCAAGCCACAACTACTGAAGCCCGTGTGCCTACAGCCCGTGCTCCGTAACAAGAGAAGCCACCGCAATGAGAAGCCCATGCACCCCAACGAAGAATAGCCCCCGCTCGCTGCAACTAGAGAGAGCCCGTGTGCAGAAACGAAGACCCAATGAAGCCAAAGATAAATAAATAAATAAAATAAATTTATATTAAAAAAAACCTAAAAAAATAAAATAAATACCCACTAATAAAGCCCCCAGAATATAAAAAAATACACTTACTTATATAGCTGAGATACTTCTCTGTGTGTTTTGATTACTAGCTGTGTCTGTTCTCAGTTTTTCACAGTCCATGCTCTCAAGAGCTACAAGGGTTTCAGCTATTTAACTCTATTACTCTACTATATGCAAAGTGGCACTGAAGTATAATATTTCGGATGAAAGATGGTGGTGGAGTTGGCAAACCACTGTTAACACCACCAAAAAAGGATAAAAATACACAGATATTTTCTTAACCCTACCTATACCGGAAATTCTTTATTTATTTGTTTGTTCATTTATTTATTTATTTATGGCTGCATTGGGTCTTTGTTGCTGCACACGGGCAGTGAGCGGGGGCTACTCTTTGTTGTGGTGCGTGGGCTTCTCATTGTGGTGGCTTCTCGCTGCGGAGCACGGGCTCTAGGCGCACAGGCTTCAGTAGTTGTGGCACGCGGGCTCAGTAGTTGTGGCTCGCGAGCTCTAGAGCACAGGCTCAGTAGTTGTGGCGCACGGGCTTAGCTGCTCCACGGCATGTAGGGTCTTCCTGGACCAGGGCTTGAACCCATGTCCCCTGCATTTGCAGGCGGATTCTCAACCACTGTGCCACCAGGAAAGTCCCTATACCAGAAATTCTTGAATGGAGTGGTAATGAGAGAGATCCATGAACCTCCTGAAACTGTAAACAGAATTCTGTATATAATACATATTTTTCTGAGTAGAAGATCCATAGTTTTCCATCAGATTCTCAAAGGGGTCCATAACCATCTGCATAATGCTAAAAATATTGCTCTATATTCTGCAGCAATCAGGTGCTTACTAAAAGTAGGATGATCAGGGCTTCCCTGGTGGCGCAATGGTTGAGAATCCACCTGCAAATGCAGGGGACATGGGTTCAAGCCCTGGTCCAGGAAGACCCCACATGCCGTGGAGCAGCTAAGCCCGTGCGCCACAACTACTGAGCCTGTGCTCTAGAGCTCGCGAGCCACAACTACTGAGCCCACGTGCCACAACTACTGAAGCCTGCGCACCTAGAGCCCGTGCTCCGCAATGAGAAGCCACCGCAATGAGAAGCCCGTGCACCGCCATGAAGAGTAGCCCCCGCTCGCCGCAACTAGAGAAAGCCTGTGCACAGCAACGAAGACTCAACGCAGCCAAAAATAAATAAATAAACAAACAAATAAAAGTAGGATGATCAGCTTTAAGTTTCACAGCTTAGGAAGAAAAGAGTCATCCAGTGAAAAGACATACACAGACAACAGGGCCTCTGCGGGAATAATAAAGATACTGTGGTTACTGTGGGGGGAAAAAGAGGAGGCAGAAACTGAATTCCAATTTCCCGGTCCCTAAAGGATTACTATACAGAAAATCAGAATTTATGAAGAGTAATTTCCAGGATGACATGAAAATCAATGTGAAAGATAAAACCGCCTATGAATTATCACTGTGCCCTACAGGAGAACAAGTGACCCATTTGCAAAAATGTATGTTTTTCTGAATATATTTTGTTTTTCTTCTCTCTCCTTATTTAGTAAATCATGGCAAAGGAACTGTAAATATCAAAGAAATATATTTATATTTATACTTTGCCTCATTCATAAGGATTGGCAGTAGCCTACAGAATCACATGTAATTCAAATCAAATGTCCTTAAATAGTGATAATTCCAATGACAGCTTTGGAAAGTTGATATTCCACCAAAATCAAAGAAAATTCCTTTTGTCATTTCTAAGTTAATTTCCCTCTTTAGTAATGTCAGGAGAAGAGAAGAAAGTTACAAGCTTTGTGGTTCCAGTCAGAGAGGGAAAACAAGTATTATTGCTATCTAAAAGGTTTCAGAGAAAAATACCAGTTGAGTTGGTGAGCAGTCCTGCACAACCAAGAGAAGGGGGTTTGTGATCACTTCTAAGCTCCTATTTCCTTTGAGAACATTTCCACAAATACTAAAAATAACCTTCCTCCTAAGAAGATAAGCACTGTGCCAAAACAAGCATAAATTATTATCCTGACAGTGAACGGTGTGGGGGATATGCATGTGTTGCAATGTGAATCATTAAAATTAAAAAATAAAATCTCAGTAGCAGTAGAAAGCTTTAAAAAAAATCAGTGCCAGATTTAAAAAGAAAAAAAGGAAAAATCTGCACAGCTAATTCCTAAAGAAACTAGAACTACTAAATTCAATTATGCATAGTCCACAGATCCCAAAAAAGATGAGCTTGGGCTCTCCCAATTCTTAGATATTTATCTCAAACTAGGTCCAGAAAAGGTAAAAAGAGAAGTGAATCTAACCTTTCAGACTGTAGCTAGGCTCTTTACATTAGGTATGACGTAGATCAAATGCAAATTAAGATGTTTAGTTTCCAAGATAAAAGGTTTGAGCTCTCAAACCATTGTAACAGAACTTTACTCAGAATCAGGACTAGAAACTCAAGAAGCTAGAAAATCCAGAGGGGAACTGGGGTAATAAATCTCACTGGGCATGGGTAGGATCTACATTCAGGACCTACCTCGTTAAAAGTCCCAAAGAACGTTAAAATACTTTTTTCCCCCAAATGGACCATTCCATTTAGCAACTTAAAAAATACATACATAGCCTTAGCTAAACACACTCATCTCATATTTCTACAACAATTAGAAAAATAACAATATAGACAATTCAAAACACCTTTTCTTGAAGAATAAAATTTATAACAGCCTAACTCTTCATTTTTAAGTACTTACTGTAAGCCAGGTATAGTGCTAGGCTCTGATGATACAAAGATACAAAAATAAAAAACAGAACAAAACAAACAAAAAACAAGAGATAAGTCCTTGTGCTTGATGCCCTTTCAAGGCTTCATGGAAGATAAATATACACAAACTCATAATTTCAATAACATACCAAGCACTAAGGGATCGTAGAGAAAGTAGCAACTGTGTCAGAGAATGAGGCAGTGTTAAAGAACACTTCTTTGAAACTGTTTTCATCAGGTCAACAGTGATATGCTAACTGCCAAATCCACTCAACATTTTTCAGACTCAACCCTAGAAGTGCTATGTTACATATGCAATTGACGTTCACTTTCCCTTGAAATTCTCTAAGCCCAAGCTTCTACAGCACCACTCTCCACTTTTTCTTGGTACTGCACCTCTTTCTTTGGCCGTTAGTTCATTCAACAGATATTTACTGAGTGTTTACTACGTGCCAAGCATTATCCTACACACTGGGGATATGAGACAGACATGGTTCCTGCCTCCATGGAGCTTACAGCAATCACTTATTAGATTTAGGCCATTTTTCTTTCTGTGCCCATTTTTCTTTCTATACTCTTCACCTACCTCTACATGATGCCAACTGTAATAGCTTATATAGAATAAACACGGGGAAGTTAATATTGATTTATATCCTTCACGGTAATAAGGTTTTTTTTTTTAATTTTTATTTATTTATTTATTTATGGCTGTGTTGGGTCTTCGTTTCTGTGTGAGGGCTTTCTTCTAGTTGTGGCGAGTGGGGGCCACTCTTCATCGCGGTGCGCGGGCCTCTCACTATCGCGGCCTCTCTTGCTGCGGAGCACAGGCCCCAGACGCGCAGGCTCAGTAGTTGTGGCTCACGGGCTCAGTTGCTCCGCAGCATGCGGGATCTTCCCAGACCAGGGCTCGAACCTGTGTCCCCTGCATTGGCAGGCAGATTCTCAACCAATGCGCCACCAGGGAAGCCCGGTAATAAGGCTTTGTTTTGTTTCTCCTGGCACCACAAAAAATACACTGCCTTGACAATACATTACAGAAACTCCTAGGCTGACAGAAAGCCTATTTTTCTATATCTCCTTTTTCTTTTAATAAATAATAATTTTTATTTTCCCAAATGCTGTTTTTGGAAATGTGGGCTTTGTTGTAGCCTTAACACTTTCTGGTGCATATTTGTTTTCTAGCATATTATAATATCTCGCTCACCATAAGTACAGGACTTTCAGTGAGATGATGCCTTGTAACAGATTGCTATATCACTATTCACTAGCTCAATACAGTACATAAGAGAAGAGGGCTAGTAACTTATGGACATCTTATGTCTATTCCCTATCAAACTTAAGCAGATAATGAATTCTTGAACAACAAACAAGTATTCTCACAGAAATGAAATGTCAAAAGACAATTACCACTGGGCAATCTCCCTCTACTTCAACCACAGTATTTATTTATATATACATACACACACACACACACATTTTATTGAGGTATAGTTGATTTATATATTAGTTTCAGGTGCATAACATAGTAATTCAAAATTTTTATCGATTATACTCCATTTAATTATAAAGTATTGGCTGTATTCCCTGTGCCATACAATATATCATTGTACCCTTTTTATACATAGTAGCAGCCACAGTATTTTTTTAAAATTGAAGTACAATTGATTTACAATGTTGCGATAGTTTCAGGTGTACAGCAAAGTGATTCCATTATACATCTATATATATCTATTCTTTTCAGATTCTTTTTCATTATAGATTATTACAAGATATTGAATATAGTTCCCTGTACTATACAGTAGGTCCTTGTTGATTATCTATTTTATATACAGTAGTGTGCATCTGTTAATCCCAAACTCCTAATTTATCCCTCCCCCCACCTTCCCCCTTTGGTAATTGTAAATTTGTTTTCTATGTCTGTGAGTCTATTTCTGTTTTGTAAATAAGTTCTTTTGTATCATTTTTTTAGATTCCACATATAAGTGATATCATACGATATTTGTCTTTCTCTGTCTGACTTACTACATTTAGTATGATAATCTCCAGGTCCATCCCATGTTGCTACAAATGGCATTACTTCATTCTTTTTTATGGCTGAGTAATATTCAATTGTGTGTATGTATGTGTGTATATATATATTACATCTTCTTTACCCATCCATCTGTTGATGGACATTGCTTCCATGTCTTGGCTATTGTAAATAGTGCTGCTATAAACATTGGGGTGCATGTATCTTTTTTTTTTTTCTCGCTGTGCCGTGCAGCATATGGGATCTTAGTTCCCCGACAAGGGATTGAACTCATGCTCCCTACAGTGGAAGCGTGGTCTTAACCACTGGACCACCAGAGAAGTCCCCTTGCATGTATCTTTTTGAATTAGAGTTTTCATCTTTTCCAGATAAATGCCCAGGAGTGGAATTGCTGGATCATATGGTAACTCTATTTTTAGTTTTTTTTTAAGGAACCTCCATACTGTTCTCCATAGCAAGCAGCCACAGTATTTTTAAAAGCAAAGTAGAAATCCAATTTAGATTTTTTTTCCAGAAACATTCAAAATGATATTCAGTTCACTCTTTTGCCTTTTTGAGTCACATATGAACAGATTTTACTTAAACAAGATCACATACTTAGATGAATGAAAAATTGTCCATAATATAATGTCAACTGAAAAACGAAAATTGTAGAACAGAATATATGCTTTCATTTGTCAAAAAAAGAAAAAGTATATGGTGTGTACAGAAAAAGGCCCAGAATGCTTCACACCAAAACTAACACTACTCTGGAGAATGGGATGGGTAAAGGAGAAGGACAGGGAGATTTTTCCTTTTCACTATATACAATTCTATATGGTTTGCTTTTTTTTAATGCACATGTAACTTTTTTATGATGGAAAATTTTAGTTTAAGTTATATACCTGAATTTTACAGAAATAATTTGGCAAAGATTTTAAAACACTGATAATCTCCAGTGTTGGACAGGCTGTAGGGAAACAGGCATTCTCCTTCACTGTTATTTTTATTATAAACAGGTATGGCCCTTTTGGAACACAATTTTAGAACATCTATCGAAATTTCCTACAAAAATATTCCTACAAATGTGCAAGGATATCAATTATGATATATATATATATATATTTATGCTATGGAATGTATTAAAAAGAATGATAGAGATCTCCATGTACTAACAATAAGACAGGATCAGTAAAGATGTCAATTCTCCCCTAATTGATCTATAGGTTTAACTCAATTCCTATCAAAATCCCAGCAAGACTTTTTTGTAGATACAGACAAGATTCTTCTAACATTTACGTGGAAAGGCAAAAGAATAAGAAAACAATTTAGAAAAAGAATAAAGTGAAAGGAATCACTCTACCTGATGATAAGACTTACTACATAGCTACAGTAATCACGGCAATGTGCAGAGGGACAGATAGATACATAGGTCAGCGGAACAAAGTAAACCCAGAAACAGACCCACACATTTAACTGATTTTTTACAAAGGTGCTCACAGCAACTCACTGGAGTAAGAACAGTCTTCTCAACAAACAATAATGGAACAATTGGACATCCACAGGCAAAAAGAAAATGAACCTCAACCTAAATCTCATGCCATATATAAAAATAAATTCAAAATGGGTCATGGGGCTTCCCTGGTGGCGCAGTGGTTAAGAATCTGCCTGCCAATGCAGGGGACACGGGTTCAAGCCCTGGTCCGGGAAGTTCCCACATGCCGTGGAGCAACTAAGCCCATGCGCCACAACTACTGAGCCCACGCGCCACAACTACTGAAGCCCGCGTGCCTAGAGCCTGTGCTCTGCAACAAGAGAAGCCACCGCAATGAGAAGCCTGCGCACCGCAACAAAGAGTAGCCCCCGCTCGCCACAACTAGAGAAAGCCCGCATGTAGCAATGAAGACCCAACGCAGCCAAAAATAAATTAATTAATTAATTTTTAAAAAAAATGGATCATGGATTTAAATGTACAACAATAAGAGAAAACCTTTGTGACCTTGGGTTAAGCAAAGACTTCTTAGAGACATACCAGAAGCACAGTCCAAAAAGAAAAAATTGATAAATTGGATTTCATCAAAATTAAACATTTATGCTCTTCCAAAGTTACTGTCAAAAGACTGAAAAGAAAAGACACAGGCTAGAAAAAAATCTTTGTAAATCATATATCTAGGGACTTCCCTGGTGGTGCAGTGGTTAAGAATCCGCCTGCCAATGCAGGGGACATGGGTTCGAGCCCTGGTCTGGGAAGACCCCACATGCCGCGAAGCAACTAAGCTCGGGCGCCACAACTACTGAGCCTGTGCTCTAGAGCTCGTGAGCCACAACTACTGAGCCTGCGTGCCACAACTACTGAAGCCCGCGTGCTGCAACTGCTGAAGCCTGTGAGCCTAGAGCCTGTGCTCCACCAACAAGAGAAGCCACTGCAATGAGAAGCCCGCGCACCGTAACGAAAGAGTAGCCCCCGCTCGCCGCAACTAGAGAAAGCCCACGAGAAGCAATGCAGACCCAACGCAGCCAAAAAAAAAAAAATCATATATCTAATCATATATCTAATAAAGGGCGTACCTATAAAGAACCCTCAAAACTCATTAATCATAAGAAAACAACGCAATTAAAACCAGGGCAAAGAAATGAACAGACACTTCACCAAAGAAAATATATGGATGGCAAACAATCACATGAAAAGATGTTTAACATCAACAGCCATGAGGGGAATGCAAAGTAAAAACACAATGAGATAGATGAATGAATACAATTTTTTAAAATAGTGGTAATACTAAATACTGCAGAGAAACGATGATTCATACATTGTTGGTGGGAATGCAAAGTGGTATGGGCACTCTGGAAGAGTACAGCAGTTTCTCACAAAACCACACATGCATCTACCATCATATTCTTAAGCATTTATCCCAGAGAAATGAAAATTTATATTCACACAAAATCCTGTACACTAATGTTCACAGCAGCTTTATTCATAATAGCAAAATACTGGAAAACTGAATGTCTTTCAATGATTGAATGGTTGAACAAACTCTAGTGAGATGGAACACTCCTCAACAATTTAAAAAATTAACTACTGACACACACAATAATCTGGATGGATCTCAAGAGAATTATATTTAGTGAAAAAAATCAATCTCAAAAATATTATATTATTCTTTATATAACATGCTCAAGTTTCAAAACTATAGAGATGGAGAAGAGCAAAGAGGTTGCCAGGGAACAAGGAGAACGGTGGGTGCACATGGAGGGACATGGAGGCAAAGGGGTAGCGTCAGGGAGTTCTTTTGTGATGACAGACCAGTTCTAAACCTTGATGGTGGTGGTGGTGGTGTGATGGCATAAAACTGCATAAAACTATACACACGCACAAATGAATATACATTTTTTTAAAGGTGCAAATTGAATAAGGTCTGTAATCTAGTTAATGGTAATGCATAAATATCAATTTCCTGATTTTGATATTGAACCACAGCTATGTAAGATGTCACCATTGGAGGAAGGTGGGTGAAGGGTATATAGGACTCTACACTATTTTTGTAATTTCTTGAGTCTAAAATTATTTCAAAATGGAAGCTTAAAAAAGAGGATCAGGATATATTCATGAGCAAAGAGAGCAACTTACAGAATAATTATCTATAAAAATGAAATTTTTGTAAAAAAAACCCCAAAAGTTAAAAACTATTTATGTGTAATTACTTAACATGTTTTGTATAAGTACAGAAAAAAGTATAGACAGATATACGCCAAACTGTTACCTCTAGGGAATAAAACTATGGGAGATAGGAGCAGGAGGGCAGGAACAAGTGTTTGTTTGTTTGTTTTTCCCAGGAGAAGGATGGATTTACCACTTGCAGCAAGTAAGGAAAACACTGGGGATCTTTCCCAAAGCAGTGTCTCCGGAAGAAGCTTTAATATTTAATTCTATCTATTTCTGTATTGTTTGACCTTTTTGTAAGTATGAATTATTAAAGAGGTCTATCTGACAGGAATGTGAATGATAGGTTAGAAAGAGATAAGTCTAAAGGCTGGGACACTGGCCAGGTGACTACTTATTGTAATAATTTAGGCAAAATATAATGAGGGTTTTAGTGATATGCTGGAAGTTGGGGATTTATTCAAGGGAAAGAATCAAAAATAACTCTGAGGTTTCCAGATGTAGCTACTCAGTGACGCTAGTACCTCATTCAACCCAGATTGGAAACAGTAAAGGAGTGAGTCAAGTAAAGGACAGAGGGAGAAAACTGGAATAGAGAAAGGCTGGAAGAACACTCAGTTTGAAGCATGTTTCAAGTTCCACTGGGACATCCAACAGGAAATGTTCAGCAGGTGGTTGGGATATATATAGATCTTTCCCCAGAATAGAGTTGAGAGTCATCAGGGAAGAGGTAGTAATTGAAGTTGTAGGAACAGGCAGAAGAACATTCAGTAAAGGAGATTGAAAAGGAATGGTCAAAGAGGTAGGAGGAAAGTAAGAGCTGAAAGTTGTTATGAAGCCAATCATACTACAGTTTCAAGGAAGAAATGGTCAGTAATGTCAAATACTGGGGTGAGGTCAAGATAAGGACTTGAAAAGTGCCCACTATACCAGGCAATTATGTAATACTGTTCACTTGGTATGCCGGGCAGGGTAGAACCAGATTAAAGCTAAGTGAGGCATGAATGGCAGGTAAAGAATAGGAGAGAGACGTTACATATTCGTTTAAAAGAAAAAAGAAAAGAAAAGAAAAAAAAAGAAATCCTCATCCATGCTACAACATGGATGGTTGAACCTTGGAAACATTATGCAAAGTGAAATACAAGCCAGACACAAAAGGACAAATATTCTATGTACTGTATGATTCCATTCATATGAGGTACCTAGAAGAGGCAAATTCACAGACAGAAAGTAGAATAGAGGTTACCAAGAACTGGGGGAATGGGAGAATGTGGTGACTGTTTAATGAGTACTGAGTTTCTGTCTGGGATGATGAAAAGGTTCTGGAAATTGACAGTGGTGATGGTTGCACAACACTGTGAGTGTACTTAATGCCACTGAATTGTAAACTTAAAAATGGTTAAAAAAGGTAAATTGTTATGTTGTGTAGATTTTACCATTTTTATGATCAAAAGAGATTTTATTCTCTTCAGTGATGTGAGAGACTTAACCTGTATGTAGGAATACTTATATCTTGGCCCCAATCTAAGGAGAGTCATTGACAAAAAAAAACAAAGAACCTTAATATTTATTAATGGCCAAACTTACAGAGTAGTCTCAAGGACAGACTTAGAAACTAGTATACAGAAATACTTTAAGCATTATATTAACCTATGAACAATACTATTCTTCAAACTGATTGAAACCTTTAGATTTAATAATCACTTTGGGGGCGGGGAGCACATGTACAACAGTAGCAAAACTTTTAAATTAACTAGGAATAGGGACTTCCCTGGTGGTGCAGTGGTTAAGAATCCTCCTGCCAATGCAGGGGAAACAGGTTCGATCCCTGGTCCGGGAAGATCCCACATGCCGTGGAGCAACTAAGCTCGTGCGCCACGACTACTGAGCCCACGCACCGCAACTACTGAAGCCCACGTGCCTAGAGCCCATGCTCTGCAACAAGAGAAGCCACTGCAATGAGAAGTCCGCGCACCGCAACGAAGAGTAGCCCCTGCTCGCTGAAACTAGAGAAAGCCCACGTGCAGCAACGAAGACCCAATGCAGCCAAAATTAAAATAAATTTATAAATAAATAAATTAATTAATTAACTAGGGAAAAACTCAACAAGAAAAAAGTAGATGCTCAATAGCAACAAAAACTATAAAACATATAGAAATAAACAAAAGATGCCTAGAAATTATACAAAAAACCTAGAAGTTTTTGTTGCGGGAGGTAAAAGAAAATGTGAACAAATGAAGAAACATGAGCTCCTAGATGAAGAAACGTATTATTATAAAGATATACACTCTCTTCAAATTAATCCACAAATTAAAATGTCAATATTATCTACCTACCTACCTATCTATTTATGGACAAGATGGAATCTAACAAAAATGATCCTAGAGTGTATTTAGGATACTTGGGTGAAGACAGTCTAGCAGAGGAATTTAAAATTATAAAGTCTGAATGATGATCACAGTGATACTATCTGGTGGTAACAGTGCAGATTGGATAAACAAACACATAAAACAAAATAGAAAGCTCCAAAATAGGTTCAAGAATATATATAAGAATTCAGTATATGATAAAGGTGGTATTTTGTACTAATGTAGAAAAGGATAGTCTATTCCATAAATACAACTTGGACACTGGCTGATCCTTTGGAAGAGAAAATAAGTTAGATATTTACCTTATACCTTAGATTCTATTTATAAAAATCAATAAACATTCAAACGTTTAAAATGTTATATGTATTAGAAAAAAATACAGTTGGATATCTTGGGGGTAGGGAAGGTCTCTTAAACAATTATACCAAAGATAGAAATCATAAAGGCAAAGACTGATAAATGTAACTACATAAAAATGAAGTTTCTGTATGTCAGAAAATACCATAAACCTAAAAGACCTCTGGGCATGATAGAGTAACTGCTATTGGACTAGTCTTCCCACTGTAACCGGAAAACTGGAAAAAACATATGAAACAACTGTTTCCAACCAGGAAGTATAGGACTGTGATTCTTGGGAGAAAGGAAATAAAGGAAGTGAGCCCTACAATTGTCCTTGGCTTTCTGCCAAACCCAAGAAAAGCACAGCAGTCTCGCTAAGCCATAGAGCCAGATAGTGGAGTCTGAGGAGGCTAAAACAGCTGTAAATTGCAGGACAGATCTGGAGAGAAGAGAACTCCACAGAAAAATAACCTAAGATCTTCAGAAAGGCTCTCTTGAGTCTTCAGCTGAATACTAAGCTGCACACATACATGACAAAACTCCGGAAAGAGTCCTATAAGCAGAACAACTATTAGAGCTCACACAGGGTTGGGAATTACTCAAACAAAAGTGTAGGAAAAAACTACCCTAGAGATTTTTTGGGTAAATTTATTTTTTATCTAATCTAGATTGTAGGGTCCTATTGAGCATTCTAAAACATCAGGCACTCAGATTTTATGATATATCATCTACTTATTGTAGGTAAGATGGCTTCTTCTTGGAGTTGACTTTTTGGTTTGAAGAACACCGGAGGAGGAACTTGCTAGGAAATTCTTTGGGAAAAGGGATTTCGTCATGAATAGCTCGGCATAATCTATTGGTAGACTATGCAGTTTACCTTAAATTTAAATCAAACGTTAAGTATTAAGGCCTCTGCCAACTACTTAAGACTTTGTGGCTTTGTTAAGACCAGTAAAAAATGTGGGCTGTGTTTTTCAGATAGGATTTCTTTATCTGTATGACTCTCTCACTGACATGGAATGTTGTGTGCCTTTTAAGACTACTGCAAATAGTTCCAATCCCAAGTTTTGGGTTTCCTTGATTATTAACATTCCTTCAAATGTAATTTGAACATGAACAGAGGCTCTGAGATTGATTCAGTACCTATGTGGTATCTGGAAGGCCTAAAGGCCTAAACTCCGATATCAGTGTGCAGTCCATCACCACCACCTCAAGTACAAGACTGTGTCCTCCAATGTGTACTGCATACTTCCAGGTGCAGTTTCATCTGGAGTATTACTTATCTTCCACTTGTTGCCCGATGATAACCTTAGTGTTAAGCATTCTAGCTATGTACAATATAGCTCATGTGTCATATACATGATAATACGGGATATGTCAATGAAGGTATATAAAATGCTATGGAAATACGCCACTATGCAGTGTGATATTATGTGTGAAGGATCTGAATGGAAAGAGTCAAAATAATGTTAACTAGAGATACCATTCTACTAATTTTGGTTAGTAAAATTTTTTGAAATAAAAATTTTAAAGCAGGGAATAGATTCCACATGGACTTTGTTACTGTTAATTAGAAACAGGCAGGTTCGTATCTGGCCAAACCAACACAGTTTTAAACAAAAGTATTATTTTGTGTATAGTACCTGATGGTAGGAAACATCTCATATGTGCCTTCAACTCCATGATGGGTGTCCTTTTAGTATAAAAAATGTGACATTTCTTATCTCATGACACCACTTACCCTTACAGCCCTATTCAGAGGTTTCTTACACTCTCACCCACTGGTTAAGGATGTGGGGAAGACAGCCTTCCAGGCTGTCCACTGCTGCTACCAAATTATTATTTACTTCCCCTTGGGGAAAAGAAAAAAATCCCTCCTACTTTGAGGCTTGTTCTCTACTATGCCAGAGGTTGAAAACCAGCTGCCTTGGAGCCAGATTTGGCCTGCAGATAGATGTTTTTATTTGGCTTGCACAGTTAAAAAAATTTTTTTTAACTATTTGCAAATACGAAAAAATTGGGAAATGTCATACACACACAAATCCAGATTTTCAGCTTCTCCTGAAAAATTAAGATACCTAGTGACACTGGATACTCATCTCCTTAGGAAAACAATCAGATGTAGTAAAGTACAAGCCTCTTTAGATGGAATATGTACTCTTCCAGTTTACCACAATCCACACCTGGCCCACCTCACTCATTTACATTACTTGCCTGGCCCCTATAGGCCACTTGAGTCTGAGATCTTTGCTCTTCACCTTTACTCACCATCATTAACCTACTCACATTCACCAAGGACTTGCACACCTGGCACAATCTTCTTGGCTCCAAATCCCTCCCCATCATGGTGGGTTACTCTAACGTTCACATGTACCACCCATCCAAAATCCTTGCAAATCTTCATGCCAATGGTTCGCATCTCCACTCCAGCCAAACATATCCATGACTATATCCAGAATGTTGTCTTTACTAAAAACTGCTTCACCTCTGAAAGTTTCAATGCCAACATACTACACTTCCTTATCACAGCCTTGTATCTGTCCAGTTTTTTCATTCTCTCTCGCTCTGATCTCAAGGAAACTTGCATCCCCATTAACTCCTGTCTCTATCAAGCCTCTCCTGGCTTTAGTTCAAAAACTAAGGCAATGTGTAGCAGTATACTGAAGAAAGCTATAGGATCACTGTCATTTATCTTTCTTCATCAGCAGTTTTACTTGAAGATGGAGGTGAGAGTGGGGGTGGGGGAGGGGGAGGATATAAAATAATTTGGTAAGAAATTTGAAACATGTTAAAGTACAAAGAGATTTCGCCTAATACAAAATCAGTATAAATTTAAAAGATAAAACATGAATTGCCAAAGAAATTTCAAGCTTTTGTAGAGCTGCTTTGGGATAGTCCCCCTAAACTAGAGGCTACGTAGTCATAATCCTCTGCTATAAAGGGACCTTTGGTGACAAAGTTTGAGAAGCTCAACCATCAACTTTTTTTTTCTTGCTAACACTGTCAATTCCCGATCTTTGTGACACATCCAGAAACAAAATCCCAATCCTGAATCAATTCTACCATCTGCCTTGTTTCCTCACGTGGTTTGATGAGCACTGACAAGTTACCCAACTGTGCCAATTGATGCTGTTATAAAAATGAATGATCTCCAACTTCAGCTGGACCCTCAAAGTTCCTACAACAGATAATTCAAACCCTTATCTACATTTCTCTTCAAATTCTCTCTCCCACCACCTCACCCACTCTTAGCAAAAAACCCCGTTTCCTACTTTGCAGAGAAAATGAGAGGCTACTGGGCAGAAACTTTCTCAATGTTTATATTCCCATTCTCATAGGGATCCTATCTTATATTCTTAATTTTCTTCTCTTTCACCTATACAAACGTCCCCTCTGTCCAAATGCCTTCGTCCCCTCCAAAACATTGATTACAGTCTTCCATCTTCCCTTCACGGGCAAATTTCAGTCTCCACTTAATTCTCACTCATTTATATCTTCTGTAGTCTGGCTTTTGATTCTACCACTGCACTGAAATAGCTCTTCTAATGACCGTTCTCTTTGGTCTTCTCTGTAGCACTTGACCTGTTGGCCATTTTCCTCTTCTCTTGGTTTCCAGGACATTACTCTCTTCTGGTTTTCCTTCTTTCACTCTGGTCACTCCTCAGTATTCTCCACCTGATCCCTTAAATGTTGATTTGGTATTTGTCAAGTATATTCTCATCCTACATTCTCTCTTAACAGTGGTTCTTAACTTTTTTGGGTCACATACAACTTTGGTAATATGATAAAGCTATGGTCTGAAAAACATACAACCATATTTCACCTACAGCATCAGGGGGTTCAAGGAATGTACCCTACTCCCTATTTGAGCTCATCCACTTATATTTTTATATGCTGATGATTTGAAAAAAATATCCATATGTACAAATAGTACAGACTTCTCTTCTGAGCTTTGGACCTCTATATAGCTAACTACCTACTGAAAGTCTTCACTTGGATGTCCTATCTCAATACAAGATAGCCCAAATTGAACTCTACCACTTTTCTCCAAAACCACTCCTCCTGTATTTCCTATTACAGTCAGCCCTCTGTATCCACAGGTTCTGCAACCATGGAAATCAACCAACTGTAGATTGAAAATATTTGCAAAAAAAATTCCAGAAAGTTCCAAAGAGCAAAACTTGATTTTTCTGCACACTGGCAACTATTTACATTGTATTTATAACTACTTACACAGCATTTACATTGTATTGGGTATTGTAGGTAATCTAGAGATGATTTAAAGTATATGGGAGGATGTGTGTAGGTTATATGCAAATACTATGCCATTTTATATAAGTGACTTGAGCAACTGTAGATTTTGGTATCCATGGGAGTCACGGAACCAATCCCCTGCAGATATCAAGGGACAACTGTATTAGTCAATGGCACCACCAGTTTGCCCAAGTCAGAATTCTGAATGTCATCTGACTTATCCATCCTTCCAAAAAACGGAAATTTCTTTATTTTTAATTACAAAAGTATTTCATGCTCAATTAAAAAAATTCAAACACCTAAGTACAAAAAAGTATAAAGTGAAGATTATCCTCCACCTCTCCCTTTAGTAATTCTACTCTGTGACAACAATTGAACAAAACAGTGACTGAGCCCTTTAGATGGGGGATGTGCTCTCCAGTTCATCCATTCCTACTGAGCCTGTTTTACTCATTTATGTTACCTGTCTGGCCTCCATAGGATCTGAATTTGCAACTCCTTCTGTAAATACTGTTGAGTGATCTAGTTTTCAACAGTACATATCTTGGATATATTCTGGTATCAGCATATGTAAGGTACAGCTTTATTTGTTAGCTAATCTACCATTCTGATGGCTAAACAGTATTCTGTCATATAGATGTACCGTAATTTAACCAATTTCCTATTGTTGGATATTTAGAATGCTCCTATATTTTTGCAATTACAAACAATTTTGCAATTACAAACATATGTACATTTGTATGTATGCCTTTGCAAACCTGTGTGGAGTATTCCTTTGAGAGATGAACTTGCTTAGTCAAAGGGAATACACATTTATAGTCCTCTAAAAAGTTTGTACTGATTTATGTTCTCACCAAGAGCATAAGAGTACTTGGCATCATTTTGAATTCTCCCTGTCCTTTACCCATACCCTCAACTTCCAACCATTTATGAAGGTATCAATCCTACTTCCTCAATATCTCTACCATCTGTCCCCATCTTTCCATTCTTATTGCTACTTAACTTAGTTCAAGCTCTCAGTACTTTTAACTTGGACTGCTGTCAATAGTTTCTTTACTGGTCTCCATATTTCATTTCCCTTCCTATCTATTCTTCAGATAGCTTCCAGAATGATCTTACTAAAATACCTGTTATGGTGGTCTGTCCTTTTAAAGGCATACTAGGCCTTTCATTACTTGGCCCCATCTAACTTTAAAAACTAATCTCTTAACACCAAAACTAGCTCCCACTTTGCACCCTAGCCAAACTCAACTATTTGCACTGCCCTATCCAAAGCACTCTCATCTTTTTAGCATTTGCACTCTCTACCTGGAACTTCTTCCCCACTCTTCTCCACTTGACTATTTGCTTGGCACAGCAGGTGCTCACTAAAGAATTAGCTACAATAATCATCATCCTTCAAAATTTAGCTCAAAAATCACCTCCTCATGAAAGAGTTTCCTGCCTTCCATACCAGTAGAAAACTTGAAAAGATGAAAATGAAGGCAACCGCAACCTTACATCTCAGAAATAATCACTTATCACCAGCACGTCTTTTTTCTATGTATCTTTTCTTAAAAGCATAACTGAGATGACATAAAGTTATGTGTTCTGCTTTTCTCACTTAACATTCTAAGCACTTTTGTCATTAGTTTGTTTTTTTTTAACACCTTTATTGGAGTATAATTGCTTTACAATGGTGTGTTAGTTTCTGCTTTACAACAAAAAAATATGGAACGCTTCACGAATTTGCGTGTCATCCTTGCGCACGGGCCATGCTAATCTTCACTGTATCGTTCCAGTTTTAGTATATGTGCTGCCAAAGTGAGCACTGTCATTAGTTTTTAAAATAAGCTTTCAATCTTTACATAGCAATCCATCATACAGGTGGCACAATAACTAGTCATTCCCTTTACATTAACCGTTCAGGTTATTTCTAATTAATATAAACGACATTATCATGAACAGCTTTGTCTATATCTCTGATTAGGATAGATTATCCTACCACGTGCTAAGCACTAACATGCATTATTTTATTTAATCCTCACGATAGCCCTCTGAGGAGGGTATTATTATTTTCCCCATTTTACAGAAAAGAAAGCAGAGTCTAAGTTACTTGTCCAAAGTCACAGCGCTATGAAGTGGTGGGGCCAATATTCAAATTCAAGTCTACCTGACTATAAAGTCTGTTCACTTAACTATTTTTAAGTCTCAATGCTGTCAAAGAGCTTTCTAAAAATGTCTAACAATGTTACACTGCCAACAGCATATGTGAGAGTACCTGTCTCACTAGCACTTTGAATACTTCCATTAAAAAAGAAATTGAAAAAAAAAAAAGAGAAATTGAGCTCATCTAATAGGCAAAAAAATGGTCTGTTTCAATTTGCATTTCTTTGATTACTAGGTACAACTGAATATTCATTTTCATTTGGTATTTAATTTTTGTTTTCTGTGATTTGTCCATCTGCCCTCTTCTCATTTCAATTAGCATCTTCTGGGTTTTTCTTGTTGCCTTACATAAGCTCCTCATAAATCTGCCCTCTATCTTCAGGCAGCCATTACCAGGCCAAGCATCCTCTCTGTAACACTCTTGCTTGCTTATTACTTGTTATACTCATTTTTAGACACCTGTGAGCCTGCCAACTTCTATTACCAGAATTTTGGCTGATTAGCTTTAGGTGCTTTCAGGAGACAATAATGGAGAAATAAATGACCTGACAGAAGTCATTTCCACTTTGCAATCAGCAATAAGAAGGGCACAAGGGACGATGCAGATTCTTTTAACGCAACCCAGATGGAACAAAAGTGGAAGGCTCATCTCCTACAACTTCTCTTTTTTTTTTTTTTAATTTATTTATTTTATTTATTTATTTTTGGCTGTGTTGGGTCATCACTGCTGCGCGCGGGTTTTTCACTAGTTGCGGCGAGCGGGGGCTACTCTTCGTTGCGGTGCACGGGCTTCTCATTGCGGTGGCTTCTCCTGTTGCGGAGCACGGGCTCTAGGCATGTGGGCTTCAGTAGTTGTGGCTCACAGGCTCTAGAGCACAGGCTCAGTAGTTGTGGCGCACGGGCTTAGTTGCTCCGCGGCATGTGGGATCTTCCCGGACCAGGGATCGAACCCGTGTCCCCTGCATTGGCAGGCGGATTTGCAACCACTGCGCCACCAGGGAAGCCCTCCTACCACTTCTCTTAATGAAATATATAGGTTCTAGTCAAGTACAGTTCCTTGAACTTGCCCTGTTCTTTCATTCCTCCATGATATTCTATTCACTATACCCAGAATACCCATTTCCTCATCTGTCTTTCTGGTTGTCCCCTCCGTCACCTCCTCTTTCTAATTCTCTGTCCCTTCTATCTGGCAAACTTAACAGCCACACTACTTGGGTTCCTGAATATTGTGCAGAAAAGTCATACAATCAGGTGGATTTTTAGCTGAGACCTCAGTATGCTAGGCAATTCTCTCAAATGCCCTTAGCTCCCTCTTCCGTTTTGCTTCAGGAGTTATTTGGGATTGTCATTTTGCTGCCTAATTCTTTCAACGTTTTTCCATTTAGGATAATGTAAAAGCTCTTAAGTATGACACACGGCATACACTAGGCCCTCTTATGATTTGACACCTGTCTACTTCTCTATATATAACCAGTCATTCATCAACATGTACACTTAACTGCAACCCCAATAACTTGTTTCTTAAACCCAAGATGTAATTTCAGGTCCCTGTGCCTTCATATATTGCTCTTCTCCCTGCCTAGAACGCTTTCTCCTCATTTTTTGGTTAGCAAACTCCATTGATCTTTAGAACTCAGCTTAAGAAAACTCTCTTCCCGAAAGCTTCCTCTAATCCCACTCTGATTTAGATATCCTGTTTCTGTTTTCCTTTGGCACTCTGTGAATGCATCTAGCATAATACTTAAGTTCTGTAATTTTTCTTTTCTGTTTTCCCAACTAAACTATAACCAATTTGGAGGCAGAGAACATATCTAATTTGACTTTATATTTGTAACATCTATCAGTGCCAACACACATTAGGTGCTCAACTGATGTTCACTTAAGTGAGCCATTCAAAACTGAACTGTATTAACTTGTTTATGAAGCCTTCCCTAACCCTTAGGTGAAGGTACTCCTTCCTCTCCTCTAGGGCACTTTGTACATCCTTCTAATATAGCCCTTGCCAAGCTGCATTTTAACTGTTTCTCTTCACTGACATGAGGACAATGATATCTTTCCCACTGGTAGATTAAGTAGCTAGCACAGCACCTGAGATACATTATTCAATCATTTCACATATTGAGCAAAAACTCCATGCTCTGAGGAAGCACACCCATAGGTGAGTTTTCACATCTCATGGAAAGCAGTGATGGCCCAAAGTAATATCCATTTGATTTTTATTCTCATCTCATTTTTCGGTGCTTTCCAAAGTTTAGAAAATAAATATACGTTGTTTTTTCATCATTAAATGTTATTAGCAAACTTTACAGAACACACTAAAGTACATGCCTGTTTTAAAAAAAATGCAGAGTAAGTCACATGACTGATTCTGCTGACTATCATGGCTCAAGCCTGCTTTATGCACTTAAATTTTAATAATGCTAACTAATGTTGGATGGATATATTGATGGATAAGAGAAAAAAAGGAGAAATACCCACCGTTGTATTTAACACTGTTGGCCAGAATAAGGTTGACATCGTCTAGAAAGCTCTCCCGACTCTGATACTTGTGCTTGGAGATATTCTGTGATTAAAAGAATCAGGGACTCAGATACACAAAGTTACTTGGTTCCCAAAAGACATTTTAGACCAAATCACTCACCTTACGTATGGTCTCTAAATCCATTGGACTGACAATCACTTTGTAATAATCTGGAACAAACTTCTTATTAACTGGGTGATGAAATGGCCAAGACTAGCAAAAAGAAAGCATGAGAAATTAAATGGAAACCATTCTTTATACCAGAGATTCTCAAACTTCACTGGGTCACAAATACTCTTAAGACTCCGACAAAAGCTATGGACCCTTTTCCCAGAAAGACACATAATCATACAAAACTTTGCATATAATTTAAGGGGATTCCTTTATGGGTTCATGTGCCCTGGTAGGGTAAGGATCCCTACTCTATATTCACAATTAAAATCTCTCATTCCCTTGTCCCATGCAGAAGGTTTACACCAGGGGTCCCCAACCCCTAGGCCATGGACCGGTACCGGCCCGTGGCCTGTTAGGAACCGGGCCGCACAGCAAGAGGTGAGCGTCGGGCAGGCGAGTGAGTGAGCAAGTGAAGCTTCATCTGTATTTACAGCCACTCCCCATCGCTCGCATTACCGCCTGAGCTCCGACTCCTGTCAGATCAGCAGCGGCATCAGATTCTCACAGGAGCGTGAACCCTACTGTGAACTGCGCATGTGAGGGATCTAGGTTGCGCGCTCCTTATGAGAATCTAATGCCTGATGATCTGAGGTGGAGCTGAGGTGATGATGCTAGCGCTGGGGAGTGGCTGCAAATACAGATTAGCAGATGATAATTAATGATAATTAGCAGAGAGGTTTGACTGCACAGAGACCATAATAAATCAACGGCTTGCAGACGCATATCAAAACCCTATCAGTGAGTGGCAAGTGAAAACAAGCTCAGGCCTCCCACTGATTCTGCATCATGGTGAGTTGTGTAATTATTTAATTATACATTACAATGTAATAATAATAAAGTACACAATAAATGTAATGCGCTTGAATCATCCTGAAACCGTCCCCCACCCACCATCCGTGGAAAAATTGTCTTCCACGAAACTGGTCCCTGGTGCCAAAAAGATTGGGGACTCTGGTTTATAGCGTTACTGCATACACAACATATGCCTACAACACAAAAGGAAACTCAGTTCAGAATTCCCTAGGGAGGATCATTACAACAAAATGATACACAGAATCAACATGGTACCCCTACCATAAAGTTGCAAGACAAAAAATGAAACAAAAAACAACAAACGCGGGACTTCCCTGGTGGCACAGTGGTTAAGAATCCGCCTGCCAATGCAGGAGACATGGGTTCGAGCCCTGGTATGGGAAGATCCCACATGCCTTGGAGCAACTAAGCCCGTGAGCCACAAGTACTGAGCCTGCACTCTAGGGCCTGTGCGCCACAACTACTGAGCCCGTGTGCCGCAACTACCGAAGCCCGCACGCCTAGAGCCTGTGCTCCACAAGAGAAGCCACCGCAATGAGAAGCCTGCACGCTGCAACAAAGAGTAGCCCCCGCTCACCACAACTAGAGAAAGCCCGCGCGCAGCAACGAAGACCCAACGCAGCCAAAAATAAATAAATAAATAAATAAATAAATAAAAAGACAATGAATGCTGGGTAATTATCAAACTCTCATTTGTTAAGAAGCACCTCTAAATCCAAAACCTCCCATTAGCTGGCATCCTAATTTCTCTCCAGGGCTATTCAGGAGCATTAAAATACTGAATGCCAACAACAGGTATAAAGAACCTCTCTATATCACAGATTCCTGGCCTCTTTGATTTCAATAATGCACTCATAGAGCAAAACGGTTTCTTTTTAAAATTATATACCATGTTGAATTGACAAACACCACGCTCCAGACTCCCCAACATACATACACATGCATACATCCTTTCACCCTTTCCTCTCCCCTGTACTATCTTCACAATATTTAACACACAGACCACTTACATCTGGAACTGCCATCATTTTCTGGGTGACAATGTTGTCCAGAATAAAAGAAAATGCCACTTGGTCATCATCATCCAGCAAGGGGTTGATAGCTTTCTCTAAACGAGCCAATTTGTCTTCTTTCTGACATGAAACAAAGCAAAGGAAAGGCAGGGGTTTCCCTGAGGTATAATCACCATAGAGTACTAAGGATAATTTAAGGTTCAGTTGTCTATTGCCCTTCTCCCAAAAAGTCTAACTTTGAATTGTGGCCTATTCAGTTCCAGACAAAAAGTCCAGATAAGAGAAATAATATTCCAGTAAAAGGATCAAAAGAGATGTACTGGGCTTCCCTGGTGGCGCAGTGGTTGAGAGTCTGCCTGCCAATGCAGGGGACACGGGTTCGAGCCCTGGTCTGGGAAGATCCCACATGCCGCGGAGCAACTGGGCCCGTGAGCCACAATTACTGAGCCTGCGCGTCTGGAGCCTGTGCTCCGCAACAAGAGAGGCCGCGATGGTGAGAGGCCCGCGCACCGCGATGAAGAGTGGTCCCCACTTGCCGCAACTAGAGAAAGCCCTCACACAGAAACGAAGACTCAACACAGTCATAAATAAATAAATAAAAGAACGTGAATTTCTTTAAAAAAAACAAACAAAAAAAAAGAGATGTACTGACCAATTCCTTTAGGTATTCTATCTTCTATTCTTGTAGAACATCAAAAATATACATCCCTGGGCATCAATAGCTTAGCTCCCACAACAAACACATCTTCACCAAATTAAGTTTTAATTATCAGACTGCTTTTGTCATAAAACTATTGCTGAAAACACTGAACACATTATTGTTGAGTAGTGACTTTTGTGTAAGGGAATCTAACCCAATAAATTCATTTTAGACTGTACTAGGAAAAAGTTTGTGTGTCAACTGCTCCATATCCTCACCCACTAAAACTCAGTCTTTTGTTTTTTTGTCTTTTTAAATTTTAGCCTTTCTAAGGGAGGTATGCAGTGTTAACTAATCATGGTTTAAATTTGTATCTCCCCGGGCTTCCCTGGTGGCACAGTGGTTGGGAGTCCGCCTGCCAGTGCAGGGGACACGGGTTCGAGCCCTGGTCTGGGAGGATCCCACATGCTGCCGAGCGGCTAGGCCCGTGAGCCACAACTACTGAGCCTGCGTGTCTGGAGCCTGTGCTCCGCAGTGGGAGAGGCCGCGACAGTGAGAGGCCCGCGCACCGCGATGAAGAGTGGCCCCCGCTCGCCGCAACTGGAGAGGGCCCTTGCACAGGGACGAAGACCCAACACAGCCAAAAAATAAAAATAAATTTAAAAATAAAAAAAAAAAAATTTGTATCTCCCCAATGATCAATCAAGTTGAGAATCTTTTCATGTTTACTGGTCATTTGGTTATCCTCTTTTATGGAATTTCTACTTCAATATTAACATCATCATACTTATATTTTTTAAGCCTATTAAGGTACCATTTTTTTTGTTGTTAAGAAGATGAAATACAGATAGATTATCTTTTAAAAATTAAAATTTCTCCCTGCCAAAACAGTCCCTTAGCTTCAGCTGACTTCCTGGGAAGTCAATTTCCTTGGCCCTTTCTAAAGAGTTATGTGGATTTTATATTTTAATCGTAGCCCTACTATTTAATAGCCATGATGCCCAAGACAAATTAGTTTCTTCTATGGACCTCAGTTTTTCCATCTACAAAAGGGAAGGATTAGACTACATGATTTCTAAGGTCCCCTCCAGACTCTAACGTACAAAAGACCGGCTACTCCCTCATTTCTCTACTCTTCCTTCTGTTACATTCCCTACTTCCTCAATACTGGTACCTGCCAGCTTCATTCTACTGCTTTTCTCTCATTTTAAATGTCTTACCTCTTTAAGTTTTTCATCACAGAGATCCAGCATGGATTGAGAGATCTGGGTCAATGAGTGCTTCGGCCCTAGATAACAGAGGAACAATAAAAGAGATGGGACCACTAAAAATGGGAGGCAAGAGCTACCAACACCTCTCCAGATTTTTAACTCATTTACTTAATCACCTAATATGTGCCAGGCACCAGCCTAGCTGCTGGGTTAGACAAATGTATCAGTCTTATCTCCATTTTTCAGTGCCTAACACATAGCAGATGCACAATATGGATGAATAAACTAATTTTAACCCTCTCCCTTATTTGTGTATATCCATACATAGCAGTACTACTGTCGATACTGTTGCCTTTAATACCTTGAAAATAAAACTATGGATGGGGAATGACAATTTGTTTAAGGATGGCTAAGGAGACCAATGAATGATTTATAATCTTTCCATACTTAGCATACAAAATTTGTGACTGCAATTTTTGTTTGTAGAACTCATGGTTTGTGATGTCCACCCAACATATGGCTAATCCAAAGCCTTTGTCAGAAAAGAACCTCCACCCCACCTCAGACTATTACTTTAGTTTCCCTGAAATCCGTAACAAGAGCTTCACAGAATCCTCCAACTATCTCCTACATTCCCTGCTTATGGCTACCCTAATTTAAGCTCATCATAGGGATAGTGAAAACATTTTCATGTAAAAAAACAGTAATTCTGGCTACTTCCTTTCGGTATACTTTCTTATCTTCCTCTGTCAATTCTTTCGTGTAAGTGCTCCCCAGAGCCTAAAACTCAGCTCTTTTCCCAACTACTTATTAATTAGTTAACAGGGATTTGTTTATTCATTCAACAACTGTTTAATGACTGTCTGTGATATGTTCAATGTTGAGAATAAAGGGAAAATAAGACACAGTCCCTACCTTAGAGAGTTCTTGGTTTAGTCAAAGAAAATGATACGAAAATAAAGCATTGCAAGACAGGGTGTAAGTGCTTGAAGTATCTACAGATGAAATGATATGATGTCTGGAAATACAGGCTAAACAATGAACAAGACTGGCCATATATGCTGGTGATTGTGGAACTGGGTGAATAGGTGCACTGAAGTTTATTTACTTTCTCTCTACTTCTGTATATGCCTAACAATTTCCATAATAAAGTTTTTAAAAAGTGAGTGTAAGTGCAAATAGAGGAATACACTGATTACTACGAACTATGGAGGGGTTGCAACGTGTTTTAAGTTGTTTTACAACAATTAAATCTGAGTACCAGGGAGGAGTAGGGAAGGCTTGTTGTGAATGACAATCGAGCAGTGTTATTAAACAAGAGAAGTCTATCAGGTAGACAGTAGGGCTGAAGAACATTCCAGAGGGAGGAAAAAGTATGCAAAAACATGCTAAGTAAGCAAATTCATGGATACATGAAACAATAAATTTCACAACAGGAATCACAAGTAGTTTGGTACAACTGGAATACAGGTAGGTATGTGTGGAGGAGAAATAGGAAATGGAACTTGGAAAGGCAAGAAGGGACATATTACAATGGTCTCATAGGAGATACAAAGGCACTGGAGATTTTAAGCTAGAGAGTAATTTTTCAAATTTGTGTTATCAGAAAAAAATACCCTGTCAACAGTATGAAGAATTAAGGCAAGCAGCAGAGAGAAAGTCTGGAAGCTATCGCAAGAGGTCAAACAAGAGACGACAAGGGCTTCAACTAAGATACTAGCAATGGAGACCAAAAGGAAGGGGATGTATTCCGGCAAAATTTAGAAGGTACAATTTATGCAACTTAGTGATCTGTGAGTATAGGTCAGGGAGAGTGGAATAACAATGGCCAACATTTCTAGGTTGTACAACTAGATGGACAGCAATACTAGCAATGGTGGCACTACTACTATTAACACTATTATCCGCATTTGGGTATGAGGAAGAAGGAAGGTTGAGTTAGAGGGTGACGTGGTGAAAGTCATAACTTAAATTTCCAAATTTTTACGAACATTGCCACCTCAATGACCCACAAGTACCTCAAGCTCTGTATTTTCAAAGTCAACTCTTACCTTCCCATTCCCCTTCCAAGCTGATTTTTGTTTATGCATTTATCCTTGTCACCTTGAATGACAGTTGGGACTAATAAATTTATTCTTCCTTTGTATGTGTCTGGTACTCTGCTAGGCCCTTGGAATACAAAGATGAATAGTCTCTCTAGGAGGTCACAAAGTGATGGGAAAATCAGATATATAAACAATTATATATAACACATTAAGAGCTATAAAACTTGATTTAATTGTGTTGGGGGGGCACAGAGGATTGAAAAAATGGGTGCTTTGGGCAATCTGAGTAAGTCTTCATGAAGAGATGATATGAGTTGGTCTGGAAATATGAATGGAAATGGAATAAAGGGCACTCCAGACAAAGGGCAAATACTGTACAAAGGCATGAAGACATGGTATAGGATATTTAGTTAAATACAACATAGAGCATAGCAGGAGTCTCTATCTATAGTAGGTCTGGGAGCCAGTCACTGGAGATGAGACTAGATAAATGGGTCAGGCCTGCTTGTGAAACGTATTAAAATCTAGGTACTACTATTGTCCCATGTGTGCAGGTAAGAAAACTGAAGAGGCTATGAGAGGTTAAATAAGTTGTCTAAGGTAACTCAATTAGTAACTGGCAGAGCCATAGTTCATACTCTATCTGTAACCTTAATCCCTACGCTAAGGATACAACTGGAAACCAGAAAACTTTATCCTCTACATGCAGAAGCTATACTGTTTCTTGAACTCTTTAAGACTCAGAAAACAGATTTCTTCCTCCTTGCCTTTCCAGCTTTTGAGCAAAGTAGACATATAACAGCCCCCATAACAGATTTGTAGACCAACTCAAAGACAAATATGGTCAACAAGCACATACTCTGTGGGGGTTCCATCCACACTGAATGCCCCTCCCTTCTGTTTACTTAGGCTCACTCCTATCTCCCACTGCTTCTCATGCAATTGTTTCCTTTCAACAGATTCTCTAAATTCTCTAGAGGATACATAAAAAAGTGGGAATAAAAAGAAGCAATACTTATTAAATGATTAAAATGTACATTACCTGATTTTCATAACCCCAAAATGCACTAATACATTGTAGGTCCTTTCAGTCAGTCCAATCTAGTCTAAATTTAGGACTAGTAAGGGATAAATAAGGATCTGAAAGGTGACCTTTGCAGTCAAAGAACAGGTGATTCTTACCATTGTAGGTTGCACTATTTTTCACAATTAGCTCCAAATGCTCTCTGAACTCTTCCCGAGATGGGTAGAGGCGTTTACGCACATTTTCACGGAGCGTCTGTAAGTCCATTGGTCGGGTGATAATTTTGTAGTAGTCCTTTACAACCTTTGCATTGACTGGAGTGTGGAAAGGGTACGTCTGTGCAAACAAGAACCAGCACCATCCATGAGCAAAGAACAGTTGCCAGACCAATTCCTGAAGACTCTCTCACATCTTACCTGTCTCTACCTGGCCATCAACTCTCAAAGGAATCTTTCTAGATGGAGCAGGTCTGTTTCCTCTACTAAACTGTTAAAAAATAAATGAAAAACTATATCCCAAAGACTTAGGAGTTCCAGGTTCCTAGGACTACACTCTACTGCCATCTATCTGAAATCACACAGAACAGCCTTGCCACCCATACTGTAGATCTGAATGCAATGAACTCACATTTGGAAGATCTCTCATGTCATTGATGATAGACTCCAAAATGGATGACAATGTCACCATGGGGTCTGTCCGGCGCCGGTGAATGGACTTATGAGGTCTCTAAGGAAAAATAAGAAATCAGAATGCTTCTTTAGATTAAAAAAAAATAAACACAATAAATATATATTTTGGAAACCCTGTAATGAACAGTACACGTAATTCTCAGGGCAAGGCCAAAGGGAGAGAAACTAAGGCTATATCAGGGCCATGGCTTGGAGGGCTGGGGGAATTAATGAGAACCCTATCTGGTCAGAAAGCAGCAATGCCAATACTCACATTCAAATAGTCACAGTGAACAGTGGTTCCAACTCGCCGTTTCTTCTTGGGAGGAAGTTGCTGCTTAGGGAACTTGAGAACCAGAGATTTTCTGCGAACCTCATCTGCACTGCAATCAATAACACTTTCATAGTGTGCAGTCCCTATTTCTAGTCCCCAGAAAAAAAGCAATTACAATGAAAAAGTCCAAAGTACCTGAGCATGAGCCTGGGGAGGAAAAAGCCAAACCAAAGGCCAGACATCCACATTCTAAGGCTCAGATCAGGCAAGGCCTCATAGGATCTCCAAATTAATAAAGAACTAGGCAAGCCACAACTTCACCTCAGTTTCCTATTTGGAAGATAAGGGAACTAGGCTAAAGGAATTTCAAGAATCCTCCCAGCTCCAACATTCTATCTTTGGGTTAAAGGGCTAGGAAATTTAACTTACTCAGAATAGAAACAAGGAAGAAATTAAAGCAGGTTTGAAAAGAAAAACTAATTTGAGTCTCCCTCAATCATTAAAAGCCCATCCACCTTTTTCCCTTCCATCATATGGGATCAAGATACTACATTTTCCTTTTCTAATGTGCTTCAAGACGTGACTACTATAGATATTGATAAATTAAATTAACGAGGATGGAAAACAACCCTCAAATCTAAACAGAAACAGAAACAAATGAATATAACTGCATATCAAATTAATTAAAAATTATATATTCAAAAAAGAATTCAAATATATTTTGAATATAATACCCTGACTGTACAACTTCAGTGGCATATAATCCAAGGACAACAAATTACAGAAAACACCTTGAACCTACTGTACAGATTTGTTGTTGGTAGTAGTATTGGTATTGTAATTCTCAAACTATTTTGTACATATCATAGGACAGAGCAAATGAATAAATATATTGATGTTGGGAACCAAAGAAAGGATAAAAATATGAAACGGAGGAAGATGAGGAAGAAGCTGTAGATACAATTTGAATTGGAGGTATTGATATGAAGTTGTGATTTACAATATATGTATATTTCCTAGTTCTGTCTACTAAGGGCCTAGAAGCAATGACATCTCAGTGGCAATGAGCATACCTAACACCTAGATATTGGTTTCTAAATACCATTCCCCAATAAAAGGAACCAGGACTCCCTGAGAAATGGCTGATTCTGGGTCTGGGACAGGGAAATTTCAAGGACAGCCTGGAACATCTCATGCCAAAAAGCAAAGAAGTTTTCAAAATTTATAGGGTCATTTCAAAAGGACACAGGTCAGGCTTGAAGGGATCAAATTTGGGGCAATCTGGCCATCAAAATTAATAATGATGTTAATAGATTTTAATATATTAAAGTTTCCAAAAGAAAGAATTTCAGAATCTATAGTAATACCCAAACAAAAAAGGGAGGGGGAAGCTCTTCACAGAATGCCAGTTAATGTAGAAAGAATGAAAAGAATTAGAAAAACCACCATTAAGCAACCCCCAATGTAATAACTGAGTTATCAGGTAATGATCATCAATGGATGTTAAAACTATTGAGAGAAAGATTGTTAGCAGGATAGACCACAGTCCCTAGTGACACCTTGAAGGCAGCCTCTGAGCAGAGGACCCAGCTGAGCTGTGCCCAGACTCCTGACCCATAGAAACTGAGAGATAATAAATGTATGTTGTTTCAAGCTACTGAAAAAAAAAGGGACTTCCCTGGTGGTGCACTGGTTAAGAATCCGTCTGTCAATGCAGGGGACACGGGTTTGATCCCTGGTCCGGGAAGATCCCACATGCTGCAGAGCAACTAAGCCCACGAGCCACAACTACTACTGAGCCTGCACGCCACAACTATTGAAGCCCGTGTGCCCTAGAGCCCACGTGCCACAACTACTGAGCCCGCATGCTGCAACTACTGAAGCCTGCACGCCTAGAGCCCGTGCTCCGCAATAAGAGAAGCCACTGCAACAAGAAGCCCACGCACCGCAATGAAGAGTAGCCCCCACTTGCCACAACTAGAGAAAGCCCACGTGCAGCAATGGAGACACAACACAGCCAAAAAAAAAAAAAATTAAAAAAAAAAACCAGGATATTCACCCACATATTAATTACAATGGAAAAAACATACCTTTATTATAGAGGAATCTGGGGATTAACACTTTAATAAGATAATCAAAATACTGAGAAAACCTGACGTTATCTGCTTCCTGATGTGGTGCAGTAAGTACATAATACCACCTATGTTGTAATCTTGCCAAAGACATTTACTCTGAATATAATCAATGGGAAAACAGACAAATCCAGAATGTGGAATATTTTATGAGACCATTGGCCTGGACTCTTCAAAACATTCAAAGTCATGAAAACCAAAAAGGTGGGGAGGACAGTTCTAGATTAAGAGAGACTCAAAATACTTAATGTTTGAACTGGAATTGGATCCTGAAGGGGGGTGAGGGGCAGGCAATAAAGGACATTGAGACAACTGGGGAAATTTGAATAAGGACTGAATATTAGATCCTATTGAATTAATGTTAATTTTCTTACGTGTAGGAATAGTATCATGTTTGCCACATCTTTATTCTTAGGAGATGTGTGCTAAAGAATCTGAGTGAAATGCCATGATGCCTAAAACTTCCAAATGCTTCAGCAGAAAGAAAATGTTTCAGATATATAAAGATGAAACAAATGTGACAAATGTTAACAGCTGGTGAATTTAGAGGAACAACAAACTTTATTATTCCTTCAGCTTTTCTGTAGGTTTGCAATTTTCAAACTAAAAATTTAGGGGAGAATTTTTTTTTATTTAAAAACTTTTCTACTTGATTATCAAATTCTCTGAGGGCAAGAGACAGATAAGTATAAGCACAGTTTGTCTCCTTAATCTTTTTGGATGGTCCATTATCAGAACATCTGAGATCAGGGACCTTACAAATATTACAAGTGCCTGGAAGTAGAATAGGAAGAGCATCTACTATATGCCAGGCACTATACTACATTTTTTATATAGTCTCCCTCATTTTACCTTCATAGCTACCATTGTAAGGGTGATTTTATTTTGTAAATAAGGAAACTAAGACTCAGAAAAGTTAGGCAGCATGCCCAAGGGCAAGTGGTGGAGCTTAATGAGTGCTTCACAAGACTAATTTTCATTACCGGCAACAATTAGTGAGGAAAATCCATCAAAGTTCCTATGTCCTACATTCCACTTCAGAGAACACATCACATCCACCCCTGCCACCCATTGATATCACCAACCTCCAACAGATCTCTCCCACCTGCTATCTCTTACCTCTCAATTAGCTGTTTCCCTAAGACAATCTTGGTCCCTTCAACCTTGATAAGTTCTTCATTATCATTATGAATGACTGTCTTTTCCAACTCTTCCTCCTGCTCCTCTGTCATGGCAACAGGGTTGGAAGGTGGAGCATTTGTTTGATAATAAAGGGGGCAGAATTTGTTTGTTCTCATGTGCCCAATGGCACCACAAGCCCCACATTTCAGCTGCAAAAGGAAAAGTATCAACATGTCAGAGGTAAGCAGGCTTCTTTGTGTTAGCTTTAAGAAATATATAGAAGGTAGAAGAGAAACAAAGGCAGGCCCAGAACTTTTATTCTAACAATCATTATATGCCTTTCAACCAGAGGGCACTGGACAAAAGTGCATGTATGGAAATGACACATTAAAAACAAAATGAAATTCAGAGACTGAACATTACTTTAAAAACCAAGTGAGGGAGAAAAGGGAGAGGATTTCTACCCCCAATTTAAGTTGTAAACTATGAAAATATTAAATATGCATAAGAAAGGCTATTGGAAGCCCAAGGCTGCATTCAGCCTCACAGGCAGCCAGCATGGGTGTATTGCCAGCCTCAAGGAAGAGGCTTAATAATACCAAGTCTCCGGGAATTCCCTGGTGGTCCAGTGGTTAGGACTCCGTGCTCTCATTGCAGAAGGCCTGGGTTCAACCCCTGGTCAGGGAACTAAGATCCCACAAGCCATGCAGAGTGGCAAAAAATCCAAGGCTCCATCTTACTTTTGCAACTGCCCTCAGTTTCATCTGTAAAGTGGATCAATACTGCATCATATAATACTTATATAACATCACATAGAAGAAAGAAACATTAAAATACTTGATGACCTCAGTACATGTTAACAGCAGCTCACATTGGTTGAGAATTTTACACATTATAAAGTGCTCCTCATGCATTATATACTTTAATACAACACCAGTGTGAGACAGGTATCATTTTATAGAAGAGAAAACAGGTTTGGAGAGGTTACGGTCACAGAGCTACTAAATGGCAGAACAAGAACCTGAACCCAGATCTTCTGTTTCCGAGTCCATGGCTCTTTCCACTGTACCACAGTTGCCTCAATTTTTTTTTTAAACATCTTTATTGCAGTATAATTGCCCCACAATGGTGCGCTAGTCTCTGCCCCACAACAAAGCGAACCAGCCATACACATATATATAGTTGCCTCATTCTGTGATGCACGTTACAGTTACACTGCACAGTAATATCTGGAATCCCACCTAAATTATGCAAAGCAACCTGTATGTTTTTTTCTGTTGCTTCTTTTAGTACATGCAATTTAAAAACAAGATGTGTTCATGTAAGTACATACATGTACATGTTAAAAAAAATGCACCACACCTATCTCAACTCACAGAAAATATTTCCAATGGATGAAGTATAAATGACACCCAATGACACCACATCAAGTCTGGTGTTGTCAGTAGCAGTCGCAATAGTACTAATAACACCCAAGTGGCCACATCAATTCAAACTAGTTTTCCACAATACTGCCCTCATTCCCAGTAAGGGAGGATGCCAAAAGCTAAGGGAAAAGGTATGCTTTCTTAGTTATGATCACACCACATATACTTACTTTTAGGTCAGGACGCTCCTTCATTTTTTTGGGCTTCTTCTCAGGAGGACCCTTAAGCTTCTCCTTTTCCTGGTTTCGCTTAAGCCGCCTCAGTTGCTCTTGAATCCTCCGCCGTTCTTTTCGCATCTCTTCTCGATGCTGTTCATCAAAAAGGGCAAATTTACGACTAAATAATGGGGAAAAAAAAATCACAGATCCATAAGCAAACTTAAACCAAGAAGACTGTCCTGATAGCAAACATCTCAGAACTAAAGTAATCCACCAAGAATGAAACAAAAGGGGCTACCTGGCATCCCCATCTACCCTGCTCATCAGTCTTCCACGTGCAGAGAGGCACCTCTCTCAGAATGAGAAGCCCTGAGGAGTAACTAAGATTTCTGCCAACCAACCAATGAAAACACAAAGGACCCACTGGAACTAAAAACATGCCTTTATTTTGCAGCAAATTTGGAATTCTCCCTGTGATTTGGCTTTGTTCAAACCCAAAGTTCTAAAGGCAAAATGGTTGCCAATTAACACAGACTTCCAGGGACAACTGTGCAGAATCCTGTCACTAAAACTCAAGCATCAGGAGGAACCAAGATGGCAGAGTAGAAGGACGTGCTCTCACTCCCTCTTGCGAGAACACCAGAATCACAACTCGCTGCTGGACAATCACCGACAGGAAGACACTGGAACTCACCAAAAAAGATACCCCACATCCAAAGACAAAGGAGAAGCCACAATGAGACAGTAGGAGCGGCGCAATCACAGTAAAATCAAATCCCATAACTGCTGGGTGGGTGACTCAGAGACTGGATAACACTTATACCACAGAAGTCCACCCACTGGAGTGAAGGTCCTGAGTCCCACGTCATGCTTCCCAACCTGGGGGTCCGGCAACGGGAGGAGGAATTCCTAGAGAATCAGACTTTGAAGCCTAGTGGGAATTGATTGCAGGACGTCGACAGGACTGGGGGAAACAGAGATTCCACTCTTGGAGGGCACACACAAAGTAGTGGGCGCACCGGGACCCAGGGGAAGGAGCAGTGACCCCAGGGGAGACTGAACCAGACCTACCTGCTAGTGTTAGAGGGTCTCCTGCAGAGGCAGAGGGGGTGCTGTCGCTCACGGTGGGGACAAGGACACTGGCAACAGAAGTTCTGGGAAGTGCTCCTTGGCGTGAGCCCTCCCAGAGTCTGTCATTAGCCCCACCAAAGAGCCCAGGTAGGCTCCAGTGTTGGGTTGCCTCAAGCCAAACAACCAACAGGGAGGGAACCCAGCCCCACCCATCAACAGTCAAGTGGATTAAAGTTTTACTGAGCTCTGCCCACCAGAGCAACAGTCAGCTCTACCCACCACCAGTCCCTCCCATCAAGCCTCTTAGATAGCCTCATCCACCAGAGGGCAGACAGCAGAAGCAAGAAGAACTACAATCCTGCAGCCTGTGGAACAAAAACCACATTCACAGAAACATAGAAAAGATGAAAAGGCAGAGGGCGATTTACCAGATGAAGGAACAAGATAAAACCCCAGAAAAACAACTAAATGAAGTGGAAATAGGCGACCTTCCAGAAAAAGAATTCATAGTGATAGTGAAGATGATCCAGGACCTCGGAAAAAGAATGGAGGCAAAGATCGAGAAGGTACAAGAAATGTTTAACAAAGACCTAGAAGAATTAAAGAACAAACAAACAGAGATGAACAATACAATAACTGAAATGAAAACTACACTAGAAGGAATCAATAGCAGAATAACTGAGGCAGAAGAACGGATAAGTGACCTGGAAGACAGAATGGTGGAATTCACTGCTGTGGAACAGAATAAAGAAAAAAGAATGAAGAAAAACGAAGACAGCCTAAGAGACCTCTGGGACAAAATTAAACACAACGGGCTTCCCTGGTGGCGCAGTGGTTGAGAATCTGCCTGCCAATGCAGGGGACACGGGTTCGAGCCCTGGTCTGGGAGGATCCCACATGCCGCGGAGCGACTAGGCCCGTGAGCCACAATTGCTGAGCCTGCACGTCTGGAGCCTGTGCTCCGCAACAAGAGAGGCCGCGACGGTGAGAGGCCCGCACACCGCGATGAAGAGTGGCCCCCACTTGCCGCAACTAGAGAAAGCCCTCGCACAGAAATGAAGACCCAACACAGCCAAAAATAAATAAATGAATTTAAAAAACAAACAAACAAACACATGTGGTTAAATATTTAAAAAAAAAATTAAACACAACAACATTCGCATTATAGGGGTCCCGGAAGGAGAAGAGAGAGACAAAGGACCAGAGAAAATATTTGAAGAGATTATAGTCGAAAACATCCCTAGCATGGGAAAAAAATAGCCACCCAAGTCCAGGAAGCGCAGCGAGTCCCATACAGGAAAAACAAAGGAGAAACTCGCCGAGACACATAGTAATCAAATTGACAAAAATTAAAGACAAAGAAAAATTATTGAAAGCAGCAAGGGAAAAACGACAAATAACATACAAGGGAACACCCATAAGGTTAACAGCTGATTTCTCAGCAGAAACTCTACAAGCCAGAAGGGAGTGGCATGATATACTTAAAGTGATGAAAGGGAAGAACCTACAACCAAGATTACTCTACCCGGCAAGGATCTCATTCAGATTCGATGGAGAAATCAAAAGCTTTACAGACAAGCAAAAGCTAAGAGAATTCAGCACCACCAAACCAGCTCTACAACAAAAGCTAAAGGAACTTCTCTAAGTGGGAAACACAAGAGAAGAAAAGGACCTACAAAAACAAACCCAAACAATTAAGAAAATGGTCACAGGAACATACATATCGATAATTGCCTTAAACGTGAATGGATTAAATGCTCCAACCAAAACACACAGGCCTGCTGAATGGATACAAAACCAACACCCATATATATGCTGTCTACAAGAGACCCACTTTAGACCTAGGGACACATACAGACTGAAAGTGAGGGGATGGAAAAATATATTCCATGCAAATGGACATCAAAAGAAAGCTGGAGTAGCTATACTCATATCAGATAAAATAGACTTTAAAATAAAGAATGTTACAAGAGACAAGGAAGGACACTACATAATGATCAAGGGATCAATCCAAGAAGAAGATATAACAATTATAAATATATATGCACCCAACATAGGAGCACCTCAATACATAAGGCAACTGCTAACAGCTATAGAAGAGGAAATCGACAGTAACACAATAATAGTAGGGGACTTTAACACCTCACTTACACCAATGGACAGATCATCCAAAATGAAAATAAATAAGGAGAGAGAAGCTTTAAATGACACAATAGACCAGATAGATTTAATTGATATTTATAGGACATTCCATCCCAAAACAGCAGATTACAATTTCTTCTCAACTGCGCATGGAACATTCTTCAGGATAGATCACATCTTGGGTCACAAATCAAGCCTCAGTAAATTTAAGAAAATTGAAATCATATCAAGCATCTTTTCTGACCACAACGCTATGAGATTAGAAACGAATTACAGGGAAGAAAACATAAAAAACACAAACACATGGAGGCTAAACTATACCTTACTAAATAACCAAGACATCACTGAAGAAATCAAAGAGGAAATCAGAAAATACCTAGAGACAAATGACAATGAAAACACAATGATCCAAAACCTATGGGATGCAGCAAAAGCAGTTCTAAGAGGGAAGTTTATAGCTATACAAGCCTACCTCAAGAAACAAGAAAAATCTCAAGTAAACCATCTAACCTTACACCAAAAGGAACTAGAGAAAGAAGAACAAACAAAACCAAAGTTAGCAGAAGGAAAGAAATCATAAAGACCAGAGCAGAAATAAATGAAATAGAAACAAAGAAAACAATAGGAAAGACCAATAAAACTAAAAGCTGGTTCCTTGAGAAGATAAACAAAATTGATAAACCATTAGCCAGACTCATCAAGAAAAAGAGGGAGAGGACTCAAATCAATAAAATTAGAAATGAAAAAGGAGAAGTTACAACAGACACCGCAGAAATACAAAGCATCCTAAGAGAATACTACAAGCAACTCTATGCCAATAAAATGGACAACCTGGAAGAAATGGGCAAATTCTTAGAAAGGTGTAACTTTCCAAGACTGAACCAGGAAGAAACAGAAAATATGAACAGACCAATCACAAGCAATGAAATTGAAACTGTGATAAAAAATCTTGCAACAAACAAAAGCCCAGCACCAGATGGCTTCACAGGTGAATTCTATCGAACATTTAGAGAAGAGCTAAAACCCATTCTTCTCAAACTCTTCCAAAAAATTGCAGAGGAAGGAACACCCCCAAACTCATTCCATGAGGCCACCATCACCCTGATACCAAAACCAGACAAAGTTACTACAGAAAAAGAAAATTACAGGCCAATATCACTGATGAATATAGATGCAAAAATCCTCAACAAAATACTAGCAAACAGAATCCAACAACACAGTAAAAGGATCATACACCATAATCAAGTGGGATATATCCCAGGGATGCAAGGATTCTTCAATATACGCAAATCAATCAATGTGATACACCATATTAACAAATTGAAGAAGAAAAACCATATGATCATCTCAATAGATGCAGAAAAAGCTTTTGACAAAATTCAACACCCATTTATGATAAAAACTCTCCAGAAAGTGGGCATACAGGGAACCTACCTCAACATAATAAAGCCCATATACGACAAACCCACTGCAAACATCATTCTCAATGGTGAAAAAGTGAAAGCATTTCCTCTAAGATCAGGAACGAGACAAGGATGTCCACTCTCACCACTATTATTCAACATAGTTCTGGAAGTCCTAGCCACGGCAATCACAAAAAGAAATAAAAAAATAAAAGGAATACAAAGAAAAAGAAATAAAAGGAATACAAATTGGAAAAGAAAAAGTAAAACTGTCACTGTTTGCAGATGACATGATACTATACATAGAGAATCCTAAAAATGCCACCAGAAAACTACTAGAGCTACTCAATGAATTTGGTAAAGTTGCAGGATACAAAATTAATGCACAGAAATCTCTTGCATTCCTATACACTAATGATGAAAAATCTGAAAGAGAAATTATGGAAACACTCCCATTTACCATTGCAACCAAAAGAATAAAATACCTAGGAATAAACCTACCTAGGGAGACAAAAGACCTGTATGCAGAAATCTATAAGACACTGATGAAAAAAATTAAAGGTGAAACCAACAGATGGAGAGGTATACCATGTTCTTGGATTGGAAGAATCAATATTGTGAAAATGATTATACTACCCAAAGCAATCTACATATTCAATGCAATCCCTATCAAATTACCAATGGCATTTTTTGCAGAACTAGAACAAATCATCTTAAAATTTGTATGGATACACAAAAGACACCGAATAGCCAAAGCAGTCTTGAAGGAAAAAAAAAAGCTGGAGGAATCAGACTCCCTGTCTTCAGACTATACTACAAAGCTACAGTAATCAAGACAATATGGTACTGGCACAAAAACAGAAACATAGATCAATGGAACAAGATAGAAAGCTCAGAGATAAACCCACGCACCTATGGCCAACTAATCTATGACAAAGGAGGCAAAGATATACAATGGAGAAAAGACAGTTTCTTCAATAAGTGGTGCTGGGAAAACTGGACAGCTACATGTAAAAGAATGAAATTAGAACACTCCTGAACACCATACACAAAAATAAACTCAAAATGGATTTGAGACCTAAATGTAAACGTGGACACTATAAAACTCTTTAGAGGAAAACATAGGAAGAACACTCTTTGACATAAATCACAGCAAGACCTTTCTTGATCCACCTCCTAGAGGAATGGGAATAAAAACAAAAAATAAACAAATGGGACCTAATGAAACTTCAAAGCTTTTGCACAGCAAAGGAAACCATAAACAAGACGAAAAGACAACCCTCAGAATGGGAGAAAATATTTGCAAATGCATCAACGGACAAAGGATTAATCTCCAAAATATATAAACAGCTCATGCAGCTCAATATTAAAGAAACAAACACCCCAATCCAAAAATGGGCAGAAGACCTAAACAGACATTTCTCCAAAGAAGACATACAGATGGCCAGGAAGCACATGAAAAGATGCTCAACATCACTAATTATCAGAGAAATGCAAATCAAAACTACAGTGAGGTATCACCTCACACCAGTTAGAATGGGCATCATCAGAAAATCTACAAACAACAAATGCTGGAGAGGGTGTGGAGAAAAGGGAACCCTCTTGCACTGTTGGTGGGATTGTAAATTGATACAGCCACTATGAAGAACAATATGGAGGTTCCTTAAAAAACTAAAAATAGAATTACCATATGACCCAGCAATCCCACTGCTGGGCATATACCCAAAGAAAACCCTAATTCAAAAAGACACATGCACCTGAATGTTCATTGCAGCACTGTTTACAATAGCCAGGTCATGGAAGCAACCTAAATGCCCATCAACAGACGAATGGATAAAGAAGTTGTGGTACATATATACAATGGAATATTACTCAGCCATAAAAAGGAACGAAATTGAGTCATTTGTTGAGAAGTGGATGGGTCTAGAGACTGTCATACAGAGTGAAGTAAGTCAGAAAGAGAAAAACAAATATTGTATATTAATGCATGTATGTGGAACCTAGAAAAATGGTACAGACGAGCCAGTTTGCAGGGCAGAAGTTGAGACACAGATGTAGAGAATGGACATATGGACACCAAGGGGGGAAAACTGCGGTGGGGTGGGGATGGTGGTGTGCTGAATTGGGCAATTGGGATTGACATGTATACACTGATGTGTATAAAATTGATGCCTAATAAGAACCTGCAGTATAAAACAACAAACAAAACAACTAATACTAAACTTTCATTGGGTTATCTGTATGGAAATATGTTAATATAAATGTTTCAGACATTACATGAAATTTCTAAAAATCTTATATTTGTATTTGTATGGAAATATGTATGGAAATATCTTAATATAAAGGTTTCAGACATTATATGAAATTTCTAAAAATCTTATATTTGTATTTGTATGGAAATATGTATGGAAATATGTTAATATAAATGTTTCAGACATTACATGAAATTTCTAAAAATCTTATATGTTCTGGTATAATGTTATAAGTAATAATCCTAGTTATTACTTTAAAATGTATATCTCAGAAATAACTAATTTTCTTGTCAACTGCATTATTATGAACTTTCATCAAATCTTTAACAGTGGTCATTTTTAAGTCTTTTGTCATTTACAGACAGTTCTGGGTGTACTCTGATGCTTTTGCAAATATGTTCCTATAAAAGGCTTTCATCTTCAAGAAATTCATGGAAAAGACTCTGACAAGTACAGGTTTCTGGTAACTGACTGTACTGCTGAACTGAATGAATAAGCATTTTCAGAACTCTAATGAGAAACTGATGAACTCATAAAAATGCTAACAAAAGATCAAGATGAAAAAAAAAATTAATTACATGGGACTGAGTGAACTGATGAGGATGAGTATAATTTTTGTGACTTTGTGTCAGAATTAAAAAAAAAAATCCCACAAGGACTCAGAGGCAAAGAATATACAAATCAATTTTCACTGCAAAGTAAAGCAGCTGTTACAGTGGAGGATTACTGGACTGAATGTCAATATTATGACATAGTATGAGTGTGTTTCATGTTTGGTAATTGCAATCATTGTTGCTTTTGTTGTGGTCATCCATGTACAATGCTTGGTGTCAGTCTACTTATCTCTTGTAAAAATAAAATACAGTGTGTGTGTGTGAAAAAAAAAAAAAACTACAGTGAGGTATCACCTCACACCAGTTAGAATGGGCATCATCAGAAAATCTACAAACAACAAATGCTGGAGAGAGTGTGGAGAAAAGGGAACCCTCTTGCACTGTTGGTGGGAATGTAAATTGATACAGCCACTATGGAGAACAGTATGGAGGTTCCTTAAAAAACTAAAAATAGATTTACCGTATGATCCAGTAATCCCACTCCTGGGCATATACCCAGAGAAAACCATAATTCAAAAAGACACATGCACCCCAATGTTCATTGCAGCACTATTTACAATAGCCAGGTCATGGAAGCAACCTAAATGCCCATCGACAGACGAATGGATAAAGAAGTTGTGGTACATATATACAATGGAATATTACTCAGCCAAAAAAAGGAACGAAATTGAGTCATTTGCTGAGACGTGGATGGATCTAGAGACTGTCATACAGAGTGAAGTAAGTCAGAAAGAGAAAGCCAAATATCGTATATTAACGTATGTATGTGGAACCTAGAGAAATGGTACAGATGAACTGGTTTGCAGGGCAGAAGTTGAGACACAGACAAACAAACAAAAAAAACAACTAATACTAAACTTTCTTTGGGTTATTTGTATGGAAATATGTTAATATAAATGTTTCAGACATTACATGAAATTTCTAAAAATCTTATATGTTCTGGTATAATGTTATAAGTCATAATTCTAGTTATTATTTTAAAATGTATATCTCAGAAATAACTAAATTACCTTGTCAACTGCATTATTATGAACTTTCATCAAATCTTCACCCATGGTCATTTTTCGGTCTTTTGTCATTTACAGACAGTTCTGGGTGTACTCTGATGCTTTTGCAAAAACGGTCCTATAAAAGGGTTTCATCTTCAAGGAATTCATGGAAAAGACTCTGACAAGTACAGGTTTCTGGTAACTGACTATACTGCTGAACTGAATGAATAAGCATTTTCAGAACTCTAATGGAAAACTGATGAATTCATAAAAGTGCTAACAAAAGATCAAGATAAACAAAAATTAATTACATGGGACTGAGTGAACTGATGAGGATGATTATAATTCTTATGACTTTCTGTTTGAATAAACCCCCCCCCCCCAAAAAAAAAATCCCACAAGGACTCAGAGGCAAAAAATATACAAATCAATTTTCACTGCAAAGTAAAGGAGCTGTTAAAGTGGAGGATTACTGGACTGAACGTCAATATTATGACACAGCATGAGTGTGTTTCGTGTTTGGTAATTGCAATCATTGTTGCTTTTATTGTGGTCATCCATTTACAATGCTTGGTGTCAGTTTATTTATCTCTTGTAAAAATAAAATACAGTGTGGGGACTTCCCTGGTGGTCCAGTGGTTAAGAATCCTCCTTCCAATGCAGGGGATGTGGGTTCGATCCCTGGTTGGGGAACTAAGATCCCACGTGCCGCAGGGCAACTAAGCCTTTGCGCCACAACTAGAGAGAAGCCTGCATGCCATGTAGAGCCCGCGCACCAGAACAAAGACCTGATGCAGCCAAAATAAGTAAATTGAAAAAAAAAAAAAGCCAAAATACAGTGTGTGGGTGTGGAAAAAAAAAAGAATATTCAAAAAATAAAAAATTAAAAAATTAAAAATATAAAAAACTCAAGCATCCACCCTCACTCCCTTCCCCATCATTATCATTCTCCTTATCGCACTGGAAAGTGGGGAGGGAGTCAAACTCACATGAATTCCTCATCTTTTGTGGTCCGTATACGCACATAGGCATCAATGACAGCTGGCTTTCGGACGGTCTCACAGCGAACATATTCCTTCCCCTCTTCATCGCGAAACGTGCGATAAATCTTGAGACAACGGCCAGTGGCAGAAGAGTTAAGGCTAGTCACAGAAGCTGTGTCATCATCTCTGTGATTGTTTCCTGCTGCTGCTGAGCCTGCTGCTGCAAGGCAGAAAAAGATTTCCACACATTCCCCCTACCACCCAAATGGCCATTTTCTTGGGGTTGAGTGGAGACTCCGAAGCTCAACATCCCACAGAACTATGGTTCTACAGAAAGCATCAGTCACCACCAGCCCCAAGAATACACTGAGTTGTCCTTTCCTGACTTCATTTTACCACTGTCAGTGTTCTCGTTTTTGTTAGTACAGAAAGTTCTGAAAGGATCTCAAAGAAACACGTTTGTTATATAGGGAACAGAAGAGCAGTAGCTGTATTCTGATTCCTCTGAACAACAGCGCAAGAAGAAAGTCCAAGCAGGAAGCAGTTGATGGTCACATTATAGAAAAGCACCCAAGCACCCACGGGAAATAGATGGCACCACAGAAAAAATCCAGAGTCTCAAGGCCTAGAGTATGCTTCTCCAACTTTAATATGAATGAATAGGAATCATCTGAGGATCCTGTTAAAATAGAGATTCTAATTCAGTAGGTTTGGGGTGAGACCTGAGATGCTGCATTTCTAACAAGCTCCCATGTGATGTAGATACTGCTGGTCCAGGACCACACTAGAGGAAAGGCTTTATCACATCTTTACGAAGTAGCCAGAACAACAGAATTACACAAAGCTTTTACAGAGAGGAAACAAAGGAAAGGCTACTGTGAGTGAAAATAGTCATTTAAATCTTCATCTTCAGCCTTTATCCTCTCTCTCAGTATCTACATCCAAGTTTTCAACTGCCTGCTTGACATCTATACTGGGAGTATCATGGGGACCTCAAACACCACATATTACACCTTTCCTTCTTAAACCTGCTTCTTTTTCTGAAATTTACTACTTTAATCAATGGTACCACCACCATCTTTCTAGCAAGCAAGAGAGAAATCTTAAGGTCCCTTTGATTTTTCTCTTTTCATTCCCAGTGACCAAATCCCAAACCAGTTTAGGCCTTTCTCATTCCCACCGTCAACTTATGCAATTTTGGGTTGGTGATTTAAAACTTTTTAGGGTCTAAGACTCCTTTGAGAATCTCCTGAAAGCCATGGATCTTCTCAGAAAAGGCACATTTGCACAGAATTGTACATGTGATTTCAGAGGGTTCATGAACAACCCCCCAATTCATCCACAGATTCTGTATTAAAAACTCTTACCCTCTAGGATGAATGCCCAGAAAACTCAATTGATGTACAGCACTGATAGCCCTGGCTTGGCCAGGCCTAATACAGACAGAGGCAGTAGTGGACTGGCAGCATCTCTTCAATTTGTGCCCCACAGACAAACCTAGAGTCCAGTTTGCAGAATCTCTCTACCTCATCTATAGGCTTCCCTACACTCATTCCCTACTTCTTCTGCCTCCAGCTTTACCTCAGTTATTAGCGTGGTTATTTACACTTTCTTGATCTTTCTTTTTCTTGTCTGTCTGTGAAGTCACTACCCTCACCCAGTAGCATCCGCTGCAGTTCCTTCCGCTCCTGCTCCTCCCGCTCACGTGACAGCTGAGAGCTGGTTTTCTTATTCTGCAACATGTTCTCGATGTTCTTTCCCATCTCCTCAAAGTCACTGTCTTCAGCTGAGCTGCTATCTGTGTCAGTTGATAAGATTTCAGTTGATGACAAAACCCTAAAAAGAAAAAACAATGTTAAGAAGAGGGAAACATAAATGTGTAGAAACAACTGAAGAAATACAGTTTTAGTTTAGGCAAGAGTAGGAAATTGAGAAATCAACCTTAAAAAAGAAATATTCAAAATCCACTAAGACATGGGACCCTGAACAGAGAAGCTCTACAAAGTTTTCCCAGAAATTTAGTCACAAGGCAAGTTCAAAATATGAAATAGTACTGCAACTCTTTCACAATTCCTGGAAAAAACCTGAGAAACAAATCAGTACATCGGTCATTTTTAATAGGGCATTACCATCCTCTAACCACTAAGCCTACTGTTGCCTATCACCACTGTAATGGCTGCCAGGTCCAAGTAGGCCACAAAAGTTGCCATGGAACCTAGCAGTTCTTGCCATTCAAAACCTTTGCCAAGCTGCTTTGAAGGGAGTAGGTACTCTAGCAGTATTATGAATAGACACCACCCTGAAATCTCAGATACCTGACCACTAGTCACTTTATTAGGTGACCTTCTCTTCACTATAAAATAATGCCTGGGACCCCTCCCCTTTCCAGCTTGGATTTTCTACAGCACTAAAACAACACACTTGTTCTGCAGGTCAAAGATGCGCTGACATTCCTCTTTGTAACGCTCTTGATGCTCAGCCACAGAAAACCTTGATCCACGGGCAAATTTACTCATGGGCCCCTCTCCAGAGCGGGCCTGTTCTGTTGACATTGTGCGTACTACATCGATCACTTCCCAGCGGGACAACTTTTTAATCTACAAGAGACACACACACACACACACACACACAAATCATTCAGGGATTTCAAAGGACAAACCAGGGTACACGGTTAGAGAGTTAGACCAAAACCAAAAAAACAAAAAACACAACAACAATGAAATCACCCAAAGCAGGTTAAACAGAAAGCTTTGGGAAAGCTAACTCCTGAAAAAGTATCTAAGATCCAGTTTACCACAACCTACCCTACAAAATTCTCCAGATTAGTTCCTAGCATCTGCCTCCAAGCTTTTCCCTGTCTATACAAAGCCCCTAGGAGCCTGTAAGTCTTCCTCTTCCACACCCACCTCTTCCTCAGGCACGCCAAATTTACGTAGAAGTTGCTTGGCATTTTTCAGTGAAAGGCGACGGAGGTCTGCATCTGTTCCTGTCACTGTCTTCTTCACTGGCTGAGGCTCCTTATCATCCTACCTCAGAAACAAAACAAGAGAGAATCCTAGTAAGCTGAACTCTTTATGGTAGGCATTTAAGTCATCCTGTCAACATTTTAATGGCTTTCCAGATCCCCACCCATTCATCTCCATTCCTTAACCTCTATTTCTTCCTCCCTTGATTTTTAACCTCTAGAAATTCAGACAGTCTCACCTTCTGCTGTGTTGGTTTGTTTGGAATCTTCACATAGGAGAATCCTTCACCACACCCTGTGGGATCTGCCACCCCAGTCACCTCCAGGAGACACTTGCCCTTCATGGCAGCAATGAAGGCCCTTGTGGTGTTCCAAGGAGCAGTGCGAACCTGAGTTATAGAAAAAGATTCAAAGGGTGGTGGGAAACATTTGCTCTAGCCATACTTAGAAGGTGGGGGTAATTACAATAATGTACAATTTGATGCTTTCTTAAACTGTCCACAGAGATCAACAGTTACATAAAGCTGCCCAGTACTCAGCCTGCTGTTCTTTCCTATGGTACTTAAATCATGATAATAAATAGAGGCCAAGATCTCAGTCAGTATAAGTAGGAATATGCGGAACAGTGGTACCCCCTTCAGCCCCATATCCCTTGGGTTTGACTGAGAGTTCTCAAAGACAGTGTTGCCCCCACCCTCACAATGCTCAAAGAGTTAAGTTAGATTGATGACCACATTTGATTGCCCAATTGCTCAAACGCCTTCTTCAGAATGACTCTCACAATTAGATGATAAGCATGCTTTACAAAAGCACTGGCCCCAATCCCAGTAGCAATAAATCAAAGTGTATTCTACCTCTGCCACTGGTTTGGTCAAAAAGGCCTGTCCTCTCCTGGGACCCTGAATAGTGTTCATCAACCCCATTAAATAATCAGGCAGTTAAGACAAGGGGAATGTGCTTGTCCAAACAGACCAGTCAAGAGTATAAATTATTAGCTAGAAAGAGGCCAATTCTCTACTCAAGATTCAATCTTGAAGGCCATTCAACAGAATCTTTAATTTTGGAAATTCTTAGACATCCACTCATTGTTAACTCCAACCTCAAAAGAATAGTACAACAATGCTTCTTTAGTCACTCTGCCTGACCTCACTGACAATCATTCACTCACTTAACAAATATTTATGGAATATCTACCACATGTCAAGCACTACTTTCTCAAGGACCTCATGTTAGTGAGGGAGAGATAAATAAACCAACAAATTCAATACTGCATGATCAGTGCCATGATAGGAAAGTAAAAAGTGCTGTATGTACACAAAGAAGGAAAGGATGGTGATCCAATCTGAATGAAGGGTGGGAGTGAGGGCAAGAGTCGGGGAAAGCTTCCAGGAGAATATAACTTGTAGATGAAAGCCAGATGACAGAGGAGTGGAGAGAAAACATTCTAGGCAGAAGGAATAGCAGTTGCAAAATCCTAGAAGACAGCAGAAAGAAATTAAGGGAACTGAATGAACTTCAGTATGTTTGGAGCTTAGAGTATAAAATGGGCAGTGACAGATGAGAGGAGGTGAGAGTTGTATTACAATACAAGACCAAAATCATGTAAAGCCTTATGAATCATGTTAAGGATTTCTTCCTAAAAGAAATGAGGACCCAAAGGAAGTCTTTGGGCAAGAGAGTGATATGACCAAATTTTTGTTTTAAAAGATCATTTAATTTTTTGACAAATGGTACTAGAATAACTGGACATTCATATGCAAAAAAAAATGAACCTTAATCTACACCTTGCACCCTAAACAAAAATTAACTCAAAATGGATCTAACCATAAGATCTAAAACAATAAAACCTTTAGAAGAAAATATAAGAAAAAAACTTTGCAACCCTGAGTTCGATTAAAATATCTTACATATAACACCAAAACCACAAGCAACAAAGGAGAAGATTTACAAGTTAGACTTCAGCTCTTCATAAGACACTGCTAAGACAATTAATACACAAGCCTCAGATTGGGAGGAAAATCTTTGTAAATCACGTACCTGATAAAGAACTCGGACCTAGAATACATAAAGAACTCTCAAAACTTTAGAAGAAAACAAACAACTAATTAAAAATAAAAATTGGCAAAAGAGATACAGACCCTCAACCAAAGAAGATAACTGGATGATAAATAAGCACATAGAAAGATGCTCAACATCTTTAGCTATCAGGGAAATGCAAATTAAAACTGCAATGACAGGAGGATTAACCAAGATGGCAGAGTAGAAAGACGTGCTCTCACTCCCTCTTGCGAGAGCACCAGAATCACAACTGGCTGCTGGACAATCATCGACAGGAAGACACTGGACTTCACCAAGGAGGATACCCCACGTCCAAGGACAGAGGAGAAGCCACAGTGAGACGGTAGGAGGGGCGCAATCAGAGTAAAATCAAATCCCATAACTGCTGGGTGGGAGACTCAAAGACTGGCAAACACTTATACCACAGAAGTCCACCCACTGGAGTGAAGGTTCTGAGCCCCACGTCAGGCTTCCCAACCTGGGGGTCCGGCAACGGGAGGAGGAATTCCTAGAGAATCAGACTTTGAAGCCTAGTGGGAATTGATTGCAGGACGTCGAAAGGACTGGGGGAAACAGAGACCCCACTCTTCGAGGGCACACACAAAGTAGTGTGCGCATCGGGACCCAGGGGAAGGAGCAGTGACCCTGGGGGAGACTGAACCAGACCTACCTGCTGGTGTTGGGGGGTCTCCTGCAGAGGCGGGGGGTGGCTCTGTTTCACCGTGGGGACAAGGACACTGGCAGCGGAGGTTCTGGGAAGTGCTCCTTGGCGTGAGCCCTCCCAGAGTCTGCCATTAACCCCACCAAAGAGCCCAGGTAGGCTCCAGTGTTGGGTTGCCTCAGGCAAAACAACCAACAGGGAGGGAACCCAGCCCCACCCATCAACAGTCAAGTGGATTAAAGTTTTACGGAGCTCTGACCACCACAGCAACAGTCAGCTCTACCCACCACCAGAGCCTTCCATTAAGCCTCTTAGATAGCCTCAACCACCAGAGGGCAGACAGCAGAAGCAAGAAAAACTACAATCCTGCAGCCTCTGAAACAAAAACCACATTCACAGAAAGATAGACAAGATGAAAAGGCAGAGGGCTATATACCAGATGAAGGAACAAGAAAAAACCCCAGAAAAACAACTAAATGAAGTGGAGATAGGCAACCTTCCAGAAAAAGAATTCAGAATAATGATAGTGAAGATGATCCAGGACCTCGGAATAAGAATGGAGGCAAAGATTGAGAAGATGCAAGAAATGATTAACAAAGACCTAGAAGAATTAAAGAACAAACAAACAGAGATGACCAATACAATAACTGAAATGAAAACTACACTAGAAGGAATCAATAGCAGAATAACTGAGGCAGAAGAACAGATAAGTGACCTGGAAGACAGAATGGTGGAATTCACTGCTGCAGAAGAGAATAAAGAAAAAAGAATGAAAAGAAATGAAGACAGCCTAAGAGACCTCTGGGACAACATTAAATGCAACAACATTCGCATTATAGGGGTCCCAGAAGGAGAAGAGAGAGAGAAAGGGCCAGAAAAAATATTTGAAGAGATTATAGTCGAAAACTTCCCTAACATGGCAAAGGAAATAGCCACCCAAGTCCAGGAAGCGCAGAGAGTCCCGTACAGGATAAACCCAAGGAGAAACACGCCGACACACATAGTAATCAAAGTGGCAAAACTTAAAGACAAAGAAAAATTATTGAAAGCAGCAAGGGAAAAACGACAAATAACATACAAGGGAACTCCCATAAGGTTAACAGCTGATTTCTCAGCAGAAACTCTACAAGCCAGAAGGGAGTGGCATGATATACTTAAAGTGATGAAAGGGAATAACCTACAACCAAGATTACTCTACCCGGCAAGGATCTCATTTAGATTTGATGGAGAAATCAAAAGCTTTACAGACAAGCAAAAGCTAAGAAAATTCACCACCACCAAACCAGCTCTACAACAAATGCTAAAGGAACTTCTCTAAGTGGGAAACACAAGAGAAGAAAAGGACCTACAAAAACAAACCCAAACAATTAAGAAAATGGTCATAGGAACATACATATCAATAATTACCTTAAACGTGAATGGATTAAATGCTCCAACCAAAAGACACAGGCTTGCTGAATGGATACAAAAACAAGACCCATATATATGCTGTCTAGAAGAGACCCACTTTAGACCTAGGGACACATACAGACTGAAAGTGAGGGGATGGAAAAAGATATTCCATGCAAATGGAAATCAAAAGAAAGCTGGAGTAGCTATACTCACATCAGATAAAATAGACTTTAGAATAAAGAATGTTACAAGAGACAAGGAAGGACACTACATAATGATCAAGGGATCAATCCAAGAAGATATAACAATTATAAATATATATGCACCCAACATAGGAGCACCTCAATACATAAGGCAACTGCTAACAGCTATAAAAGAGGAAATTGACAGTAACACAATAATAGTGGGGGACTTTAACACCTCACTTACACCAATGGACAGATCATCCAAAATGAAAATAAATAAGGAAACAGAAGCTTTAAATGACACAATAGACCAGATAGATTTAATTGATATTTATAGGACATTCCATCCAAAAACAGCAGGTTACACGTTCTTCTCAAGTGCACACGGAACATTCTCCAGGATAGATCACATCTTGGGTCACAAGTCAAGCCTCAGTAAATTTAAGAAAATTGAAATCATATCAAACATCTTTTCTGACCACAATGCTATGAGATTAGAAATGAATTACAGGGAAAAAAACGTAAAAAACACAAACACATGGAGGCTAAACAATACGTTACTAAATAACCAAGAGATCACTGAAGAAATCAAAGAGGAAATCAAAAAATACCTAGAGACAAATGACAATGAAAACACGACGACCCAAAACCTATGGGATGCAGCAAAAGCAGTTCTAAGAGGGAAGTTTATAGCTATACAAGCCTACCTCAAGAAACAAGAAAAATCTCAAGTAAACAATCTAACTTTACACCTAAAGAAACTAGAGAAAGAAGAACAAACAAAACCAAAAGTTAGTAGAAGGAAAGAAATCATAAAGATCAGAGCAGAATTAAATGAAATAGAAACAAAGAAAACAATAGCAAAGATCAATAAAACTAAAAGCTGGTTCTTTGAGAAGATAAACAAAATTGATAAGCCATTAGCCAGACTCATCAAGAAAAAGAGGGAGAGGACTCAAATCAATAAAATCAGAAATGAAAAAGGAGAAGTTACAAGAGACACTGCAGAAATACAAAGCATCCTAAGAGACTACTACAAGCAACTTTATGCCAATAACATGGACAACCTGGACGAAATGGACAAATTCTTAGAAAGGTATAACCTTCCAAGACTGAACCAGGAAGAAATAGAAAATATGAACAGACCAAATCACAAGTAATGAAATTGAAACTGTGATTAAAAATCTTCCACCAAACAAAAGTCCAGGACCAGATGGCTTCACACGTGAATTCTATCCAACATTTAGAGAAGAGCTAACACCTATCCTTCTCAAACTCTTCCAAAAAATTGCAGAGGAAGGAACACTCCCAAACTCATTCTATGAGGCCACCATCACCCTGATACCAAAACCAGACAAAGATACTATAAAAAAAGAAAATTACAGACCAATATCACTGATGAATATAGATGCAAAAATCCTCAACAAAATACTAGCAAACAGAATCCAACAACACATTAAAAGGATCATACACCACGATCAAGTGGGATTTATCCCAGGGATGCAAGGATTCTTCAATATACGCAAATCAATCAATGTGATACACCATATTAACAAATTGAAGAATGAAAACCATATGATCATCTCAATAGATGCAGAAAAAGCTTTTGACAAAATTCAACACGCATTTATGTTAAAAACTCTCCAGAAAGTGGGCATACAGGGAACCTACCTCAACATAATAAAGGCCATATATGACAAACCCACAGCAAACATCATTCTCAATGGTGAAAAAGTGAAAGCATTTCCTCTAAGATCAGGAACAAGACAAGGATGTCCACTCTCACCACTATTATTCAACATAGTTCTGGAAGTCCTAGCCACGGCAATCACAGAAGAAAGAGAAATAAAAGGAATACAAATTGGAAAAGAAGAAGTAAAACTGTCACTGTTTGCGGATGACATGATACTATACACAGAGAATCCTAAAACTGCCACCAGAAAACTGCTAGAGCTAATTAATGAATATGGTAAAGTTGCAGGATACAAAATTAATGCACAGAAATCTCTCGCATTCCTATACACTAATGATGACAAATCTGAAAGAGAAATTATGGAAACACTCCCATTTACCATTGCAACAAAAAGAATAAAATACCTAGGAATAAACCTACCTAGGGAGACAAAGGACCTGTATGCAGAAAACTATAAGACACTGATGAAAGAAATTACAGATGATACCAACAGATGGAGAGATATACCATGTTCTTGGACTGGAAGAATCAACATTGTGAAAATGAGTATACTACCCAAAGCAATCTACAGATTCAATGCAATCCCTATCAAATTACCAATGGCATTTTTTTTTAATTTATTTATTTATTTTTGGCTGTGTTGGGTCTTCATTTCTGTGCGAGGGCTTTCTCTAGTTGCGGCAAGCGGGGGCCACTCTTCATCGCGGTGCGCGGGCCTTTCACTGTCGCGACCTCTCTTGTTGCGGGGCACAGGCTCAGTAGTTGTAGCTCACGGGCCTAGTTGCTCCGTGGCATGTGGCATCTTCCCAGACCAGGGCTTGAACCCGTGTCCCCTGCACTGGCAGGCAGATTCTCAACCACTGCGCCACCAGGGAAGCCCCCAATGGCATTTTTTACGGAGCTAGAACAAATCATCTTAAAATTTGTATGGAGACACGAAAGACCCCGAATAGCCAAAGCAGTCTTGAGGGAAAAAAACGGAGCTGGAGGAATCAGACTCCCTGACTTCAGACTATACTACAAAGCTACAGTAATCAAGACAATATGGTACTGGCACAAAAACAGAAACATAGATCAATGGAACAGGATAGAAAGCCCAGAGATAAACCCACACACCTATGGCCAACTAATCTATGACAAAGGAGGCAAAGATATACAATGGAGAAAAGACAGTCTCTTCAATAAGTGGTGCTGGGAAAACTGGACAGCTACATGTAAAAGAATGAAATTAGAATACTCCCTAACACCATACACAAAAATAAACGCAAAATGGATTAGAGACCTAAATGTAAGACTGGACACTATAAAACTCTTAGAGGAAAACATAGGAAGAACACTCTTTGACATAAATCACAGCAAGACCTTTTTTGACCCACCTCCTAGAGGAATGGAAGTAAAAACAAAAATAAAGATATGGGACCTAATGAAACTTCCAAGCTTTTGCACAGCAAAGGAAACCATAAACAAGACAAAAAGATAACCCTCAGAATGGGAGAAAATATTTGCAAACGAATCAACGGACAAAGGATTAATCTCCAAAATATATAAACAGCTCATTCAGCTCAATATTAAAGAAACAAACACCCCAATCCAAAAATGGGCAGGAGACCTAAATAGACATTTCTCCAAAGAAGACATACAGATGGCCACGAAGCACATGAAAAGGTGCTCAACATCACTAATTATTAGAGAAATGCAAATCAAAACTACAATGAGGTATCACCTCACACCAGTTAGAATGGGCATCATCAGAAAATCTACAAACAACAAATGCTGGAGAGGGTGTGGAGAAAAGGGAACCCTCTTGCACTGTTGGTGGGAATGTAAATTGATACAGCCACTATGGAGAACAATATGGAGGTTCCTTAAAAAACTAAAACTAGAATTACCATATGACCCAGCAATCCCACTACTGGGCATATACCCAGAGAAAACCGTAATTCAAAAAGACACATGCACCCGAATGTTCATTGCAGCACTGTTTACAATAGCCAGGTCATGGAAGCAACCTAAATGCCCATCAACAGACGAATGGATAAAGAAGTTGTGGTGCATATATACAATGGAATATTACTCAGCCATAAAAAGGAACGAAATTGAGTCATTTGTTGAGAAGTGGATGGGTCTAGAGACTGTCATACAGAGTGAAGTAAGTCAGAAAGAGAAAAACAAATATCGTATATTAATGCATGTATGTGGAACCTAGAAAAATGGTACAGGTGAGCCAGTTTGCAGGGCAGAAGTTGAGACACAGATGTAGAGAACGGACATATGGACACCAAGGGGGGAAAACTGCGGTGGGGTGGGGATGGTGGTGTGCTGAATTGGGCGATTGGGATTGACATGTATACACTAATGTGTATAAAATTGATGCCTAATTAAGAACCTGCAGTATAAAAAAACAAACAAACAAAACAACCAATACTAAACTTTCATTGGGTTATTTGTATGGAAATATGTTAATATAAATGTTTCAGACATTACATGAAATTTCTAAAAATCTTATATTTGTATTTGTATGCAAATATATTTGGAAATATGTTAATATAAATGTTTCAGACATTACATGAAATTTCTAAAAATCTTATATGTTCTGGTATAATGTTATAAGTAATAATCCTAGTTATTACTTTAAAATGTATATCTCAGTAATAACTAATTTTCTTGTCAACTGCATTATTACGAACTTTCATCAAATCTTTTTTTTTTTTTAATTTATTTATTTATTTATTTTTGGCTGTGTTGGGTCTTCGTTTCTGTGCGAGGGCTTTCTCTACTTGCGTCGAGCAGGGGCCACTCCTCATCGCGGTGCGCGGGCCTCTCACTATCGCGGCCTCTCTTGTTGCAGAGCACAGGCCCCAGACGCGCAGGCTCAGTAGCTGTGGCTCACGGGCCCAGTTGCTCCGCGGCATGTGGGATCCTTCCAGACCAGGGCTCGAACCCATGTCCCCTGCATTAGCAGGCAGATTCTCAACCACTGCGCCACCAGGGAAGCCCCCATCAAATCTTTAACTGTGGTCATTTTTAAGTCTTTTGTCATTTACAGACAGTTCTGGGTGTACTCTGATGCTTTTGCAAATATGTTCCTATAAAAGGGTTTCATCTTCAAGAAATTCATGGAAAAGACTCTGACAAGTACAGGTTTCTGGTAACTCACTGTACTGCTGAACTGAATGAATAAGCATTTTCAGAACTCTAATGAAAAACTGATGAACTCATAAAAGTGCTAACAAAAGATCAAGATGAAAAAAAAAATTAATTACATGGGACTGAGTGAACTGATGAGGATGAGTATAATTTTTGTGACTTTGTCTGAATTAAAAAAAAAATCCCACAAGGACTCAGAGGCAAAGAATATACAAATCAATTTTCACTGCAAAGTAAAGGAGCTGTTACATTGGAGGATTACTGGACTGAATGTCAATATTATGACATAGTATGAGTGTGTTTCATGTTTGGTAATTGCAATCATTGTTGCTTTTGTTGTGGTCATCCATGTACAATGCTTGGTGTCAGTCTACTCATCTCTTGTAAAAATAAAATACAGTGTGTGTGTGTGAAAAAAAATAAATAAAAAAATAAATAAAAATAAAACTGCAATGACAGACCACTTCACACCCACTATAGGCGGGCAATAATAATAACAGCAATAATAATAAATAGAAAATAACAAGTGTTGATAAGGATGTTGGAACACTGGAACCCTCATACACTGCTAGTAGGAATGTAGATGGTGCAGCCACTGTGGAAAAGTCTGGCAGTTCCTCCAAAGGTAAAACAGAGTTACCATACAACCCAGCAATTTCACTTCTAGGTATTTGCCCCCCCTGCCAAAAAAAATGTATGTCCATATAAAGATTTATACATGGATATTTAAGGCAGCTTTATTCATAATAGCCAAAAACTGGGAACAACCAAAATGCCCTTTGACAGGTGATTAAACAAACTGTAGTACATCCATACTGTGGTATACTACGCAGCAATAAAAGGAACAAACTATTAATACACACAACCACCTGGATGAATCTCAACATAATTAGAGTGAAGAACACAGACAAGAAAAAATTTACACTTTCAACAAATGGTGCTGGGAAAATAGAATACCCATGTACAAAATAATGAAGGTGGACCTTTACTTTACACCATAAAGAAAAATTAACTCAAAATGGGACAAACACTGAAATGTAAGAACTAACAATGTAAAACTCTTAGAAGAAAAGACAGGGGAAAAGCTTCCCGACACTGGATCTGGCAATGATCTCCTGGATATGGAACCAAAAGCACAAGCGACAAAAGTAAAATTAGGTAAACTGGACTACATCAAAATTTAAAATTTCTCAGCAACAAAGGACACAACAGAGTGAAAGGCAACCTATGGAATGGGAGAAAATATTTGCATAACATATATCTGAAAAGAGGTTAACACCCAGAATATATAAACTCCTGCAACGCAACCACAAAAAGCAAACAACCCAATTCAAAAATGGGCAAAGGGCTTGAACAGACATTTCTCAAAATAAGGCATACGAATGGCCAACAAGCACATGAAAAGACACTAATCATCAGGGAAATGCAAATCAAAACCACACTAAGATACCACCTCACACCCATTGAGATAGCTACTTATCAAAAAAACAATAAATAACAAATGCTGACGAAAGTGTGGGGATGTTGGAACTCTTATACACCATTGATAGAAATGTAAAACAGTGCAGATGCTTTGAAAAACATTATGGAGGTTCCTCAAAAAACTATTGATAAAAATAGAATTATCATATGATCCAGTAATTCCATTTCTGGGTATATATGCAAAAGAATTGAAAGCAAGGTCTTGAAGAGATATTTGCTCACCCATGTTCATAGCAGCACTATTCACAACAGCCAAGAGGTGGAAACAATGCAAATGTCCATCAATGGATGAATGGATAACCAAAATAATATTCCATGGTATATGTGTGTGTGTATACACATCACAGAATATTATTCAGCCTTAAAAAGGAAGGAAGGGCTTCCCTGGTGGCGCAGTGGTTAAGAATCTGCCTGCCAATGCAGGGGACACGGGTTCGAGCCCTGGTCCGGGAAGATCCCACATGCCGCGGAGCAACTAAGCCCATGCGCCACAACTACTGAGCCTGCGCTCTAGAGCCCATGCGCCACAACTACTGAAGCCTGCGCGCCTAGAGCCCATGCTCTGCAACAACAGAAGCCCGCACTCCACAACGAAGAGTAGCCCCCACTCGCCACAACTAGAGAAAGCCTGCGTGCAGCAACAAAGACCCAACACAGCCAAAGATAATAAAAAACAAAACAAAAACTCTCAAAAAAAAAAAAGGAAGGAAATTCTGACACATGCTACAACCTGAATGAACCTTAAGAATATTATCCCAGATGAAATAAATCAGTGATATAAAAACAAATACTGTATGATTCCACTTAGGTGAAGTACCTAAAGTAGTAAAATTCATAGGGACAGAAAGTAAAATGGTGGTTGCCAGGGGCTAGGGGAGGGAAAAATGGGGAATTACTGTTTAATGGGTAATAGAGCTTCAGTTTTGCAAGATGGAAAGAGTTCTGGAGATTGGTTGTATAACAGTGTGAATGTACTTAACACTACTGACTACACACTTAAAGGTTAAGATGGTAAATTTTGTGTATGTATTTTACCAATTAAAAAAAAAAAGAGTACATGTAACTGTATGATTCCATTTATCTAAAATTCTAAAAAGTGCAAACTAATCTATAGTGACAGGAAGCACATCAGTGGTTGTCAAGGGACAGGGAGGGTAGAGAGAAGGGAGGAGAGAGGAGAAAGGGATTTCAAAGAGGCATGAAGAAACTTTTGGGGGTGACAGATACACTCATTATCTTGTCACGACAATTTCACAGGTATAAACATACAACAAAACGTACCAAATAGTACACTTTAAACATGTGCCGTTTATTGTATGTCAATCATCTCAATAAAGCTGTTTTTTCAAAAAAGGATAAACGGGATGTACTAATAAAGATTAAAGCTGTACCTCATCATCAATCTTCATCTGGAAATCTTCCTCATTTTCTTCTTCTGGAGCAAAAAAGGACTTCTCACCATAGCCAGCATCCTGGAAGAGGACAAATCCATGCGTAAGACAAAGCACAAGTTTCAATGAATACCAAGTACAGAACACCAAAGCCCATTTTGCATAAAGAATGGATTCTGTAAAGTCTTAGGCGTACCTATCACCATTCTACATCCTTAGGCTAATACATGTGGATAGTTAAGGCCCATAAGGAAGCGAAATAGAGATGCTCATTAACTCAGTGGGACAGAGCTGTGCTATCCCACCCCAGCTAGATCTTTCCTATTTTGGCCTGATAAGGACATTATGCTTCTCTAAACCACATGTCCAGCATCATCATCATCTCTGCCCACCTGGAAGGCTATGGAAAACAACTAAGAAGTACTTTCCCTGCTAACACACCTGTCTTACAAAGAACAGAGATTAAAACCACCACCCAAATGAATGAGCAACCATTTTCAAAGCAAAACAATATGCCCTAAGTCCCTCACTAAGCCTTCCCACTGGTATTTAGCTACAATGCAGTTTACCCCAGAACTGATGTACACAGAGTACATCATACAGTTTGACTTTATAAATAATTGGTAATAATCTAGTAACCATCATTCGTAAGCCAGTGAGAAAAGTCTTCATCCTCATCTCTCTGAAAGAAACCCATAGGCATAAGTAGTGCCTAAGAGGAAGGTGTTCACCTTCAGCCGCTGCTCTGCAGCTATCATGCTATAATAAGCGCAGCACTGCTCTGGAGACACCATAGCCCTGATCTCCTCCTCAGTTGGTAAACGAAAATCAGACTTCAGCACCCACCAGTTTGAGTCCATGCCTAGAAAAGATAGAGAAAATGAGACCATTCTGAATCCCAAAGGCCCTTTCATTGACAGCCAACAGGGATGGCAAAACAAGACTGAACTAGGCAATGTCCTAGAAGGTATCAGGCCTAGCCACAGTTAGCCTGACTGTCCGGCAAAGAAAAGCCCTGCTGCTAGGTTTCCTACATCTCACGTAAGACATCCAACAATCCCACTGAATTTCCTGACAGGCAAGATTAAATAGCAAAAAAAAAAAAATTAAATAGTAATCAGAGCCTCCATAATTAGAAGATTTGCTACCTCCTTTTGATGACTTTATTGTTTTTTTCTATTTTATTAACTGTATGTTTATCCTTTTAACTGGAAGCCCTAATTCCTTTCTTGGAGAGAGGCAGAGAGGACATATAATCAGTCACAACCGATGACCTGTGCGTTTGAAGTCAGCGCAGAGCTTTAGCCTCTTCCGGATGCTGCTTTCTGAATGGGAAGGAAAGGCTTTTTTTATATCTTCCATTCGGATCCGCCGTGGCCGATCTTTACTCTTCCAGAACAGGCGGTAAATAAAAACCTGCCCAACAAACCGAATTTTTTTTATTTGGCAAAGTAAGGATAAAAGTCCTCCCCAGGGCCCCTTCCCCTGCTAATCCCCTATGTGTTTTGATCTTTCCTGCTGTGCCCCCAAATCCACATATCCTTTGACGTACACCCAGACCCCCTCCCTATCCTCTCATTCTTACCTGGAGAAAGTCTCGAATATGTGTATTGGCCCTTTTGGAGTTGGGCCCAGGAACTTCAAACAAGGGGCACTGCTGTCCAACCACAAAAATATCCACTAATTCTCGAATATAGTAACCTTGTCTTGTGCGAATGATAAGGAAGTCAGTTTCTGGCATCTTATGAAGATAAATTGGAGCACGAAAAAGATTGTTCTCAAATGCCTAACAAAAATAAAAACACAAAAGTTATATACAGAGAAACCCTGGAAATTTAGTAAACTAATGAGAAAGGAAAATCAAGCTTGTTTGCTCTCTATCCCCATTATGCCATCTAAGGTGTATCGAATAACGTAAACAAATTATAACATGGAATATCAAATGGGATTAGACAGATAATTTTTTACCCACTGGCTACCTTTAAGAGTCAGTAGTGGGGAAATTACAGGATTTGGATTCAGATGACACTGGCTCTGCTACTCACTGTATGATGTCAGATAAATTACTTAATATCTATGAGCTTAATTTTCCTCATCTACAAAATGGAGATATTTAAAACGCCTATACCTCACACGATTGCTATAAAGATTACATATGAAAATCACTTTATAAACTAACAAGTACCATACTACTACCCTAGACCTAGCATAGCCCTTGACATAATATGTGAGATCAAAACATTTGTTAAGTAAATTAATAAAAAAATAAAACAACAAAAACAACTAATGAATTAGAAAGTGTGCTAGAAAAGACAGACCAAACATGCAGGACAGAAACATTTGAGCTTGTTTAAGTAGCAGCCAGATGAGGATCAACTATCACAAGAACCTGTGATTCTAAGGAAAGACTTCTCAAAAAAATCAGAAAAGTAGAAAAGAGAGAGGATCTTCAATAGATAGGTGTGGAAAGAAAATTCTAAATGTGGAAAAGAGTTACAGGAGAAGGTAAAAAGGGATCTCTCTGAGAGACTACAAAAGTAGCCACAAAAGAAGGGGATGGACTGGTAGAAAATCTCAATAGCAAGTTACAGGGATAGGAACTCCAGGAACAGTATGAAGGTGATACTCAAAATTTGGTGGGAAATGGACTACAGATGTAAAGGATAAAAAAACAATGTGCTTTGTGGATGTTTTAAGAGAATAAGCAATAGAAACAATGGAATAAAGTAGGTACAAGAGCAGGCAAAATGGTTAAGCTTGCCAAGAGAAATGAAGTGGGGCGGGAGTGGGGGGGGGAACAAGGTAGAAGAGTGCTAAAGATTTCCTCACATCATTTGTGGACCTCTGTGCCTTCCCTTAACAAGATATGTAAAAGCTAGGTTAGCAGAGGGCATCTCTATACCCATCAGAACAAAGAGGGGAAAAAACCATTTCACTACAGCTGGGGACTGTAAGTAGCACAGTTCAGGGTGGTTCAATACTCAAAATGACCACGACTACTATTATCAAAACATACCCATCTTACACATACAAATTAAACATTCATAAATTAACTATAGTAAATTTTTTTTTAAGATTTTTTTTTAATGTGGACCACTTTTAAAGCCTTTATTGAATTTGTTACAATACTGCTTCTGTTTTATGTTTTGGTTTTTTGGCCCTGAGGCATGTGGGATCTTAGCTCCCCAACCAGGGATCGAACCTGCAACCCCTGCATTGGAAGGTGAAGTCTTAACCACTGGACCACCAGGGAAGTCCCTATAGTAAATTATTAATCCCAGGTTGACTTCCCTATGCCACCCAGATGTTTCTGGATTTCTTACCACTATGTATTTTCAAAAAACTATTTCAAATTTAACTTACTGAATAACATAATAAGGAGCCAGTTTCAATAAAAAGATGCAAAAAATTTTTGGATTATAATCATTTTTAGTTTATATTGCTCTTTCCCATATTTGATGTATAAATAGTATCTCAATCAACTAGAATTGGTCCTTTCCGGGCTGACTAGCTCCTCATCTGTCAATTTCCTTAGGAAAGAGTTACAACAGGAAATAATTCCTCACCTGAAGTAATTGTCCAGGATGGAGTGAGCCTAGAAAAGGAGATGTATGGCAGTAAACAGTTTCTCCATATTTACAATCTGGGGCTCCGGGATCTTTTCCGGGTTTCTATAAGGAATGCAGCAGACCCAGTTATTATCCCAGAATATAATCAATAAGCCTACACAAAATATTCTATGAGCATAGCATTCTACTAATAGTACTACCTGCAAAATGGATATCATTCCTTCCTCCCAATAAATTTCTAGTATAAAATAACAAAATACACGTTCACATATGATCACTGGATATTTAACTACAGCTATACTAACAACAAAGATTTTCTGAGCAGACTCACCCGCTTATAGTAGTTTTTAATCTTGGTTGCCATGCCAACCTGCATCATTAATGGTCCATTTTCCTCACTATATTCTGCAAGAATAAGATCTCCATCTTTGCCTGTGAGGTCCTGAGGTGTGCGCATGAAAAACATCTCTCCACCACCTGAAGCTTGCCTCTCTTGTTCTCTCATCTGCCGAGAACAAAGACAATATGGTACAGCTACTGACAGGACAATAATTACAGAGTGATGTTGTTCACTGAGACATCAAAAACTTTTACTTGCCTTTTTTTTTTCCAACTTCATAGCAAAAATTGTCAAACATAAAGTCAAAACTATGAACACCTATTATCCCACCACTTAGATGTAACTTTATATTTTGCCATATTTGTTTTATCTGTAACTATCTCTCAACAGATTTTGCTGAACCGTTTTTCAAAGTTGCAGTTACCATGGCACTTCACAGCATTTTCACATGCATCTCCCAAGGACATTCTCCTAAATAACCACAATAACATTCTATCACATCTAAGAAAATAAATAATTTCCTAGTATCATCTAATATCCAGTCCATCTCCCCCATTTGTACTCCAATGTCTTTTATAGCTGTTTTCTTCTAACCAAGATAACCAACCTTAGCCTTCTTTTTGATGTGCTTTAGCAAGGGCTGGACTGAGTGGGGACCTGGCTGAGATAGTGCCCCAAAAGAGTACTTCTTCAGAGGTGGGCGATGGAACTGCCGTAGTTTAATGGGCCCCATGTGGGTGGGAAAGAAGGGCTGCCGTAATTCCACAGCAGGAATTGAGTGCTAAGACAGAAATATAAGGGTTCAAATTAAACTCCAGCCTAGGCAAGATTTACCCATATCCTCCATCAGAAGAAAGCAGTGGTTCCCATTCACCACAGAAAAAAATGCTACTTTTACCTGGATAATATTTCCTCCAAAGGTGCCTCGAAGACCCTGTTGCTTAGGGTAGTAATATTCATCATTGGAGAGATTCCATGGATCTTTCACTTCTGGCTGAGACATGTTCTAATGATACATCATCAAACCTTAGTCAGACTACCCTTCTCCATTACCTTTCTTTGTTCTTCTAAACACCAAACCCCTTTTCCCTTCACAGACCTGCTGTGGTTCCTCCTTGATGACTCCTGTTTTCCCTAACAGAATTCGACTCTTCTTCAGAGATGATTCCTTCTTACTCTCCTTGGAGGGAGAGTTAGAAGTAGCCTCTTCCTTTTCATCTGGAATTTCTGAGGAAACAAAAGTCACCCTGGAGTTGTTATCCCTGAAGATTCACCTTTCCTACTGACACCTTTGCAATTCCTAACCAGATTTCTCATCCTTCTCCAGACCACTTCTACTCCATGATTAACTCCAACCAAACTACACTCCTGACATCTCCAAGGTACTACTTTCCAACATTCCTACCTTATGAGTTTTCCCTAAACAATACACAAATACTAGCAACTGACAGCCACAACTTTGCTGTCTCAAACTGCTATCAAGAAGCTTCTAGTCTTGACCTTCCCAACCCTTCTGATTTGCTCCTGCCCCAGACATTAGCAGAGCAAGCTGTCAATTATGGAGGAGAAACACTGACCCAGCCAGTACCATACCCAAAATGAGGTTCTCATCATTGGGATCAAGTGTCAAAACAGGAGGCTCCAGGAACCGGGGCATGGCCTGAGCATCCCAAATGATATTGTCCTCCCAGCGTCCATACACTAGCTCCTCATTGTCAATGGGAAAAATGGAGTACCAAGGTTTGTCATCATCCAGGGTTGCTGCAAAACCTAGTCAAAACATGAGGAAACAATAACAAACAAAACATTTATGCCCCCTTCAATTCTAGCAAAGGGAAAAGGAGCAAATGCTAGTAGTTACTCATGTGGCTACTGAAAAGGAACCTAGTGGATACAGTGTACTTTTAAAAATGTTGCAGGGCCTCCTTGGTGGCGCAGTGGTTGAGAGTCTGCCTGCCAATGCAGGGTACACGGGTTCGAGCCCTGGTCTGGGAGGATCCCACGTGCTGCAGAGCAACTGGGCCCGTGAGCCACAACTACTGAGCCTGCGAGTCTGGAGCCTGTGCTCCGCAACAAGAGAGGCCTCGATGGTGAGAGGCCCGCGCACCGTGATGAGGAGTGGCCCCTACTTGCCGCGGCTGGAGAGAGCCCTCGTGCAGAAACGAAGACCCAACACAGCCATAAATAAATAAATAAAAATCTTAAAAAAAAAAAAAAATGTTGCAGACAAAAATGTTCACTGCAATGTTTTTTTATAATAGTCAAAATTTAAACAGCTAAATGTTTAATAACGGACTGATTAAATAAATTATGGTAATAAATGATGGTAAAATATGCTAACAATAAACGTAGTAAAATATATTATATTTAAAATACAATAATTATTGGTAAATTATGAAAACATCCATGTATGACTGCTATGTAACTAATAAAGTGTTTAGATAGAAGGGAAGGAAAAAGAAAAAAAACTATTTCTTAGATTTAGAAGACATTTTTGGTTTTCCTCTGAATTATAAAAGAAATCCAGATTAACTCAAGAAAATTTGGAAAATACAGGAAAGGTATAAAGAAAACTGCGAAGCTGTTTGTGATCTTACAAACTAGAAGGAACCACTGGGAATCCCATAGTATATTCCCTTTTAGTAAACTTTCTGTTTATATAGTGTGTTTTTCTTTTTCACTTATGCAAACAGGGTATCAAATATGCCCCTTCATATCTGGGGTTTTTTTTCCATTTAAAATGAGTTTCCCATGTCATAAAACATTTTTATGAAGAGCTTTAAATGACGTAAAATAATATTACATTACGTGAAAAACACAACATGTAAAATTGTACCTATAGGAATGAGCTCAGCTATATACACACAAAAGACAGAAAACTGAAAGAAAAATACACCAAAAAGTTAAAGCTGATAGTCTCTAGATTGTAGGATTACCAGTGATTTTTGACACTGTACTGTATCTTCAAAGTTTTCTACATTAAGCATAGCATACCTTTTTTGAGTGTCCACGTGTATTTAAGGAGGAAAAAAGCAAATTCTAGAATGATAAAGATAAAGGGCCTTTGGAAACAAAAGTAGACTATAAAGATAAAAGCATTGTTACAGTTCAGAAAGATCTTTAACTTCAAAGTAGTTTTCACATTTTTCTAATGAGAAATCAGAGTCCAACCTAGCTCATTAACAGTGTAAAAAAAACATTACAGACTAGAATCAGGGCTCAGATCCAAAACATTTCACTGTCCCTCAGCAGCCAAGATCACAGCTAAGCCTACTTAAGATGACTGAGATGAAGGACAGTTTGTGCTGGACACAGCAGGCATAGATGCACACCTTGTTGAACATTGTAAGCCATGGCATTCCTAGTCATGCTGGAAGGAAGCCAGCCTGCCAAGCTTGCACGCTGTGGTTTTGTCCCTTTGTGTTTGACATCCTCCCCATCCCAGATGATATCATCCTCCCAATGCAGCTGTGTCACCATCAGGAAGTTTTCATCAGCCAGAAGATCAGTGCCACTGCTTTCCTCAAGTTTCCTGAAGTCCTACACAAGCAGGAGAGAAACAACAAATCCCTGAATGGTCACTCGTCAGAGTTCCCACTCCAAATCCCACAACAGATACATCAAATGTGGTCTCTGACTTGAGAGAAGAACCTGATGACGAAGGGGTATCTGCCTCCTCCCACTCCTAGTCTGGTGCAGCACTCATCTCACAAACAGAATCCTTGCAGTGGGGCCAAGTTGCCAGGGTGATATACCACACCAAACAAAAGGCTTGGACACCTCAATCTCCCACCAAGGAAACCCTACCTAGTGTCTCCCCAGTTGAAAAGTAAAGTAAAACTGATAGGGCTCTGGGCACAGTGATTCCTTTCTTACATACCAGTGTTACTTACCTCCATCATTCTACATTTCATCACAGGTTCAAGTTCCATCTTTCTCAGTTTGAAGCCATAGTCAAACCCACTGCCATCTTCAGGAACACCCAGCATATCATACCACAGTCTAGCAGGACCATAACGCCACTCAGCCACTCTTGGTTTGGTGTCTGTCACTTTATCTGTATCTCCAGTTGACTGGGAAAACTTGGACTCCACAGGAGCCATCATTGTGATCTGTAACAGAATAAAGTAGAGGGGAGGAAGATATCCTGATCCCAGATGCCCTAAGGCTACAGGGAGTTAACAGGCAGGAGGGGAACTTAGAGGAGCCATAAGGATGATTCTTGAACAGGACTGCAGTTAGAATGTAAACAATGGAGGTATATCATGGCATACTCTATCATTCAACTTTCCTACTCATCAGTGTATCACCATCTGCCTGCCCCCAATACTTTTCTATTACAACAGGGAAGGGACAGCCACTGGGATTGAAATCGTGATTACTTAATGATAATCAGCACAGGACACTGCCTGCTAAGGTATTATTTTCAATTTAGACATAAGCTAGGGAGAACTCATTTGTTCCCCTCTTAGATCTTAATTCCAGATCTCTACTTTGCCTACTTCATCATCAGAGAGACACTGCTCTGGAGGTGGTGGTGGAGCGTAGTCGTAGTTCCACAAAGATTTCTGGTTGACTTCTGATTCTACTGAGCACTCCACCTCCTGGATCTGCTCTTCCTGTATTAGTTCACGGTGCTTCTTCTTCCTCTTTCTCCGAGCACTCCGCCAAACAGATGGGACATTCTTCCCTGGTCCAAAAAGACGTAGGAAGCGTAACACCTAGAACACAAAACATGCTTCTATGTCAGAGACTCAATGTCAGATAGGAAAACAGTAGCTCTGAGTCTGGAAACTCCCTTGAGGATTCTACTCAACTGTGAGGGAGGGATCAAGAAATGCTGAACTCAGATTTATAACATCTACCAAGAAAGTAAAGTGCTCCTTAATAATTTGGACTAGTTCTTTTAAAACAGAAAGGACAACTTCTAATGAGAATTATATAAATCACATGTACTATCAATGCACAAAACTTAAAAAAAGGAAACCTTTAGATTCTACCCATTCCGTATTCAGTATCTTAACAACACAACCCAGTATCTACAAGAGGGCAGTGGTTTGCAATGTGGGCATTCTCCATAGGAAGTACCTTCCCAGGACGAAATTCTGGGAAAAGTTCTGTGACACTCGGCAACAGCTTGGTGGCATCATGCTGCATAATCCCAGCCAATGGTAGGGTCAGCTTTCCATCCTCAGATTCTGCCTGTGTTGCTTCCTGAGGTCCCATCTCAGATTCTGAGTCAGAGGAACTACTGAAGTCCACTTTCTCTGAGGCCAAAGAGGAAGGGGCAATGATGGAGGGCAAGATGATGCCTTCTCCATCCTCAGACACTGCAACAAGGAAGAGAAACCCCTTTGGCATGTAACTGTGAGCATATTTCCTCAAATTCAGCCAACACCCACTCTAGGCTTAAGCATGGCTCAGTGGCAGGGGATACAGTTCCAAGCACCCAGATTACTAGTATGCAACCCAGAAAACTCATTCCAACTCATTATCTCCCACCATCCCCAACTCACCTTGTACCTGGTACCCTGGGGTTGTGATGAGAGAAAACAAACACTATTACTACATTTACTACTTTCTGTAAGTATATTAGGTTAAAGAAATGTGACCAATAGAAAAATTACATAACACTTTTATACCAGTCAGGCCTCATGTCCGATTCAGGGACCCATAAACTGGAGAGATTTTTTAAGCCCACAGGGTAACAATGAAATTATTTAGCATAAAATAAGATCTATGCCACAAAGTTACCAAATGCAGACTTAGCCTGCAGACTAAGAAGGAAATGGCTTAAAACTCTTAATAGGAGACACTTAGGTTGACATAAGCCTCAAAATACAGGAGATCAAAGACACTGCTCTTCCCCAATCTTCTAGCCTAGAACAGGGTTACTTACTGCTGTTGCAGACATAGGAATAGGTGAGATGATCATTAAAGACCCTGCCTTTGAAATCTCTGACTCTGACAGCTGGCTCTAAATGACTTATACACATTCTAGGTGCCTTCCTATTTAATCATTTCTTTTAAAGAGAGTCATCTAAACAGGTAGTTTCCAAATACCAGTACAGATCAGTTGCATCAGAAATTACTTGGGGGAATTCTCTGAAATCCCTGAGCTCTACCTCAGATCTTCTGAATCAGATTCTCCAAGGGTGAGAGTCAGAAATCTGTATTTTTTTTAAAGACTTGAGGTGATGCTGATGGGCAGCCAGATTTGAGAACCACACTGACCTAAACTACTTTTTCTTGAGCGCATGTTAAAATACTGTTGTCAAATGTTTTAAAAGTAAAATTTCCCTTTAATACTGAAATTTGAAAATTGTATGAATCACTTCTAGAAGTTGTGTCTTTTCCTAGCAGCTTAATTTTGATAGCCCCCTATGAGCATGCCAAAAATTTGGATCAGGAATGGAACTTGCTCCTTAGACAAAAATAGACAGTCTCTACTTACCACCAGTAATAGCATCCTGGTCCTTATCCTTCTTCATTGGTCCTGGGGGTGGAGGTGGAGGAGGCATCAACTTGCAATCAATGTCTTCACAATCAGCATCATAGTCATCCTCATCATAATCTAATAAAACCAAGAAAGTGATCTCCTCAATATCCAGAATGTCACACAACAGCCTTGAGCTCCCTTGTCATTCAAGAATTTAAAGCACCACATGAAGAACTAGGCAGATGCCTTGAGAACACACAACAGATGCAGCTTCTGCCTTCAGAAAGAGATGACACCATATCACCAAGTGCTGTTAACACCATGTATATCTCATACAGGAATTTAGGAAGCTCCCAAGAACTGTTTAAAACCTTTGCTCCTTCTCCTGGTCAAACCCTGTTCCTTTATTTTCATGCTACTCAATCTCATAACTGAATTTAACATTCTTCTTTCCTCTGTCAGCTTAAGACTGGACTTTTTTCTCACCTCCCAAGTCTTTGACACATTTTTTTCTGTCTACCTTCTATAGTCTGTTATTCTTTTCACTACCCTTTAACCAGTGGCATCACTCAATACTTAGTCCTGAACACTCTGCTTTTATTCCTCTATACACTCTCCATTCCCTTTCTAAAGAATCACATTTATCCAGACTAAACTCAAATCTGATATGTCTTGCCCTGACTTAGCCCCTCTACGATTGCACTGCATGTTCTGCTGCCTGAAGAGCTTTTCCATTCATATATTCAACAACTGCATTTTGTATCACACTGAAATATCCTTCAACTCTTTTAAATTCCCTTTTGTTACTATCAATACCACCTCCATCCTCATTTTCCCAGCTTATGATTTTAGCCTCCTGTCTCCTTCATCAATCTCTTACCCCCAACACACCTTTTCCAATCAATCATTAATAGTAGTCATTATAGCAACTTCTATTCACTGAGCTCCCATTATGTGCCATGTACTTTTAGCTACTTTACCTATAATCCTCCCAATAATGCTGCAAAGTAGGAATTATTCTGAGATACAGAAGTGAAGTGACTTAGGGTCATACATGTTTTAAGTGACAAAGTCAGAATTCAAGTGAAGTGACTTAGGGTCATACATGTTTTAAGTGACAAAGTCAGAATTCAATCCTGGTTTAACAACAAAGTGTCTTTCCAACACGCTTCCTCACTCACCAAGTCCTACCGATGTTTTATCAGCAACTCTCAAGTCTGACCCTGCCTATCATTTTCCACAATTGTCACCCTACTCCAGACCTTGATAACTTTACATCTAGCCCACAAGAACTGTCTCCAAGTTAGTCTGCTCCTTTACCCTTTTTCTAATCAAAACCCCAAAGCAACAAGCATCACTTTTCATTTTCATTTAGGAAGGAAAGACAACTAACATTTATGGAGCATCCACCATGACACTGTCCTATGTAGGTGCTTTCATACCATGTGATAATGAACTTGAATTCCCACCAAAGTCCTATTAATGAGGTAGGTATTAATACACTTACTGCAGAAAAAAAACTGACAGATTATTACAAATGAGATATCCAAGCCTCAGAGACTGAGCAACTTTCCCAGGGTCAAACTAAATATGGAGTTGGGACTTGAACCTATGACATTCTGACTCCAAAGTCCATCTTCTTTTCATTATACCATCCTGCTTCTTACTCAACAATCTATATCAGTTTACAATTCTTTATGGCAGCAAACCCCAAGTAATGCATGTACATAAAGGTGCTGTCAAATTGCTCTATGGTTGGTTCTTACTATTTGGTGTTTGTTTTCCACTCCTTCCAAGAAAACCTGCTGGCCAATTCCCCGCACACTACTTGCTTATTTCTATCTCCAAACCTTTATGCAAGCCATGTTTCCAAACCACAATACCCTGCTGCGTCCTCTTCATCAAACCTTATCTTTCAAAATTTTGCTCAAAATTCACCTCCATGAAGCCTCTTCTAATGACCTCCATCTACTTCTAATTATTCCAAAGAAACACCCTTATCAATCAAGCCGTGTGAAGGGGCCAATGCCAGGGAAGGAGGAAGCTAAGGGCATAGATAAAGGTACCGTCAGAGGACAAGAGAACTTGGAAATGAGCTTCCCACACTACTGAGACTCTATCAAATACAGCATCCTCCTTTTCCAGGAGGTCAGCTCACACAACCCAACTAAGAACCACTCACCTATCCTCTTCCTTACCATCCCTAGCCAAGACAACAAATCCAAAACTGAAAATTACAACATGCCCTGAAAAATCAGAGCTGCTACCACCTCCCCCTCAGCCTATGTCAGGGTGCTCAAACAAATAGTTATGCTATTTGACTTAGCTAGTCTGGCAGCCCTTCAAAATTAAGTATAACACTCTATACAGAAATATGAGCTGGCAACTAGTTTATGTCTTCTTATTATTAATAATTATGTTTTGCATTCATTTATCTCACCTTCCCCAAATGATAACAATATCCCTGAAAGTAAGGCCTGTATCTTCTATTTTTCTAGGTTACTTCTTGTGTATGTGGTGCAGTTAATTCTCTTTATATAAGAAGCACCCAAATCTATTAACTGGCTCTGAAGAAACTAAGTTCAGCTCTTTACCAAGGTTTTATCTGTACTTCTCAGCAGCCTGAAATCTAATTCAAAGAGGTGGATAATGAATAAACAGTGAACAACTTCACACAAAGTCCCAAACAGTGAAAGGTAGTATAGGGCAGTGGAAAGAATGAACTAGGATCAGCAAGTCTAGGTTCCAGACTACAGAGCCGAGCTCCTCAAAAATCAGAAAATGGATTTTATTATCTTTGTACTTTACTATCACAGTTTATAGGACATAACGGGTGCTCAATGCCTAATAAACTGAAATGCTGAATTAGAAGGTCTGCCACTAGCTAACTACAGAACTTTTGATAAAGTTCCACATTTTATTAAAGTTTTCTGAAGTTCCAGGTTTCCATATCTATGAGGAGGTAAAGAATAAATAACCACTAAAACCCCTTCAAACTCTGACATTTTGATTCTATAATGTAGCACCTTATACCAGGGAGGAAAACCTATGTTGTGAGCAAGCATTAAGCGCACTGTGTCGCCCAGGTAGTGAGTGATTAACAGAAGTTGAGCCGATAAATACATGTGCTCGTTTATATACAACATTGCATACTTAATCTTTCTTGAACTACCAATTCCTTGAGGGCAAAGACTGAGTTTAAATAGCATCTAAAACAGTACTGTGAACCCCATAGGTACTCAAATACCAGATGATAAGGAGAAAAGAATTATCATCCTTATTTGGCATTCACCAAGAATTTGGGACTAACCAGTATGAGGAATAAAAGCCTGAGTATAGTAACGCTGCCCCAGAACACAAAAGAGGACAGCAGCTACTTGGAACTGAGCTGACAAAGGGAGAGAAGCAAAGACATAAAGAGCAGAAACAATGACAGAAAGCTTGGATAGAAACAAACTGGACTACACAGCAAGAAAATGTACTGGAGTGCTCTTACTGATGGCACCAAAGAATCACCTGCATGGCAAAGGGGCTGCAAGGTCCCCATTGTTTGCTGGTATCTTCGGCTTTCATCTTCTGCTACCTCATTAATGTCTGAATAGTCCACAGCATCTTCTGTACTCCTGATCCATCCTATAAATAAAAGGGGGGGTAGATCTAAACAAAGAGCAAGAAACTTTCACTCCCTCAGATAATTCCCATTGAAAAGTACATGTACAGTAAGTGGCTAGCCTCCTCCCCCACCTTACTCCCCATGACCCAGACTTCACCTTCATCGTTTACCAGGGCACCGTCAGTCCCAATCCATTCTTCATTTGCTGTGAGTTCAGTGATCAGGCTGCCCAGACCCAAAGCCCCCAAGCCTGCCAAGTACTTCTTACACTCCTGAAAAAGGGACAGCACCAGAATCAAAGACAATACCTAAACCTAAGTTTCCCACACCCACAAGGCTTATTTCCCAGATCCACGACAAAGCTATAAATCCATCTGAAAAACGACTCAGCAGCGTGCTAAAAGCAGCATCATATCTGAGAACTGTAAAGTACATCTTCCACTAAACTCCACATTGATCAGATCTTTATTAACACATCATGTCCAATTTCATCACCATCCTTTAAACTAATGTAAGGAAAGATTATTCAAGGAACCCCCACCAAGACTAAATAAATGGAACAGCAGTTGCCTGAATAAAGGCTAAGGAAACTGAGGTCATTCCGATCAGAGAAAGCAAGGCAAGAACTTTACTGCTGTCTTTATTGTGTGTTGCAGGGAATGAGGAATATTGGTCAGTATTTTCTCCTTGAGGAGACGAACTTAAGATAGGTGAGTGTCAGGCACAAGAAACAATTTCATGAATGTCAGTGAACGGTGGGAAAACTATGTAAGAAGTGCACTGGGACCAGAAGGGGTCTGCCCCGGATGGTTTGAACATTGGCTGTTCTAAGAACTGGGACCTGAACCACGTGATTTGGTGCAGGTCCTGTCCTCTCGCTCTAGAGCCACCTCTAGTCAGCGGTGGCACAAACGCAGTTTCAAGAATCTCCAAGGTTCTCGTAGCAAAGGTTTGAAAGCACTCTCACTAGGTTAAGCTGCTATTTTTCCATCTAACTAGCTCCAAAACCACCCATATCAGCGCCGCTGACGTCCCAGAGCTTGCCTGTTCTCCTCTCTTGTCTCCACACCTCGCCCAAACTGAGCCCCCTCGCTCTCCGTTACTGCACGATCTACTGGCATGGCAACTGCTTCTCTGGTCCTCTTCGCGTACGTTAAGTGCGCCCTCTCACTGAGGGAGCGCCGCATCGCCCTCTTTTTCCGGTTCCTAAGACCACTCAACTCTCCTCACTCCACCTTTTCCTTAGCCGATCCACCCCCAGCCCTATCCCCACGCCCACTCCCTCACATCATCCAAGACGCTTTCCCCCTCCAGCTGCCCGGCTCCATTGATGTTGCCGAAAAGGAAACCGGTTAAAGAAAATGGGCCGCCTCCAGCGGAATCTTCATCGCTGTCCGTGTCTGACATGATGGCGGCGTCGGCGCCGGCAGCCGCTACGGGGGACAGCAAATCCCAGCCTCGCCCCACAGGCCGGAAATAAAAACCCATGTCGCCCAGACGTGACTCACCGAGTTCAGTGACCAGCCCCTACCGGATGCGGAATAAAGAAGAAAAGAACCGGAAAGGCCGCCAGTCCTACGAGAAAGGAGAATTGGTGTCACTACCTTACTAGAGGCTTTTGATTGGACTATACGCGATCAGGAGGCTGGATCTGTGAAAAGCGGTTAGTCAAAGAAAATGTTCGGTCCCGCCCCCTTCCACTTACCTAAGCAGGAGCTGTCTCAGTGCACTGGGGGGGAGCGCTTCCTAGGTCACGTGATCTACGTCCTGGTAACCGCACGTAACCACGCCACAGGACACGGAAGTAAAGATTAGAACCGGTTTTTCTTGTCTGTGTTGTCTCCTCCTGTGCTGTTTCGTTCGAAAGAGAAACTGGCAGTGTGCCAAAGGTACCTTTGCAGTTAGTTGTTTTGAATTGACATTTACCCGTAGAAATGGATTTCCTCCCCCCTTTTTTGGGGGGGAAATGTGAAAGTAAAAGATAAGTAAAACGAGCAGGCGACCCTTCACCTAGATTCACAATTTTAACATTTTTTTTTTAAAGATAACTGCAACTTTTTTCAAAGTTATTTATTTATTTATTTATTTATGGCTGTGTTGGGTCTTCGTTTCTGTGCGAGGGCTTTCTCTAGTTGCGGCAAGCGGGGGCCACTCTTCATCGCGGTGCGCGGGCCTCTCACTACCGCGGCCTCTCTTGTTGCGGAGCACAGGCCCCAGACGCGCAGGCTCAGTAGTTGTGGCTCACGGGCCCAGTTGCTCCGTGGCATGTGGGATCTTCCCGGACCAGGGCTCGAACCCGTGTCCCCTGCATTGGCAGGCAGATTCTCAACCACTGCGCCACCAGGAAAGCCCCCACAATTTTAACAGGTTTTTTTTTCCTGAACCATTTAAAAGTGAGTTACAGATATCGTGATTCTTCACCCCTAAAAATAGACTTTTTTCTACACAACCACAATACCATTAGCACATCTTTAAAACTTAACATTAATTCAATATCATTTAACATACAGTCCGTATTTAAATTTCCTCAGTTGTCCTAATTGGAGCATTTTACATTTCAATCCGGGATCCACTCAAGGTTCATGCATTGTATTTGTTTATCTCCCTTTAGTCTCTTAATCCAGAATCCACCAGCATTTTTCTTTGTGTTGCATGACACTACGTGTTTGGAAGAATCCAGGGAAGTTGTCTTGAAAATATTCTATAGGCTGAATTCGTCTAATCTTTTCTTCAAAGTGATTCCGGTTAAATATCTTACCGGTCATCAGAAGGCACAATGTCAGGTTGTTCCAATGTTGGTGATGCTAAATTTGATCACTTCAAAAAAGTGGTGTCCACCAGATCTCTCCATTGCAATGGCACATTTTTCCTTTTGTATTAGTAAGTAACCTATGGGGTGGTACTTTGAAATTCTGTGAATATTCTGTTCTCTATCGCCCTTGCACCCAAAGGTTTTAGCATCCGTCGATGATCGTTGTCTGAATCAATTATATTGGAAGAGTGCAAAAGGGTGATTTTTCTAATTCTTAATTCCTTCTATATTTATTAACTGGACTTACTCAGTAAAGAACTTTCCCTTTCCTTACGTCCTTTCTTGTATTTTTATTTTAATGTGTTACAATCTAACAGCATCATTATCCTTTTTGATCCTCAAACTGTTACAAATTTGTCCAATAGTTACCACTTCACTCTGGCTCCTGTATCCTTTTGACATGACCCCAATTAGTCTTTGAGCACTTCCTTGCATTTTGGCACAAGATGTTCCAGGCTCACTCTGTGCATTCCCTGTCCTGGATCTGATATAAGCCATTTCTCCAAGGAGCCCTGGTTCCTTTTAGTGGGGAATGGTGTTTAGAAAGTGGGGCATCGGGACTTCCCTGGTGGTCCAGCGGCTAAGACTCCGCCCTCCCAATGCAGGGGGCCCAGGTTCGATCCACATGCGACAACTAAGAGTTCGCGTGCTGCAGCTAAAGATCCCGCCGCACGCCGCCACGAAGATCCCGCGTGCCGCAACTGAGACCCGCCACAGCCAAATAAATAAATAAATTAAAAAAAACAAAACAAAACAAAACTGGGGCATCATTGCTTGTAGGCCCTTTCAGTGGAGAGAGAGAAAAAATTTTTAATGAATGAGTTTATACTAATACCTTCGATTCAAATCTAATACCACAGGGTTCTCCCTCACCGTTCCCCATTTCATATTTGTATCTTGCTTCTCTTACAATGAAAACTCTGGTTCCTAACACCAATATATTACTCCTTTCAGAATTACAAGACCAATACCACTACCAACAGTTAACCTAAGTAAAGTTCAGAAGTTCTTTGCAGTTTTCTGTCCTTAGACTATATCCTATTAAAAATTACATGAATCTTTTTTTTCCTCTGTGGAGTTGTTTCCGTTTGTATTCAACTTTAGGATTTGCTTTTATTGTCCTTTTTAATAAAAAGGATAAAAATTTTATACAATTTTTATTTTTAAAAAATGTAAACTTTTACATGGTTCAAAGTCAAAACTATATAAAAAGCTATTTCCAGAGAAGTCTTGCTCCCATGCCTATGCTCTCTGCCCCATTGTCACCCACTCCCTGTAACCATTTTCATTAATTTCTGGTTCATCCTTCCTGTGTTTATTATTTTTTTCAATTGAGGCGTAATTGACATTAACATATTAGTTTCAGGTGTACAGCATGATTCGCTATTTGTATTTCCTGTGTTTCTTTTTGCAAATATATGCAAATGAGTATGTTCTTATCTCTTCTTTTTCGTTATATACCCATGTATTGTTTGATTCTGTTTATATGAAATGTTCAGAAAAGACAAAGATTAGTGGTTGCCTAGGGCTGGGGGTGGGAACGGGGATTAACCGCATGAGGGATCTCTTTGGGGTGATGGAAGTGTTCTCAAACTTAATTTTGGTGATGGTTGCATGACTCAGTAAATTTACTAAAAATCATTAAATTGTACTTGAAATGGGTGAATTGTACAGTATGTAAATTATACCTCAATAAAGCTGTTTTTAATAAAACAAAAAACATGGTTTTGCACTTCTTTACTCGTGCACTTACTAGTGTACCAGCGCTATTTACAGTTGCCAGCCAGGATTGGGGGAGTGGTTCTTTGTGGTTTTTTTGGGGGTGGGAGGAGATCAAACCCACTCCCTCAGCAGTGAAGGCACAGAGTCCTAACCACTGGACCACCAGGGAATTCCCTAGTTCATTTTTATAACAAACGGGAAGGAGATTTTTCTGAGATAACTGGAAGAGGCAAAAAATATTAAATGATATATCTTATCTTCACAACCCAGCCCCTAGCACAGTCAAGCCTGTAACACAGTAGGAGCTTGATAATTGTTTACTGAATGTAGTGTAATAAGTGAGGAAAATCACCAACAGGGAACTAACTGGTCTGTCATTATTGAAAACCAGGAAATGAAGCTAAATCCTGGGGATGAATAGGTAGGGGGTGGGCAGGAACTAGACAATCAATGTTAGCAGGGCAGACAGTTCCTTACCCTGATTATCTGATGTAGAGAAATAAGCACAGCTACGCATAGGTGCCATGTGCAATATGACAATTATAGTTATTTCATCCTTTGCAAGCTGAAAAGCATTTAGAAACCACTCAAAGCAAAGGGGTGGTGGTGAGGAATTGCTTTGATTTTTAGAAAGCAATGGACCCAGTAAAATCAGAAAAGTTTATTACCATTCCTTATGAATAATTTAAAAGTGATATTAGCATGTTAGTCTTCATACAAATTCCTTTCAAGTATAAAAACCAAGATGTCAGTGTATGCTTAAGACTATTAAATCAGACCAATACAAAACCACTCTCTCAGACTTGTGGATCACACCTCCATTTATTAGAGGACACAAATTTGCCCAAACCAAACCCAGGCTTACATTTGGGAATTTGCCAGGCAAAGGGAGAGCAGGAGGCACTATTAAATTAAAATCCAACTTAAAAGATTTCAGTAGCTAAATAGAAAGTTCTCAGAGACCCAGGTGACAGCCATGTTTCTAACCCCTTTGAACCATGAAGTCCTGTGAGCACCCAAGGTGGCATCAATCAGAACATCCTGAGACTGGAATACACTTTCATTTGGCTGCCTTTGGGAAAACCCAGTGACTCTACCCAAGGGCAGTGGGCACAGTGCCCAGAAGCCAGTTGACTTCTACGGTGGCCACGTTACTGTAACAGCAGCCCCACTTTCCAAAGTGTTACTGGGCCTTAGTTGAGGAGGTCCACCCTCACCCTCTTCTAGTTGACTCACTTCTCATACAGAATCCCTGCCACCCTGAGGAGGCCCTGAGTCACACACTGGAAAATAGATACAGTACATTGGACCTGAGATAGAAGGCAAGCGCTGGACAACAGTATTCATCCTGGATCCTCCACAGCTTTAGACAATCAGCAGTGTAGAAATATACACCAATGAAGTACTATGTGGAGTGGAGGGTACAGTCATGAAGGAAAAAGAAAACAAAACACTAGTCCACCGTGAGGGAAAAGGCAACCAGAAGAAAAGGAGGAAGAATAGAGAATTTACATAACCATTTTTAGAAAATATTTATTTATTTATTTATTTTGGCTGCACCGGGTCTTAGTTGAGGCAGGCGGGCTTCTTAGTTGCGCCAGGCAGGATCTAGTTCCCCGACCAGGGACCAAACCTGGGACCCCTGCATCGGCAGCGCAGAGTCTTACCCACTGGACCACCAGGGAAGTCCCTACATAAACTTTTATCTTCTATCAATACTTGATATTTGACCTCCAGGTTCCAGGTTCTCCAAGAGTAGCGTTGCCAGATTTAGCAAATAAAAATACAGGATGCCCCATTAAATTTGAATTTCAGATAAACAGCAAATAATTTTTTAGTGTAAGTGTGTCCCAAATATTGCACTTATACTAAAAAATTATGGTATTTTATCTGGCAACCCTCTCCAGGAGGTTCAGTTAGCCTGAGGTTACTCTGATCATATCCCGTCAAAGGGCAACAGCAAGATGATCACAGAGCGAAGCTCAGGCACTCCACCCACCCCAAGGGGAGAGCGAAGCTCAGGCACTCCACCCACCCCAAGGGGAGGTATGTGTTCCTTTTAGCTCCATTTCCCAAACTCTCAAAAATCCCATGCTATTCTGGCAGGGTGAGAGGATATGTGCACAGTGGAGTTGTCAACCACTATTTGCCAGGCAGAGGAGTTAAGGTTTCCTTCCATATCAAATGAGGAAGGTCAAAAATACAACTAGGGAGAAGGAGCAGCAGGCCCACTGAGCAACTCCAGCAACACCGCCACCAGGGCGACGACAGCCCTGCGGCCTGGAAACCCAACGTACCCCAGCCCTGTTGGAGCAACCTTAAAAGGCACACAGGGCTGAACACACACACAGGGAGATACACAGAGGAGGGAGGAACAGGAAGAGAGCAAGGTAGTCTTTATAGTGACTCAGAGGAATGACAGCAGAAGAGAAGTATCAGAGGCATTCACAGAATCCCCTGACAGTGACTGGCAGGACATTTTATTTCATTGGTCGTTTCATTGGTTTTATTTAGGGGGTTAATCTTCAGTGGTCTTTCCTTCAAGCGGAAGGATGATGAGAGAAAAAAGAGCCACACAGAAGCCTCAGAGACACAGCTCTTCAGAGGGACTGTTCATTACACATCACCGTGCCTATTGTGCTAGCAGAATCCGAGAGCAGATCTGAACATCAGATCCCACAGCCAATATACTATCGTGACTAAGTGCCAAACCCACCTCCTGAGGATGGAAGAGGAACCAATAACAAGGCCATGGCTGGTAAACATTCCTCTTAAAGGCATGAAGAGGGAAACAGCACAAAGAACAGGACCACATTATGCTTTTTTCACAGTCTCCGCCATGGGAATTCCCAGAGCCTTGTAATCCAGCATCTCTGAAACTGTGTTCCCAGAGATGTTAATAGGTGTGTTGCATGGGACCAAAAAACAAAAGCTCAGTGAAATAAGTTTGGGAAATACTGCATACTTATTAAAAGTTATAACTTCCTGCAGTAGAAGAAACTATTTGGCATTATTTAAATCACTGGTTCCTGCCTTATTTGACCACAGAACCCTTTTAAGAAACATCTATTACCATCTCACAGAACTCTAGGAATGCTGCTTAACCATTATTGCAAAAATATCTCCTCTCAAGAATGGAAAGAGCATGTCAACATTGGGAACACCCAGGAATCACACATAAGATGGTTTCCAAACATTAGTATATCAGAAAGCTTAAGGCAATGATTTGAAAACTTGGAGAACCTTGTCCTTCTGGGAGGCACTTGCTCAACGGTAAATACAGCTAGGGACGCTGAAATTAGATTTCAAACAGCCAAGCAAAAGCCTACAAACAACAGCGCTAGGCTGCTCTGCTTAGTCGTGGCCTGGCCAGGACAGAAAAGAACAGCGCTTGGTGGCATCTCCTCTTACCACTTCGACAGGAGAGACACACACACTCTCACTCTCTCAAACTTCCTCCAAAAGGTTCAGACCAAACTTCAAAGCAGCCAAGTGCAAACTAGCCTCTCTTTGTTCCTCCAAAAGCTGAATAACCTGGAGTCTAGGGTTTCCAGGGGAAGAGATAAGTGGCTCACGCTGGCATTGTTAAATGCTGTCAAAGGAATTCCCCCTTATTCTCCTTAGGTGCAGTCCCCAAGCAGCACCCCAAAAGCTATAAGAGGACACACTTCTTGCTGTTCTTCTTTGTAGCAGGGTAAAGCACAGCCCGGACAGCTTCTGAAAATACCTCATGGACCCCATCCTGCATCAGGGCTGAACATTCCAGATACTTCACAGCCCCCACCTGCTTAGCCAGGGAAGTGCCTTGCTGAGGAGTTGTGGGCACTAGGCTCTGTTCCTTCAGCTTCTTCACTGTCTCAATGTCACTTCGCAGGTCCCTCTTGGTGCCTACCAGCAAAACAGGTACATTGGGGCAATGATGGGAGACCTCTGGGTACCACTTATGCCTCACATTGGCATAAGAAGATGGGTTGCCAATGGAGAAACAAATGACGAAGATATTGGTCTGGGGGTAGGAGAGTGTTCGCAGTCGGTCATACTCCTCTTGGCCGGCTGTGTCCCACAGGTTCAGGCTGACGATCTGGCCGTCCACAGATGTCTGGGCACTATAGTTGTCAAAGACAGTAGGGATATACTCCTCGGGAAAGGCGTTTGTCGTGTAACTGATGAGGAGGCAGGTCTTACCTACAGCCCCATCTCCCACAACCACACATTTAATCGTCTGCATTCTTCCCTTGGAGTCCTACGGACAAGAGAGAAAGAAAGAATGTTCACAGACATCTGGTTAATTTCAGGAGCCTAAGCCGTATAAACATTTCTCTCTGAGGAGAAAGAAAGGAGGTGAGACCCCCCCCCCACCGCCACCGCCACTTGCCTGGCCTCTTAACACTATGGAAGAGTCAGCTGCGAAAGGTTGCAGAGGGCAGGAATTCTTACCACGGGGTCCATGGACTGCTAGAGGATAAGCTTCAGTAGATTCTAGAAGCCACCTCTGCAGCTGTGTGCAATATTATGTGCATAAGGAAATTTTTCTGGAAAGAAGATCCAAAGCTGTCATCAGACTCTCAAAAAGGACTGTGAGCCCAACAACATAGGTATTTATGTTGCAGTATCGTCATAAGGTCTGCGTATACAGTATCAAAGGTTCTAAAATATAGCAGATGCTAAATAAATGTTAACTAATTAAAAAACAAAAAAAATTGGCATAGAAAGAAGGTTCCCAAGGTTGAAACGAAAGGAAACACATCTCTTACTTTGGGTCTGTGGCTATAGACTCAGCAAAGGACACTCTGTTCCTGAGCAACAGTGACGTCATAATACTGGAGAGGAAGGTAGGCCAGTCAGACTCAGCCATACAGAGAAGCGGCTAAGAGTCCAGACTCTGAAGTCAGACCTCCTGGAGTCGAAAACCAGTCCTCTCTTTTCCTAAGCTTTGTGAACTCGGGCAAGTTTTTAACCTGAAGCTTACATGAAAGAATGCATGTGCTGTATGCTGTACTTATTAGTGCCTGCCACATAGGAAGTACTCATTAAGTGTTAGAAGCTACTATGACTTCACAGAAATTACTAATCTCCCGGGGAAGGCAAAAGTTCTATAATGTGAGTACAATGCTAGACAAACCAGGGGGTCTCACCCCTTCCGACCTTATCTGAGTAAAACTACAGGTCATAACACCACTATATTCTCGTCCATTTCTTCAGGAATCAAGTATTTGCGAGTTAATGGTACAACACAGATGATCTCCAAGGAGCACGTTTACTATGAGCTCCCATGTCTGTACCCCCTTATTAATATTCTGTCAATGCCCTACTGTGTCAGTGCCTCCACAGCACTCCATTTTCTTTAGCTTCTTAACTAGTACCCTCATTTCAGACCCGATCCTCACAGCATTAACTTCAAGTGTCCGAACATGGAGGAAAGGGGACACATTATCTATCATATGTATTTGATTATGGAAAAAAATTTGAGAATCAATTAGTTTCTCACCTTGGGAATGTGGGGGAATAGACACATTCCCCCATCCTGCTGTCTTATTAGCTAAGGTCTACATTAGGTCCATATCATAGACAAAAACCAGACAAAACACAACAGCTCATTTTGGGTCAAGGGAAAAAAAAGTTGGCCTTCTCAGCATGCTTCGCACAGGCCCGCTAGGGGTAGCTCTCTCCTCACACAGCCAGCTCTGCCCAGTGAGGCGTTCCACCTAGAAGCCTTCCTTTCCTTGGCACAGGTCCCACAGCTAAAAGTCCAGAGCCTGATTCAGCTCTAGTAGGCAATCATCCCAGAAGACTCACTGACCATAGCTGTCTTTTTCCATCTAGGAATATGCATGAGGATCAAACACACAAAGTCAATGGAAACAGGGCAAAGTCACCACCACACTCCATGAGAATAGCCTTCCTTGACTTTTCCAGTTTGGATTCATTTCTTTTGCCTCCGATAGCAATCACTGCCTGTACAACTCATCTTCCCAGCCGCCTCTACGTATCATCCAGTGTCTCTGCTCAAAGTGACTGCTTTCAGGACAATAGTGCATCTGAGGGGGTTGCTGAACTAGAGCAAAACTCTTAGGCACAAAGACCGTTTTGCATCCCAAGTTCAGCTCCTCACCTCTATAACTAGGAAAAGCCATCTACACTCTTTTCTACTTGTTTACGTCTACCAGTGCTCCTGGTATATATACTAAATACCAGGCCTACATGATGAAATGCACCTAGAACATCCCAGGTCTGAACAAAACCAAAACACCCTCACCTATAGCAAACTCTCAAAGAAAGGGAAGGTTCAGCAAAAGTGGGAGGGGGCTGCTTTGTACAGTTGACTCATTCATTCAGCCCACATATTCATTATATGATTTTCTCTGCTTGTGTGTATATTTGAAATTCTCCATATTTAACAAGTTTAAAAATAAGACTAAAAAATATAATCCAAGAGAATTGAAGACAGGATCTCAAAGAGATAATCGCACACCCATGTTCATTGCATCATTATTCACAACAGCCAAGAGGTGGAAGCAACCTAAATGTCCATTGATGGATAATGGATAAAGAAGAAAAAAAAAATATATATATATGTATAATTCAGCCTTAAAAAGAAAAAGGAAATCTTTTCATACACTACAACATGGATGAACCTTGAAGACATTATGCTAAGTGAAATAAGCCAGTCACAAAAAGCCAAATATTGCATGATTCCACTTATATGAGGTATCTAGAATAGTCAAATTCATAGAAACAGAAAGTAGAATGGTAGTTGCCAGGGGCTGGGGGAGGGGGAAATGGGTAGTTGTTTAAGGGGTATAGACTTTCAGGTTTTCAAGATAAAAAAATTCTAAAGATCTGTTGCACAAAAATGTGCATATACTTACTGTACTGTACACTTTAAAATGGTTAAAAATACTAAAAATAAAAATAATAGTTTTTAAAGGGCTGGGAACTCTGAGAGAAGGCTAGGAGTTACAAGAGAGAGGCAAATATTCTGTTTATCACCAATATGAGAAAAGGTTGTTTCGTTCAGCTCCAGCATCCAGCACAATGCTGTCCGGTTACAGATCACCCATAGCTTTCCCCTCATCACCACCGCTATCCACACACTCTCCCAGGCACTACTATGCACAATGCACTGCTAGGAGGGACTCAAAAAAGGGTTAAAAAAAAAAAGAACGATGATAGAAGTTTATAGTCTTAGGGTAAAGGCAGGACTTCTATAAGAAGGTAAACAATAATACACAGTAAAGCATGGTCCAGAGAAAAATAAGTTGCTATGAGGAAACAAGGGGAAATTAAAAACTGAGAGCCTGTTACAGGCATTGTGTAAAATACTTTCACATATCTTATTTAAGCTTCATAGTAGCACTGTAAAGTAGACATCACCTCAGCTCAGAGATCATTAAATATGTCTCTAGGATTGGAAATTGGAAGAGGCCTGGAGCTGCAGAGACCAACACCTCAGAAGGCATTCACTTTTAACCTTGGAATTACAGTTTCTTCTAAATCTTCCATTCTCATCTGACAAAGCATCCTTCTTCACATGTACATTTCCCAGCAGTCACTTTTCTCCTAGGTTAGAGGCACAACATAAAAGACCCCATAACTGGACTTCCCTGGTGGCGCAGTGGTTGAGAATCTGCCTGCCAATGCAGGGGCACGGGTTCCAGCCCTGGTCTGGGAAGATCCCACATGCTGCGGAGCAACTAAGCCGGTGTGCCACAACTGCTGAAGCCGGGGCGCCTAGAGCCCGTGCTCCGCAACAAGAGAAGCCACTGCAATGAGAAGCCCGCGCACCCCAACGAAGAGTAGCCCCCGCTCCCGCAACTAGAGAAAGCCCGTGCGCAGCAACGAAGACCCAACGCAGCCAAAAATAAATAAATTTTAAAAAAAGACCCAGTAGCAGTAAAGACAAGAATGCAGCTCAGAATATTACTATTTCTAGCACATTCTCCCCCCAAGTCTCACCCTTTCCAAAAGTCAAACCCACTTGAAATCACTCTTTCTGAAACTAAAACAATTCAGCAGAAGACCCTCATTTTTATTTACTACTTTCTGCAACTTAGTTATCTACTAAATCCGGGAAGCTTTTTCACATTGAAGACTGACTTTTTGGTTCAAGTCCAGTCAAAGACACCCCAGGGCGAAGGAAGCCATGTGAACTCTCCCCAACCTGGAGCCAAGGGAGGCTATCCTGCGCTTGGAAACTTAACCAGAGAGGCAATTCTAGTGACCCATCGATAGCCACCGCAAGCCCACTCGGCCCTTCCCTCACATCCTTTCCACCGAGGGTCCTTGGTTCTGGGACTTCAGATGGACTCGTGAGCCTGGGACAGAGAGGTGCCTCACGTCGGATTCACAAATAGGAAGAGCTGGCTCGATCTTCCCCGCTATACATACAAGTCATCCCACTCTCAAATCCCTTCCATCCAAGGAGTGGCTCATATACTAAGGTAACCGTCCCGGGGGATGCGGAGACTCGAGAAAAGAGCGGATGAGGGGGCCGCCTGGGGGATGGTTCTCCATAAGGATTACCCGGCAAAGTAGTCGTCCTCCCGCGCTGTTGAACCGCAGCTGGCAGAGCCTCCCAGGCGTCTCTCGCTGGGCTGGGCAGGCTCGGCGGGCTCGGCGCCACATCCGGGCAGCTACCGAGTCCCGCCCCCGTCGTCGGACGCCGTCCCCACCCGGTGCCCCGCGACCTCCTGGGAAATGGAGTTCTAGCGCCCGCCGCGTGCTCTGCAAGTCACTGGCTTCTAAACTACACCTTTGGGTAATCAAGGATCTCTGGGGTCCCAGTTCCTCGGTTCGGAGGTCCCCGAGCTTCACATTTCCCGTGACAAAGTGAGGCCGCCTCCTCCTCCCCAGACCGCTGTTTTCTCCTCAAGACAAATATTAACATAAAGAGGCAGTCAGGGAACTGAAAAAGTGTTAGTAAAAACGGAGGCGGTAAAAGAAAATGTGGTAGTGAGTTAAGGTAGCTGTCACCATATATTAGTTTGCATTTTCTAGAGTTTTATATAAATGAAATCATACAGTATGCACTCTTTTTTTTAACAGCTTTATTGAGATATAAATTCACAGACCATACAATTCACTCACTTAAATTGTACAATTCAATAGTTTTTGATATATTACATTATTAATTTTTTAAAATAGTGGTAAATATATATAACAAAATTTGCCATTTCAACCATTTTTAAGTGTACAATCCAGTGGCGTTAAGTACATTCGCAATGTTGTGGAACCATCACCCTTGTCTATTGCTGAAACTTTTTCATCACCCCGAATAGAAACTCTGTACCACTAAGCAATAGCTGCTCATTCCCCTCTTCCCACAGCCCCTGAAAACCAACCTCTAGTCTACTTTCTGTCTCCATGAATTCGACTTTTCTAGCTACTATTCATCTATTGATGGACATTTGTATTGTTTCCAACTTTTGACTATTGTGAATAATGCTGCAATGAACACTGGTGTACAAGAATATGGTTTTGTTGATTTTTCTCTATTGTTTGTTTTCTATCTCACTGATTTCCACTTTGATCTTCATTATTTTTGTTCTTTGAGTTTTATTTGCTCTTCTTTTTACTGAAGTGAAAGCTGAAGTTATTGTTTTGAGACTTCCTTCTGTTCTGATATAGGTGTTTAGTGCTTAAAAATTACCCTGTAACTATTGTTTCAGCAGAATGTCATGAATTATATGGTGTGGTTTCATTTTTATTCAGTTCAAAATATGTTCTAATTTCTTTTTTGATTTCTTCTTTGTCCCATGTGTTGTCTAGAAGTGGATTATTTAGTTTTCAAATATTTGAGGATTTTCCAGAGATGTTTCTGTTATTGATAGGTAATTTAAATTCCATTATTCATATTTTGTGTGACTTGAATCCTTTCAAATTCATTGAGACTTGTTTTGTGGCCTAGAATATAGCCTATCCTGGTAAATACTCCATGTACACTTGAAAAGAATGTGTATTTTGCTGCTATTGGGTGGACTGTTCTATAAATGTCAACCAGGTCAATTTGGTTGATAGTGTTATTTACTTCTACTATATCCTTGCTCATTTTATGCCTACTCATTCTATCAGTTATTAAGAGTATTGAAATCTCTGACTTGAATTGTGGATTTGTCTATTTCTTTTTACAAGTTTATCAGTTTTTGATTCATGGATTTTTTTTTTTTTTTTGGCCGTGCCACGCAGCATGTGGGATCTTAGTTCCCGGACCAGGGATCGAACCTGCACCCCCTGCAGTGGAAGCGCAGAGTCATAACCACTGGACCACCAGGGAAGTCCATGATTCACGTATTTTATAGGTCTTATATTAGATGCACAAGTGTTTAGAATTGTTATGTTCTCTTCATTAATTGACCCCTCTATCATTATGAAATTACCTTCTTTATTCATGGTATCTTTGCTCTGAAATCTACTTTGTCCAATATTAATATAGCCCCTCCAGCTTTCTTTTGACTAGTGTTATCATGGTACATCTTTTTTTTACATACTTTTACTTTTAACCTATTTGTGTCTTTGTATTTAAGGAGTATTTTTTGTAGGCAGCATACGGTTGGGTCTTGCTTTTTTTACCCAATCTGATCATCTTTACCCTGTAACTGGGGTGTTTAGAACATCTACATTTAACGTGATTGTTGATTTGTGATTGTTAGGTTTGAGTCTGTCATCTTGCTATTTGTTTTCTATTTGCCCCATCTCTTCTTTGTTCTCTTTTTCTGCCTTCTTTTGGATTAATCAATATTATTTTTATTCCATTTTATCTCCTTTGTTGGCTTATTGGCTATACCCCCTTTTTTTTTTGGCCACATTGAGCGGCATGTGGGATCTTAGCTCCCCAACCAGGGATCAAGCTCACGCCCCCTGCATTGGAAGCATGGAGTCGTAACCACTGGACCACCAGGGAAGTCCCTAGCTATACCTCTTTGTTTTTTTATTTTAGTGGTTGCTTAAAGGTTGATGGTGTACATCTATAAGTTATCAGTCTACCTTTAAGTGTTTATTATACCACTTCACAAAGAGTATAAGAACCTTACATTATTATACTTCCATTCTCTCTTCCTGGACCGCTCATTGTGCATTCTACTTTTATCTCATGATACATTGTTATTATTTTTGTTTAAACAGTTACTTTTTTTTAATTTTTTTTTTTTGGCTGCGTTGGGTCTTCGTTGCTGCGCTCAGGCTTTCTCTAGTTGCAGCGAGCCAGTGCTACACTTCGTTACGGTGCATAGGCTTCTCATTGCGGTGGCTTCTCTTGGTGCGGAGCACGGGCTTTAGGCACCCTGGCTTCAGTAGTTGTGGCACGCGGGCTCAGTAGTTGTGGCGCACAGGCTTCGTTGCTCCGCAGCATGTGGGATCTTCCCCAACCAGGGCTCAAACCCGTGTCCCCTGCATTGGCAGGCAGATTCTTAACCACTGTGCCACCAGGGAAGCCCTAAATAGTTACTTTTTGTTGTTGTTGTTGTTGTCTTTTTAAATTTTTATTTATTTATTTATTTATTTTTGGCTGTGTTGGGTCTTCGTTTCTGTGCAAGGGCTTTCTCTAGTGTGGCAAGTGGGGGCCACTCTTCATCGCGGTGCGCAGGCCTCTCACTATCAAGGCCTCTCTTGTTGAGGAGCACAGGCTCCAGATGCGCAGGCTCAGTAATTGTGGCTCACGGGCCTAGTTGCTCCGCAGCATGTGGGATCTTCCCAGACCAGGGCTCGAACGCGTGTCCCCTGCATTGGCAGGCAGATTCTCAACCACTGTGCCACCAGGGAAGCCCTAAATAGTTACTTTGTAATACTGCATTATTTAGAGCAGTTTCAGGGTCACAGCAAAATTGAGCGGAAGGTAGGGAGTTCCCATGATACGTCTGTTACAATCAACAAACCTACATTGGCACATCATTATCATCCAAAGTCCACAGTTTACCTTAGGATTTATTCTTGAAGTTGTATATTCTACAAGTTTTAACAAACGTATTCACCATTATAGTATTATACAGAATAGTTTCACTGCCCTAAAAATCCTCTGTGGCCTGCCTATGCATCCCTCCCTCCCTCCTAACCCCTGGCAGCCACTGATCTTTTTACTGTCTCTTAGTTTTGCCTTTTCTAGAAGGTTATATAGTTGTAATCAATCTTTAGCCTTTTCAGATTGACTTCTTTCACTTAGTAATATGCATTTGAATTTCACCCATGGCTTTTCATGGCTTTATAGCTCATTTCTTCTTTTTTAAAAATAGAGTTTATTTTTCAGAGTAGTTTTAAATTCAAATCAAAATTGAGCTGAAAATAGAGAATTCCCATATATTCCCTGCCCTCTCACATGTACAACCTCCCCCATGATCAACAGCCTACACTAGAGTGGTACAGTTTTTACAATTGATAAACCTACACTGATATGTTATTACTACCCAGAGTCCATAGTTTGCATTAGAGTTCACTCTTGGTGGTGTACATTCTATGAGTTTTGACAACTGTATGATGACATGTATTCACCATTATAGTATCATACAGAATAGTTTCACTGCCCTAAAAATCCTCTGTGGTCCACCTATTCATTCCCCTCTCCCCCCAATATCTGACAACTGCTGAACTTTTTATTGTCTCCATAGCTTTGCCTTAGTTGGAATCATACCATATGTAGCTTTTTCAGATTGGCTTCTTTCACTTAGTAATGTGCATTTGAGGTTCCTCCATGTCTTTTCCTGGCTTGATAGCTCATTTCTTTTTAGTGCTGAGTAATATTTCATTGTCTGGATGTACCACAGTTTATCCATCTACCCACTGAAGGACATCTTGGTTGCTTCCAAGATTTGGCAATTATGAATAAAGCACTATAAACATCTAAGTGCAGGTTTTTGTGCAAACATAAGTTTTCAACTCATTTGGATAGACACCAAGGAGCATGATTGCTGGACCATATGGTCAATTATCTTTTTAAAACAGCTTTATTGAAATATAATTTACATACCATAAATTCGTTCACTTTAAGTGTACAATTAAATGATTTTTAGTAAATTTACAACGTTGTGCTACTATCATCACAATCTGATTTTAATTTTTTATTTTTTTCATGTCTGATTTTAAAACATTTCCATCACCCCAAAAAGATCCTTCATGCCCAGTTACAGTCACTCCCTGTTCCCAACCCCCGGGCAACAACCACTAACCTATTTGTCTCTAAAGTTGTCTTTCCTGACCATTTCACATGAATGGGATCACACAGTATATCATCTTTTTGTATTTGGTTTCTTCCACTTAGCGTAATGTTCTTGAGTTTCATCCACAATGTAGCATGTATCAGTATTTCATCCCTTTTTATTGCCAAATTATATTTTTTCTTTTTAAATCAAATATATAGAGGTATAATTTACATACCACTAAATAAGCTCATTTTAAGTTTATAGCTTGATGACTTCTGACAAATGTATGCACCACATAATTACTACCACAGTCAAGACATACATTTCCATCACCCCCAAATAGTTCCCTTGTACCCCTTTGCGGTCAATCCTTACCACCCCTAGCCCCAGAGGACCACTGTTCTGCTTGCTGTCACTGAAGATTAATTATACCTTTCTAGAACTTCATATAAATGGAATCATAGAGCATTTACTCTTTTGTGTCCTTTTTTTTTTTTTTTTGGAATAGGATATCTCAGATAACTGAGCAACTGCTCCAGAGAAGCATGGTTTTCAGCACAGTTTTATATCTTGTCAGAACAAAGAACATCAAACAAGTTAGGGATACATTCCTTCAGAGTTTCAAAAAAAAGCAGATCAGTACATACACAGTGAGTCTCTATGGCCCTGGCACCTGGGAAGGGGGTCTTATCATCGAAGGAGTACTAGCACTGGTATCCCAAAAGGGAGGCATTTAATCTTTATTTTTAATATGGACATTATTTCTGGTCAGTGTACCCTTTTCTTTAATAATTACATCAGGTGTACAATGTATGTTTGATAGGCCACAAGCAGGTTGTTTTAGCTAGCATAAAATTCAAGTTAAATCATGCATAAGCCAGAATGACTTCCCTCATACCTCAATATGTGAAAATTTCTTTCATCACATTGTATATGATAGCTTGATAGTTACCTTCTTAACTTGTATAAGTATTTTGATTTTTCAAAAACCATGAGCTGCTAATTATTTTCTCAGCATAATATTTCTGAGATTTATTCGTGTTGTGGGGCATAACAGTAGTTCATTCCCTTTTATTGCTTAGTAGCATTCAATCGCAAGGATATATAGCAATTTGTTTCTAGTTTGGGGCCATTATGGATAAAGTTGCTATGAATATTGTATATAAGTCTTATTGACGAAAATAATAAATAATCTATAATAGGAAGAGAAAAGAGTTTTACTTGAGCCAAACTGAGGACTGTAGCCCAGAAGACAGCGTCTCAGATAACCCTGAGGAACTGCTCCAGATAAGCATGGTTTTCATCACAATTTTATATCTGGTCAGAGCAAAGAACATCAAACAAGTCATGGATACATTCTTTCAAGGTTTTCCAAAAACAAACCAAAAACCAAATTGGCATGTGCACAGCGAGTCAGTACTGGCCTTGGCACCTGGGAAGGGAGCCTTATCATGGAAGGAGTATCAGTATTGGCATCTCAGGAAGGGAGGCATTTAATCTTTATTTTTAACATGGACATTGTTTACTTCCGGTCAATGCATCCTTTTCTTTAATAATTAAAGCAGAGTTACAATCTATGTTTGTTAGGCCGCAAACAGGCTGTGTGCATAAAATTCAAGTTAACTCAAGCCAGAATGACTTCCCCGTACCTCAATATTTGAAAATTTCTTTCATCAATCAGTCGTTTTGTGGACATATGTTTTCATTTCTCTTGAGGGATACCTAAGAGTGGAATTGTTGGGTCATTGGGTAGGTGTATGTTTAACTTTGTATGTTTAACATTTAAAAAAACTATCAAATAGTACAGCAAAGTGGTTGTACCATTTAAAATTCTAATGTATGCGAGTCCTGGTGCTCCACATCTTTACCATCACTTAGTATTGTCTTTTTAATTTAGCAATTCTAGTGGGTATATATAGTGGTATTTCACATGCGTTTCCCTGATGCCCAATGATTTGAGAAGCTTTTCATTTACTTAATTGCTATTGATACATCTTTCCTGGTGTAGTGTCTGTTCAAATCTTTTGCCCATTTTGTTATTAGGTTGTTTTCTTATTTAGAGTTGTAAAAGCTCTTTATATATTCTGGATACAAATCCTTTCTCAGACATAGGTATTGTGAATATTTTCTCCCACTCTGTGGCTTGCCTTTCATTTTCTTAAATGAAATAGCAGAAGTTAATTTTGATGATGTCCAATCAAATTTTTCTTTTATGCTTAGTGCTTTTTTTTCATCCTCTCCTATATAAGAGAACATTGCCTATATTCTTATATATTTTATAGCTTTTGTTACTGTTGTGAATGAAATTTCATTTTCTACTTAGTTATTGCTTATATAGAAAGTTATTGATTTAGATATATTTTATAAGTGGCCATCTTGCATGTAAATATTTCTTTTTTGTTTAATAACTTGTAAGTTGACTCTCTTGGATTTTCATATCAACTGGAAATAATGACAGTTTTGTCTTTTTCTTAATATTTATTTATTTATTTATTTGGTTGCACCAGGTGGGCTCCTTAGTTGCAGCATGCAGGCTCCTTAGTTGTGGCATGCCTGTGGGATCTAGTTCCCTGACCAGGGATCGACCCCGGGCCCCCTGCATTTGGGAGTGTGGAGTCTTAACCACTGCACCACCAGGGAAGTCCTGACAGTTTTGTCTTTGCCTTGCCAGTATTTATACCTCTTATTTTGATTTCTCATTTCATGGCATTGGTCAAGACTTCCAGCATAACGCTAAATGGTAGCTAAGTTACCTATGAAGGTCTGAGATTAGATTTTGGAGAATAACAGTGAGACTGGAGAGAAGCTAGAGTCACTACAAGGAAAGAATCAACAGAATTTGGTAACTAACTGAATAAGGGGAATGAAAGAGAAACACAAGTTAGAAGTAACTAGGATGTTAAGCTTAGGAACAGGGAGAATGAAATATCCATGATCAGAAATGAGGAAACGAAGAGAATTACTTGGCATGGGGGAAATCATAAGCTCAATTTTAGATATTTTCAGTTTGAGTTTACAATAGGGCTTTCATGCAGAAGTGTCCTGTAGGCAGTTAGAAATAGAGAACTGGAGTTTGGATGAGAGGCCTGAGCTAGAGATGAAGATTTTAGTCATTAACAAAGGTGATGTTTATTTTTTAATTGATGTATAGTTGATTGACAGTATTATATTAGTTTCAAGCAAAGGTGATAGTTGAAACAGTAATGTAGATTAGTTACCTGAAAAGGAAAGTTAGAGAAAAGAGAAGAGTTCAACATTGGGCCTCAAGGGTACAGGTAGGAGGAAGTAGAGGAGCCAAGAAAAAATAAAAAAGAAGGATTTAGAACAGAAGAGCATGCAGAATAGCTTTAAAAGTTATGAGGAATAGTCAACAGTGTCAAATAGGAAAAAGAGCTTAAGGGAAACAAGGAGTGGGAGTGGCAGAGCTTCCGAAATTGTCAATAAAAATATCTGAAGGATGGGGCTTCCCTGGTGGCACAGTGGTTAAGAATCCATCTGCCAATGCAGGGGACACGTGTTCGAGCCCTGGTCTGGGAAGATCCCACACGCCATGGAGCAACTAAGCCCGTGCGCCACATCTACTGAGCCTGTGCTCTAGAGCCCGTGAGCCACAACTACTGAGCCTGCGTGCTGCAACTAATGAAGCCCACGCATCTAGAGCCCATGCTCCACAACAAGAGAAGCCACCACAATGAGGAGCCTGAGCACCACAACAAAGAGTAGACCCTGCTTGCTGCAACTAGAGAAAGCCCGCGCGCAGCAACGAAGACCCAATGGCAGCCAAATTAATTAATTAATTAATTAATTAATTAATTAAATTAAAAAAATATATATATCTGAATGTTGACAACTGCAAAATAAAACATTTTTGAGCTACTAAGGGAAAACTAAATACAGACTAGGTATTAGATGATATTGAGAAATTATACATTTTATTGAGTGTGATAATGTTATTGTGGTTGTATTTAAGTCTTTATCTTTTAAAGATATGAGCCAAAATATTTAAAAGTGAAATGATATGATGTATAGGGTATGCTTTAAAATACTCCAGCAAAGTTTTAATAATAATAATATTAATAATAATAAATGCGAGGGATAAATAAGACAATAATAACAGAGTGTTCGTTATTACTGAAATGGGTGATGGGTTCATGGGGGCTCATTATACTATTCTCTCTTCTTTGTATATGTTTGAAAATTTCCACAATGAAAGGTTTAAAAATGCATAATTTGGTATGACCTCCAAGATATATCGTTAAGACAAAAGCAAGATTCAGAACATGTGGATGGTATGCTATCATTTGGATAAGAAAAAAATTAAAAGAAAGACCATGAATGTTTGCTTGTATATGCATAGAATATCTCTGAAAAGATTCTCAAGAAACTGATAACTTTAGATGTTTCCTAGAAGGAGAACCTGAATGGCTTGGGAACAAGAGTGAGAAGGAGATTTTTAAATTGTATATCCTCTTAAAACGTTTGAAATTTTGAAACTATGTTAATATACAAAAAAGTAAATAACACTGAAAATAAATAATTTCTGATAATATGGTTTTGACTGTTGTACAACTGTTAAGAAAGGATTCCTAAAAAAATTTTTTAAAAGAAAAAAAAAAAGGATTCCTAAAATAAAAGGTATAATGTAGCCAATAATTTTAATAAGCTTAGAACCAAAATTTCAACTAATTTTACAAAAACATTAGAGGTGGGAAAGAATATGAGGGGAGAACTATAGGTACTAAATAATTATTGCTATGTACAGAAAAAATGTAAGTTTAAATATGTTTTTAATATAGGGGTTATTACTCATTGACTAGAAATGAGAACTAGAATTAGAGGGAAAAAAGGAACAAGGACAACTTGATCAGCCAAGCAACCAGACAGATCAATGCAGAGACAGAAGACTTGAACAAGACTATAAACCAGATGACTGTTGGCTCGGGGCTTTGGATAGCCTCAGGATGGGAGGTGATAGCCAGGGGAACCAACCATGTGATTAGAGGATTGGAACTTTCAGCCCCATCCCCTGACCTCCAAGGGAGAGGGGCTGGAGATTGATGTAATCACCACTGGTCAATGATTGAATCAAACATGCATATCAAAATGCACTCCCAGAAATATCCTAACCAAAGGAGTTTGGAGAGCTTCCAGGTTGGTGAAGATGTGGAGGTACTGAGAGGGTATTGCACCCAGAGAAGTCATGGAAGCTCTGCACTCCTTCCCCCATAACTTTATGTATCTCTTCCATCTGGCTATTCCTGATTTTTATCCTTTTATAACAAACCAGTAATCTAGTAAGTAAACTGTTTTCCTGAGTTCGGTGAGCCATTCTAGCAAGTTATCAAACTCAAGAAGGGGGTTGTGGGAACCTCCGATATGTAGCTGCTTACTCAGAAACACAAATGACAACCTGGACTTGCAAATGGCATCTGAAGTGGGGGCACACTTGTGGGACTGAGCACGTAAATTGTGGGATCTGATGCTATCTCCAGTTAGATAGTGTCAGAATTGAGTTAAACTATAGAACACCCAGTTGGTGTCCGCTGAGATCTGGAGAATTTCTTGGTGTGGGAAAAACACTCACACATCTGGAATACAGAAGTATTCTATGAGTAGAGGAAATGAGTATGTCCCTTTCACAGACAATCTACCAAAAATGGCCCATAAAGAAATAGAAAATCTGAAAAGACCTATAACTACTAAGGAGATTTAGTCAGTAATTGAAGACTTCCCAACAAAGAAACATTCAGGATTAGATGGCTTCACTGGTGAATTCAATCAAACATTTAAAGAAGAATTAATACCAGTACTTCTCATTCTCTTCTAAAAAATTGAAGAGGAGGAAATACTTCATAACTCACTGTATGAGGCCAGCATCACCCTGATACCAAAGCAAGACAAAGACACCACAAGAAAAGAAAACTACAGGCCAACATCCCTGATGAACATGGATGCAAAAATCCCCAACAAAATACTAGCAAACTTATTTCGACAGCACATTAAAGGGATCATATACAATGGCGAAGTGGGATTTATCCCTGGGATGCAAGGATGGTTCAACATATGCAAATTAATCAATGTGATATATGATATTAACATAATAAAGGGTTTAAAATCACATGATCATCTCAATAAATTATATATATATGTATGAATACACACATACACACACACAGTTGTAGGGAAAAAGTGATCTACAGATTCAGTACAATCCTGATCAAAATTCCAATGGAATTTTTTGCAGAAATAGAAAAATCCATCCTAAAATTCTTTTGGAATCTGAAGGGACCCTGAATGGCCACAACAGTCTTGAAAAAATAACAAAGTTGGAGGACTCACACTTCCATATTTCAAAACTACCAACTACTACAAAGCTACAGTAGTCAAGACGTGTGGTACTGGCATAAGGAAAGAAATATAGATAAATGGAATAGAACATAGAGCCCAGAAATAAACCTTCACATATATAGTTAATTGATTATCAACAAGGTGCCAGAAGATTCAATAGGAAATTGACAGGCTTTTCAACAAAAGCACAGGCAACAACAACAAAAAATAGATAATTGGAATGTATCAAAATTAAAATATTTTGTGCATCAAAGGATACTATCAAGAAAGTGAAAAGATAATGTATGGAATACGAGAAAATATTTTCAAATCATATATCTGATAAGGGAATAATATCCAGAATAGAAAAAGAACTCCCACAACTCAAAACAAAAAAACAAACAGCCCAATTCAAAGATGGGCAAAGGGACCTCCCAGGTGGTCCAGTGCTTAAGACTCCAGGCTCCTAATGCAGGGGCCCCGGATTCAATCCCTGGTCAGGGAACGAGATCCCGCATGCCACAACTAAAGATCCCGCGTGCTGCAACTAACGATCTCGTATGCTGCAACAAAGATCTCGCACGTGGCAACGAAGATCCCGCATGCTGCAACTAAGACCCAGTGCAACCAAATAAATAAATATTAAAAAAAAAAAAAGATGGGCAAAGAGCTTGAATAGATATTTCTTCAAAGAGGATATATACAAATGGCCAATAAACACATGAAAATATGCTCAACACATCATTAGTCATTAGGGAAATGCAAATCAAAATCACAATGTGATACAACTTCATACTTATTAGGATGGCTATGATAAAAAATGGAAAATAACAAGTGTTGTTGAGGATGTGAAGAAACTGGAACTGTAGTCAATTTATGACAAAGGAGACAAGAATATACAATGAAGAAAGGACAGTCTCTTCAATAAATGGTGTTGGGAAAACTGGACAGCCACATGCAAAAGAATGAAACTAAACCACTATCTTACACCATACACAAAAATTAACTCAAAATGGTTAAGACTTAAACGTAAGACCTGAAACCATAAAACATCTAGAAGAAAATATGCGTGGTAAGCTCCTTGACATTGGTCTTGGTGATGATTTTTTGAATCTGACAGCAAAAGCAAAAGTAACAAAGGCAAAAATCAACAAGTACATCAAGGACTACATCAAGCTAAAAAGCTTGTGCACAGCAAAGGAAACTATCAACAAAATGAAAAGGCATCCTATTGAATGGAGAAAATAATTACAAATCATACATCTGAAAAATACAAAGAACTCATACAACTCAATAGCAAAAACAAAAAAACAAAAAACCAAAAAAACAATCTAGGCAGAAGCTCTGAACAAGACATTTCTCCAGAGAAGACATACAGATGACCAACAGGTACGTGAAAAGATGATCAACATCATTAATCATCACAGAAATGCAAATCAAAACCACAATGAGATATCACCTCACACTTGTTAAAATGACTATTACAAATAAAAAAACAAACACACACAAACAACCCAAGAAATAACAATTGTTGGCAAAGATGTGGAGAAAAGGGAACACTTGCTCACTGTTGGTAGGAATGTAAATTGATGCAACCACTATGTAAAACAGTATGGAGGTTCCTCAAAAAATTAAAAATAGGACTACCATATGATCCAGCAGTTCCACTTCTGGGTATTTATCCAAAAAAACCCAAAAATACTAATTTGAAAAGATATATGCACCCCCATGTTCATTGCAGCATTATTTACAATAGCTCAGATATGGAAACAATGTAACTGTCCATCAATGGATGAATGGATAAAGAAATATATATTATTCAGTCATTAAAGAGAATGAAATCTTGCATTTTGCAACAACATGGATGGATCTTGAGGGCATTATGCTAAGTGAAATAAGTCATACAGAGAAAGACAAATACTGTATTATCTCTCTCATATGTGGAATCTGAAAACAATAACAACAACAACAATCTCCAAGCTTACAGATACAGAGACCAGACTGGTGGTTGCAAGAGGCAAAGAGGGGTTTCAAGAGGTGGGGAGTAGGGGTGGGAGAAATGTGTGAACTTTTGGGTTTTTTTTAGTTTAAATAATTTTTTAAAAAGGAAATTGGAACTTTTGTACATTGCTGGTGGAAAGGTAAAAATGTTTGCAGCTACTGTGGGAAATAGTTTGGTGGTTTCTCAGAAAGTTAAACATAGAATTACCATATGATACAAAAACTCCACTCCCAAAGAAATTGAAGGCAGGGACGCAAACAGATACTTGTACACCAATGTTCACAGCAGCATTATTCACAATAGCCAAAAGGTAGAAATGACCCAAGTGTCCATCAACAGATGAATGGATAAATAAAATTTGGTATATACATGCAATGGAATATTATTCAGCCATAAAAAGGAATAACATTCTGATATATGCTACAATAAATATGAATCTTGAAAACATTATGCTAAATGAAATGAGACAGAAAAGTTCAAATATTGTACAATTACACTCATATAAGGTAGGTACAATAGGCAAATTCATAAAGACAAAAAGGGGGCTTCCCTGGTGGCGCAGTGGTTAGGAATCCGCCTGCCAATGCAGGGGACACGGGTTCAAGCCCTGGTCCGGGAAGATCCCACATGCCGTGGAACAACTAAGCCCATGCACCACAACTACTGAGCCTGCACTCTAGAGCCTGCAAGCCACAACTACTGAACCCACATGCCACAACTACTGAAGCCTGCGTGCCTAGAGCCTGTGCTCCACAACAAGAGAAGCCACCGCAACGAGAAGCCCGCGCACTGCAACCCAGAGTAGCCCCCGCTCGCCGCAACTAGAGAAAGCCCGCGTGCAGCAACGAAGACCCAATGCAGCCAAAAATAAAGATAAATAAATTTATATTTAAAAAAAGACAAAAAGTAGAATAGAGTTTACCAGGGCTGTTGGGAAGGGACAATGGAGAATTACTGTTTAATAGGTACAGAACTTCTCTTTGGGATGATGAAAAAGTTCTAGAAATAAATAGTGGTGAAGATTATACAACATTGTGAATGTACTTAATGCCAATGAATTGTACACTTTAAAACGGTAAATTTTGTGTTATATATATTTTGCCATAAAAAATGCAAAAAGAAAATCAAAGGCCAAAGGAGAAATTCAGAAAATATATTTCAACCCACATAACAAAGGCCTGATTTACCTAGGACACAAACAGCTTTTACAAAGCAATAAAAAAGAGAAATAGAAATAGAAAACTAGGCAAAGGACATGAACAATACACACACACACACACACACACACACACACACACACACACACACACACGGAAAGAAATATATGTGACTTCTAAGTATATTAGAAAGCTTAGGGAATTCCCTGGTGGTCCAGCGGTTAGGACTCTGCACTTCCACTGCAGGGGGCACGTGTTCGATCCCTGGTTGGGGAAGTAAGATCCGCATGCCACACGGCGCAGCCAAAACAAAAATAAACAAACCAAAAAAAGCTTAACCCTACTCATGATAAAAAGATTGTGTTAAGATACCACTCTTTTCCTATAAAGATGACAATATCAGAAAGTTTGATAATATATTGTTTTGGCGAGGCTGCAGAGAAATACTCTCATATTTTGTTGTTGGATTGTAAATTGGTATATTTTTTGTAAGGCAACTTATCAAAAAAATTTTAAAGTGTGCTCACTTTGGCAGCACACATACTAAAATTGGAACGATACAAAAGATTAGCATGGCCCCTGCGCAAGGATGATACGCAAATTCGTGAAGCGTTCCATATTTTTGAATGTATGTATAACTGAATCACTTTGCTGTACACCTGAAACTAACACAACATTGTAAATCAATTATACTCCAATAAAAATTTTTTAAAAAAGAAAAGAAATTTTAAGTACATATGTCTTTTTATTGGCAAGTAACAGAAAACCCAACTCCAATAGGCTTAAACAATAAAGAGGATTTATCAGTTCAAATAACTGCAAATTCCAGGGGATAAGTGAGCTTTGAAATTGGTTTGATTTTGTGGATCAACAATATCACCAAGGACCTAATTTCCTTCCATCTGTCAGTTCAGTCGTCCAAAGTGTGAGCTCCACTGTAAATCTGACTCCCTTCTTGGTAGCAAAAGGGCTGCAGCACTTGAAGTCTTCATATCAGCTACACCATACTGTCCAAAAGAAGAGACAAAGCTGGCTTTTGTTCTCTCTCAGAAGAGCAAAGAAAAACAAAAACAAAAAAAACCCTTCTTCCCCCAAATACTTCAAAAAATATCCTCTAACATTTCACTGACTTGCATCATTGGCCCATTCCTGAAATTTCCCCTTGACAGGACAATAGTATACATTGATTGGCTAAGGCCTGGGTTGCTTGAACCAATAACTGAGGCATGGGGGATGGACTTACCCTGATTGGGTTACATGTGTGGTGTACCCCCTCCAGAAGCTGGGAGTGAAATCAATTCTACCCCCTTCAAACTTTATGACTGCTAAACAATGGGGAAGATGTGGAATGGATGTTGGGCAGAGAATAACATCAACCACTATATACTTTGATACAGCAACCATACTTCTAGGAATTTATCCTAAAAATATGCTGACCCATGTGTACAAATAAGTATGTTCAGGGAGATCGTTTATAATAACAGGATATTGGAAACAACCAAAATGCCTGGTACTGGTTAAATAAATTATGATGTAGCCATACAAAAGAATAAGGCAGATGTAAATGTATTGATATGACACAATCTCAAAAATATATTAAGCGAAAAAAGCAGAGTGAATAGCCTGCTACCATTTGTGACAAAAAGAGAGATGAAATGGATATATGGATATGATATATTTTAAGTGAAAAAAGTATGATAAACTCTCATGTTCATCAATAACCAGACAGATAGATATCCAAACACATGTGCACACACACATATATACCCATTTATACTTGTATATCCATGGTTTGCATAGAATATATCTGGAGGATAAACAAGAAACTGACAGTGGGGTTCTCTGGAAAGGGAACCAAGGGAACTAAGGAATAGGGGTAATATATAACTTTAATTGTATATCCTTTTATATTGCTTGAGTTGTTTTTTACCATGTGCATGTATTTTTAGTTAAAAAACAAAAATATTTATTAGTTATAGGTTTCTATTTTTTACCTGTCAGATTATCAAAGATAAAAATATTTTTTAGGGCTTCCCTGGTGGCGCAGTGGTTGAGAATCTGCCTGCCAATGCAGGGGACACGGGTTCGAGCCCTGGTCTGGGAAGATCCCACATGCCGCGGAGCAGCTGGGCCCGTGAGCCACAATTACTGAGCCTGCGCGTCTGGAGCCTGTTCTCCGCAACAAGAGAGGCCGCGATAGTGAGAGGCCCGTGCACCGTGATGAAGAGTGGCCCCCACTTGCCACAACTAGAGAAAGCCCTCGCACAGAAATGAAGACCCAACACAGCCATAAAAATAAATAAATATATATATATACATTTTTTTAATAGTTTTATTGGTCAAGATGGCATAGTAGGAAGACTCTGAGCTCACTTCCTCTCACAGCCACACCAAAATTACAACTACTTACAGAGCAACTATTGATGAGAAAGACCAGAATCTAGCAGAAAAGATCTTCTACAACTAAAGACATAAAAAAGGAACCACAGTGAGATGAGTAGGAGGGGCAGACTCACAGTATAGTCAAGACCCACACCCCAGGGTGGGCAACCCACAGATGGGAGAATAATTACAATTGCAGAGGTTCTCCCCATGGAGAAAGCGGTCTGAGCCCCACATCAGGCTCCCCAGCCCAAATGTCCAGCATCAGAAAGATGATCCCCCAGAAAGTTTGGCTTTGAAGGCCAGTGGGGCTTACTTTCAGGGGAGCCAGAAGGCTATGGGAGACAGAGATTCCATTCTTAAAGGGTGCACACAAAATCTCACACACTCCAGGACCCAGGGCTGCAGCAGTAATTTGAAAGGAGCCTGGGTCAGACCCACCTGCTGATCTTGAAGAGTCTCGCAGAGAGGCAGGAGGCAACTGGAGGTCACCCTGGGGACACAGACACTGGTGCTGGCAAGCGCCATTTTGGAAAACTCCCTCTAGTTTATTAGCCTGGGGACCCAGCCCCGCCCCTGCCCATCAGCCTGTAGGCACCCATACTGGGATGCTTCAGGCCAAGCAACTAGCCAGGCAGTGACAGCCCCACCCACCATCAGGCAAGCTGCCTTAAGACCCCCTGAGCCCACAGCTTCCCCTGGACACAGCCCTATCAACAGAGGGCCCAGGACCCAGCCCCATATACCAGAGCACAGGCACTAGACCCAGGACCCCCAGAGGCCTGCAGCTAGAGACCCCAGGACCCAGCTCTGCCTACCAGTGGGCAGGCACCAGCCTTAGGACACCCTGGGACCTGGACCCACCCACCAGTGAGCAATCTCTAGCCTTGGAAGCAGTCTCACCCACCAGTGGGCAGACACCTGCCCAAGGACAACTGCAGCCCCACAGCCTGCACTGGCAGGACTCAGACCACCCACCAGCAGGCTGGCACTAGCCCTGGGACCCACTGGGCCACGCCCTCACCCACCAGCAGGCCAACACCAGCTCTGAGACATCTTGAGGCCCTCAGCCAGCTGCTCTAGGATCCATCCTCAATCACCAGTGGGCTGACACAAGCTTCAGGACACCCCAGACCCTGCAGCCATGTCAAGAACTGGCCTCACCTACTAGTGGTCAGACTCCAGCTCTGGGACCCCTGGGCCCTTCAGCCAGAGACCCCAGGACCTGGTTCTACCCACCAGTGGGCTGGCACTAGCCCCAGGACCCAGCTTCACCCACTGGTGAGTGGGCACCTGTGGCGAGATCTCCTGGACTCAAACCCCACCAACCAATGGGTGGACACCAGCCCCAGGATCACAAAAGCCTGCCTTGTCAGTACCCAGCTGAAACACCAGCAGGCAGAGAGCAGCCCTGGGAACCCCACAGACCATGACCCTTCCCACCAGCAGACCAACTCCAGCTCTGGGACACCTTGGGCTCCTCAGCCAGTGGCCCTGAAATCCATGCCAGTGGGCTGACACCAGCTTCAGGACACACAGGACCCTGAAGCTGGAGACACCAAGACCTGGCTCCACATACCAGTGAGCTGGCACTAGCCCTGGGACCCCCTGGGCCCTAGCCACACCTACTAGCAGGCCAACACCAGCTCTAAGATGCCTTGGACTCCTCAGCCAGCCACCCCAGGATCTAGCCCTATTCACCAATGGGCCAGTACCAGCATTGGGACACCTGGGAACCTGCAGCCAGCAATGTCAGGAACCAGCCCCACTCACCAGGAGGCCAACACTAGATCCAGGAACTCCAGCCCCACAACCACCCACCCTAGAACAAGATTCTGCCCACCAGTGAGAAAGCACTAGCCTGGGACCCCCCCAGGGTCCCTCAGCCAGGATCTCATGACCCGGCCCTGCCAACCAGCAGCTGGTAGCCTCCATGCAACGCAGGGCCTGACAACCAACCAAACCAGGGGTGAGCCATGCCTATGAGACCACCCACAGTAGTCAGCCCACCATAACAGAAGGACCCACCCAGCCAACATAGGGGGCACCCCTAGAGCATATAGCTCTGGTGATAACAGGGAGGTGTGCTGCTGGGACACATAGGATGTCTCCTACAAAAGGCCACTTCTCCAAGGTTAGGAAACATAACCAACCTACCAGATACATAGACATAAAAACAGCAAGTTAGGCAGAATGAGGTGACAGAGGAACATGTTCCAGATGAAGGAACAATATAAAACCCCAGAAGAAAAACTAAGTGAAATGGAGATAGATAGGCAATCTATCCAATAAAGAGTTCAAGGTATTGATCGTAAAGATGATCAAAGAACTCAGGATAAGAATAGATGAAGAGAGCGAGAAGTTAGAAGTTTTTAACAAAGAGTTAGAAAATATAAAGAAGAACCAAACAGATGAAGAATACAAGTGAGATGAAAAATACACTAAAAGGAATTAACAGTAGACTAAATGATACAGATGAATGGATCAGCAAGCTGGAAGATAGAGTAGGGGAAATCACTGAAGTGGAACAGAAAAAAGAATAAAAAGAAATGAGGACAGTTTAAGAGATCTCTGAAACAACATCAAGCATACTAACATTCACATTACAGGGGTCCCAGGAGGAGAAGAGAGAGAGAAAGGAACAGAGGACATATCTAGAAGACATAATAGCTGAAAACTTCCCTATCCAGGGAAAGGAAGCAGATATCCAGGTCCAGGAAGCACAGGGTCCTAAACAGGATCAACCCAAAGAGGACCACACCAAGACACATTGTAATTAAGATGGCAAAAATTAAAGATAAAGATAGAATATTAAAGACAGCAAGGGAAAAGTAACAAATACCATACAAAGGAATTTCCATAAATCTATCAGCTAACTTTTCAGCAGAGACCTTTCAGGCGAGAAGGGAGTGGCACAATACATTTAAAGTGAAGAAAAGGAAAAACCTACAACCGAGAATACTCTACCCAGCAAGGCTTTCATTCAGATTTGATGGAGAGAGCAAAAGTTTTACAGATAGGCAAAAGCTAACTGAATTCAGCACTACCAAGCCAGCTTTACAAGAAATGTTAAAGGGACTTCTCTAAGTGAAAAAGAAAAGGCCACAGCTAGAAACATGAAAATTACTAAAGGGAAAAACTCACTGATAAAGACAAATATAGTAAAGGTAGTAAATCATCCATGTACAAAGCTGTAGGAAAGTTTTAAAATAAAAGTACTAAAATAATCTATATCCACAGTAAGTCATTAAAGACTACACAAGACAAAAAGATGTAAAATACGACGTCAAAAAAGTAATAATAGGGAGAAGGGAGTAAAAATGCAGGGCTGTTAAAATACATTTGAAATTAAGAGATAAGCAGCTTAAAGTAATCACATATATGTGTATGTACATTGAGATATATATATATATATAAATATATATATCTGATGGTAACCACAAACTAAAAATCTGTAATAGAGACACACACAAAGAGAGAAAGGAATCATCCAAACTAACACTAAAGATAGTCACCAAATTACAAGGGAAGAGAACCAAAGAAGAAGAAAGGATTAAAAAAAATTACAAAAACAACGCCCAAATAATTAGCAAAATGGAAATAGGTACATACCTATCAATAATTACTTTAAATGGAAATGGACTAAATGTTCCAATCAAAAGACATAGAGAGGGACTTCCCTGGTGGCGCAGTGGTTAAGAATCCGCCTGCCAATGCAGGGGACACAGGTTCGAGCCCTAGTCCGGGAAGATCCCACATGCCGCGGAGCAACTAAGCCCGTGCGCCACAACTACTGAGCTTGCGCTCTAGAGCCCTCGAGCCACAACTACAGAAGCCCGCGCGCCTAGAGCCCGTACTCCGCAACAAGAGAAGCCACCGCAACGAAAAGCCCACGTGCCACAACGAAGACCCAACGCAGCCAAAAATAAATAAATAAAATAAATAAATTTATAAAAAAAAAAGACATAGAGTGGGGACTTCCCTGGTGGTCCAGTGGTTAAGACTCCACACACTCCCAATGCAAGGGGCTGGGTTTGATCCCTGGTCAGGGAACTAGATCCCGCGTGCCACAACTAAGACCCAGCACAGCCAAATAAATAAATAAATAAATATTTTAAAAAAATGACATAGTGTGGCTGAATGGATACAAAGACAAGACCCATATATACACTGCCTATAAGAGACACACTTCAGATCTAAAGACACACAGAGACTGAAAGTGAGGGGATGGAAAAAGGTATTCATGCAAATGGAAATCAAAAGAAAGCTGGGGTAGCAATACTTATATCAGACAAAATAGACTTTAAAACAAAGACTGTACAAGAGACAAAGAAGGATGTTACATCATGATTAAGGGATCATTCTAAGAAGATACAACAATTGTAAATATATATGCACCGAACATAGGAGAACCTAAATACATAAAGCAAATATTAACAGACATAAAGGGAGAGATTGACAGCAACACAGTACTAGGTGATTTTAACACCCCACTTACATCAATGGACAGATCATCTAGACAGAAAATCTGTAAGGAAATTCTGGCCTTAAATGAAACATTAGTCTAAATGGACTTAATAGATGTATATAGTACATTCCATCCAAAAACAGCAGAATATACATTCTTTTCTAGTGCACATGGAACGTTCCCCAGAAGAGATCATATGCTAGGCTGCAAAACAAGTTTCAATACATTTAAGAAAACTGAAATCATATCAAGTGTCTTTTCCAACCACAACACTATGAGTCTAGAAATAACTACAAGAAAAAAAATTGCAAAAAAACACAAACACATGGAAACTAAACAATATGCTACTAAACAAACCAATGGATCACTGAAAAAATCAAGGAAGAAAGTTTAGAAATATCAATACCTGGAGACAAATGAAAATGAAAACACAATGATCCAAAATCTATGGGACACAGCAAAAGTAGTTCTAAGAGGGAAGTTTATAGCGATACAAGCTTACCTCAGGAAATGAGAAAAATCTCAAATAAACAACCAAATCTTACACCTAAATGAACTAGAAAAATAAGAACAAACAAAACCCAAATTTAGTAGAAGGAAAGAAATCATAAAGATCAGAGAGAAAGAAATGAAATAGTGACTAAAAAAAACAATGGAAAAGATCAATGAAACTAACAGTTAGTTCTCTGAATAAAAACAAAAATAAACAAATGGGACCTAATGAAACTTAAAAGCTTTTGCACAGCAAAGGAAACTATAAACAAGACAAAACGACAACCCTCAGAATGGGAGAAAATATTTGCAAATGAATCAACGGACAAAGGATTAATCTCCAAAATATATAAACAGCTCATGCAGCTCAATATTAAAAAAACAAAAAACTCAATCAAAAAATGGGCAGAAGACCTAAATAGACATCTCTCCAAAGAAGACACACAGATGGCCAAGAGGCACATGAAAAGATGCTCAACATCGCTAATTATTAGAGAAATGCAAATCAAAAATACAATGAGGGACTTCCCTGGTGGCGCAGTGGTTAAGACTCCACGCTCACAATGCAGGGCGCCTGGCTTCGATCCCTGGTCAGGGAACTAGATCCCACATGCATGCTGCAACTAAGAGTTTGCATGCCACAACTAAAGGAGCACACGTGCCGCAACTAAGGAGCTGGTGCACCAAATAATAAATAAATAAATAAAAAACTACAATGAGGTATCACCTCACACCAGTTAGAATGGGCATCATCAGAAAATCTACAAACAACAGATGCTGGAGAGGGTGTGGAGAAAAGGGAACCCTCTTGCACTGTTGGTGGGAATGTAAATTGATACAGCCACTATGGAAAACAGTATGGAGGTTCCTTAAAAAACTAAAAATAGAATTACCATATGACCCAGCAATCCCACTCCTGGGCATATACCCAGAGAAAACCATAATTCAAAAAGACACATGCACTTCAATATTCATTGCAGCACTATTTACAATAGCCAGGTCATGGAAGCAACCTAAATGCCCGTCAACGGACAAATGGATAAAGAAGATGTGGTACATATATACAATGGAATATTACTCAGCCATAAAAAGGAACGAAATTGGGTAATTTGTAGAGATGTGGATGGACCTAGAGACTGTCATACAGAGTGAAGTAAGTCAGAAAGAGAAAAACAAATATCATATATTAATGCATATACATGGAACCTAGAAAAATGGTACAGATGAACCGGTTTGCAAGGCAGAAATAGAGACACAGATGTAGAGAACAAACGTATGGACACAAAGGGAGGAAAGTGGGGGTGGGGTGGGATGAATTGGGAGATTGGGACTGACATATATACACTAATATGTATAAAATAGATAACTAATAAGAACCTGCTGTATAAAAAAATAAATAAAATTAAATTTAAAAAAAAAATTTAATTAAAAAAATAAAATTGTACCCTACAAACTTGCCATAAAAGAAAGAGTTAGTTCTTTGAAAAGATAAATGAAATTGATAAACCTTTAGCCAGACTCATCAGGAAAAAAAAGGGTCCTGGGCTTCCCTGGTGGTGCAGTGGTTAAGAATCTGCCTGCCAATGCAAGGGACACCGGTTCGAGCCCTGGCCCGGGAAGATCCCATATGCCGCGGAGCAGCTAAGCCTGTGCACCACAACTACTGAGCCTGTGCTCAAGAGCCCGCAAGCCACAATGACTGAGCCCACGTGCCACAACTACTGAAGCCTACGTGCCTAGAGCCCGTTCTCCGCAACAAGAGAAGCCACTGCAATGGGAAGCCTGCGCACCACGACAAAGAGTAGCCCCTGCTCACTGCAACTAGAGAAAGCCTGCGCACAGCAACGACGACCCAACATAGCCAAAAAAAAAAAACCAAATAAATAAATTTTAAAAAAAGGGGGTCCTAATCAATAAAATCAGAAATGAAAAAGGAGAAGGTACAACCAGCACCACAGGAACAAAAAGGATCATAAGAGATTACTACAAACAACTATATGCCAATAAAATGGACAACCTAGAAGAAATGGACACATTCCTAGAAATGTACACTCTCCCAAGACTGAACCAGGAAGAAATAGAAAATATGAACAGACCAATTGCCAGTAATGAAACTGAATCAGTAATAATAATAAAAAATCTCCCCAAAAACAAAAGTCCAGGACCAGATGGCTTCACAGGTGAATTCTACCAAATATCTAAAGAAGAGTTAATACCTATCCTTCTCAAACTATTCCAAGAAATTGCAGTGGAAGGAACACTTCTGAATTCATTCTATGAGGCCAGCATCACGCTGATACAAAAACTAGACAAGGATATCACAAAAAAGAATTATAGGCCACTATCATTGATGAACTTAGATGTAAATATCCTCAACAAAATAGTAGCCAACCAAATCCAACAATACATTAGAGGATCATACATCATGATCAAGTGGGATTTATCCCAGGTGTGTGAGGATGGTTCAATATCCACAAATCAATCGGTGTGATACACCACATTAACAAACTGAAGAATAAAAATCTTATGATCATCTCAAAAGATGCAGAAAAAGCTTTTGATAAAATTCCACATCCATTTATGATAAAAATAAACTCTCCACAAAAAGTGGGTATATAAAAAAAAAGGGGAATTCCATGGCGATCCAGTGGTCAGGACTCTGCACTTTCACTGGCGAGGGCCCAGGTTCAATCCCTGGTTGGGGAACTAAGATCCCACAAGCCATGCAGCACAGCCAAAAAAAAAAAAAGTAGGTATAGAGGGAACATACCTCAACATAATAAAGGCCATAAGCCCACAGCTAACATCATACTGAATGGTGAAATGCAGAAAGCATTTCCTCTAAAGTCAGGAACAAGACAAGGATTCCCACTCTTGCCACTTTTATCAGCACAGTATTGGAAGTCCTATCCACAGCAATCAGACAAGAAAAAGAAATAAAAGCCATCCAAATTGGAAAGGAAGGAAAATTGTCATTTTTTACAGATCGCATGATACTATACATAGTAAATCCTAAAGACACCACCAGAAAACTACTAGAGCTCATAAATGAATTTGGTAAAGTTGTAGGATACCAAATTAATACACAGAAATCTGTTGCATTTCTATACACTAACAACAAATTATCAGAAAGAGACATTAAGGAAACAATACCATTTACAATTGCATCAAAAAGAAGAAAATACCTAGGAATAAATCTAACTAAGGAGGTAGAAGACCTGCACTCAGAAAACTATAAGACACTGATGAAATAAATTGAAGATGACATAAACAGATGGAAAGACATACTGTGTCAATGGATTGGAAGAATTAATAGTTAAAATGACCATACTACCCAAGATTGTGTACAGATTCAGTGCAACCCCTAACAAAATACCTATGGCATTTATCACAGAACTAGAACACATAATTTTAAAATTTGTATGGAAAAACAAAACATCCCAAATAGCCAAAACAACTTTGAGAAAGAAGAACAGAACTGGAAGAATCATGCTCCCTGACTTCAGACTATACTACAAAGCTATAATAAACAAAACAGCATGGTAATGGCATGAAAACAGACAAATAAATCAATGGAACAGAATAGAGAGCCCATAAGTAAACCCACGCACCTATGGTCAATTAATCTATGACAAAGGAGGCAAGAATATACAATGGAGAAAAGACATTCTCTTCAATAACTAGTGCTAGGAAAATGGAACAGCTACACATAAAAGAATGAAAGTAGAACATTTTCTCATACCATATACAAAAATAAACTCAAAATGGATTAAAGACCTAAGTGTAAGCACAGAAACCATAAAACTCCTAGAAGAAAACATAGGCAGAACACACTTTGACATAAATTGTAGCAATATTTCTTTGGATCTGTCAACTAAGGCAAAGGAAACAAAAGCAAAAATAAACAAATGGGACCTCATTAGACTTAAAAGCTTTTGCACAACAAAGAAACCATCGAGAAAACAAAAAGGCAGCCAATTGAATGGGAAAAAAATATTTGCAAATGATATGACTGATTAGGCGTTAATATCCCAAATATATAAATACCTCATACAGCTCAATACCAAAAAACAAACAACGTGATTAAAAAGTGGGCAGAAGACCTGAACAGATATTTTTCCAAAGAAGACATACAGAGGGTCAACAGATACTCAACACTGCTCATCATCAAAGAAATGCAAAATCAAAACCACAATGAGATATCACCTGTCAGAATGGCTATCATCACAGAGACAACAAATAACAAGTGTTGGTGAGGATATGGAGAAAAGAGATCCCTAGTACACTGTTGGTGGGAATGTAAATTGGTGCAGCCACTGTGGAAAACAGTATGGAGATTCCTCAAAAAACTGAAAATAGAACTACCATACAATCCAGCAATTGCACCCCTGGGCATATATCCAAAGAGTACGAAAACACTAATTTGAAAAGATACATGCACCCCAATGTTCATAGCAACATTATTTACAATAGCCATAACATAGAAGCAAGCTACATGTCCATCAACAAATGAATGGATAAGGAAGATGTGTTAAACAATTAAATTTTGCCACTTGCAACAACATGGATGGACCTGGCGGGTATTATGCCTAGTGAAATAAGTCAGACAGAGAAAGGTAAATACTGTATGTTATCACTTATATGTGGAATCTAAAACATCAAATAAATGAATGAATATGAGAAAACAGAAACAGACTCACAGATACAGAGACCAAACTAGTGGTTACCAGTGGGAAGAGGGAGGAGAAAGGGCAAAATAGGGGTAGGGGATTAAGAGGCACAAATTAATAAGTATAAAATAAATAGGCTACAGGGATGTACTGTACAGCGCAGGGAATATATCCAATATTTTATAATTTAAATGTGACAATCTATAAAAATTTTGAATCACTATTATATACCTGAAACTAATATAATATTATAAATCGACTATACCTCAATAAAAAAAAATTGTTACTAGTTGGCAAGGATGTTGGGAAACAGACCCTTAAATATACTGTTGGTGGATTTGTAAATTAGTACATCCTCTTTGGAAGGCAATTTGGCAAAATCTATTAAAATTAATAACGCACATAATATTTCACTTAGCACTTACACATCTAGGATTTTATCCTACTGATATGCATAATGGCAAAGATGCATGAATAAACACATGCAGTGTAGTAGTATTTATAGTAACAAAAGACTGAAAACCATTTATATATCCATCAATAGAGGATTTGTTAACTACATTATGATATATCCATAAAATGGAAGTTAATTTTAAGAAAGCAGACTTCTACACAGCAATGAAAAAGAACAAACTATATACATATATATATATATATATATATATATATATATATATATATATATATTTTTTTTTTTTTTTTTTTTTTTGGCCACGCTGCGTGGCTTGCAGGGATCTGAGTTCCCTGACCAGGAATTGAACCCAGGCCCCCAGCAGTGAAAGCCTGGAATCCTAACCACTGGACAGCCAGGGAATGCCTAAGAACAAACTACTGATATATTCAAAATAGATGAAGCTCACAGACGATGCTGAATGAAAGAAGTCAGATGCAAAAGAGTACACACTCTGTATGACTCCACTTATATGAAATTCAAATATAAGCAAAACTAATCTATGACTATAGAAGCCAGAAAGTGGTTAATCTTGGGACTGAATAATGACTGAGAGAGGTCACAAGGAGCTAGCCTCTGTAGTGCTGGAAATGTTCTGTATTTTGACTTGGGGGAGGTTTCATAGATGTATACATACACAAAAACATATACTTCAGATTTGTACATTTTTCTATATGCAAGTTATACTTCAATCAATAAAAAGAAAGAAATGAGGGGACTTCCCTGGCAGTCTAGTGGTTAAGACTTCACCTTCCAATACAGGGGGTGTGGGTTCAGCCCCTGATCGGGGAGCTAAGATCCCACATGCCTCGTGGCCGAAAAACTAAAACAGAAGCAATATTGTAACAAATTCAATAAAGACTTTAAAAATGGTCCACATCAAAAAAAAATCTTTAAAAAAAAATAAAAATAGAAAGAAAGAAATGAGGTAAATTATATACTGATATGGAATGAATTTCAAGACATATTTTAAGTGTGTATGGAGATATATATCTCTGTCCATATACACATATATGGTGCACGGGCAGTAAAGCAGAGGAAACAATGAATAACTACAACTCTACTGGGTAATTGCTAGAGCAGACTTTTGCTCTGAAGTCATCTGATCCCTCGTGGCCTACGGCCTTAGTTTTAAAAGCCCCATACTGGGCACTTCCCTGGTGGCGCAGTGGTTAAGAATCTGCCTGCCAATGCAGGGGACATGGGTTTGAGCCCTGGTCCGGGAAGATCCCACATGCCGCAGAGCAATTAAGCCCATGCGCCACAACTACTGAGTGTATGCTCTACAGCCTGCGTGCCACAACTACCGAAGCCCGTGTGCCTAGAGCCTGTGCTCCACAACAAGAGAAGCCACCGCAATGAGAAGCCTGCACACCGCAACAGAGTAGCCCCCACTCGCCGCAACTAGAGAAAGCCCGTGCGCAGCAACAAAGACACAAAGCAGCCAAAAATAAATAAATAAGTAAAAATGTAAATAAATAAATAAATAAATAAATAAAAGCCCCATACTTACAGGTGATGTCTAATTGGAGTTCAGGCAAAGAATAGAGAAAACAGTGGAGCAGCAGTATTTGAAAAGAAATAACTGAGAATTGATGAAAAATGCCAATCTTAAAACTCAGGAATCCCAAACAGGAAAAAGAAACAAAGAAAGAAATCCCCACCCAGACACATTTTAATGAGACTTAAGAACATCAAAGAAATCTTAAAAGCAACAAGAGACTTTTAGAAGTATACTACTTATAGAAGTATACAATACTACCTATGACATATTCTTGCCCCTCAATAGAGGAAAAAATAGAACCTAAATCTAAATCTAATCAAGCCTCTAGTTCTAATCAATATTCAGGAAATATAAGGAACAGGGAAACATTACCACAGGGATGCAATTACTAAAATCCATTTTATGCAAAATGCTATAGGACAAACCACCCAGTTTCTTGAACTAATAAATCCCATGGGAGAAAAAAAAAACGGGGGGAGAAGGAAGGGGCACCTATAGATTAAGAGATTTGAGAAACATATCAACCAATTGCAGTGTATAGCCTGTATTTGGATCCTGATTCAAACAAACTAAAACTAAACACACAAACATTTATGAGACAATCAGGAAAATTTGAACAATGACTGTACATTTGATGTCATTAAAGAATTGTTCATTTTTTAGAGGTGGTGGTTTTGTTATAATGTTTAAGAAAAGTCCTTATATTTTAGAGATACATATCAAAATATTTATGGATGAGATGAAATAATATGATGTGTGATATTTGCTTCAGAATAATCTTGTGTGGGTGGAGGAGCAGGGGTTAGTGAAATATAGATGAAACGAGATTGGCCATGAGTTAATAATTACTGAAGCTAGGTGACAGGTACATGGGAATTCAGTATACTATTTTCTTTACTTTTGTATGTTTGAAATTTTCTATAATGAAAGTAGGGAAAAAGAGCCAAAAAGAAAAGACAGATTGATTACCTGCAAAGAAATGACTGACAGCTGATTTATCAACAAAAAAAAACTGGGGTTTAGAATAGTGTTTATAGTATGCCACTATTTGTGTAAAAAATAACATATTCACATATATGCTTATATTTGCATCAATTTATCTCTGGTAGTTCACCTAAAAATTGTTAATAGGAATTGCTTCTCTGTAAGGGAACTGGAAAACTAGGGAATACAAATGGGCAACTCTTCACATACCATTTTGTACCATTTGAAATTTTTACCTTATGCTTGTAGTACCTTAAAAATATTTTCTGGGAGGGAGACGCAAGAGGGAAGAGATATGGGAACATATGTATATGTATAACTGATTCACTTTGTTATAAAGCAGAAACTAACACACCATTGTAAAGCAATTATACTCCAATAAAGATGTTAAAAAAATATTTTCTCCGTAGGCTAGGGACAGGAGAATTTTATAACTTGATAAAGAATATAGAAAACAACTGCAATCATCATTGTTGCTTTTGTTGTGGTCATCCATGTACAATGCTTGGTGTCAGTCTATTTATCTCTTGTAAAAATAAAATACAGTGTGTGTGTGTGAAAAAAAAAAAGAAAACAACTGCAATCATCATACTTAATAGTGAAATACTAGTGGCATTCACCTTAAAGTCAGAACAAAACCAAGAATATTCACCTGTTTTCACAACTATTACTGAACGTTGCTCTGCAGGTTCTAGTCAAAGCATTAAGACAAGAGAAGATAAAAGTTATAAATGTTGTAAAGGGGACTTCCCTGGTGGCGCAGTGGTTAAGAATCCGCCTGCCTACTGAATAATATTCCACTGTCTAGATATATCACAGTTTATCCATTCACCTACTGATGGACATCATAGTTGCTTCCAAGCTTTGTCAATTATGAATAAAGTTGCTATAAACATTTGTATGGAGGTTTTTGTGTCACTGTAAGTTTTCAATTCATTTGGGTAAATACCAAAGGGTATGACTGCTGGATTGTACGGTAAGAATACGTTTAATGTTGTAAGAAAACCACCAAACTGTCTTTCAAACTGGCTGTATTATTTTGTATTCCCACCAGCAATAAATGAGAGTTCCTGTTTCTCTTTAAAAAAAAAAGAAAAGAAAAGAATCCGCCTGCCAATGCAGGGGACATGGGTTTGATCCCTGGTCTGGGAAGATCCCACATGCTGTGGAGCAACTAAGCCTGTGTGCCACAACTACTGAGCCTGCACTCTAGAGCCCACAAACCATAACTATTGAGCTCACGTGCCACAACTACTGAAGCCCACGCGCCTAGAGCCTGTGCTCCGCAACAAGAGAAGCCACTGCAGTGAGAAGCCCACGCACCGCAACAAAGAGTAGTCCCTGCTCGCCACAACTAAAGAAAGCCTGCGCACAGCAACAAAGACCCAACGCAGCCAAAAATAAATAAATAAATAAATAAACAAATAAATAAATTTTAAAAATGTTGTAAAGGAAGCATCATAAAATGTCCTTGTTTATATATGATATATCGATAATCTAAGAGAATGAACTGATATACTATTAAAATTAAACAGAAATAGAGTTTAAGTTTTAAATCAATAACTTTTCTCTATAAAAACAATATCCAATTAGAAAATATAATGGGGGGAAAAAGATCCCATTCACAGCAGTAAAAAAAAAAGTGATAGGAATAAACCTAACAAGAAACGTACAAAATAATGACATGAATAAAATTATAAGATATTACCGAAGGCTATAAGTATGAATATTTGACAAATGGATAGATGTACAATATTCCTGAATGAGAAGCTTTCATAATTTAAAATTGTTTTCAAAGAAGTATAAATTCCTATAACAATCTCTTTGGGATTTGAGAGGATAGGGTGGGAGTACTGAACAAGTTGGTTCTGAAGTTCATCTGGAAGAACACATAAAAAGAGCCAAGAAACTTTTAAAAGATAGAAATGAGGGAAGACTTACCTACTAGATATCAAATTATTATATAAAGCTGTGATATGCTTCAAGAATAGACAAATATATCAATGGAACTGAATAGAGAGGCGGTTACGTGTGAGAATTTAGTATATAACAAATATAGCATTTCAAATCCCTTCTGAGGCACCACTAAAAGTGTACCAAAATAATATATAAAGTATGTACAAACCCAAAAGGACAAAAAGTTCTTGGGGTTTTCTAGATGCAAGAGAAATGGTAGCTGAAATAGGAGCTGGGAAGAAATTTTGGTCTAGTACAGAGGATACAGATAAGAAGGGGCCATTTTACCAGTAAAACTATGGAAAGATACAAGACACCAGGTACAGCAGAGGATGGACATGACATATGGGGCTGAAAACAGAGTTTAATTGAAATTCTGTACATTAATACAGTAAACCCCCCCTTATTTGCAGGGATACTTTCCAAGACCCCCAGTTGATGCCTGAAACCACGGATAGTACCAAAACCTATATATACTATGTTTTTCCCCCTATACATACCTATGATAAAGTTTAATTTATAAATTAGGTACAGTAAGAGAATATCCGAATTGCCAGCATTTACTCTTGCACTTTGGGGCCATTATTAAGTAAAATAAGGGTTTCTTGAATACAAGCACTGCGATACTGAGACCTCTGATAACCTCCAGGAGGTTACTAAGTGACTGATAAGAGGGTAGTGTATATAGCATGGATATGCTGGACAAAGGGATGATTTACATCCTGGAGTGGGATGTCACAAGATTTCATCTTGCTATTCAGAACTGTGTTCAATTTAAAACTTATAACCCAATCAAAAAATGGGCAGAAGACCTAAACAGACATTTCTCCAAAGAAGACATACAGATGGCCAATAGGCACATGAAAAGATGCTCATCATCGCTAATTATTAGAGAAATGCAAATCAAAACTACAATGAGGTATCACCTCACACCAGTCAGAATGGCCATCATTAAAAGTTCTACAAACAATGAATGCTGGAGGGTGTGGAGAAAAGGGAACCCTCCTACACTGTTGGTGGGAATGTAAATTGGTACAGCCACTATGGAGAACAGTATGGAGGTTCCTTAAAAAACTAAAAATAGACCTACCATATGGCCCTGCAATCCCACTCCTGGGCATATACCCAGACAAAACTATAATTTGAAAAGATACATGCACCCTTATGTTCATAGCAGCACTATTTATAATAGCCAAGGCATGGAAATGACCTAAATGTCCATCGACAGATGAATGGATAAAGAAGTAACATAGATGGACCTAGAGATTATCATACTAAGTGAAGTAAGTCAGAAAGAGAAAGACAAATACCATATGATATCACTTATATGTGGAATCTAAAATACGACACAAATGAACCTATCTACAAAATAAAAACAGACTTACAGATATTGAGAACAGACTTGTGGTTGCCAAGGGGGAGGGGGTGGGGGAGGGAAGAACTGGGAGTTTGGGATTAGCAGATGCACACTATTATATAGAGGATGGATAAACAACAAGGTCCTACTGTATAGCACAGAGAACTGTATTCAATATCCTGTGATAAACCATAATGGAAAAGAATATATATATATGTATAACTGAGTCACTTTGCTATACAGCAGAAGTTAAACACAACATTGTAAATCAACTATACTTCAATAAAATTTTTTTAAAACTTATGAATTGCTTATTTCTGGAATTGTCCATTTAATATTTTCAGACAACATTTGACTGAGGGTAACTGAAATCGTGGAAAGTGAAACCATGGATAAGGGGGACTACTGTATTCAGTAAAAAATGCTTACCCTTTCCTGTAACCAGAGGAAGTGCAAAATAAAAATGAGATACCATTATTTGCATATCTGGTTGGTAAAAATATTTTTTAATGATAACATAAAGTATTGATGAGGGTATTGGGGAAAATGGTACCTCATACACTGTTGGGTGACCATATAAATTGGAACAGCCTTTGTGGAGGGAAATTGAGCAGTATCTATTAACACTTTAGATGTGTAAAGATGTATATACCTTCCTTCCAGCAATCCCACTTCTAGGAATCTATCCTCAGAAAATAGTAGCACAAATATTCAAAGATACATGTATAACGATTTTCATTGCTGCATAATTTGTAACAATAAAAAATTATAAACAACTTGTGTTCACCAATAGGGGAATAGTTAAATAAATCATGGCATATCCATACGATAAAGTACTATGCAACACAAAAAAGCATGTCAGATATCTATATATACTGACATGGAAATATCTTAAAGGACAATAAAGTGATATGCTTAATGATTAAGTAAGTTACAGAAAAATATTATAGAATGATTCCAAATTGGCCAAAAAGAAAAAAACAAATTTCTCCATATAAATGCAGGTATCTGCTCAGATTTTTACTATGTCTCTACATGTTGTATGCCAATATCTGTTTGTAAATGTATAGAAAATATTTGTAATGATACACACCAAACTGCTAACAGTGACTTCCCCTGAGAACAATTTAAGGGTTCAAATATTGTATTTTCCATTTTTTTCACATCTGCGAGTTTTTTGTGTTTTTAAAGATGAAGGGAGCTCATACAAAGTAAGTTGAATGTTTAAGTGTCACATTGAGGCAGATGATACTCAAATCTATCTTCAGCGCTGACTTTTCTCATGAACTCTAATTTTGCATTTACAATTAACTGCCTGCTAGCATTTCCACTCTTATGCTTTGCCATCATTTCAAACTCGTACCTAAAATAAAATTCATTATCGGATTATTCAAATAATATTAGTTCTAGTTCCCGGTTTTCCTGTTTCTGTTAAAAGTACTAGCCTTCTACCATTACTTAAGTTTGAAGACTTGGAGTAATTATCTTATACCCTTCCCTCCCCTATCAGAAAAAAAAAATCAAGTCCAAGTTTTTTTTTCTTCTTTTTAAATAATAACTTTTGTGGAAAAACAAAAGACCCCGAATAGCCAAAGCAATCCTGAGAAAGAAAAACGGAGTTGGAGGAATCAGGATCCCTGACTTCAAACTATACCACAAAGCTACAGTAATCAAGACAGTATGGTACTGGCACAAAAACAGAAATATAGACCAATGGTACAGGATAGAATGCCCAGAGATAAACCCATACACATATGGTCACCTAATTTACGACAAAGGAGGCAAAAACATACAATGGAGAAAAGACAGCTTCTTCAATAAGTGGTGCTGGGAAAACTGGACAGCTGCATGTAAAAGAATGAAATTAGAACACTACCTAACACCATACACAAAAATAAACTCCAAATGGATTAAAGACCTAAATGTAAGACCAAACACTATAAAACTCTTAGAGGAAAACATAGGAAAAACACTCTTTGACATAAACCACAGCAAGACCTTTTTTGACCCACCTTCTAGAGTAATGGAAATAAAAACAAAAATAAACAAATGGGGGGACTTCCCTGGTGGCACAGTGGTTAAGAATCCGCCTGCCAGTGCAGGGGACATGGGTTCGATCCCTGGTCCGGGAAGATCCCACATGCCACGGAGCAACTAAGCCCGTGCGCCACAACTACTGAGCCTGCGCTCTGGAGCCTGTGAGCCACAACTATGGAGCCTGCATGCCTAGAGTCCGTGCTCCGCAACAAGAGAAGCCACTGCAATAAGAAGCCTACGCACCACAACAAAGAGTAGTCCCCGCTCGCCACAACTAGAGAAAGCCCGTGCGCAGCAACGAAGACCCAATGCAGCCAAAAATAAATACATAAAATAAATAAATTTATTTAAAAAACCCAAAAAACAAATGGGACTTAATTAAACTTAAAAGCTTATGCACAGCAAAGGAAACCATAAACAAGACAAAAAGACAACCCTCAGAATGGGAGAAAATATTCGCAAATGAAACAACAGACAAAGGATTAATCTCCAAAATATACAAACAGCTCATGGAGCTCAATATCAAAAAAACAAACAATCCAATTAAAAAATGGGCAGAAGACCTAAATAAACATTTCGCCAAGGAAGACATACAGATGGCTAAGAGGCACATGAAAAGATGCTCAACATCACAAATTATTAGAGAAATGCAAATCAAAACGACAATGAGGTATCACCTCACGCCGGTCAGAATGGCCATTATCAAAAAATCTAGAAACAATAAATGCTGGAAAGGGTGTGGTGAAAAGGGAACCCTCCTGCACTGTTGGTGGGAATGCAAACTGATACAACCACCCTGGAAAACAGTATGGAGGTTCCTTAAAAAACTAAAAATAGAATAGAACTACCGTATGACCCAGCAATCCCACTCCTGGGCATATACCCTGAGAAAACCATAATTCCAAAAGAGACATGTACCACAATGTTCATTGCAGCACTATTTACAATAGCCAGGACATGGAACCAATCTAAATGTCCATCGACAGATGAATGGATAAAGAAGATGTGGCACATATATACAATGGAATATTACTCAGCTATAAAAAGAAATGAAACTGAGTTATTTGTAGTGAGGTGGATGGACCTAGAGTCTGTCATACAGAGTGAAGTTACTCAGAAAAACAAATACCAAATGCTAATGCATATATATGGAATCTAAAAAAATGGCACTGATGAACCTAGTGGCAGGGCAGGACTAAAGATGTAGACATAGAGAATGGACTTGAGGACACGGGGTGGGAGGGGGAAGCTGGGGCGAAGTGAGAGTAGCATCGACATATATACACTACTGAATGTAAAATAGTTAGCTAGTGGGAAGCAGCAGCATAGCACAGGGAGATCAGCTCGGTGCTCTGCGATGACCCAGAAGGGTGGGATAGGGAGGATGGGAGGGAGGCTCAAGAGGGAGGGGATATGGGGAAATTTGTATGCATATGGCTGATTCACTTTAGTGTACAACAGAAACTAACACAGTATTGTGAAGCAATTATACTCCAATAAAGATCTATTAAAAAAATAATACCTTACATGTCTTCTTCATAACTTTCTTTGCCACCCTAATTCAGGCCCTTCATTAAACAAACATTTATTAAGCACATATTATATATGTGCTAGGCAGTTTTAGGTGCTGGGTATAGTGAAGAAAGACTTATATGCTAGTGAAAGAGAGAAATAATGTATAAGCAAAAAAATAATTATGCAATAATATTGTTAGCATTTATAATGCTTATCCTGTAGTAGGCACTGTGATAAGCTCTGAGATAGATATGTTATCTCATTTAATATTCCTAATGACCCTATGATATAGGCACTGTTATTAATCCCATTTTATAGTTGGGGAAACTGAGGTCCATAGCTCTTAAGTAGTTTAAGGTCACATAGCCAGTAAGTAGTCAAGATTTGAACCCAGGCAGCCTGATGTTATAGTTTGTCCTCTTAACTGTTATGCTATATTGCTTCTCATGTAAGGAAACCTCAGTTGATGATAAGGGATATGGGGAAAATAAAATAGGGTAATGTGATAGTAACTTGGAGAGTGGGTGCTAATTTAGAGAAGATGGTCAAGAAAGGCTTGACCTTTTTTTTTGGAAGAACTCAAGTTTCACCTGTGAAACTTCTCACTCAGCAGCTTGCCAATTGCATAGGCATCATGCAGTTACTATGTCTGTATTTCCTGCAAATTGGCAGCTGGATCCAAAGACTAGATCAAACTGAGGTCCCATCCCTTTCGTATGACTACAGGATAGACATAATGTCTGATGTCTTTTTATAATCTTAGAGGCTGCTGATGCTCACTATCTCTATTTATCAAGGATTGCAAAATGGTGATATTCTAATTTCATTTCTTTTTATTAATTGGAATCGTTTTGGAAAACATGTCCTTTCATCTACTATTTTGTTACCCAGTTCATCTAGGAAAGGAAGGATAAATGCTTGATTCTCTCCCTTTATTGATTAAATTTTGAGATAATGAATTGTTCCTCTATCATGAGTGGTGATATTTGAGCTGAGACGTGAGTGACAAGAAAGAGCCAGCTATTCAAAGACCTGGAGGAAGACTATTCCAGGTAGGGGGAACAGATAGTACAGGGGCACTGAGGAAGGAGTGAGTTGAATAGGTTCAAGGAACACAGAAGACCAGCAATGGCCACATTACTTTCACTCCTACCTGTGTTATGGACTGAATGTTTGTGTCCCTCTAAAATTCATACATTGAAATCCTATCCCCCATTGTGATGGTATTAGGAGATGCGGCTTTGGGGAGGTAATTAGGATTAGATGAGGTCATGAATGGGATTAGTGCCTTTTTAAGAGTCATGAGAGAGCTTGCTTTGTGTCTTCGCTCTCCACCTGGTAGATGTCCCTCACCAGAACTTGACCATACTGGCACCCTAATCTCAGACTTCCAGCCTCCAGAACTGTGATGAATAAATTTATGTTGTTTATAAGCCACCAAGTCTATGGTACTTTGTTATAGCAGCCTGAACTAAGACATGTCTCTTAAATCCATTATTCTCTCCTCCATTCTTACTACCACACCCACTTAGTCTGAGGTCTCATCTTTCTCCCCTGCACCACTGTGATTATCTTCAACTGGTTTCACTGCCTCCAAGTATCTATCTCTTCCACCCTAGTCAATTAACTTCTTACCTACCAAAAGCTTTCAATTCAGTGTATAATTCTTTTTGGTGAGAACGCATCTATAATTTTATTAACGGATGTCACTGGCAAAATAACAGTGATTTAATGGAAGGAGGTGTTTGCTGGAAAGTATGCTGGACACCAAAGAGCACAGGCTTTGTACTCAAAGCTGGATTTGTGTCCCAGCTCTGACACTTGATAGCTATGTGACCTAGAGAAAATTATGTAACCTCCCTGAAGCTCAGTTTCCTCATCTATTAAAAAAATAATAATGCTTTTAATACATTGTTGTGAGAATTAAATGAGAATATAAAATCTCATTTGATATATATAGTATAGAGAGATAACAGAAAAAATGTGTATATATATACATATTTTATTACAGTGCTTAGATCATAGTAAAGAGTAGGTTTATTTTGTAATACTCCTCTCACCATGTGTCTTGCAGAACTTCCAGTTTTAGTGATGAATTCCACCTGTTTAAACTTCAGTCATTGCTAAGAGCTGTCTGACAAACATCTGAGAATATCCAAAACCTAAGGACCCAACGGAGATCTTAGAAGAGAAGCTTGATATCGCATCCCTGTAGCCTAGCAGAGTCCCTTCGACAAGCCTATCTGGGAACCAGCGAGGCCCTTAGTTGATCAGTGGTATCTCACACTGATATAACGCTTTCCCAACCACTTTTTGTCTCTGATCACCTCATCCCTAACCTAAGTGGGACCCCTGGGTACTTTACCTCTCACTTCATCCAGATCAGTAATTATCTCCCAGTTACACCAGATTTAGTGTTACTGACTCTGGGACCCCTGCCTCCACTGTCCTCTTTCTCCCTTTCTGCTCCCAAAGTCCCAGAACATTGCTAGAGGGAGAACCAAGCAGACCAATATGAATTCATGCTGTCCAATTTCAACTTGGCCCTTGCAGCTGCTCAGCAACCCTTTTATTTTTCTCATACATTCCCTGGCACTCTCCCCACAGAGGCTGTTCCAGACCTTCCTCTTCTCATATTCCAGCTCCTCCTGTTCCACTCCTTCAGACTAGTACACAAACTTTCATCAGATGTTTGACAATTCAGTAACATTTTTAAAAGCTTTTTAATGGAGAATTTAAAACATGTACAAAAGTAGACTGGATAGTATAATGAATCCCCATTTACCAAACACTCAGCTTCAACTAGTATCAACTCTTGGGCACTCTTGTTTCATCTATTTCCTCCGTCCTGTAATATTTTGGAGCAGATCCCAGACATGACATCATTCCATACCTAAATATTTCAGTATGTATCTTTAAAAGTTAAGGATCCTTTTTAAAAAATCATAATGGTAATATCATTAGCACACATAAAATAAACAAGCAATATTTCCTTAATATCATCAAATGCCAAGTCAGCATTTACATTTCCAATAGTTTCATAAATGTCAAAAGAATTTTTTACAGCTTTTTTGGTTTCAGTCAGTATCCATATAAAGTGCACACATTGTGATTGGTGGATATGTATTATATGTCACTTTTAAACTGAAGGTTCCCCTTCATCTCTTTTTTTCCTTGCAATTTTTTTGTTGAGGAAGTTGGACTGTTTTTCAGTAGTTTCACAGTCTGGGTTTTGCCAATTCCATCTCTGTTGTATAGATTAACATGTTTCCTTGACCTCCGTTTGTTGTATATATTGGTAAGATCAATAATGTCTGTACAATGCATATTCTATATTCATTGTCCTGCTTTCAATGTGAGGAAATTGTCCATGTGACCAAAGAAATGGAAGGTGTCTGGCCTGGAGAGTTACTCAGGAAGGAGCTAGGACCTCTTTAGCAGGACTGAAACAGATGGCTCGATAAATAGTAACGGAGGTCCAGGCAAGATAGGATGGGTGAGGGGCCATGTAGTGTCAGATTTCTACTCTGCTGGTATGTAGAGCAGGACAGTCAGGGAAGCAGATCACGCTGAAGTCAGAACTAGAAAAGGAGAGGTAGCACTTGAGGCAGCAGGTGGGATTATTTCTCAGGGGATTACTCTACTTGCTATACCCTGTTTTCTAAATATATCTTACTCATTTCCACCTCTGTGCCTTTGCCCCGGATGTTTCCTCTGCTTGGAATATCATCTCCTGTCTCTCCACCTATCCAAATCCTACTTATCTTTAACGACCAGTGCAAGTTCCCTCCTTTCCGTATTTTTGCTTGTAGAGTCATAAAGTATCTCTGAAAGGATAAATAAGAGATCAAGAACATTGATTGCTTTCCCGGGAAGGAAACTGGATGGCTAGAGGACAGGGCTGGAAGGGAGAACGATATTACTGATTTGCTGCAGGAGGGACAGTTAATCAGATGAAAGTGTCTAATATGAAATCTGTGTAAGTAGAAGCAGGGAGATTGGAATTTGTAGTTTGAGGAGAAAGAAGAAGTTCTGGAACAGCCTCTGTGGGGAGAGTGCCAGGGAATGTATGAGACAAAAGGGTTGCTGAGCAGCTGCAAGGGCCAAGTTGAAATTGGACAGCATGAATTCATATTGGTCTGCTTGGTTCTCCCTCTAGCAGTGTTCTGGGACTTTGGGAGCAGAAAGGGAGAAAGAGGACAGTGGAGGCAGGGGTCCCAGAGTCAGTAACACTAAATCTGGTGTAACTGGGAGATAATTACTGATCTGGATGAAGTGAGAGGTAAAGTACCCAGGGGTCCCACTTAGGTTAGGGATGAGGTGATCAGAGACAAAAAGTGGTTGGGAAAGCGTTATATCAGTGTGAGATACCACTGATCAACTAAGGGCCTCGCTGGTTCCCAGATAGGCTTGTCAAAGGGACTCTGCTAGGCTACAGGGATGCGATATCAAGCTTCTCTTCTAAGATCCCCGTTGGGTCCTTAGGTTTTGGATATTCTCAGATGGCTCTAGAACAATGACTGAGGTTTTAATCAGTAGCCATGTGACCTCAGGCTAGCTCTGTCCTTCTCTGAGCTTTGGTTTCCTCATCTATAAAAATTGGGGATAATAATACCTACCTCACAGAGCAGATGTGAGGATTAAATAAAATAATGTGGGTAGAAGTGCCCCACACAGTGGCATTCTATACATGATACTTTACTCCCTCAGCAGGTGAATACAATCTTCCTTAATCCTAAAGTTGATGCAATGGTATGGTAAATATGTTATCACTTTATAGACTAGCAAAACCTGACTGTCAAGAAAAATCCTATTTTCAGGGAATTCCCTGGCGGTCCAATGGTTAGGACTCGGTGCTCTCTGCTGGGACCCGGCTTCGATCCCTAATCGGGGAATTAAGATCCCACAAGCCACGAGGCAGCTGAGGGAGTAAATCTGACTCAGGAGAGACTCAAAAAAGAGATATCACTCCTCTAATTAAGAATCTACATTTAAGGGAATTCCCTGGTGGTCCAGTGATTAGAACTCGGCGCTTTCACTACCACGGGCCTGGGTTCAGTCCCTGTTTGGGGATCTAAGATCCTGCAAGCCACGTGGCGCAGCCAAAAAGAAAAAATCTACGTTTAAAAAGAAAAGGTCAGGCTTCCCTGGTCGCACAGTGGTTAAGAATCCGCCTGCCAACGCAGGAGACACGGGTTCGAGCCCTGATCCGGGAAGATCCCACATGCCATGGAGCAACTAAGCCCGTGCGCCACAACTACTGAGCCTGTGCTCTAGAGCCTGCGAGCCACAACTACTGAGCCCGCACGCCTAGAGCCCGTGCTCCGCAACAAGAGAAGCCACCGCAGTGAGAAGCCTGCACCGCAACGAAGAGTAGCCGCCACTCGCCGCAACTAGAGAAAGCCCGTGCACAGCAATAAAGACCCAACGCAGCCAAAAATCAATTAAAAGAAAAAAAAAAGGTCTATAATGCCTTTTTAACTCTCTTTTAAATCATGTTCAAAATCCTTGATCTAGCATTTTAGGCTCTTGCCAATCTAGCGACACTTCACTTGACTTTTTTGTTCCCTCGCTTAAACATACCCTTCTGAGGGAATTCCCTGGTGGGCCAGTGGTTAGGGCTCCGTGCTTCCACTGCAGGGGGTATGGGTTCAATCCCTGGTCGGGGAACCAATACCCTCTGATATGTTAGCAGTGGTTACAAACAGCAAAAAGACTAAACTTGGAGAGAATCTGAAGAGGAGCATTTACTTCTTACTCCATATACTTCTGCATTGAGTCTTTTACAGTGACAATATGTATTGCTTTTGGAATTTATAATAAAACACAAAAAGTAAAATAGAACAACTTCCTACCCAAGCCTGGCTCTCCCTACTCTTCCATATCTATCCAAATTTCTCATTCTTCAAATTTCCATTCAAAATGTATTTCTTAACCCTCACATTTATGGTTAATTGGTTTTCAACTAGGGTGCTAGGACAATTCAGTGGGGACAGAATAGTCTCTTCCACAAATGGTGCTGGGACAACTGGATATGCATATGCAAAAATGTAAAGTTGGACCCCTACCTCGTACCACATACAAAAACTAACTCGATGGATCAAAGACCTAAATGTAAGAGCTAAAACTATAAAACTCTCAGAAAACATAGGAGTAAATTTTCATGACCTTGGATTAGGCAATGGTTTCTAGGATATGACATCAAAAGCATAAGCAACCAAAGGAAAAATGGATAAATTAGACTTCATAAAAATTAAAAACTTTTGTGTATCAAAGGACACCATCAAGGAAGTGTAAAGACAACACAGAGAATGAGAGAAAATATTTATAAATCATATATCTGACAAGAGACTTGTCTCCAGAATATATTTTTAAAATACAACTCAATAAAAAGACAAACAACCCTATTAACAAATGGGCAAAGGATTTGTATAGACATTTCTCCAAATAAGATACAAAAATGGCCAATAAGTACATGTAAAGATGCTCAGCATCATTAGCCATCAGGGAAAGTCAAAGTAAAACCACAATGAGATTCCACTTCACACCCACTAGGATGGCCATAATAAAAAAAGACAAGTAACAAGTGTTACTGAGGATGTGGAGAAATTGGAACCCTCATACACTGCTGGTGGGAATGTAAAATGGTGCAGCCTCTTTGGAAAACAGTCTGGCAGTTCCTCAAAAGGTTAAAAGTTACCATTTGACCCAGAAATTACATTCCAATTACACTTGGTATATATCCAAGAGAAATGAAAACATATGTCCACATAAAACTTGAACATGAATGCATGGGAGCATTATTATAGGAGCGTTATTCATAATAGCCAAAAAGTGGGAACAACCCAAATATACCTCAGCTGATGAAGAGATAAACACAAGTGGTACATCTACACAGTGAAATATTATTTGGCCATTAAAAGGAATGAAGTACTGATACATGTTATAACATGGATGAACCTTGAAAACATTATCCTAAGTGAAAGAAGCCTGTCACAAACAACCACATATTGTATGATTCCATTCATATGAAATATCCAGCATAGGTAAATCCACAGAGGCAGAAAGTAGATAAGTGGTTGCCTAGGGCTATGAGTTTGGGGGGACACTGGGAGTGACTGCTAATGGGTACAGAGTTTATTTTTGGAGTGGTGAAAACATTGTAAAATTGATTGTGGTTGTACAACTCTGAGTACACTAAAAAGAAAACCTGAATTTTACACTTTGAACAGGCAAATTGTATGGGATGTGTATTGTATCTAATTAAAGCTGTAAAAAATGTACTTCTTCCATGGAGCTTTCCCTTTCTACTACAGTCCACATTAATCACTCCATTCTCTCAACTCCTACAGCTTTTCAAAACTGTACTGCACAATTTAGCACTCAGTTAAACTACCTGAAAATGTTTATTATTATCTCATGTAGAGCCTTGACTTGTCAGCCTGACTACAATTTTCCTGAGAGGAATGAATGAGTCTTCTGTTTCTCAGATACCTCTAAACCACCTAACATATAACTGGGCACATAGTAAGTACTCAGTAAATACTTGGTGGTTGTGAAGAATTGATTACATGTGCTTTTTTCACACATGTGTGTTGCACACACACGGAAGTTGGAGGGAATGAATACAATCTTAGATAGTGAGGTGAGAGAACGACACTATGTGAAACTGCAGAATACAAGATTTATTTAAGGGAAAAAAACAGAATGGTTGGGACACTTTTGTTCTCCACTCCTTCTGCCTCCTGCTGCTCAATGACACCACATGGCCAACCATATCCTGGTCTCTGAGATCCTAAGGGAGTCACTGAGGTCCTATCTAGGCACTTGACTGTCTGGTGTCACTATTCCCCCATCACTTCCTCCTCTTCCTCCTCCTCTGTCCAGCTCAGGTCATCATCTGAATCCTCAGATTCTTCCTCATCCATCTCTAACCCAACCCCTGCCTTAGCCTTCTCAGCCAGTGCATCGGGGTGCTCCAGCTGGGCCCAGGATCCTGGGTCAGCCTTGACCAGGGAGATTTCAACCCGAGATGGCATCAAGGAGACAGAGCTCTGCTCCACGTTTATGACCTGAGGAGGAGGGAAAGATAGAGGAACACAGAAGAGAAAATGAGGAAATCAAAGGGATTGGGGTCAGGGTAGGATGGTGATGAATGACAGGGAGAAAAATAAAAAATGCAAGGTGGGGAAAAATATAGGGAAGGAATAAGTAAGGGAGAGAGAGAAAGAGGAAAGAAAGGGGAGTTGGGGGGGGAGAGGGAGAAAAAGAGGGAGGAAGAGGGAGAGAGAGAGAATATCAAAGCAAATGAAGAGAAAACCTCCACTTTCCCACTACAACTCCTTCCCTCAAGACACCCTCTATTCATTCCAGTCTGGCCCTTCATTTTACCCCATCTGCCTCCCCCTCCTGTGCCCCCTTATCTTCACTTACCCCCCAGAGCTTCATCTGTGCTTGGAACACACGGTTACCATCAAAGACAATGTGGACATGAAGCTGAGAGAAAAGAATTACAGGGGTAGTAACAATCCCAGAAGCTCAGAACAAGTCATTAAGACAGAGAAGCAGGCCAGTGGTGTAATCCCTACATCCACGGGTCAGCCAGATAACCCTGACCTAACAGCTCTACCTTCCTCTCAGAGGACTATGGAGCCTACATGTTTACTGCCTACGACGACTCTGCCTGTAAGATTATAATATCACCCAATTCACTGGCTTCCCATCCAGCATCAGACGTTCCTCACCTCAGTTTGACTGGCCTTCACCCAGTTGAACGCAGGAAGTGGAATCTGACCGTATACAGTCACCACTACTAAGGAATCTGTCTGGTGCCAATCATGACGGCAAGACGCTGGCAGCTAAAAAGAAGATGTGAAAAGTGGGTGGTAAGAATGAACTCTTAACCCAAGGGGCGTTCTCATGGTATATGTGGAGGAGAGACAGAGAGTCTCAGAAAGATTAACACCACCTCATATTGCAAAACCACTGGGCTAGTAAAGGATAAGGAGCAGAATCTTATTTGGTCCATGCAAAAGGGAGAAGATACAGAGCTTGGCCATGAGGTACAGGGAGAAGAAATTATTTTGGAATTGGGTTCTAATCAAGAGTTCAGGAAAGTCGGGACTTACCTGCTTCCCCCAGTCATGTCTACCAACTCTGCACCCTGGCTGTGCCAGGAATGCCCCAAAATCCAGGGTCTGGATACCACAACAACTCCAAGATTTCATCCTGAGGTAGGAATAGAATTCAACTGACTCTCCTCTCCCCTCCCCACAAGCCCCCACTTCCATCTTAAGGTCAACATTGGGAGAAACCTGTCTCACAGCCCACCCAGTCCCCTCCATCACCCCTCATGGAATCGAGGTGCTCCTGGGTGGTAGGTACATGGAGTAGCATCACTCTCCGGGCCTTGGTAAACCTAAGACAGATAAAGGAGAATCAGGAAAAGAATTGGGTCATTTTAAAATGTACCCTATGCAGCCTCATATCTATACCCAGTCATCCCTCAGGCGTGGCACCTCTCAACCACATGCTTGAGTCCTCCACAAACTCTCACTCACAGCATCACATCCTGGGTTCTGGCAGCTGGCACCAGTCTGGATCAGACTACTGTCAAGTCCTGGGCAAAGGAAACAGAGTCAGGAACCCTATTCATTTCCTCCACCCAACTGCCACTTTCACTAAATTCCTGCCTGTGAAGCCTGTCCTACTAAAGACCCACTTACCTGCTCCAGGTTCTTGGTCTAATTCCTTCTTTTCCAGTGCCATTCCCAGGGCTTGGGATATATTTAGCGGAAGCAGCTTTGGAGGCAACTCTGACCTAGGGAGTATGGGTGGGGTGATTTAGTCCTGACCCACTAACCGTGATCAACAGCGCCAACCTTCCCACCAGTGGTAACGGAATCGAAGAAGTCTGGTGAAAGTGGAGCAGGGTTAGAGAAGATGGGTAGCAACCCCATTGCCAATTTTCTTCTCTGTGGACATGCCAAATCCTTGAACCCTGGGGAATTCCCCAGGGCTCCTCTTGCCCATCTACTCAGTTGCTCTAAATCCAACCATATTTCTCTGCAGAACTGCATCATTCCCTCTTCTTCTTCATCTAATTAGTTGTAGACCTAATATGACTTTCTTCTGTTGCTCATACTATTTCCACAAAATTAACTTATTCTTCTCTGCAGTCTCCTGGCTGCCAATACTACTACATCCTTTTCTTGACGCAAAACTTATTTCAAAGCTCTTTTCCAAAAAGAAAAAAAAAGTCATTCTCAACAATCCCCCTTGTATTATAACTAAGTATGTATTCATGAGAGGCTATCTACTCTATTGATTCAAAATACCTATCCCGGGACTTCCCTAGCGGTCCAGTGGTTGACTGTGCTTCCACTGCAGGGGCACGGGTTCAATCCCTGGTCAGGGAACTAAAATCCCACATGCCAGACGGAGCGGCCAAAAAAACCCCCCAAAAAACAAAACAAAAAAACCTCACAGAATACCTATCCCATCACCCCGTACCACTTTAGCACAAAGGACATTATTTCCGGACACAAATTTCCCCTAAGGCACCGAAGATACACCAAGCCCTGACCCTTGGGTCTCCTCACATCTCTAGTCACTAGTCCCAAACCTCAATGACCCATTAATCACTCCTAGTAAGCTCCATGAATGTAGGAAAAACCCAGGGACCTCCTCCTCTTTACTTGGGCCTCTCCCGGCGCAAAGTCTCTGCTGACTTTGGAATCGTATTCGGAGGTTTTTGCTCCTGAAGTGAACTGCTTGTGGCAGGGCCCTCAGGTTGAGGGGTCTCAGGGAGCTTCTCAGCACAGTGTGGTCCCACAGTACAGCCCTAGTACAGATAAGGAGAGAGGATTAGGGATAGAATCCTTCTATTAGGGGCAGAATCCCAGGAAGTAAAGAATTTACCTTGATGTTTAAGAACTCAGAGAAATCTACAGTTCGCTTCCGGCAGCAGGACCAACCCTGATAACAAGAGATCCAGCTCAGCTTAGATTCCTGGCTATATTTCTTTTGTGAAATGCTCTTGCTATCCCCCCTTGCCTATTCCTCACCTTAAGTGCATCATGGAAGATGGGGACCCCAGGATGATGGCAACAGGAATCTGTGGATACCGGTAGAAGGATCAAGGAAGGAAAGATACTATACCAAACATCACTTCCTACCTTTTTTTCCCAGGTTTATATGCTTACAGTCTTTCTGTATGATGTAAAAAAAGTCAGTAAAGACTGAAAATCACTCAGACCAATTAAACTATGGCAGTACACTAAATTTTTTTCTTTCTTCCTTTAACAGACTGCCCACAGCTGACAACTCCCCCAGCACTCACAGAGCTCCTGGCAAGGTCAGGATTACTCACCAGGAAGGTTGGTTTGGGGGTCAAAGTGCTGCCCACAGCCTTTGTTATGGCAGAGTAGAGACATGGAGGCGTTGGTAGAATTACTGAAAGGGTGTTTCAAGGAGTCTGGCTGCCGAGTGGGGAACACCTCTTAGTCAGGAGGCTTTTAGCTGCCTGGAAGGGCCAGCTGTTTCTATCTTTAGTTCAGGAGGCGTACACCTCCTAACATGGGCAAGGGAACTTCAATTGGTCTTCCCAGCCAATAGGAAAGAGCTCAGGAACATTTTAGCTCTGAGGCTCAAGAAAAAAGGATCAAGCAGAGTAGGGCTTGGAACTTGGGTGAGGTCAGCTAACCACTGCTGAGACGGTTTTAGATTTACCATGCCAATTCCAAGCCTCTGACATACCAGCAGCTGCTCAGAAATGAATACCAATTTTGAGCCCCCTCCCAGCTTGGTGAACGTACCCCAATTCCTCCAGCCTGTTGTCTCCCTCTTTCAGAGCAGCAGCTTTCCTCCCATCCTCATTACTTCTGTGTACCACCAGTAGCCCCGGATCTTTGTCTACCACTTCAGTCATAGCCATGCATCCAACCTCCCCATGTTTGCCTAGATGGATGATTAATACTTTAAGCAAAAGGTCATAAAGGATTATTCTTATAGCCTTGTGCTCATCTGAGACAGAACTCCCCTCCCTCCCTGCCCCTTCAAAAACAGCACAGAAAATTAAAAGGCTTAAAATGTATTTTAATAAGTTGATGTTGCATTATTTCATTTCTCAGAAAAACTCCAAAGGTATCAGGGACAAATCAATCATGGTACACCAATAAAAAATGCACAGCATAACTACCTAAGATAGGCAAAGCTAAGAGCTACTGTCTGACCTTCAGCATACAGCAACCCTATTCTCAAGATTGTACTAGGCCTATCAAGAAAAGCTGTGAACAGCAATATCATAGACACAAAAGGGCCATTTCTGGGTTGTCCTTACCCAAGAAAAAGATGGAGGCAAGTTTAACACAAGAGTTTTTTTAAAGATATACTAAATGAAAATCTCTAGAGAAAATGTCTTCCTTAGGACACGAAGGGGTAATATATGGGATATAACAGAACCGCATGTATGTTGTCTGTGACCTCTGTGGACATCTGCCTGAATTCCCACCTGGGAGTGAATGGAGCAATGGGGCCAAGGTCATTGGGGGATGTTTAGTTTTTGTGGTATATGTGGCAGTGTCTCTGGGATGGGGGGGTGTAAGGACAAGAAAGCAAATAGAACAGGGTGGACAAAGAGTGGAATGATTAAGATTAATGGCCCTAACTGGATCCATTTTGTCATGGCTCCCCGCCCCTCAGGCTCTCAACAATCACATGAGACTTTAGGAATGCACCACACAGAACTGGTTAGTTAAAGGATATACCACACAGAACTGATTTGTTAAATATCGCCCCTCCCTTACCCTCTGCCTCCAGCATACTCCCTAGAGTACTACAGGCAGGGAAGACCTAACTATTGGGAGGAATCCCTAACACTTTTCCAGGGTAGAATTCGGCTAGTCCAAAAAGGGTCCTTCTTTTAAGGGTTTTGGGAAACTAGACACTGCAATTTTATTAGTATCGGCGACGTTTGTTTGGAGCAAATTCAGCTCCAGGAGCTGCACGGTTGAATGCAGGAGGGGTTCCACCAATTGCCCCAATTCCTTCCATTGTAGCAGCTTGGCCAAAGCGTTCAGTTGTTGGTGGGGTCTTAAAGAGAAAGAGAGCAATGTTATAACAGAACCTATGCCCTAGCTTCCCACCCATCTGTAGTCCCTCCCCCGGAGGCCATTTCCACCCAACTATTCAAGGCTCCTGATGGTAGGGTTGACTAAGCCTGTTTAGAACTCTAGTGGCTATCCCTAAAAGGAAAGTAGCCTGAAATACAGTCCTACCCAACCATCCTACCTTTAACTTTTTATCCGTATTTCTACATGCTAAGCAATATTACACACTAAATTCCTAGGCTGGATAAGTGCTAGCCAAGTCCTTTTTCCTGAACCAGGTATATGGACGAGGGCAGGCCATCACTCTTCAGCAACCTTAAGCCTAACTAATTTAAACATTTTGACAGTAGAACTAAAACCACCTCAGGATTGTATGAGCCATAAAGCTTTTGGACTCACATCTATTTTATGTGATAATGCCTAGCCTTTGTTGCCTTCCCTCCAAAGAGGAACCTGTTCACCCAGGGTAGCAACTAAACAGTCAATCAAGACTACCCAGTCAGACAATTATTTGCTTAACTCCTGGGTAAAATATAGTTTGAGACTGGGTTTGCACAAGACTCCAAACAAAGATCTTGAGGTAATATTTTATGGATAACAGTGATCCTAAAAACTGTCATCTGTAGCAAAATTGTGGCAGGCCCAGGGACCAAGAAGGCAAAGTTCTTCCTCCTCCTATTACCATTTAGAGTTACTATAAGGCCCTGCAGTTTATTACCAATCCCAAGGTTCCATCTGGCATCATAGTGGCAGGTCCTGGAGGAGCTGGGGTACCAGCTGGCACAGGAGCAGGGGGCATAGCGCCTCTGTTGTTTATGCCCATAGCACCTAAAGCAGAGCAGTGTGATCAGTATAGGAGACAGAGATTGTCAGTCTTTCTATGCCAAAGGAAATAATTCAAGATCTCTGGGCTAAGACATGTTACCCTCCCACCAAAATGATGCTCCCAGAAATGTCAAGCCTCTTAAATTTGGACTAGGTAGGAGAAGCTACCTAGTTTACCAGAGACGAGACAAAAAAGGAGATCAGAGCCATTAACCCCTTAAGTCCTTACCTCCCATAGCCATCTGGCCCATCCGTATCTCCTGCTCTCTCTGAAAAACAGAAAACACTCAAGACAGTCCACGACAGCACTGCATTCATTCTACCACAATCCATTGAGGCCCACATACTAAGGGAAGTAGACAGTGATAACACATCCTAAGTGCCCTGAAACCAAGCTGAGGAAGAACATCAACAATACCTCCTTGAACTCATTACAGTTGTACAATGAATTCAAGATTAGAGCTACTAGGACACAAGTCAGAGTTTCCTATTAGGAACAGAAGGAAAGATGAAAGAAAAGGAGAGACATAGCTGATTTCTTCTAGGGCTCCAACCTGTACAACTGCCAAGGACATCAGAAGACCAGTCAAGGCTGCTACAGGACTGGGTCTATCTGATCCTCCAGTCACTGAGTTTAAACAGCATACACTGGCCCCCCAGCTTTTCATCCTAAATTGCCTGTGAGGCAAGAAGAGCTCCTCTTCAAACCTTACCTTTCCTTCCTATGAATGCTTCTTTCTATAAGGAGTGTCATAGAATGGAAAAATTGGTCATAGCCTAGTGTGTTTTAATAGTCCTAGTGGACAATTCATGATGAGTTTTTCATATCAGGGGCACATGGGAGATAATACCGCATCAGGGAATGTTCCCTTGAATCCTTCCTGCTGTCGTCGCATCATTTCTTCTTGTTGCCGCCGCATCTCTTCCTCACGGCGCCTGCGCTCCTCTTCCTGCCTACAGAGATGTCACCAAGATATTTAAGCAGAGGCATTCCAAAACTCGAACAGATTATCTTAATAGGGGACTCACCCAAGGAGATCAAGAGCCTACTGAAAACTATCGTAGCTCTCCAGGAAACTCACTGTTAAATGTGCCCAGCCCTAAAACAACCCAGATGTGTCCTTCAGGGAAAAAAGTTCTTTCCCAAAGAAGCCAATCTCATAAGACCAGCACTCAGCTGCTTTCCTCTTTAGCGCAGTCCCAGGAATTCCTAGAACCATGGGTACCTGAAACATCTCCCATCTAAAGGGAGAACTTGAGAAGCAGCCAGGAAATATTTGCCAACATATTTACAAATGCATGAGGTAGCATGGTGGTAGGAAACAGGAGAGAGACATTGCATTTTAAAGTTGTCAGAGAAAAAGGGTTGGAGAAAAGAGTTACCTGAGCTCCAGCTGCTTTCGTTTTTGCACTTCTTGGTTGTGCAGCTCTTCCATCCTCCTAAGTTCTTCCTGACGCCTCATCAAATCTATGAAAACAACAGACTGATTGAGAGTATTCTTCATGCTCCTCATATAGGCCCAGTAATTTTCCATAAAGATAGATCCAGAAAGCAAAGGGGATATTTAATCCCCAAGTGGCCATCCGAGGTATCCAGATTCCAAAAATGAAGTCAAACCTATTATTTCCTTCTCCACAGAATCCAGTATCCTCTGCCACATCTCCAAGCTCATCTGCCTACCAAGATCAACAAAATATTTCAGAGAATAAAAGTTGAAGTTTAGGCCTTTCTCTACTGATTGATACAAAGAAACTCCTGAAAATAGTTACTTTGTCCTTCTTCTAGTTTTAAGACTTACAGGCCCATACTCACCCTGCCTCATTAGCATGACCTGGTGCTCATGGCGAGCAGCCTCCATCTCCATCTCCAGCTTCTCACGAGCTTCCTTAATGTTTCGGTCCACTTGGTCCTGCTGCTGCTTCTCCATCTCAATAAGTGCCTTCCAGCGCATGGCATACTCATACTCAAAGGAGCCAGGCTGTGCAAATCTGGGTGGCTGCTCTCGCTCCCTATACACAAGGTTCCTGGGTTACTAAAACTTCTGCCCAAGATTTTCCCAACGAACACTACATTCCTCCCGAGGGCCAAGACAATGGCTGCCAGTGAACACATACAGCGAAGATGTGCCTCTTTTACACATCTCTTTACAAGCTTCCTTAAGAACAGGCAAACATCTAACAGGGAATCTGTCAGGACCACATACTTGTGAAATTGCTGGTTCTTTATAACCAGCTTCTCTGGGAGTCCCTCTTCATCATCTAACTGGTCCATGGGCTCCACAGTCACAGGTCGAGGAAATCTGGGAGAGAGATGCTCAGTGTTAATCAAATTATACCAGCACAGTGAACTAGTTAGGGGTCAGGACTGGACAGTTAAACATACTTCTGAAGGGGCTTTTATACCCAGTCCTAAGTAACCACGCCCTTTTAATGGCATTATGTGGAATCTGGGGTTGACAGGATAGTCAGGTTTCAGATCTCTGAATACAGTCTTTAAGTAGGTAGAGGACTTAAGTGCAGCCTTTATTTTTTTTTTTTAATTTTATTTATTTTTTTGGCTGCATTGGGTCTTTGTTGCTGCACATAGGCTTTCTCTAGTTGCGGTGAGCAGGGACTACTCTTCGTTGCGGTGTGGGGGCTTCTCATCACGGTGGCTTCTCTTGTTGCAGAGCACCGGCTCTAGGCACGCGGGCTTCAGTCGTTGTGGTGTGTGGGCTCAGTATTGTGGCGCATGCGCTTAGTTGCTCCGCGGCACGTGGGATCTTCCCGGACCAGGGATCAAACCCATGTCCCCTGCATTGCCAGGCAGATTCTTAACCACTGGGCCACCAGGGATGCTCCAAGTGCAGCCTTTATATATGGTATCTACAGAACTCAAGGTAACGACTTGGGGTAAATATTAAGAGAGATGCTGCATGCACAAAACAACTTTTTAGAGTTCTAAAACTTCACCATAAGGGGAGATTTAACACTGATTAAATGACAACCTACTGAAAGACTGCAAATGTTTATTTTTTTAATCCTCATACCATTTCCATTAATTTAAGAGTACACTGAAAACTCTACTAGAGCTGAATTGTATCAAAAGTCTTTAAATGAACACAGGAACATGGTTCTTAGAGGCTAACTCCCCAGACCACAGAAGAAAGTAGCATTTAAGGTATGTTTCTGAAAATGACCCCTCACTCACGTGGTTAGCAGGAAGGAGCCTTCACTGCATCTGTCCAGAGCTTTCCGAGCAGCTGGCTTCCCTGAGAATTCAACAATGCCTTTTCCTGAGGGCCTTCCTCGATCATCCACAATGACTACAGCCCTCTCCACCTGGCCGAACACAGAAAAGGCTTCCTCCAGCAGTTCATTGGACACATACTGAGGAAGGTTTCGGACTGTAAGGGATGCACTATGGCAGGCAAAGCGCACACGCAGCTGCTTTCCACGGAGCGGCATGTTGTCCAGTTCCACTTTGGCAATCTCTGCTAGGGTTCGTGTTTCCTAGGAAGCAGAGGAAAGTCAGAATAACTCAGTTGGACAAAGACCACCTACACAGCCATCAAGAGCCTCAAGTAGAATAGCTCAATGTCTCCAAAAAAACCCAAAAAACCCTTGGCAACAAGCATACAAAGAAACGTGGATAGAACTGGAAGAATGGAGTCAGGTGTTTCAGATAACTCTTTGGTTAGCCTAATTGCTCTGATGGCCTTGCAATATATCAACTGGAAATTCTAGAGTTAATACCACTTACATGGTCACTGGTATCACAGGCTATTCTCTGAAGTGTTAACAGATCATCTGGACAAGAATGACCATCATAAAGCCTACCCTTACAATACAGCAGCCAGAATTATTTTAATTTTTGCTAGCTACATACAAGTTTAACCAGAATCACTATGCCCTACAAAAGGCCTCTTTAGAACCACAGACCTTGATGAGACCCTCCACATTACTGAAGAGGAAGCTGAGCCCTAGAAAAAATGACTTGCCTAGATAGTTAGTGGTAGATCTGGAATGAAGACTAGTTCTGACCGTAACATCCAGTGATCTTGCTAGCACATTATGTTCCTCATTTATGGAGACAGATTATGCCCAGAAACGTTTTCCCCATGCACTTAAAACACATTTCCTAAATCAAATCAGATTTTTTAAAAAAGATCTACACTTAAATTTTTTAAAAAAATAGATACAAATAAAACTGCTCCCTCAAGGTTTTGACAAATCTTAAGTGAGATAACATATGTGTAAGGGCTTTGGAAATAAATTATATAAACCTTGATCATTACTAAAATAAAAAGCTTTTTTCATTTTTTTGGAAAAAAATCTAATTTATTAAAACATTTGTGGGGGGCAGTAAATAGGAGAAGGGTAGAGATAAAACAAAATTAACTATGAGTTGACAGTTACTGAAGCTGGGTAACGAGTACGTGCAGGTTTATTATACTATTCTCTCCACTTCTGTATGTTCGAAATTTACAAATTAAAACAAAAAAAGTTCCAAAGGGCATACTTTAGCCCCAGAGTCCTAGGCAAATAAATCTATGTTGTCCTTGAAACAAACAAACAAACAAAACCTATGAGGAAAAATTAAAATAAAATATGCATTTTTGTCCTGTTCTACCAACTATAACTATAAGCTTTTAATATCATCTGAGAATTATTTCTACTGCCTAACTTTCCATATCCATCATTCCCCAGCTTCCCCACCTTTTAGAGCACATGCTCTAAAAGCCCACAGTTGCTCACCAAGCGGATAAAGCCAAAGCCCTTGTCCTTATGAATGAAGACTTCGCCTGCCTTCCCATATTTCTCAAATAGTTTCCTCATTTCCTCCTCAGTGATGTCAGGAGGAAGATTGCCCACAAAGAGCCGGCTACGCTGGGTGAAGGTCTTCTCTCCTGGTTTCCTAAAATTCTTCAGGTCAATAGTCAAGCCTTCATCTGAGAGAAGACACACAGTCACATTCTCAAAGAGTTACAACTGCTGCTAGATGGGCAATATAATTGCTGTAGAGAAGTCAAACACCATTTCCCAATGGAATCTATCCACTAACCACTTATCAGTAAATTGCACCTTAGAATGTGAAAGCAGTAGGCAGAGATCTGGGGAGACTTCTCAACAACTCTACTATGGGCCAGGAGCCACCCTGGACTAACTCAGAGACAGAAAGAGAAAATTAAGCAAGTCAAGGAGCCCTAGGTCAGAAGGGATCAGATTTTTACATTTAAAACATAATTGCTCCATTTCCCAATCCCTCACTGATCTTCATAACCTTAACAGTTCCCATTCTTTCAGGCTTGGGGTAATGGGATGAAAAGAATGAGTTGGGGAAGAGTATTCTTTGTAGGAATCTCTGGAAATAAAGAGGGTTGAGGTTGGTTGTAGTCTTAAGAGGCACACAACAGGTGCTCAAAATTTGCTGAATGGATGGGAACATACCTTTAAAGACCTTTTGCTCTGATTAAAAATGGGGTGGCACAGGGACTTCCCTGGTGGCGCAGTGTATAGGACTCTGGGCTCCCAATGCAGTGGGCTCGGGTTTGATCCCTGGTCAGGGAACTAGATCCCACACGCATGCCGAGGCTGGGAGTTCGCATGCCACAACTGGGAAGCTTGCCTGCCGCAACTAAGACCCAGTGCAACCAAATAAATAAATAAATATTTTTTAAAAAATGGGGTGGCACAGGCCCCAAGATAAAAGTATAATACCTAATACCAGACTTCTTCTCCATTAAGTCTTAAAGACCTTTTCTATATTTTCTCTATGTACTAGTCATCTGATGATGACCTCTAAGAACCAAGCTCTGAGGTAAAATATGCAGCCATCTGTTTAGCAACAGAATGTGCCAATGCAGCAAAGCAACCTGTACTCAACTGCTATCCCACATGTCTGTTCCTTATTTCAGAGAATCAGCCTTTTTCTATCCTAAGTATTAAGAGGTAAATAGGGAAAAGAACAACAAAGGTGTGCTGCAAAGGCCCATTACTTCATAATCCCAAGAGTCTAATCTAAAAATCAAGAAACTGTTCCCAAGAAGGGACCTATTTCTACCCCATTACCTAGCATGTACTCACTTTGGCTGCTGGCTTGCTGCCCATTTGCAGGTATTGGTGGAGGTGGTGGCTGCTGCTGTTGCTGCTGGTGGTGCTGCTGATGGTGATGCTGATGATGTTTCCTTGGAGTGTGGTTTTGTTTCTCCAAGTTAAAAGTTTTATTGCTCTGCATTTTTGCACCCTAAAAAGAAACGGTAGAAGGTCAAATACATTCAGTGCTAAGAACACAATCAGCCACCTTCCTGATGACTTGTATGTCATTAATCACCTTTGGTATTATTTTTAACAAGTATGGCAAAGGAGTACAATTCAAAAATCTAAAAACCACCAGCACTAGCAGTTATGTTGTACATAGAAACTAGACAAGTACTAGATAAGAACAGCTTGCGCTAAAATGACTTGAGGAAACTTCCAGTTCAGTAACTATATGCATTAATAGGAAACTACTTTCCCAAGAGAATCTACTCCCTAAAAATTGGCCTTATCATAATATTAAAGCACACTTTAAAACACAATGACTGAAACAGATTCTAGTTATGAAAAGGACTAATAATAAGTCCTGTTCTTCTCTGGTACCTTGCAGTCCTAGCCTACAGTAGATACTGTGGAATGAACAGCAGGAAAAGTATGGGCTGTGGAGTTAGATACACTTAGATTTGAAGCATGGTCCTAATACTTACTTACTATCCATGTACTACTTAGTAAATTACTTCTGCACCAGTTTCTTAAGCTGTTATAAAGGGAATAATAAAAATACCTACCTCTCAAAGTAGCTATAAAGATTAATGAGTATGTGAAAACACTAGTTCTATACTGGCATATAGGAAACACTTGGTAAATACTGCTATTAATCACAATGGAAAGATAAATGACTACCAAAGCAATAAAAGCAGCAAATACAAAAATATACAATCATAAAATCTTAAATTCTGTCATTTAAAAATCAACATAAGGGAGTTCCCTGGTGGCCTAGTGGTTAGGATTCTGGGCTTTCACTACTGTGGCCTGAGTTAAATCCCTGGTTGGAGAACTGAGATCCCATAAGCCACACGGTGTGGCCAAAAAAAAAAAGATCAGCATAAGATTAAATGAAAACTCCTGGTATAATCCAGACTGAATACAAAAGTTGATGGTTTTAAAATGGAAATTTCCTAATGGATCAGGTTAACAAAGTGAGGACCATCTTCCTCATCCAAAGGCAGTTCTCCAGTAAATTAAAGGGCAAAATCAATCCTGAATCTTTTCCCCTCAACACAGGACCCTCCAGTCAGATTTAACTGAAGGAAAGATGCAGAAAAGGACCTCTTCCCTGAATACTCTATGATTAACATCATGATTCCTTTAAAATAAATTATATTCCTCAGACGAAAAAAATGTGACAAAGGCTTAATAACTGTTGATTCTGAATTATGGGTATATAAGAATACTTCTACGTGTATAAAAACTTTCTAATACATTTTATGTCATATCCCACCAAAACTGAAAACATCAATGCAATTAAGTTCTGTATCCAAAAGTTGTTTCATAAGACAATAGGTAACAAGAGCTATCAAGATGTCCCTATTCTTTTAACTCAGGAATTCTACTTCCAGTAATTTATCCTAAGAATATCATTTTAAAATTTAAAACTACATCCACGAAATACTCACTGTAATGGGCTTTCTGGTAACAAAAATGATAAAAATGACTTAGGTACCCAAAATTAGGGGCAGTGTTTTTAATAAATTGTGGTACATCTATACAATGGAATGTTACACGGCATTAAAAATTATAAAGACCATGTAAACATGAAAAATGTTTGATGCTTTAAGAGGGGAAGTGTTTTTTTAAATGCATGAATGTAGATAAGAAACAGAAGGTGGGCAAAAATGAAATCTGTCCTGCTTGTAGGTTGATAATTTTTTTTACTAATTTTTTAAACTAATTCATTCAACAAATATTCACTGAATGCTTACTATTTGCTAGGCACTATTCTAGGTGCTTGGGATGCCTCAATGAACAAAGCAGATTCTTGCCTTCAGCAGTGATAACCTTCCAGTGAGAGAAAACAATATACATAATAATTAAATTACACAGTACTTAAGAAGAGGTTAAGTGTAGGGGAAAATAAAGAAAAGGGGGCAGAGGGGGGAAAAATGGACAGGGAGTGGAAGGGGGAAGATTGCAATTTTAAATAGACCTGTGAGGTTAGCCTCACTAGAAACCTGACATTCAAGCCAAGACTTGAATTCTCTCATTTATATCATTTCATCAATCTTTTGTTTCTCACTAATAAGGTACAAAATACATCTTTAACATAGAAAACGTAGAAATAAAAACAAAAATAAAGGAAACCCCAAAGACCCACCACTAAAAAAGTCACTGTTAACATTTTGGTATACCCTTTCAGTCACTGATTTATACATTTGTATGTATTCTAAATGGTATATTCCATGTCACTAAATCTTCTACATTTACTGTTAGCGGACAAAGTATTCAGCTGTCAACCAAGCCCCTATTGTGTTGGGACACTTGGGCTGTTTCTAACTTTTCACCATTATAAACAATGCTCACAGCTAAATCTTGGGGCACCTCCATGACTAAATATTCCTCCCACAATTTCCATTTTTGCTTATTTACCTTCAAAACATATATTGTCATTTCAAAACTGCAATCATAAATGCATTGTTGTATATTCACCCTTTCCCCATTTCTATAGTGTCAACTTATACTTTTTAATGGCTACATGAAGTCCAATTGGATGTACACTAATTTACTAAACTACTCCCTATGAGACATTTAGGCTGTTTTCAGCTTTTTCCTATTACAATGCTGAAATAAATACCTTCTTGCTTATAGCTTTCTGTTTATTTCCTTAGGATAAATTCTTAAAAACAGAATAATTAAATGCCTTTGTGACTCTTGCCACATAGTGTAACAACTTTAAACACCATGAATAAGTGTACCAGTTTCACAGCAAATGGGATACCTTAAAAAATGTTTTTAAAAACAAGATATAAAAGTAGGAAATTAAAACACACAAAATTTAAAGTCTACCCCAGCTACAGGTGAGGATAGGTAAGTGGGCATTATAATCAGATCTTTTCCTATTTGAGTCCCATGAATCAAACACCTCCCTTCCCCTGACCCCAAAGTGGCCTACAGCAGAAACTTGAATTATCCACAGCCATTTCTCCAACTAGTTCTTCTTACTTCTGGCTAGAATCCAAGGAGCCTCTTTTTTTATCCTCTAGCCTTTAATTTAAGAGTCCGTGGCCCCAGCCTCAATACCCTGCATCCCATTCAGGAACCCACAATGTGTATGTTAACAGAAATCCTTATAGAGATACACTCAAAACTGAAATATTAGAAACTCTATATTTACATCCTAACCACACCTCACCACTCCATTTCAAAAAAGGCCATTTTACAACTTAGTAGAAATGATCTCCTTAAGCACTGGGATGTCCTAAACCATTTAGAATTACTTCAAGGGAGGTTATTTTTGGTTCTAGAAAGTGTAGCCTGGTAGTTAAGATGATAATACCAGATATTTATTGACCACTATATGTCAGGCACTGTGCTAAGTCCATATTATCTCACTTAATGTGCATAACTATCATTCTTCTGAATAAGAAAACTGATGTACACCCAAGGTCACACAAAAATGTGATGGAGCATAGAGTAGAACTCAGGTCTGTTGAACTCTAAAGCTCATACTAATCCCTATGCTACAAACTGTGTAATCAAGCTCACCTTGATTTTAGAGTTCAGAATCCAAAAAACTTACTAAAATGTCACTTAACCTCTGAGCCTCAGTTTCCTCACCTGTAACATCTATCTCACAGGGCTGGTTATTTTGACTAAATGAGGTCACGTAACACAGCAGTCACTTGTTCCTGCTGGCAACCACTACCTCTATTTCTACATATGGTGGGTGCTCCAGTTAGACAAATGTCATCAATTACATTCTTCCCCTGCTCTTCTGCATTCTAGCAAAAATTATTTTTACAACCAAACTGCCTACCTTTGTGTTGAATAAATGTCTCCATAATGCCAATCTTTATAATCTTTCCCTTCAGTTTTTTATTTCCCAAGCAGGCATTCAACGGTGAACACTAAATATTGTATCAATCACCTAAAACAGTGCCCACAAAGTAGCAAGTACTCAGTTAAGTATTATCCCTATAGTGTACTTCTGATGATGACCACCAATATAATTCGGAAGTATGTGCAGGTATCTTGGTAATAAATTCACTGCCCCCTAACCACTGGGTCTCTGAGAAAAGAACAAAGCATAAAGATCAGCAGTAAGGATTTCCGTCTACTTATCTGCCCTTAAGTCTAACCCTGATGGACTTTCTTGAGAGAAAACACATATTTATGTTAGAAAAACTGGTGCTATTTGCAACACAACTGCACAAATGTTCAGGTACAGGACCAAACACTACATCACATATATCTGAAATCTAAATAAATGTCCCCTTAATTTTCAGGAAAAGGATCAACTTTTTAAGTGGAAACTGTGGGGGTAAACCTAGTAAAAATCTACCAGACGGAGATGGCTGCCTGGATGTGGACCAGCCTGAAAGCTGTAGGGGGCAATGGCATGGTAAGGTCCTTTCCTAAGAGTCTCTTAGGACCTTTAGTAATAAGGAAGTCTGACAAAGAAGCAATGTAAATGCAACCAGTACCCTCCCATTAGAGTTGCCAGATGTATCAAATAAAAACACACTACAGTTAAATTTGAATTTCAGATGTTAAAAAATGAATGATTTTTAGTATAAGTCCCATGCAACGTATACTAAAAAATAATCTGTTGCCTACGTGAAATTCAAATCTAACGGGGTGTCCTGTATTTCATCTGGCAACTCTACCCCCTACACCTACCTCAACTTCCACTGAAGATAGCAAAGTGCCTCCCAGTCCTCTCTAACCTCGACTTCTCTGTTAAGAACACAAAGAAAAGCATCAACTTACGACAATAATTTTTCCAAATGTAAAATACCCGATACAAAATCCATAACATTCATTTTCATTTTAAAAAGTGATGTCATAGATGGGTCGAGTAGCTAGGCAACAAGACCAAAAAAAAAAAAAAAAAGCCTCCAGGAACCTGCCTAGGAAAGCGGCGAGGTCTGGACTAGCAGATGAACTTCCCAGCTAAGAGTTTCGCCAAAAAAACATCGCTGGGAGGGGGGGCGCTTTCTCCTCCGGAATTAACGGCCTCAAGAGGTCGAGAGGAGGAGCACCCGACAAAGCGCCTCCTCCTGCAGCCCGCGACTTCAGGGCTCTCGGATAATAGACCCCACACCCTCAGGCCCAGGGCGGCTCAAGGGCCGGGTAACTTACTGACAGGGCTCAGATTCCAAGATGTGTCGCACAAAGAAAAGAGGCGGGAAGGGAAACGGGAACCAGGTTAAAGCCGAAGGCGAGGCGAGGGGAGAGCGATGGGCCCCCGCGGGTGGGCTGAGGAGGCCGTGTGGCGGCGCGGACAAGGCCTCAAGAGGCCTCGGAACGAACGGCCCAACTCCCTCCAAACCCAGCCTCGCTCTCGCCTCTATCTTCACCGATTGTCGCGAAAAATCCTACCCCCCTCTCGAACAAGAACTAAGTCGTCCCCAAACTCACCCTCTACCCACTGTTCTCTCCTCAGAGTAAAGGCGACGCTACACGGCCTCTACCGTCCCGAGAAAAGAGCGCGCGACCGCCGGAAACCAGACGACGGAGCTCGGTGGCTCCCAAGGGCTACAAAGTGGCGTTCTCTATTGGTTATCTGACTTGCCAATCAACATTTATCTCCAGAGGCGGAATCGGTTTTCCACGATTTCTTCGATCTTATTGGCTACCGAATGCGAAAGACTTGAGTTCGTGTGAACGACAGATGGGGACAAAGAGCGAGGCTTTGTACCGAGTGCGCATGCCCAAGTTGCGTCCGCTAGAGGCGGAAAAGGAAGGGGGGAGGGGGATAAAGGGTTGGAAGGAGAGACATCAACGGACTGACTGAAAGACCGATAGACCAAGTGATGGGAGGGGGAAAGGAGAGGAGAAAAAAGGGAGAGAGAGGAAAGTGGAAAGAGTGAAACAGAAGGGGAGAAAATGTGCGCGTAGGCGTGCTCTGAGAATTCCTGCACTGCGCCTGTACAAGCAGCCAGAGTAACAATGTCATTGTATTCAGTGTAGTAGATCTAGACTTTTCCTACTGAAAAAATGCCCCGCCATGTTTCTTTTTTCACACTTCCTCATTAGGGCTTGCACTCTGACACTCCTTACTTAATCTGATTTTCTAGTTGCTTCTCCTGCTGCCAGGTTTACTCCTAAAGCCCAGCTGAAATAGTCATCACTATGGCTATGGTTATAGAAAGGGATGGGGGATGGGGGATCGATACTTTAGTCTCTGTGTGATTACAAAGAATTGTAACCAGTACCCTCATTTCCATGGTAACCAGGGAACCCAGCAGTCCAAACATCACTATTCCCATGATTTACAGAGAGACTCAACAGGTGTCATCATTGCCATGGATACATTGTAGGCCTCCAGATCAGACTGATTCTATATTCCAAAGGATGCCAATTAGGTAATCACCTTCATTTTTCAGTAACGCCTAACTAGCCCTGTGGTTAATCAAGGGCTACAACACTCAAGTGATAGGTGTTTGTAGTTAATTCCCACTAATTAACTAATTCACACTCAAGGTTTCAGGGTGTTCCGACTGGCACCACCTTATGTGGGGACACAGTGATCTAGAGCCTGTCTAGAACCTTCTGCAATGACAGAAATGTTCTATATCTGCTCTGTTCAATACAGTAGCTACCGGCCATATGTGGCCACTGAGGTCGTGAAATATGACGAGTGCAAGTGAGGAACTGAATTGTTAATTCCATTTCATTTTAATTAGCTAAAATTTAAGTAGTCACATATGGCTAGTGGCTACCATATTGGACATATCTAGACCAATGGAATTGTTATTTTTGAGAATAAATAACACCTCTATTATGAAAAAAGAATTCCTCTATTCTGAAAAAGGCATTTTTTCTTGCTTACAGAAAAAAAAATCAAACAATACCCAAGAGTAAAAAGAGAAAAGTCTCTCCCTCTATTCATCCCAGTGATTACAATTATGACATTATTGCATTTCTATTTTCTATGTTTGTACTGTCCTGGTCAAAGGGAAAACTTCATACCTTTTTATACATGTAGGATTAAGCTATACATGCTTTTCTGAGCCATGACTTTCTCACTTAAAATACTTTAGCTATCTTTCCATATAGATGCATAAAGATCTATGAGGACTTTTCATATCAAATATTTTATAGACTCCAGCATGATGGTTTCTAGTATCTGTTAAGTGAAAAAATACATAGTTACAAAAAAGCTACTATGGGACTTCCCTGGTGGCGCAGTGGTTAAGAATCTGCCTGCCAATGCAGGGGACACGGGTTTGTGCCCTGGTCCGGGAAGATCCCACATGCCATGGAGCAACTAAGCCAGTGTGCCACAACTACTGAGCCTTCGCTCTAGGGCCCGCAAGCCACAACTACTGAGCCCGCATGCCACAACTACTGAAGCCCACATGCCACAACTACTGAAGCCTGCGTGCATAGAGCCCATGCTCGGCAACAAGAGAAGCCACTGCAATGAGAAGCCTGCGCACCGCAACGAAGAGTAGACCCCGCTCGCCACAACTGGAGAAAGCCCACGTGCAGCAACGGAGACCCAATGCAGCCATAAATAAATAAATAAACAAACAAATAAATAAAGCTACTATGGATTCAATACCATTTTAATGAACTTTTTTTAAAAAATAAATTTATTTATTTATTTTTGGCTGTGTTGGGTCTGTTGCTGCGCGTGGGCTTTCTCTAGTCGCGGCGAACAGGGGCTACTCTTCGTTGCAGTGAGCAGGCTTCTCATTGTGGTGGCTTCTCTTGTTGCGGAGCACAGGCTCTAGGCACACAGGATTCAGTAGTTGCAGCACACAGGCTCAGTAGTTGTGGCTCGTGGGCTCTAGAGTGCAGGCTCAGTAATTGTGGCGCAAGGGCTTAGTTGCTCCGTGGCATGTGGGACCTTCCCGGACCAGGGCTCGAACCCGTGTCCCCTGCATTGGCAGGCAGATTCTTAACCACTGCACCACCAGGGAAGTCCCACCTCCCAGGTACCTACCCAAGAGAACTGAAAACGTGTTCACATAAAAGCTGGTAAAAGTGAATGTTTATAGCAGCGTTATTCATAATAGCCAAAAGGTATATCAACTGATGAATGGTTAAGCAAATACGGTATATCTGTACAATGGGATATTATTCAGTCATAAAAAACTAATGAAGTTCTGATACATGCTACAACATGGATGAATCTCGAAAACATGCTAAGTGGAAAAAGCCAGTCACAAAAGACCACATATTATATGATTCTATTTATATGAAATGTTCAGAATAGGGGAATCTATGGAGAAAAGAAGTAGAACAGTGCTTGCATAAGGCTTTGGGAGATGGAGAGATGGGGGAAGATAGCTAAAGGGTACAAGGTTTCTTTTTAAAATGATGAAAATGTAAAATCGACTGTGGTCATTAATGGTTGCACATATCCGTGAATATACTAAAATCCATTAAGTTGTATACTTTAAATGGGCAAATTGTATAGTATATGAATTCTATCTCAATAAAGCTCTTATAAAAAAAAAAGAAAGTATAAGTGGGACCTAAAGAAGTAATAATAACCTAAGTTGATTTCCCAAGGGACAGCACCATAGCAGAAAGTCCTGTAGAGATCCTGGAACCCATATAGACCCTAGGGTGTGTGTCTCATAAAGTCAGTTGACCTCCTGTGGAGTAAATTAGGATATGTTGCCTCCCAAGTTGGGAGAGATGTTTGGACAGGAGAGAGTGAATGTTAAAGAGTGGCGTGTAGGGGCTTCCCTGGTGGCGCAGTGGTTGAGAGTCTGCCTGCCAATGCAGGGGACACGGGTTCAAGCCCTGGTCTGGGAAGATCCCACATGCCGCGGAGCAACTAGGCCCGTGAGCCACAACTACTGAGCCTGCGCGTCTGGAGCCTGTGCTCCGCAACAAGAGAGGCCGCGATAGTGAGAGGCCCGCGCACCGCGATGAAGAGTGGCCCCCGCTTGCCGCAACTGGAGAAAGCCCTCGCACAGAAACGAAGACCCAACACAGCCATAAATAAATAAATAAATAAATAAGAGTGGCGTGTAGTCAGAATCACACTAAATCAGACTGCCACCATTGGACTTGCTGATAAGGAGGAATAGGCATGCTTTTACTACATTTCACTCATTCTTCTTCGTTTTTTTAAAATTTTCAAATAATATTGTTTTAAAAATTTCTTAGCAATACAAAAAGAATTTTGCTCTCAATAGAATATTCGTTTGATAATTTTCACTGAAGCAGTGTTACTGACTCTCTGCTTAATTTTTTTATTGAAGTATAGTTGATTTACAATGTTGTGTTGATTTCTGCTGTGCAGCAAAGTGATGCAGTTATACATATATACACACTCTTTTTTATATTCTTTTTAAAATTATTTTTATTTATTTTTGGCTGCGTTGGGCCTTGGTTGCTGTGCGCGGGCTTTCTCTAGTTGCGGTGAGCGGGGGCTACTCTTCGTTGCGGTGCGCGGGCTTCTCATTGCGGTGGCTTTTCTTGTTGTGGAGCATGGGCTCTAGGCACGCAGGCTTCAGTAATTGCAGCACACGGGCTCAGTTATTGTGGCACGCAGGCCCTAGAGCACGTGGGCTTCAGTAGTTGTGGCTTGCGGGCTTAGTTGCTCCGAGGCATGTGGGATCTTCCCACACCAGGGATGGAACCCATGTCCCCAGCACTGGCAGGTGGATTCTTAACAACTGCGCCACCAGGGAAGTCCCTATATTCTTTTCCATGATGGTTTATCACAAGATATTGAATACAGTTCCCTGTGCTATACAGTAAGTAGGGCCTTCTTGTTTATCTATTCTATATGTAATAGTTTGCATCCACTAACCCCAAACTCCCACTCCTTCCCTCCCCCAACCCCCTCCCCCTTGGCAACCACAAGTCTGTTCTTTATGTCTGTGAGTCTGTTTCTGTTTCATAGATAGATAGGTTAGTTTGCATCATATTTTAGATTCCACATATAAGTGATATAATGTGGTATTTGTCTCTTTTTGACTTACTTCACTTAGTATTATCATCTCTAGGTCCACCCATGTTGCTGCAAATGGCATTATTTCATTCTTTTTTATGGCTGAGTAGTATTCTTCTTTTTAAAGATAAAGATGAAGGTTCCTTATCTTTGCCTGCCTGCCTTTGCTCCCCTCTTGCTTCACTCTTACCTCTCTCCTTATATTATAGAAATATTACTACAATTTGAGTTCATTGAGGCTTTTATTCCCCTCTCTCTCCCTTATTCATTCGTCCACCAATTCATCCAACAAACATATCAGGGACTATGCTAGATGCTGGAGATAGAGATGAGTAAGAACTGGTCCCTATTGTTGAGGAGCTCACAGTCTAGCATTTCCCCAAAGTCTCTCTAAATGCATATTTCCTTTTCTTCATTCCACGGTACTTTAGAATGGTATAAGACATTAAATAAGAATCCATATGTTTCCAGAGTTGGTTCTAAAGAGTGAACTTCACTCTAATCAAATGGCTGCCAAATAGTATCTCCAATTGTTTGATCAAGTTACATGTAGCCTTGCCTGTCATAAAAAAATAATAAAAGTTTGACACCCAGCAGTAGTTAGTTAAGTAAAGCATGGCACATGCAAATGATGGAATAATATACAGCCATTACAATTATGTTGTAGAACATATTGTACAAGATAATTCTAATTCTGTAAAAAAAAAAAAAGTATGCAAAAAGAAAACAAAGGACTGGAAGGATATACATCAAAAAGAGTAGTGGTTATCTCCAGGTATGATGGATAGGATAAAAGTGATCATTGCTTTCTTCTTCAGACCTTCTATGCTTTCCAAAAATTTTACAGTGAACATTTATATTTTTGTAATCAGAAAAGGATATATATAATTAAAATGAAAGAACTCTCATGAAGACAGGGACTGAGTTTTTACCTGTCTTATAGTGTTTACAGAGCTTTAGGAGTGCTTTATAAATGGTGAATAACAAGTAACAGAATTGAGTACTATGCCATAAATGTAACAAGGCTGAAAATGAGTGTTGAATTGCAGGCCACACTCTTACTCAACACCTTCCCTGTCATCCCCCATCAGCCCATTTATGTTAGAGCTTTTCATCTGTGGCTGATACATACTCAAACCTATCAACTATGGGCACTCTTGGCTTACTAAAAGAGAAAAAGTAGATATTTATTTTAAGGACATGAAGCTTCCAGGGTGTGAAGTCCCAAACCTTTCATAAGTCAGCTCTATTTCTCTTATAATAATAACAAGTATCTATTAAACACCTGCTATATGTCAGGCAAGTGCACACCTCACTTAATCTTAGTAGCATTGCTATGCGGTATCATTATCCCCAGTATTTCTTTCCAGTCTTTTTCTAAGTACACATGTATATAGAATTTCTCTACAAAGTTGGTATCATATTTTAACTCCTATAAAAAAATGTAACATTATATCTGGAGTGTTTTCATGTCTCATTTGCTTTTTTAATAGACTTTATTTTTTAGAGTAGTTTTAGGTTTGCAGCAAAATAGTAATTTGTAGTAATGGTTGTTAATTACTACATCCAGTGTATGAATATAACCAAAATTGATTTGACCAATTTTCTATTGTACATTTAGATGGTTTTCTTATCTCTGTTTTAAAGATGAGAAAAATAAGACCTGGTGACTTGACAAGAGACAAATCCAAAGTCAACTGGTTAAAAAGCAGGCAGAGTTGAGATTAGAATTCTGGTCTATCTGTCTCCAGAACTCATACACATTGCCTCTGAATACACCATCAGCCCCCTTTAGATTGTCTCCCCTCAATTTGAAACCAGGCATTCTCCACAACGAGAGCAGTCAAGGATCCAAGCATGTGTTGAGAAGGGCAGGCAATACAAAAGAACGACGTGACCCAACTGAGATGGAACAAATTGAAAATGCAAAAGGAGGTACAGGGACACAGAAATAAGCAGAAGGTGTGAGATGGATACACAGTATACTGGTTAAGATAAAGAGAAAGCTGCGTTTGGGAAACCTAAAGGGGAAAACTCTTGCTTTTATCTCTGTATATAGGAGAGAGCAAAGATAACCTCAAGGCCATGGGGGGAGCCAGGAAGGATAAGGTTTCTGAGAAGGTGAATGAGACAAGGGAGGATAAAACTCCGGAGGACTACAAGGCTAGGAGAGGCTTAGTGTGGGAAGGAAGAAAGGCCCAGGGCAAAGAGGCAGGCCAGAGCAGGCACTGGACACCAAACCTAAAAATGTGATGGGACTCCCTTCCAGCCTGAGCCTCTTCTAGTATCTCAGATACTAAATACTCTCCAGCACTTAGGGGTCGGAGGGGTAAAGTGGAGAGAGCGGGGATTGTAAAGTGCTCTAACTCTAATGGGGACTGAGAATGGATCCTGGCACACATTTTTTAAAGCCAGTAGGCCTAATGCTAATGCCCCCTCCCCCTACCCCACTTCCCTAGCTTCAACCCCAGCCACACCCACACGCTAAGGACCATCCAGGAGGGGGAGTGTGTGTGTGCGCGCGCGCGTGCGTGCTCGTGCCTAAGAGAGCCTGAGAGACAGAGACGAGACAAAAAGAGACCGGGAGAGAGAGAGTGCGCGCCAGAGTGGGGGGGGGGGGGAGAGAGAGAGAGAGAGGGACAAGGACAGAAAGAGGGAGGGAGGGAGACAGAGACAGAGAGACAGAGAAAGGAGGAAGGAGAGCTGTCGGCCTCGGTGAGGAAAACTACTGAAGAGATAACGCTGGGGGCTCCTGCGCGAAGACTCAGGGAGAAGATCTCAGAACTTACCCTAAGACCGTGGAAGGAGTGGGGGAGTGTCTTTGCAGGACCTGGTTTTGGGGTCATCAGGCAGTAACGGCTACTGCATAGGCGTTGTCACTGAGCCAGAGCCATTTAACTCGCCCTGGGTGGCTGGAGACCAGGCTTAAGACACCCCACAACTCTGAGTCTCAGAATGGTTAGAGGGGCCCGAGGCTGCAGACAAGGGGAGGAGGGGCACGTGAGGGTTGGGTCACTGCCTCCCCCCACCCTTCGCTGTCACTCATTACCCCAACAGTCGCCCAGGGGGCGGGCCCCGGAGAGGTGGGGTTGGGGGGGAGGGTAATCTTGGCAGGCGCCTGCGGCATGGCGTAGGTAGGGACTGTTGAGGGGGGCGGACGCCGGGGGGTTGAACACGAGTGGGAAGCGGAGAGAGACACGGGGAGGGGGAGGGGACCGGGAACCATTTGAATGAGAGGAGGGGATCACGGGTAGAGTGGGCTCCAGGAGGTAGGGCGGGCACGGGTGTTGACGGGGGCCAGACTCTCAAGCCAGGTAAGGGAAGCAGGTGCGTAGATCTGTTTTTTGTGGGTTAGTGTACTCGGCCCTTTGGTGGAGAGGGGGTGCCGCCTTCCCCGGGGGCGGGCTTCCAAGCTCCGGAGGCTAGCTTTTCCTTCTCAACTAACGGGGCCCCGGGCGGGGGCTCAAGCTCCATCTCCAGTGCCGACGTTCCACTCCACAATTTCCAGGCGTCCACTGGGCTGGGAGTCTCGCGCCGGGGGCCGGCGCTGTCTCGCGAGCCCCCTCCTCGAGCCAGCCAATGGGGTTGGTTGCTGGCGCCGCCCGCCCGCCTGGTGCAGAGCGCTGGGCGCTGTGAGCGGCGCTGCCATTTAAAGGGGCCGCGACCCCTGTCCCGGCTGCTAGGGAGGGAGGTGGAGAAGGAGCGCGGGGCCGTCGCTGTCTGCAGTTCTAGGCTTGTAGCCGTTACACTAACCCTGCCGCAGGTAGGGGTCGAGCCTGATCAAGCCGAACCGAACCTGCAGGCGGGTTCTCGCAGTAGCCGGGAGGGGGGTCTAAGGAGAGATCGTAGCTCCAAAATGTCTTCCTGTAAATGCCTGAGGTGGGGGGTGGGCAACAGGAGAAGGAGGACTGGGGGAGCAATAGGAAAGGGGGACTGGGCTGAGGAAGTGGGCGACCCTGAAAGGTAACTGCGGGGGGAGGGGTTAGGAAGGGCAGTTTGTGGGGGCGAGGGAAGGGCTGAGGGAGGACCATGCAACGCGGGGAGGGGGGGTGGGGCCAGACAGGGTGGGTAAAGACTGGGGAACTGGGGGGCTCTAGGAGAGAGGGGAGGGGATAGAAACTGAGATCGCGGGGGCGGGAAAGGCTCCTGTTGGCAGCGGCCCTGGGAGACTCTAAGGGGGCGTTCAGCCCGAGTTGTGGGGGGGAGTGAAAGGTGAGGGGGGAGGGGAGCTGGGAGTTGCAGTGGGGTGGCGGGGGCTAGGCGGGCGGGTGGAACGACGGACTGCCTGGCGAGTGGGGCACAGGGCCAGGGCGGGGGACGCCTCTCCCCACAGGGGGCGCTGTATGTTGGTGGGGGGAGTGGTCATTTGCACTAAAGCCTGTGGAAATGCTTGTCGGTTGTGGTGGGGGCGATTCAAGAGAAATCCAAGTGGATGATGGGGTGTGTCCCAGAACCTGTATAAGAAGGAATTCTGGCGAAGACCACCTCTTCTGTCCTCTTTTCTACCCCTAACCTACAGCCCATATCCAGTCATCCTCATGGACCCCAGTGATTTCCCCAGTCCGTTTGACCCATTGACCCTGCCAGAGAAGCCCCTGGCTGGAGACCTTCCAGTAGACATGGAATTTGGAGAGGATCTACTGGAATCCCAGACTGCCCCAACTCGAGGATGGGCCCCCCCTGGCCCTTCTCCATCCTCAGGAGCCCTGGACCTGCTTGATACCCCTGCTGGCCTGGAAAAAGACCCTGGAGTCCTGGATGGAGCCACTGAGCTGCTGGGGCTGGGGGGGCTGCTCTATAAAGCCCCCTCCCCCCCAGAGGTGGACCATGGTCCTGAGGGGACCCTTGCATGGGATGCAGGAGATCAGACCCTAGAGCCTGGACCAGGGGGCCAGACCCCTGAGGTGGTGCCACCTGACCCAGGGGCTGGGGCAAATCCCTCTTCACCTGAGGGGCTACTAGAGCCTTTGGCTCCAGATTCTCCAATAACCTTGCAGTCCCCACATATTGAAGAGGAGGAGACCACCTCCATAGCTACAGGGCGAAGGGGCTCCCCTGGGCAGGAGGAGGAGCTTCCCCAAGGGCAGCCACAGAGCCCAAATGGCCCCCCCAGCCCTTCAGTGGGAGAGACTCTGGGGGATGGAATCAACAGTTCTCAGACTAAACCTGGGGGCCCTAGCCCCCCTGCACACCCTTCCTTGCCAGGTAGGTTGCCTGATCAGCTGGAAAATCAAGGATGGGGAGAGGGTGGGGGTAAGGAGGGTGGCTGTGTGTTTGGGGAAGAAGTTGTGGGAGGAGGGTGGAGAGAGAAGAGTAGGGATGTGTATGGAAGAGTGGGGGGTTTGGAAGGAGGAGTGGGGGTGTGGTGAAGAAGGTTAAGGAAAGTAGGGGTAGGGGGAGCTCAGTGGCTGTGGAGGAGAAATAGGGGTGAGGTTTCAGGGGGGTGGGTTGAGAAGACTGGGTTTGGTGGCAGAGGTTCCCTTTTTCTTCCCCCAGTGGGCTTTTGGTACCAGGGTCCTCCTTCCTTTGGGATTTGGGGAGGACACCAGGCTTCTTGGTTCTAAGATCTTTCTAGCTGTTTTGCTCTAGATGAGACTGGGGTTTCTGGGTTTGATGAATGATAACTAGGCTCTGGAGCCGCCAAGTGCATAGTGATTTCAGAGGAATGGTAGACATGCAGGGCCTAGGATTGTGTCTCTGATAGGGGAGGGCCAGCCTAGACTTGAGAGGCTCGCATTTCTCCCCAATTCTGCCTAGTGTTGTGCCTCTCCCAGGCTGTGACCAGGGTCTTAGGGCTTATATAACCACCTGAGTCCAGGGGAACCTCCCCATACATTAATGCTTCCTTCTTCCCTTGCTACCTTTGGGTGGTTGCATTTGTTTTTGTTGATAAACTATAAATGCTTGATGAAAGGTGTGTTACTTGTGTTTCCTTAACTCCCAATGATTGGGACAGAAAGCTGGTGGGAAGGTAGGATTTTTTTCATGGAGAATAGCTGCGCGCCGCTCCCCCACCTTAGTGCAGAGCTCAAGGTAACCCTGAGAGGGGCCCCAAGAAGCCACAGGCACTCGAGTTTTCCCTTTCAGTTTTGAGTAAGTTCTTCCCCAGGAATGGAGGCGGGGGTTGGGCCAGGGAGGGGGTGGTGAAGGCAGGCTCAAGATTTAGGTTGCTTTCTGCTTCCTTTGCAGGAGATGGCCTGACTGGGAAGGCGAGTGAGAAGCCGCCTGAGAGGGTGAGGGGGGGAGGGGATTGGAAGGAGTCTGGTTCCCCCTGTAGCTCTGGGAAGGACAGACCCTTCATTTTCCCTCCCAGATGTTGCTCTGTGGAGGGTGTGTGTGAGGAGAGTTAGGAGGAGGGAGGGAGCGCTTGTGTCTATTGCTTCTTAAGGAGAAAGTCCAGCCTCCTTTTCTCCCCTCCTCCTAAGGGCAGGGCCAAGGGTCCCTACTCTCCCTTCCCCCTCCTATTTCTGTACCCCCCCCAAACCCTGTACTAGCGCAGCTGGCCCTTTAGCCTGCCCCTGGTGTCAGCTTTCCTCCCCTCCCCATGTTTCCAAGGTGCAGAAGAGAAGCGAGCGCGTTAGAAGAGTAGAGCCTCCAAAACCTGAGGTTGTGGATTCCACTGAGAGCAGTGAGTAGGCCTTGAGGAAGTGTGACCCAGTGGGATGTGGCGGGCCATGGATCTCCTGGCTCCTGTAGTGCCGCACTCTGCAGAGTGCGAAGCGCCTGTCTCTGCTCTGGGTTGGCATGGGAACCAGGGGCAGTGGGGGAAATTGAAAACAAGAGCAGTGAGAATGGAGTTTCCTGTTTCAGCTCTGCCATCCCTGTCCCTGAATCTTCTCCCTTGGATCCCTCCCTTCCCCTCCCTGGGAGGTTACAGAGTAACTAAGGGAGAGTGACACCGGGTGGCTTGAGATTCCAATGTAATAGGGGCGGGGTATAAAGCCAAGGACTACAGGGATTGGGGATCCCAGGATCAGCTGAGCTACCTGTTGGTCAGGTGATAGCTGGAGGCCTGGTCCCTCAGCCTTTTCTCCCCGCCCCCCCCCCACTTCCTCAGTTCCAGTGTCAGATGAGGATTCTGATGCCATGGTAGATGACCCCAACGATGAGGACTTTGTGCCATTCCGGCCCCGGCGCTCTCCTCGCATGTCCCTACGCTCGAGCGTGGCACAGAGGGCTGGGCGCTCAGCGGTAGGCACCAAGATGACTTGTGCCCACTGCCGGACACCACTGCAGAAGGGCCAGACGGCCTACCAGCGCAAGGGGCTGCCACAGCTCTTCTGCTCTTCATCCTGTCTCACCACCTTCTCCAAGAAGCCCTCCGGCAAAAAGACCTGTACCTTCTGCAAGAAGTACATGAGGGTCCCGGGCTGTGGGGAGGGCAGGGATCGGGCTGGGAGTAAAGGGTGAGACAGAGACTATGTTGGCAAGAACGTAGCAAAGTGGAACTGGGAGAGAGGTGACTTAGGGAGGGGGTCCGAGAGTATTTTGGTTCTGTGGTCATTGATCCCAGAGGAGGGGGGTGGAGGCTGATGAAATGAGAGGGTGGTACTGAGTGAATGTGCAAACCTGTCCCCACCTCCAGGGAGATCTGGAACACCAAGGACTCAGTTGTGGCGCAGACTGGTTCAGGAGGCTCCTTCCATGAGTTCTGCACGTCTGTCTGTCTCTCTCTGTATGAGGCCCAGCAGCAGCGCCCAATCCCCCAGTCTGGGGATCCCGCCGATGCCACTCGCTGCAGTATATGCCAGAAGACTGGAGAGGTGAGGAAGCTCGATGGGGGCTGATTTACAGAGCCTGGCCAGCCCTGAGCTGCCCCTGCAATCCTGGGGCTGCAGGGGCCAGGCCCTGTGGAAGAGGGGAGTGGGGAGGGGAAGCAGCCATCGTGAGGGAGCGTATTCAAGGATAGAGCTTCTCCAGGATGTGTGCAGCTGGCCTTCCTTGCCTCCCAGGACCTCACCATCAAGTCGGCAGCCCGATGTGCAGGTTGGGGGGTCCCTGGGCCCACTGTCTGCTGTGAAGGTCTAGGGTGAGGCGGGGCGGGCCGTCCTTGCACTAGGGTGGGTGGTGGTGGCCAGGCCCCAGCTCAGGGGGTGTGTGTGTGTGTATGTGGCAGGTCCTGCACGAGGTCAGCAATGGCAGCGTGGTGCACCGGCTCTGCAGCGACTCTTGCTTCTCCAAATTCCGGGCCAACAAGGGACTGAAAACCAACTGTTGTGACCAGTGTGGGGCTTACATCTACACCAAGACCGGGAGCCCTGGCCCCGAGCTCCTCTTCCACGAGGGCCAACAAAAGCGGTTCTGCAACACAACCTGCTTGGGGGCGTACAAGAAGGTGGGGCCGAGGGAGTAGTGCATTAGAGGGCTGTGGAAGGGGGTGCGGTCCTTGGGTGAGAAATAAAGGTGCCTGACGGGTCGAGGGCTGGGAGAAATAAAACAAATAAAGGGGGTTTCAATTGTATCTGTTATGTTTTATTTTTGAAGCTGGCTGGTGGATACACAGGTCTTTGTTATCTCATCATCTATACTTTTTTTGTATGCCTGAAATATTTCATGTTTTAAAAATTTAAAAAAATAAAAGTGAAGGGACAAATCCAGCCTCAGCCTCTCCTTCCCCATCCTCACAGAAAAACACACGGGTGTACCCATGTGTCTGGTGCAAGACCCTGTGTAAGAACTTTGAGATGCTATCCCATGTGGACCGTAATGGCAAGACCAGCTTGTTCTGTTCCCTGTGCTGTACCACCTCTTACAAAGTGAAGCAGGCAGGGCTCACTGGTAGGTGCAAAGCCCTCTTCTCTGAGACCCCTGCTGGCCTTCCTTCCACCTCCCATACTCCCTTCTTCTAAAGTAACCCCTGCTGCCCGACTTCAGCCCCAATCACATCTTCCCGTGGATTTCCTGTTCCATCTCTGCACTGCCTTACACCTTCTGTGTGCTCTCTCTCTCTCTCTCTCTCTCTCTCTCTCTCTCTTTCTTTCTCTCTCTCTCTCTTTCTCTCTCTCTCTTTCTCTCTCCCTTTTCTCTCTATGCCCCAGGCCCTCCCCGACCCTGCAGCTTCTGCCGCCGCAGCCTCTCTGACCCCTGTTACTACAACAAGGTTGATCGCACAGTCTACCAGTTCTGCAGCCCCAGCTGCTGGACCAAGTTCCAGGTACTCCAAACCCTGGACCAGGGATAAAGGGTGTGGCGACGTAGAGAGGGTATGAGATTTGGGGTAGGTAGGCCTGGGCAGAGCAAAGAACAAGCCTGACTTCCCCTACCCCTACCCGCCCACCACACACATCTTGCCCCTCCCTTACTTGTCTTCCTTCCCTCCAGCGCACAAGCCCCGAGGGGGGCATTCACCTGAGCTGTCACTACTGCCACAGCCTCTTCAGTGGCAAGCCTGAGGTCTTGGACTGGCAGGTAAGATCCCCACCCCCACCCACATCTTGCTACACAGAGACATCTGTCTGAAGGGGTCCTTCCACTTGGCTCTCGCCAGGTCCAGATGTCACAGCCCTGCCCTCCCCACCCTGTGCCCCCGTCCCAGGACCAGGTGTTCCAGTTCTGCTGCCGTGATTGCTGTGAGGACTTCAAGCGCCTTCGGGGTGTGGTGTCCCAGTGTGAGCACTGCCGGCAGGAGAAACTCCTGCATGAGAAGCTCCGATTCAGTGGGGTGGAGAAGAGCTTCTGCAGCGAAGGTAAGGAGATGGGGAAGGGGCAGAGGGCTCTGTACCTCACAGCTGGGGAGAATGGCAGATTAAGTAAGGAGGGCTTGCAGAGTGGTCCACGGGGCCAGGGCCTTCTGCTCAGGACGCTCTACGCCTTCTGTCCCCAGGCTTTGGGCACGGGAGGTTGTTAGAGGGTTCAGGTGCACTGCCTTGAAAAGGTTGGGTCTCACGGCCATGGAGATTTCTGCGTCTCTGGACTCTTCCCTCTCGCCCCCTTTCCAGGCTGTGTGCTGCTGTACAAACAGGACTTCACTAAGAAGCTGGGATTGTGTTGTATCACTTGTACTTACTGCTCCCAGACCTGCCAGCGCGGAGTCACTGAGCAACTGGACGGCAGCACCTGGGACTTCTGCAGCGAGGACTGTAAGAGCAAGTACCTGCTGTGGTACTGCAAGGTAAGGGGGGCAGCACATTACAAAGGAGGGAAAAGGCGGCAGGGAGCACGGGCTGTTGTGCTGCCATCAGGGTGTGGGCCGATCTCCAGGGAGGGGGCTCCGGCTTACCCAGCCTCCAAGGGGAGCAGCACGACTTATCCCAGGGCAAAGGGCCCACCCAGCACATTTTAGGGAGGCAGGTCTGACCATCCTGTTGACACCCTCAGGCTGCCCGGTGCCATGCCTGTAAGCGCCAGGGGAAGCTGCTGGAGACCATCCACTGGCGTGGGCAGATCCGTCATTTCTGCAACCAACAATGTCTGCTGCGTTTCTACAGCCAGCAGAACCAACCCAACCTGGATACCCAGAGTGGGCCCGAGAGCCTCCTGAACAGTGAGTCCTGGGCAGGGGACACAGTCTGTTAGAACTGGCCTGGACTCTTCTGATCCTGGGCCTGGCCCCTTTCTGCTTCCTCTCCCGCTTTCACCTCATCCCTGGCCAGAGGTCCTGGTACTGCGTTCTCTTTCAGCTTCCGGACTGTAGAGGTACTAGAGGAGTCTCGTTTAAAGGTTCTGAGAGTTTAAAAAAAAAAAAAAGGTTCTGAGAGTTAGATCCTACTGATTTTCTATAAGGGATTTATTGTAGGGAATGGGTACCTGCCCAGGTAGGGTGGGGCATATGGGGGCTGTGGTTAGTTTTAAGAGAGAAGGAAGTGTTGGCATAAGCTCTGCCTTTAGTGAGAGTGAAGACTGTTGTTTCTAGAATGTTACCCCGGCCTCTCCGCACTCCAGGGGTACTAAACTCCTGAGGGCCATCTAAATGGAAGGCCTTAAATTATGGGTCATTGCTGGGACACTATTTTTCATCCTTGGCAGCCAGGAGCAAAGAATCTTTTGGGCCGCTATTGCTGGGACCTAGACAAGACTAGACCTGGGGGCGGGGGTGGAGGGAAAATTTGAGACTTCCCATTCATATTTGGTGTTCTCTTAATGAAGCTCTCCTGGAGCAGGGGTGAGGAAAACGGAGAGCTAGTGCCTCAGATGAGAGCTTTCGTTTGCTTTGATCTACAGGTCAGTCTTCTGAGGCGAAGCCCCAGACACCCTCTCAAACCAAAGTGGAGAACAGCAACACTGCAAAGACCTCAGAGGAAAATGGGAATCTGGGCAAGGTCAGGGCAAAAGCCAGGGGGGAGGATGGTCTCAGAGGAGGGTACCGTAGTCAGCGGCACTAAAATTCCTTTGTCTCTGCAGATCCCTGTGAAGATCCAAACAGCCCCTGCTGCTCCCACCCCTCCTCCACCCCCACCGCCCCCAGCAACTCCCCGCAAAAACAAAGCTGCCATGTGTAAACCACTGATGCAGAATCGGGGGGTCTCCTGCAAGGTGGAAATGAAGTCCAAAGGGAGTCAGACAGGTGAGTGAAGGTGCCGAGACGCCACAGGCTGTGTTCCTTGGTCTTGGGCCTCCAGCCCTGTGCCTGGGAGCTGGACGAGGGGGTTTCTTAGGTGGCCGAAGCATCCTGCATATTGTCATCCTAGAATCCCAGAGTTGTCTCTCAACATTTGGTTCAAGGGCAGTTTTGTGACACTGAGCACGTGTTAGAGCTTTGGGGGGGGTGACAAGCACCAGGTCCTGGGTCAGACGTGACCCATCTGGCAGGCGCTCTGAGAAGACCCCTTTTTTGTCAGCAGAAGAGTGGAAGCCACAGGTGATTGTGCTGCCCATCCCAGTGCCCATCTTTGTGCCAGTGCCTATGCATCTGTACTGCCAGAAAGTCCCGGTGCCTTTCTCAATGCCTATCCCGGTAAGTTTTCCTGCCCTTCCTGGTGGGGGCCTCCTTTACCCTCCCAGGCTTGAGACCCACCCTGCCCCCTCCCTCTCACCAGCCGTTCCTCTCATCTGCTGGTGTGGTTCTTGGCGTTTAGTTGGGATTCGTGCCTCCAGGTGCCTGTGCCCATGTTCCTGCCCACTACCTTGGAGAGCACAGACAAGATTGTGGAGACCATCGAGGAGCTGAAGGTGAAGATCCCTTCTAACCCCTTGGAGGCCGACATCCTGGCTATGGCAGAAATGATTGCAGAGGCCGAGGAGTTAGACAAGGCCTCATCTGACCTTTGTGGTATGCCATGGACAGCGGCGGTGAGGGAGACAGGGTGCTGCCAGTCTGTCTCTGCCTAAGGGGGCGGAGAGTGGTGATCTCGGTGCCTGGCGGGATGGGGGAATAGTTGGGATCAGCCCCTGAAAGCCAGTTGAGGGCGCCAAGTAGGAGCTGCAGGGACTAAGCCAACCTCTCTGCCTCCCAGATCTCGTGAGCAACCAGAGTGCAGAGGGACTTCTGGAAGACTGCGACCTGTTTGGGCCAGCTCGGGATGATGTCCTGGCCATGGCCGTCAAGATGGCCAATGTGTTGGATGAGCCTGGGCAAGACTTGGAGGCGGACTTCCCCAAGAGTGAGTAGGATTCAGGGCGTGCCCGCTGTGTACAGTAGCATTTGCGCCGTCAGGAAAGGAGTGTTGCTTGTTACCCCGAGCATGACCCTAAACCGAAGACTCTCACAGGGAGCGGTGCCGGAGATACCAGGACAGGCAGACCATTCTATGCTTGAATCTTGTTGTTTTTTTTTTAGTTGTGGTAAAACACATAACATAAAATTTACCATCTTAACCATGTTTAAAAGTTTACAGTTCAGTAGTGCTAGGAACGTTCCCATTGTTGTGAGTTTTTGTGTGTATGTCCCTCTGAGCACGTTCTCAGTATATAGCTTTGTCCTGGTGACTACGATGAAGCTGTCTCGGAGGCTCATCTCGAGTCAGGTGAACAAGTAGCAGGGGTGGGGTGGGAGGACTACGGGGCTGAGGTCTTAGAAAATTGATTTCTTCTTCGTTTCCCCTCTAGATCCTTTGGATATTAACCCCAGCGTAGATTTCCTGTTTGATTGTGGCCTGGTAGGGCCTGAGGATGTGTCTACTGAACAAGACCTTCCCCGAACCATGAGGAAGGTGAGGGCTGGGGCTGCTGTAGCCACAGAAGAGGGATGGAGGCTCAAAGGGCGGGGTGGGGGGTGGCTTTCATAGCCAAGTCAGCAGCCTTAGTTTCGCCTTCCCTAGCCTCCTTTCTCCACCCCTGTGAATGCTAAGGTACAGCCAAAGTCTGCTCTCTCCCCAGTTCATCAGAGGTTATAAGAGCTCTTCCTGGGGTTCTGCGCTGTGGAAGCTTGCTGTGTTCTTTCATCAGTCCCCACCTCCCCTGGTGGTGAACACTGTCCTGACTAGCTTCCATGGTGCCCCGGCCTTACCTCCACCACTCCCTCCTTTCTCTTCCCCTCCAGGGTCAAAAGCGGCTGGTGCTTTCAGAGAGCTGTTCCCGGGACTCCATGAGCAGCCAGCCTAGCTGTACTGGACTCAACTATTCATATGGTGTCAATGCTTGGAAGTGCTGGGTGCAGTCGAAATACGCCAATGGAGAAACCAGCAAGGGTGATGAGCTGCGCTTTGGCCGTAAGTACCCAGGGGAGGAGGAGGGGAAGGGGAGCAGGGGCAGGGCTGTGATTCAGCTGTAGATGTCTACAAGTGATAAGGCTGTGATCACTTAAGGGTATCCCGTGAAGATGGGGAGGAGTTGCAGACTAAGGGGAGCTGCCGTCTAGGTTTCAAGGCTGAGGGCTCTTTGTGTAATTGGTGGGTTTGTTCTGGAGCTGGACGTGACTAAGGGGTGAAGGGGTTAATGGTGGAGCTAAAGGAAATTCTTAATGTGCAGTTGTCTTAATGCCAGCCACCTCCACTGTGTATCACTGCAGCCAAACCTATGCGTATCAAAGAGGATATTCTGGCCTGCTCAGCTGCTGAGCTCAACTACGGTCTGGCCCAGTTTGTGAGAGAAATCACTCGACCCAACGGTGAACGATATGAACCTGACAGTATCTACTATCTGTGTCTTGGCATCCAACAGGTACCCCTTGCGCCCTGCCTCACTTGCCGTCACTTAACACAGCAGGCAGAGTCCCACCAGAAATGATCCTGTCCCACTCCCTGTTCCTCACCTTGTTTCCTGCCTTGAGCAGGCAGCTTGCCTTTCATCGCCTACTCTAGACACGACAAGAAATGAGAATACTCTTCTAAAATCAAAGCTGTGTTCCAGGACTTTTGACCAAGGAGCAGTCTTCATTGCTCTGCGGGTCCCTTTGTCATCCTGAAACCCACTTTAGGAGGGGAGGGATGGGCAGAGCTGGGTTCCCTGAGTGGTGGGGTAATGTTTGGTTCCCAATGGGAGACGTCAGCCATGCCTCAGCTGACAAGGGGGTCTGGGCTTGTGAAGAAGCGGCTGTGACACATCTCTTCCAGACTTCCTCCTCTTCCAGCAAGGCCTCAGCTCCTCAGAGCTGTAGGTATACCTGGGGAGAACCACTCTGGGTCACTAAATCCAGCACCTGTTTCCCATGGGCTCCTAACTGTCAAGGTCGCCATGCCTGGGGCCTTCGGCCTCATCGTCTTTCCTCTAGGGCCTAGAGTCTAGCTCTATGTGTGTCTGTTTTTCTTTTTCCAGTACTTGTTGGAAAATAACCGAATGGTGAACATTTTCACGGACCTTTACTACCTGACTTTTGTTCAAGAACTCAACAAGTCTCTGAGTACCTGGCAGCCCACACTCCTCCCCAACAGTAAGGGACAGGGACTTAGCAACCCCTCCGCCCTTTCCTCCGTTCTTCCAGTGCACCATTCTGAGTCCAGGGCTCTTGGGTCTGCCACTCTTCACAAAAGGGTCTGAGCGTAGACGTGTGTAGTTGGGTGCCTCAGGGTTAAGAGCTAGAGGAGCCAGAGCCCCTGTCCTTGAACATAAGGAGGGGATCAAGACTTAGGTCTGAAGAGCTATCTCTGGGACCCAAAATGGTGACCAGGGTTTGAGTGGTAAGTGAAGGAAAAAAAGGAAGAAGTTGTGGGACTCCTCAAGGTTTACGTCGAGCTGCCTGTAACTTGAGGATGGTGAGCGAAGCTCTGAATGCAGGTGGAAACTGTTAAAAAAACTATCCCCCCCCAAAAAAACCCCACTCCAAACCGAACCAAAACAAACCCAAAAATCCAGCCCTCCTGTGCAGTATAGCGAGGCGTCAGGGTTTTACGTGCAATGGTCCCTTACCTAATGAGTCTGGCGTGCCCAGTGCTTGTGAGCGGGACATGTGGGAGCAGAAGCGGTTGGGTTTGTGTAGTCAATCCCTCCTGACCAGCCTCTCCCCCTTGCCCGTTGCAGATACGGTGTTCTCCCGAGTGGAGGAAGAGCACCTCTGGGAGTGTAAGCAGCTGGGGGTCTACTCGCCCTTTGTCCTTCTCAACACCCTCATGTTCTTCAACACTAAGTTTTTTGGGCTGCAGACGGCTGAGGAACACATGCAGCTCTCCTTCACCAACGTGGTGCGGCAGTCCCGCAAGTGTACCACCCCTCGGGGCACCACCAAGGTGGTGAGCATCCGCTACTACGCCCCCGTCCGCCAGAGGAAAGGGCGAGGTACGAAGCTGCCCCCTCCTTTGCTTTTCCCCCTCTCTGCCCTCCCCTTCCGTGCCCCACCGTGCCACCAGGTTGGCCCTCTCCATTGCCCCCAGCTTCTCTATCCTTCCATTCCTGGGTTTGCAGAAAAGATGAAAACAGCCAGTCCTTCAGTCCGATGGGCAGTGGCTATTGCATAAATAGGAGGTCACCCAGCTGCCTGTTTCCCACTTTTCCTCATTTCAGGGCAGTTTACTTTTGGGGCTTGGGGGGGTTGGACAGGTGGGAAGCTGTTGGGTGGGTTTGGCTGAGGGGAAGAGTTGACAAGAGTGAATGACAGCCTTTCTGTCACTCTTAGCTAGTGGGCATAACTGCCACAGCACCTTGGTTTCCATTCTGGCCCTGGAATCAGTTCCCAAGGTCCCTTCTGAACCTGAGCCTCTACCAGGACTAATGTGCCAGGGGCTGGGGCCATCGCTGTTTATCCCGGAAGGCAACCCCAATCTTGCGGTAGGGTCTGTTTTGTCAGTTTGTCCGTGTAACTTCTGAGATCACCTCTTCAGGAAATCAACTTGGGGAAGATGATGGAGACCTTAGCAATGAGAACCAGGGTTCACTGCAGAGCAACACCCTACAGAGCGTTGGGTTGGTACAGAGAGACTGACAGACTCTTCTTCGGCCTTTATTTCTCCATGAGACTGTTTTGTGTCCTGAGGCCTTCCCCCCGTGCCCTGGACTGTGCTCTTGGAGGTGCCTCGTTGAGACTGCACTTTTAAGGAGTCTGGTTCATTCGTCTCCTCCACAGACACCGGTCCTGGGAAACGGAAGAGAGAAGACGAAGCCCCCATCTTAGAGCAGCGTGAGAACCGCATGAATCCCCTCCGCTGCCCTGTCAAGTTCTATGAATTCTATCTCTCAAAATGGTGAGTTGGCAGGTTCGCAGGAATGGCATAAGCAGGGGGGACCCACAGGCTCTACTTCACCCAGGAACTGATCTCTGTCCTCCCGCCCCACCCCCACCCCCACCCCCACCCCCACCACTGCAGTCCCGAAAGCCTCCGGACTCGCAACGATGTGTTCTACCTGCAACCCGAGCGGTCCTGCATCGCCGAGTCACCTCTCTGGTATTCTGTGATCCCCATGGACCGCAGCATGTTGGAGAGCATGCTCAATCGCATTCTGGCTGTGCGTGAGATTTATGAGGAGCTGGGTCGTCCCGGGGAGGAAGACCTGGACTAAGCCCATGTGCTGCCCGGATCCATCTTTCACACCAATGTCTGTCCCGTGGCCACGTCCCACAGGGCGACTGGCCCAGGAACCAATGCTACTCATTCTGAAGGGCGCTGACTGCCCTTTTCTACTCATCCATTCCCTGCCTTCCCTAGGAATCCCTGGCTTTTGTCTTCTCCCAAACCACTTGACAACCACAGGGCCCCAGTCCTCTGTACTGAGGGACTGGTCTCCCAGTGATGGGCAAAAACCAGCTAGGCCATTTTCTTTATGTTTCAGAGTAAACCCCTTCTCCTGGGGCCAGACTCTGGGTGGAGTGTTAATGGCTCTGGTGATCCTGTTGGCTTTGGGTTTCCTGACCCATCCCACATAGGTAAAGGCCCTTGTTCCTAGGTTTGGCCAAGGGAAGAACCCAGCTGCCTTCTCTGCCCTGTGCCCACTCCCTTCTCTACTCTTCCCCGGTACCAAGCTAAAGGGTCTTGTATGAAAGATACGAGAGAAACCATGAAAGTAACGAGGGGACCATTTACCTAAAACACAGAGCTTAGGCAGTCTTCCCGTCCCACGAGATAACTGGTGGTTGGAACCTCCTCGCCACCTTGTTCCCCCTCTCCACCCCTGTAAGCATCAACCCTTGGTGCTGCGATTAAATAAAATCTTCCAAATGCTTTCTTTCCCTCAAAGGCAGAGAATGACTCTTAAGTATGGGGAGCAGACTCCTGTCCCCTTGGTTTATGTGTTTGTCTCTCTCTGCCATCTTAGGTTGGCATGAGCCATGGTGTCAACATGCTTAGCCCCCTTCTGTAACTGCTTCCCTTTAGTTCAGTGGACAGAGTTCCCAAGGCAAAAACTACCTTGTGACTTGGGTTGGGGCTGGGTTCCCCACTCTTGTTCTTCCCCCATCGTGAGAGCCAGGCCTAGCCTGTGTGGGCCCTGGGTCATGCAGGATGGGATCTGTAGTCAAAGGATAGGTGAGGAGCTGTGGGCGTGGGTCCTGCCCCCAGTGCCTCCATCTCCTCTCTTCCCCATCTTGCCTCTGTAGTTCCAGAAAACTCTTAGCATCTGGCAAAGGGGGTACCCAGTTCTTTCCCTGTTGGCTTTGCTGTTCCCCCGCCTCCTTTTTGTGTTTTTATAACTGTCACCAGTTTAGCCACTGTTTAAATTGTATATATTGTTCTGAGGCGCCTGGCCTGTCCCTTCAGTGAGCCATGCCCGCCCTTGTGTTGTAGTGAGAAGCTGTTGTCACGACTAACCTTCTGTCTCTGGAATTGTTTGTTTCAAATAAAGAGTTAAAATTGTCTTTTGCCTTCACTGGGGGAGGGAGAGCAGTGTATGGAGGGGTGAGGGATATAGAGGAGCAATGCTGGACCACTTCAGATCTCTCAAGGTATAAAGAAGTGAGGTGTCCCACCACAGGTTGAGAATCATTTTTACCCAGCTCACTGAACGGACCCACTAGGAGTATGGTCCTTGTTATAACAAGTTTCCAAACACTTAAGGGAAAAGTTTATTCAGCAGCTGTCTATTAAGGACCTACTGTGTTTAAGGACCTAGATTCCATTTTTCGGAGAAGACAGAGATTAACTAGACCGGGATCCTATCCCCAGCAGGCTCCCGGGCTAGAGGGGAGACAGAACGGTGCACAGTTAGTTGCAAGACGGGCAGAATGAAATAAATACCTAGTGCTATGGGAGAGCAGAGGAATAAGGAACTCATTTCAAGTTTACAGGGGGGTTGTGTCCAAGTTCACGAAGGGAGGTGGCATTTGACCCGGGGCCTCCAAGAGTAGGTAGGAGGGGTTGGGGGACCAGCACAATCAAAGGCTGCGCTTTTCTAACCCGGGAGGGACAGGATCAGATCTGTTGCTCTAGGGAGGAGATCCCTGGGACGATATGAAGGATCGGGGGTGGGGCAGATCTGAAGGCCAGGACAGCAGTGAAAGGAGTGTGGCTAAAGAGATTCTGTGAGGCTCGATGGGGATAGGGAAGCAAAAGAGAGGATGAATTCAAAATGAGTTTCAGACATTGTGAAGGTCAAGTCTGCAGGCTATGGAGGAGAGGGAAGAATCGAGCGTGAAACCAAGGTTTCTAGCCTTGATGATTGGGAAAGTGAGACACTTTTTTTTTTTTAACAAGAGAACAAATCCACACTTTATTTACTTTTCAATAAATTTAAGTCCTTGAAGGGTACGGCGTCACACTGATTCTGTGTCCAATGGCCTTAGCACGAAGGTTCCTTCGGAATTTGGCACAAACCATGCCACAGTTTCCATGAGCGTGAGTTACCTTTCCCCAGATTACTCTGGTTTTGTTAGGTTTTCCACCAGGAGTTAACTGTGTTGTTCTTTGCTTTGTACACCTAAGCACATCTCTTGCCTAGATAGAATTCAGTTTCATCCCGAGCATAAACACCTTCAATTTTAAGAAGAGCTGTAGGCTCCCTCTGGTTCTGGAGACACCGCTTATAGCCAGCAAAAGTGGCCTTGGGCCACAACCTTCGAGACATATTTGTCGTTTTAGAAGTCCTGTTCCCAGCAGGCCTCCACAGGCTCCAAGATGCCTGAAACAGCAAACGTGAGACACCTTTAACCAAGCTGGGAAACATTAGAGGCAGGGTTTTGTTGTTTTGTTTTTTGGGTTTGTTTGTTTTTTCAGGGGAGTAGGGGTAGGAGGAGGTTGGTAGCAAGTTGAGGTTTTGATCACGTTGGGTTTGAGACTCCATTGAAACATCCATGTGGTGGGCTGTGCAACATGGCATAACAGAAAGAACACCCAAACTTGAGTTCTTAATCATAGCTCTGCCACTAAAACTTGGGCAAGCCTACCTTTTCGAGTCTCCCCTAAAAAATACATTCATATTCTGCCCTGACTTTCTCACAGAACTGTTGCAAAGGTCAGATGAGAAAATGGATATGAAAGAGCAATACTGATGCTAGATATTACCATATAAACTAGGCAGTTGGAAATGTGGATCTGAGGCTTAAAAGAGAGATGAGTTGTCTGGTTTTTTCCAGCTTTATTGGGATGTAATTGATATATAGCATTGTATAAGTTTGAGGTGTACAGTGTGTTGATTTGATGCACTTATATGTTGCAAAATGATTACCACCATAGCGTTAGCCAACACCTCCATCCTGTCATATAATTACCGTTTCTTTTTTGCGGTAAGAACTTCTAAGATCTCTCATAGCAACTTTCAAGTACATGATACAGTGTTGTTAACTATAGTCACCATGCTGTACCTTAGATCCCCAGAACTTATTCATATTAGAACTGGAAGTGTATACCCTTTGAGCAACATCTCCCCATTTTCCCCACCCCCTGGCCCCTGCAAACCACCGTTTTACTCTCTGTTTCTATGAGTTCGGCTTTTTTGGATTCACTTATACATATGAGTGATATCACACAGTATTTGTCTCTCTCTATCTCGACTTGTTTCACTCAGCATAATGCATGAGGTGTCAATTTAGAAGTCATCTACAGAGGGCTCCTAGCTGAAGCTCTGGGAGTGGACAGGATCATTCAGGGGAAAATAAGGAGAGAAAAGGACAAAAAAAAAATGGTACCTTGGAGAATATCTCCGGTTAACCAGCGAAAGGAACTGAGAGGGAGAGACCAGAGAAGTAGGAAGAGCCCCAGATCTGCCAGGTGCCAAGGGTAAAACCACCTGATGAAAAGCTATCCTCATACCCCAGGCCAGGATGAAGTCTGTTAATTTGCTTTCACCTTCTCCCATCCTCAGCAGGGCCCAAAGCCATCTGGCTCTCCTACCTCCTTCCCCTACTGGAACGGAGAAGGGTTTGATGTCATTTGTGCAACTAGATTTCCGCTCTGTGCCCACCCTTGTGCTAATCACTAGGGATACGAAGATGAGTAAGAACTTGGGGTCTGTTCTTGAGAACTCCCCAGTCTGATAGGACCAAGGCTGGGACTAAGGTGAGGCAATTAAGGTACTTAGGGTGCAAAGTTTAAGGAGGCACTCACTGCTGGGGTCAGGCGAGTATAGGGTTGGCATTTGAGCAACCCCGAGAGCGAATGCCTCCTTAAATTTTGCACCCCAGGTGCCTTGATTGCCTCACCCTAGTCTGACCCTGGGGAAGACTCACGTGTCAATAAAATGGTCAAGGTAGAAGGTAATTGTTATTCATTCCGTCCCAGGGAATCAAGAAAGACCACAGAGGTGCTATGGGAGCTGGGTTCTCATGAAGAGTGGATAGTTTATCAGGCAGCATAGAGGTGCAGGGATCAGTGTGCACAAAGGCATGGAGGTAAAAGGGATCTCGGAGTGTCTTCAGGGAAGGGTGGTTGGGCTGCAGAGGACGTGGAGAGGGCACAGTAAAAGGGGTGAGGAATGGTGGGAGCTGTTGCTGGGTGAGAAGGGATCGGGTTGTGAAAGGCATCCAATGCCACGCCCTGCTAGGGTGACCAACCATCTCAGTTTGCCCAGGACCTCCCCAGTTTTAGCCATGAAAGCCCAGCAACCCGGGAAACCCCTCGGTCCTGGCAAACTGAAACAGTCATACCTTATCCTCAAAACGGTGGAAAGCCATTAAAGGATTTTCACAAAGAACTGGCAGGATAGGCTTCATGTTTTAAGGTGACTCCAGCATGTCTGGGTGGGTGGAGGAGAACTGGGTGCTGAAGAAACCTGGGAGGCCAGTTACAGGGAGCCAGTGGCACGGAAATGGGTATGTGCTTTGCCTATGGCCTCTGGCAGACATGAGTTCCAGAACCCCGGCTCAGCCCTTTCTTTCCTAGCTGTTTGGTCTGACCAAGTTACTACGTGACCTGTTTCCTCATCTGTAAATTGGGGCAATAATGGTGCTTACCTCCATGGATAGTGAGGATTAAGGGAGATACGGTTTAGCACAGTGCCCAGCACACAGCAAGCACTTAATAAATATTAGCTTTTTTAAAAAAATTAATTAATTTATTGATTGATTGATTTTGGCTGCGTTGGGTCTTCGTTGCTGCCCGCGGGCTTTCTCTAGTTGCGGCGAGCAGGAGCTACTCTTCATTGTGGAGCGCGGGCTTCTCATTGCGGTGGCTTCTCTTGTTGTGGAGCACAGGCTCTAGGCGCGCGGGCTTCAGTAGTTGTGGCACGCGGGCTCAGTAGTTGTGGCTCGCAGGCTCTAGAGCACAGGCTCAGTAGTTGTGGTGCACGGGCTTAGTTGCTCCGCGGCATGTGGGATCTTCCCGGACCAGGGCTCGAACCCGTGTCCCCTGCATTGGCAGGCGGATTCTTAACCACTGCGCCACTAGGGAAGCCCCCTAAACATTAGTTTTTATTGTCCACATTATCAGTTAGGAGATAATTTCAAGGCCTGAAGGAAGGCAGCAGCACGATGGGACTGCTGAGGAGGAAAGGGACTTGAGAAAGGTTTGGGAAGCTAACTTACCAGACTTTCTTTGCTGGTGAATTGATTATATTTTAGCATGAATGATTTTTTTTTGGCATTAATCCCCCAAAGTATCTGCTTTTCAAGACTTTTTTTATCTCTAATTGTGGAATGAAAGGCTTTGTCCCCTTGAAGGAAAGGCGGAGGGGAAAGAGAAAGGGGCAAGGGAACTGCTGGAAAACCAAGCATGTGTTTGAGATCCCTAAGGTTAAGGGAAAGAAATGGTGGAGTTTTCAAATGCTTATCTTGATCTAGGGGGTTGAAAGGTACGGGTTCTGAATAACTCTCTCGCCCCATCTTGCCTGCACTCCCCACATTGCCTTGCTTCCCAGGGATGGACAGTTTCTGGATCCTGCTCCCGGCAGAGATCTCAGAAGACACCCTCTCCCTCCAGACTGCCCTTCCCTGTCTGAGCACAGGGCAGCCCCTTCCTCAGCTTTCACCGTTTCTCTCTCTTAACCTTAGGGCCCCCACAAAGCACATCTTGTTTTCCAGCAGTTTAATATTTTCATATCGTGCTGAGCTTCCCCCACCTCACCCCTCCATCATGAAACCCTTCCTGAGGCAGCGTAGAGTGGTTACTTTGGTGTAGAGGAGCTAGCACAGATTTTGGATTAGAATAGGCCTAAGTGTTCATTCTAGCGCTGCAGTTTTCAGCTGGACATATTACTTAACCTCTCTGACCCTCCATTTCCTCATCTATAAGCATGGGTATAGTAATAGCTACGTTGCCATTACTGAGATGATGTATGTAAGTGCTTAATTTAGCACCAAAACTGGTCCATACTGGGTGCTCCATAAGCAGTCTCCTTTCCTTTCATCCGCCTAAGTTGTTTGTAAGACTGGGAATAAAGTTTCAGACTTTATTATGATTGAGACACATGCTTTTCATTAAAACTACATTAAGAATTAAGACCGCCACCCCCCGACAGCCATCCTTCCACTTATATCTGAATGTGGCCATATGTACCGCTACGTGTGTGCAAACATGCAGACTTGCGTACTTCAGCACACACACGGCAATTGACAACTAGACAGTCAAGAAAGCACCGTTAGGTGAGACAAGGAGTTTAGTTCAGTGTTTCAAAGAGCTGGTGAATCGTTGGAGGGTGGCAAAGATGGTGAGAGGAAATAGAAATACACACCTGTATAGAGCTTACTATCAACTAGGCAATATTCTCAGTGCTTTTTATGTAATGAATGCATTTGATCCTCACTACAGCCCTGTGACATATGTACTATTATTATCTCTATTTTACAGAAGAGGAAACTGAGGCATAGAGTGGCCAAGTGACTTGGCGAAGGTCACTATGCCGTACCGACTTTTCACAGGGGCTTCAGTTGACGTGGAAGACATCCGGTCACCATCCTGAGTAAATTACACTTTCTCTTTGAAGTCCATTGAAGTCCACTGTCAAATCGCTCTGCCATTTCTTCCACAGTTCACCGTCAACCTTAATGCATCGATCTTGGATCTCCTCAAGATCTCCACAGTCTGCCTGCCATGATGAGTACAGAATTGCCTACAAGTCTAGTAGGGGCCTAACTTTTAAAAAAGAAGGGTCCTGGGGCTTCCCTGGTGGCGCAGTGGTTGAGAGTCTGCCTGCCGATGCACGGGACACGGGTTCGAGCCCCGGTCTGGGAAGATCCCACATGCCGTGGAGCAGCTGGGCCCGTGAGCCACAACTACTGAGCCTGCGCGTCTGGAGCCTGTGCTCCGCAACAAGAGAGGCCGCGATAGTGAGAGGCCCGCGCACCGCGATGAAGAGTGGCCCCCGCTTGCCGCAACTAGAGAAAGCCCTCGCACAGAAACGAAGGCCCAACACAGCCAAAAATAAAAATTAATTAATTAAAAAAAATTAAAAAAAAAAAAAGAAGGGTCCTGCCTGCGACAGCTGAGAGTTCAAATTCCTGTGTAAATTTCTCCACACAGCATATGAGACCCTTCATGACCTGGCCCCAACCTACTTTGCCAGTCTCACCTCCTATGACGCCCCCCACCTGCCATTCCTGGCATTCTTTGCTCTAGAACACACTCTACTCCTTCAAGACTCTGAGCCTTTGCACATGCCTCTGTCCTCTTCCCTGCTGCCCTTAATTCAACAGGCTAAGCACCTATTGTGTGCCAAGGTTGTGAAAGTAATTAGCACACAATTTGACAAGCGCTCTAATCAACCGCACTACTACAACATCCTGTGGGGATTCAGAATGGGGGGAGGACTCCTTCTCCCTGAGGGACTTGGGAGGGGGCGAGGAGAAGAGAGTTGAGGGCTTCACATAGGAAATGACTTTTGAGCTGAGTCTTGAATGATTAGGAGTCTGCCAGTCAAGGAAGGGGAAGGAAACCGCTAAATTATCTCTGGCTCCTCCATCTCCCCACACTCAGACATCAAGTCCTGGGGTCGATTCTACATCCGAAGTGTCTCTTATGTTGGTCTCCTCTTATTCCTCCTGCCACTGTATGAGTCCCACAGGCCCCACTTGGGCTATTGCCCCAGTTCCATAGCTGGTCATTCTGCCTCTCATTTTTCCAACCCCCAATCCACTGTCTGTAGCTGCCAGAGTGAGCTCTCCAACCGCAAATCTGAAGGTGGCACTCCCCTACTCAAAACCCTTAATGGTTTCCACCAGCCATAGGAGAGTCTTAACCCCTTATAGTGATGTACGAGGCCCATCATATGATGGTCAGAGTTTACCTGTCCTACCTCCCCTCTAGCCATTCCCCTCCTCAAATCCCTCGCAGCAGATTATTAGTCTAAGTCTGAAGACAATACCATACACTTTCAGACATCTGTGTGGTTTCTGCCTGCTTTATTCCCCCTCCCTAGAGTGCCCCAATCCTTTCCCCACCTGACAGGTTCAGACTGGCCTAGTCCAGGGATCAAAGAGAGCCCAGCTTGGTGGGCTTTTATAGCCCCTTCTCTCCCACAGGTCAGGTCTGGCATTTAAGTACTGTGGAATCAGTAAATGGAGCAAGCAGTCCCTTCTAGCCACCACTGTGTGCACCCAGGCTGTCTGATTGGGCATCTGAATCAGTTCATGGTTGCCATGCCAATTCTCTATGGAGACTGCAGCCTGCTTTGAAATCCCAACTCAGTTGGCTGGGGCCTTGACTACTCTCCTAGTTCGGCCAGTCCCTTCATCCAGGAGCTGACTCTCTTCCTTTGTCCCCAGCTCCTGGTATCTCTGCACACAGATGCCTTTAGAAGACCATAAATGTCCCTAGAAGCACAAGTGCCATGAGAGAGAGTGCAAGAAGCTCCTATTACCAGGCCTTTTCTACCTCCAGATCAGACCCCTTGAATATCGACCCTTAAATGGATCATGCTCAAGAGAAGTTTGCGACATCTCCTGGACTTTGCTGTTTGGACTGCTGTCCATTCCCTCGGGGAGCCAACCCTAGTGTTGCCTAGTTCCTTCCACTATCTCCAGCCTAGCTGAACCGGCCTCACTCCTTTCTGGCTCGTTGTGAGTTCTAGCATGCCCTAAGGCTGTGGCCTCAGTGCTCGTGATACTATCATTCCTTACTTTACAGTGCGTATGTAACCAGCTTTTGAACACATCTTGTTTGATTCTCACAAAAGCTCTGTGAAAGAGGTAGAGAGGTTATCATCAATCCTATATCGCAGATGAGGAAGCTGAGACTCGGAAAGGGTAAGTATGATGTGTCCAAGGGGCTAGAGCTAATAAATGGAGAACCAGGTTTCCGAATTCCATCACCGTCTTCACTACCCCGGTCACTCTTCCAAGTGTCTACTGTGTGGCAAGTACTAAGCCCCGCTTGCCTCCTGTTTCTCCCTTACACGATTGTGACAGAGCCTCAAATACAAAAGTCAGTCCTGGGGTTAGCCTGCCACACCCTCCTTGCTATCTTGTGTACACCAGCCCCCCTCAAGCTTCCTTTGGCCTGCTCCCACCTGCTTCACAGCAAACAAGAGTGAGAGTCCTCCTTTTGGCTGGAACACCCAGTCCGGTAGCTTTATTGTCCCACCACTGCCCCCTGGAGAGGAAAGTCTGGATCTGGAGATGGAACCTCTTTCCAAGGGGGATTCGTAGAATCTTCTGAAGAGAAACTAGATGTCTGAGGTGAGGGATTTAACATTTCTCAATGTGAGAAGGGCATGAAGTTCCTTTGTTGAACCAGGATGGATTTTTAAAAAGAAAAGCTTTCTCTCGATGGCCTCTTGGACAGAGAGGAGTTGCTGTTGTTTGTGTTGTGTTGTGTTGTGTTGTGTTGTGTTGTGTTGTGTTGTGTTGTGTGTGGGTGGATTTCAATAAGAAAAGAAATCTCCCTACCATGAGGGGGTGGGGACCTCTCCTCTGACAGAGTATGCTGTCTGTTTCTAAGGAGGAAGGAAATTTCTTGCAGGAAAGGAATGTCTCTCTTTTAAGAGAGGGGGAAGCTCTCTCTCAGGATTGCTGAGTGTGTGGGAAAGGAATACTTACTCTCTCCTTTCTTTTCTAAAGGAGAAACCTCCTTGAATGAGGAGCCCTTCCAGGCTTTCTGTCTGAAGGGAAAAGACTGTTTCTGGAGAACAATTCTGATAAGATTATGCCTGATTTTCTCTTCCTTTCTGATATACTTCCCACAGGGAGTCAGCATTCTCTGAGAGGGAGTGGCAAATAATTTTTTCTATTAAGAGGTAGGGAAGCTGAGGGGAGAAACTTACTGTGGGGAAAACTCTTACTCCGAGGGGCCATTGGTGAGGGCAGTGACTCTGTGATGGGGAACCCTCATGGAACCGGGGGAGTCCTTTGGGAATCCGAGCAGCCCAGAGTGTTAAAGGGAGCTTAGAGAGGTGCTAGGCCAGCCCTTGTTTGCTCACAAGGAAGCTGAAGCTTGGGGAAGGGAATGCCTTGCTACTAAGTGACAGAACCAGGAGTTGAACCCAGCTTTATCAAGTGCCAGCCTGGAGCTCTTCCTACCACAGCTGACCGAGGGAGAGGGGGCTACCTGCTTCTTGGGCGACTGATGCTGGCCAGGAAACTGCTGCTGCTGCTGTGAAATGTTTGACCTGTGTTAGAGGCATCTCTGGGGTGGGAGGCATTGATTCCTGAGGGAAGGAAACTGGGGAGGAGGGTAGAATCTGGGGCTATGTCGGAGGAAAGGGGTCAGAGTCACTATGCAATCCAATGGGTGGCTTGGGGGCATCAATCAGCAGTGAGCGCTGAGTTTCGAGGAAGAACAGGGCATATTTCTCCCAGGAGTGCAGGGGACGTGTGGGTGGAGCCAAGGGGATGCCGGCTACCCTCTCCGACTTGCGAACTTTCTCTATCATTTCCTGTCTCTCCAGGAGGAGTTGTCGTTTTAATCTTTTTAAACTCAGAGGAAGGGGCCCAAGGAAACTTTTTGAGGGAATGTAGATGTTTTATAATAGATCGTGGTCATGTTTACGAAACTGCCCACAATTACCAAAACTCAATAAACCGTATACTTAAAATGGATGAAAAAATCACATCAGAGGAAGGGGTAAGTGAATTAGAGCCCAATAAAGCTGTTATTAAAAAATGGGGGGGGGGCGGAGCCCCAAACCAAAACAACAAAAAACAGGAGAGAATGGCCCCGGGCCTGGTTTTGCCCGGCCTGGGGGGTGGCGATCCCTCCTTGGCAGTTTCAGCTACTCAAGTCACTATCTCTTTTGCCCATTCCTTTCTTGATCAGCAAAAAGCCAAGGCCAGCTCATCCAGGGGTGGTCAGAGGTTGCAGGAGAAAGAACTTCACAAACACACAAGCCACCTCTTCGTTTACTGTAAAATCCTGTTTAATGTGTAACATTTCAGGCAGAGAGAGGCCTTAGGGACCAGAGGCAAAGGCAGCCCTGACCAACCCCCACTCCAGCTTATCTGCCTGCTTCTCCCTCCCTACCTCCTCCACCCCAGACATGTCCTCCTTTTCCTTGGGCCGGCAAGCACTGTTCCTCCTTTTCTTGCGTTTGCTACCCTCCCTTCTCCACCCACACGTCCACAGCACCCTCCCTCCACTCCACTTGCCCACATCCCTCCCTACTGATGTGACTCCAGAAATAGGGTATCTGACAGCACGGGGTTAAGATTAGTTTCATAATTGGAGATGTTGTCAGAGCATCCTACCTCTGGTCCCCAGTGGTCCCAGGGAGAGGAAGAGGGAAGTGGAAGGGATGCAGGCAACGAGCACGGCCCACACCCCCAGTAGCCTTGAGTGCTGGCGTGGGTGGCCTCCAGCTCCCCACCCCTTCAGCCCCTGAGGCAGAAGGCCCTGGAAGGAAGGGAAGTTGGGAGGGAAGGAAGGTTTTGATGGAGCAATCCCTAGCAGTCCGAGGCCTGTGCACCGGCAGGGGAGAAGGAGGGGCAGGCCCGTGCAGGGTCGGGGACGGGAAGGGAGGTTGCCTGGTCTGTGGCATCAGCAGGCCGAGCAGCGGTCACTCTTCTCGGCCAGCCCGGCCCCGGTGCCGGGGCTGCGGCGCAGTATGTCTTTCAGGGAGCCGTCCTGCTCGCTGAGCAGCTTGTTGATCTCGTTCTGCTTGTACTCAGGTGAGAGGCGGTGGCCGAAGCCCCCGGAGCCCTTGCGGGAGGGCGGATTGGAGCGGCGCTGGGCTCGGCGGGCACAGGCCCGGAAGATGAGGTACACCACCTCGGCCACGTTGAGGATGATGCAGATGCCGGAGGCGGCCAGCATGAAGACGGTGAAGACGGTTTTCTCCGTGGGGCGGGACACGAAGCAGTCCACTGTGTTGGGGCAGGGGTAGGCCTCACATTTGACCAGCCGCACCATGGCGTAGCCAGGGTAGAGCAGATAAAAGACGTACATGAAGGCGGCCTCGAACAGCAGCCGGAAGACCACGCTGATGACATAGGTCCACCACAGTGTCCCTGAGATGTGGACCTTGTGCCTCTTCACCTCCTCCAGGTGTAGGGGGTCCCCGTGGCCCTCAAGTCGCAGCATTTTCTTTTCTATGTGCTGCTGGTGAGCCACGTGCATGGCCACGAGGAGAGCTGGGGTGGAAACCAAGATGAGCTGCAGAGACCACAGACGCACATGGGAAATGGGGAAAAAGTGGTCGTAGCAGACGCTGTTGCAGCCAGGCTGGAGGGTGTTGCAGATGAAGGAAGACTTCTCGTCACCCCACACACTCTCAGCAGCCACCACCAGCACCATGATTCTGAAGATAAAGATGACCGAGAGCCACACTCGGCCAATGGCAGTAGAATGCCGGTTCACACCACTGAGCAAGGTGTACAAACCTGTCCAATTCATCCTGCCTCATTCACACCTGCAAAACATGAGCCACAGAGCAAGCTGTCAGGAAGCTGGGGCCGAAAGCCAGACACCGTAACACTGCCTGACACCCCCTTACCCCTTCCAAGAGCCAGTGACAAGAAAGGAAGAAGGAGAGTCATAGCTTTCCTCACCACCCCCTCTCCCGTGCTAGCCTCTCCTTCTCTTTCTCTTCCTCCGCCTTCTCCTCCTCCCTCATTCACTTGATGACTTGACCTCCCTGAGCCCCATCTCCCTTCTTCGCCTTCATCCAACATTCTTTCCTCTCCTGCCCTTTGCTGTCAGGCCCATCTTGTTCTGCCATCGGCCATCCTCTTTAGCTCCCCCTCCCCCAGCTCCTTAAGTCTGGACCTGGGGCAAACCCAACAAAGCCTCATTACCTTGGGGAGCGCCTATCCCTGAGGCCACCCAGACAGGTCCCCTATGGTCTCATGTCTGTGCAGGGGGAGTGGTCCCTGGGTCCGCGCCTGCGTCCCAATTCATCGCCGCCCGGTGCTGGGGAGTCATATGCTGCTTTATACCCAGTGTCTGCACAATGGGACCTTTGTGGGGCTCTGAACAACGCCCTTTAGAATTCAGATCAAACGCCCTGACTTCCGCCCACCCTACACACAGAGCACTTGTGTCCCAGCGCCGGACACCCAGCCTGCACCCACCTGTTCTGTGCCCGCCCGGTCCATCGCCGCACCCGCCCCATAGCCCCACCAGAAGAATGGCCACAGCGGGGCGGGCGGGGGGAAGATGGAACAAAGACAGGTGCATGTAAGAGGGGACCCGGGGGAACCACGAGGCTCTGGGCTGAGGCCCTCTCCGGTGACTCTACTAGAAACTTAGATTCAGCAGGATTTTTCCTAGGCTTAGATCCTCTCCAGGGAATGGGTGAGCTTGAGGTTAGGAAAGGGAGCTCACATTTATCAAGCCAGGAACTGTGCTAAGCGTTTTCCCATACATTCTTTCTTTTGACCCATTTAGCAAGCGTCTAAGGACTGTTACCCCAGTCTTTCCAGCTGAGGAAGCTGAAGCTCAGATAAGTTAAGTAGCTCACTCAAGATCACACAGCTGAAGTGTTTGAGTAACATGAAACACAAAGGTATCCGCAGCAGAAGTCTAGGCTCTTTCCACGGTATAATCCTTGTGCTTTTGCAGATGGTGTCCACAAAAGCGAAGCCTGGCAGTTAATGACAACAACAGCAGCAGCAGCAGCAACAAAAGCAAAGGCTAATGCTACCCATAAAAGCACAAGAAACAAGGAAGCTGCTGACCAGTGAGTACAGTCCAACTCCAGTGTCATGGAGCAAACCCTGACCATCCCTCCTTGAGCCCGTATCGAGGGTGGCCAGGTGGGGACAAGCCAGGAGGAGAAAGCAAACGTTAATTAAGCAAGCAAACAGAAAGTTAGAAGATGGAATAGGTAAGAGTCACCTAGCTTTGGGTCTGAATCCTGGTTCTTCACTGGCTACAACTTTGGGCTGAGTTACCGAACCTCTGAGTCTGCCGTGTTCATCTATAAACGGGGTTAATACCCAGGGTTACGGTAAGGTTCAAAGAAGCAACCTGCAAAAGTTCTTAGCGCAGCTGCAATTTCATAGTTGGTGATCAAGGGAAGTAAAAACCTTATCAGGAAGAGAAAACAATGTGGCTTCGGAGGAACTAAGTGATCTGCCAAACCCAATATCCCTCTTTTTTCCTTCCCAATGCTGTTGTTGACCTATAGTGTCTCTCTCAGACAGAACAGACTGTTCCATTGCTGCCCTGCCCCCAAGTCAAGCATACATCGTAACTCCTGGTTTCCTGAGCTTGTCGGTTGCTCTAGGGAAGAAATTCCCCTCTGTCCCTTAGGCAGGCAAAGAAGGCCTCCTTCTCCCTCCCACCACTTCTGCCATTAAGTTGCAAGGAGATCATGCTGGAAGCCGGGAACTGGCTGTGAGAGCACACAGGCCTGGACGCAGGGGCAGTGGTTGTTGTAGGGGCAAGGGTAGGGTATTAGCGCTGGAAAAGCTGGGGGGAACGGAACGCAATGACAGGAACTAGGGGACGAAGGGACGGTCCATGGGAGATAGATTACTCCTCTGAACAAGGTTTCTTCATTTAGCTTAACAAAAAAGCCTCAGCCAGTTTATGCTGTGGGCCTAAACCAGTGTGGGAAAAGCAGGGACGCAGGTGCCCTTTCTCCCAAGCCTGGGATTCTGAAGGCACAGCTGCTACAGGAGGTACCCCGGGAAGAAATGCTTCATCCAGTGAGACATGTTTGTTAGAGTCAAAAACAGGTGGTCGGGGCTTCCCTGGTGGCGCAGTGGTTGAGAATCTGCCTGCCAATGCGGGGACACGGGTTCGAGCCCTGGTCTGGGAAGATCCCACATGCTGCGGAGCAACTAGGCCCGTGAGCCACAACTACTGAGCCTGCGCGTCTGGAGCCTGTGCTCCGCAACTAGAGAGGCCGCGATAGTGAGAGGCCCGCGCACCGCGATGAAGAGTGGCCCCCGCTTGCCGCAACTGGAGGAAGCCCTCGCACAGAAACGAAGACCCAACACAGCCATAAATAAATAAATAAATAAATAAAAATTTTTTTAAAAAAAGGAAAAAAAAAAAAAAAAAAAAAACAGGTGGTCGAGGAGCATTATTAAGAATAACCATTTCCTGAGCCCCTGTTTCATGCCAGGCCCTTGCACGCACATGATCTCACGTGAACCTCAGAACAACCCCGTGATGGAGGTGTTATTTGTAATCCTCATGTCACAGACGAGGAAACTGAGGCAAAGGAAGGTGAAGGGACTTACCCCAGTGTCACAAGGGCCGTGCAGTGAGTACGTGCCAGAGCTGGGATTTGAGCCAGGTCAAGCTGACTCCAGAGCCCATACTCTTTCCCATAAGGCTTTACTGCCTCAGCTACAATGATCATTTTTCTTTCTATGAGTGCGTTTTTAGAAACAGAGAGATCGAAGATTGGTCTGGCTTTTATTCTCCTCTAGCCCTTCTCCCCTTTCCTATAACTCACAGCTGTTTTCCTCTCCTCCCTTCCCAGGGCTTTCGGCGGCCTCCTGATTTGTTCTGTTTCCCCTTCCTTACCTTTCTCCAGCTGCTTCCTCAAACCCCAAAGCAAACTTCATGTGTTCTCTTCTCTCTGTCCCTCAGCGGTGCCCCACAGACAGCCTGGCCACCCCTGAGTTTCTAGGTTCTTGTAGCTCTCCGCCTCCCATCTTCTTGAGCCCTCTGGGACATAGCCAGGAGCTCCCTTTGGGGCCCCTAAGGACCCTTGTGCAGGCACTGGGATCTCAATTTTTGCTCTCCCTTTGGAAGGAGAGCTGATCCCTATGTCAACATCAATACCTCAAGGGTTTCACTTCAAAAACATCCAGGGGACTTACCTGATTTTGAAATCCAAACTGTTTTTGTGACTTTGGGTTAAAGTCCAGGTATTGATATGCTCTGTGTTGCTCCAGGAGTGTTTTGCTCTCATGTTTAATTGGACAAGACTTCTCTGACCATGTCAGGCTCTGGCCTTGTCCTCATATTCAGATTTGCCCAAGCACTCAAGCACAGTTCCAAATCAGGAGATTGTCCTTAGTGCCTCCAGCTAATATTATACCCACTTCTCAGACAAGGCAGTCGAGGCTCGGAGAGGTTAAATGATTTACCTCAGTGACAGCTGCACTGCTGCTAAATGGTAGAGTCAAATTTCAAATTTGTTTTCCTCTGACGCCAAAGCCTTTGTACACGGACAACCTCTCTTCCTTAAAGGACACTGCATTCTGAGACCAGGCCCGTAACTCAAAAACGTATACTCCTTTCCACATGTGCCAGCATGCGTGGGTATGCGTGCACACACACACACTTTCATCAAGTCTGTCTCTCTCTTTCTGCTCCCACCTCTTCCCTGTACCTCCTTCCAACTCCTTGTGTCTTTCTGGTTTGGGGAAGAGGGGCCTGGCTGGGCTGGCTGAGGTTACACTCAGCCTCGGACTCCACACTCCCTCCCCTGTTTCACAGGCAGCCTCTGGCCAGGGAAGGACAGGGACCTTTCTCTGAGATCTTCTCCTGAATTTTGGGCTGCCTTCATCAGTTTGGCGTGGCTAAGACCAAACTCCTCCAGCCCTCTGCCTCTTCACCTGCTTCTCTTCCCTGCCTACCCCCCGTGGTTCCACAGCACCTCAGTCGCTGCACTGTTCCCTCCACGCTGCCATACGTATTCTGTGGCCAGGCTTGGGTCAGGGCCAGTCTAGCTCATTCCAGTTTTCTTCTTCTCTCACTCTGCCATGGTCTTTCCATAGAACTGCTAATATCAGCTCCCTTCATCACTGTTTGAACTATACCCTCTTACGCCTCCATCAGCTCTCTGACTTCCGGTTGCTCTCTACTTGGGCTTATTATAGCAGCCACCATTTATGAAATACCTACTGTGTGCTAGAAGTGGTCTGTTCCTTAACTCTTATCCTCACTACAACCCTGTGAGCTGTGGGTTATTGTCTGCAATTCACAGAGGAGGAAATGGAGGCTCAAAGAAGCTGAGTAACTTATCACACAGCTGGTAAGCCAGTGCTGGAGCTCAGATTAGGATTCATGTTGGCCCCTCACCAAAGCCTGGGTCCCTTCCCCATTGCTCTGCTGCATCCTCATATATACTTCTCTCCATTCAAACCCCTCTCGTCTCTATTCTCCTCTCCCCATCTCATTTTCTGAAAGTCCGTGCATTCTGCAGTGCCATTCCCAACAGCTGGAACAACTTTTAAACAGCTGGGGGGGGGGAGCCACCCGTCTTTTAGATCTCCCAATCGTCAGTTACTCCAAGCTCAGCTTGAGTCTCCCTGTCTCCCTCAAGAAGATGGAAACGCATGCTCCCAAATCTTGGCCCCGTTGGCTGGGCCTGCTGAGTGCACTGTATTCATCCGCTGACAGCCCCCATGTTGGTTGCACGCCTGGTTTACCTTCTAATCAGGGAAGGAAAACAGCACCTGGCAGTGCCCAGAGGCCCCACTGAACCCTAACCCTAACCCTGTGTGGCAGGAAATGTCTTAAAGAGATAAACTTGGCCACCCTGAGCTTGGTGGGGGCCCCTCAAGTCTTTCTGGGGATTTGACCCTGTGGAGATGAGGGGGATTCTTGTCTGGGAAAAAAAGAGTGAGAGCAGAAGCAACACGGAGCCTGGAAAGAGGATGAGTTGGGGGTTACAGAGAGAAACTAAGCAAGCCTGGCGGGAGGGGCCTCAGCCCAGCTCAGAGGGAAGCAGAGAAGGGATCTTAGTGGCTGAATGCTGAGCCCAAGAGAAGGCAAAACCCCCGCCTCTCCCCAGCCCCCGCTTCTGCCCTCCTGGGCCACACCAGCCCACGGGGCCCACCTCCCTCAGCCCCCAGCTTCCTCACCTGGCTGCTGCTGCCCTTTCCCAGGGAATGTCTGCAGGCGTGTCTGCACTATGTCACTAGGTACTGTCAGCCCAGTCCAGGGGAGGGACAAAGAGCCCAGGGCTGGAGCCAGATATGGCCCACAGCCCAAGAGGAACCAGACAAACATTAACCAGCCCTACCTCCTCCCACACACAATCATTAAATAAGATTGATCCCCTGAGCTCCCAGTGGCTTTGGAGAGACAGATCACATAGCCTGAAGTTACTGCCCTGTCCCAGAGGAAGAGGGGCATCATCGTCACCCATGTACGCATATTTAGCCCAGTCTGGGAGACTGAACTGGACCTGGGCTCATCAACAGTCCTCAGCCTTCCCCCACCCCCTGGCCATAGGTAGATCCAATGTGTGGGTGAGCTGCAGAGAGGGCTCCTGCACTGGGTGCCATCCCTTCCATCCCTTCCAGCTCCCAGTCTCTAAAATGATATGACTATGGGGAGAAAAAAAAAAAAAAAGTCATGGGCAGTGCTTACTGGCCCCTTGAGGCTGAGGTGAGAGACGACAGTGCTTCCCCCACATGGCAGTACCAGGGTGCTCTTTGGCCGTCTGTTTATTGCCCATGCCTTGAGTGGCTAGGGATGGACCAAAGTATTTCCAATCCCATCCCAGAACCCCAAAACCTCTTCAAAATTGCCTTCTACCCTCGGGGCCAAGGCAGTTGAACCACAAAATGTATCGTGTGCAGCAACAGATCTTGGCAATCATTAAGGTAAACAGAGAATGTCAACCATTAACTGAGGGATCAGTCCAGTTTGAAGGAAGGTTTACCTGAAGATCCTGCTAATTCTGTGACCTGAGTGACAGTGAAGAAATAAGTGAAGTCAGCAGAAACTGGTCCCCTGCCTTCTCTTCACCCCAGCCCAAGCTCACTGCCAGAGAGAGAGCCAGAGCTCCGGCTTCCCTTGGCCATACCCGGCCGTATGGGTACATCAATTGATAAGTCTTTACTGGACACCTGTTGGGTACCCAGTACTGGTTACATGCCAGGGGCAGATGGCAGGAGAGGGGAAAACATCCTAACTGTTCTTAAGGAATTTATCAACTTCCGGAGGAGACAAGACCAAGACTCAAAAGTTGCCATGAAAAATATTAGTGTATGTTCAGTTACGTGGTTCTGACTTGGACTGCTGAGGGAGTTCGAAGAAGGGGAAGATGAGGGTAAATTGAGGTAATCAGGGAAGGCTTCCTAGAGGAGGTGAGGCTTGAGTGGAAAAGTAAAGGATGGGGGGCTTCCCTGGGGGTGCAGTGGTTAAGACTCCGCCTGCCAAGGCAGGGGACATGGCTTCGAGCCCTGGTCCAGGAAGATCCCACATGCCGCGGAGCAACTAAGCCCGTGCACCACAACTACTGAGCCTGCGTGCCACAACTACTGAAGCCCACGTGCCTAGAGCCTGTGCTCTGCAACAAGAGAAGCCACCGCAATGAGAAGCCCTCGCACCCCAACGAAGAGGAGCCCCCGCTCGCCGCAACTAAAGAAAGCCCGCGGGCAGCAACAAAGACCCAAAGCAGCCGAAAACAAATAAATAAATAAATAATATGTGTATGTATGTGTGTGTGTGTGTGTGTGTGTGTGTGTGTATATATATATATATATATATATATAGTAAGGTATGGGTGGGAGTTGGAAAGGTGAAGCGTAGGGCTAGCATTCCGGGGAGGAAGAACACTGTGAGTAAAGGCACAAAGGTAGGAATGAGTGGGGCATGTCTGGGAGACAGAAAGGAGGCAAGACTGTGTTGGGTGGCTGTGGACAATACCATCAGTCAGCTAAGGGGCTCAGAGCAGGAAGGATATTTAAAGTCAGGTAGAGAATTCCTTCAGCGAGTGTCTGGTAAACTCGGTATAAGGCAAAACTGAGCTAGACACCATGGGGGACAGACTGAATGCCATTCTTTGGCGCTTGGCAGTTCCTGCTGAGAGTACAGGTTGGAGTGGATAAAGAAGATTAGCTTTTCTTGAGTACTTAATGGGTGAAGGGCAATGTTCAAAGTGCTTTGCAAGTATCACTTCGATCCTCAAAATAGCCCTCTGTGGTCTTCCCTGGTGGCGCAGTGGTTAAGAATCCGCCTGCCAATGCCGGAGACACGGGTCCGAGCCCTGGTCTGGGAAGATCCCACATGCCGCGGAGCAACTAAGCCCGTGTGCCACAACTACTGAAGCACGCGCGCCTAGAGCCCGTGCTCTGCAACAAGAGAAGCCACCACTATGAGAAGCCCGCGCACCGCAACGAAGAGCCCCCCCCTTGCTGCAACTAGAGAAAGCCCGCACACAGTAGCAAAGACCTAACCCAGCTAAAAGTAAATAAAATAAAAAATAAATAAATTTATTAAAAAAATATAGCCCTCTGCGGTATATGTTATTAATATTCCCATGTTACAGGGGAATTAAGGCACACAGAGGTTAAGTGACATAACTGAGGTCACCCAGCTAGCAAGTGACAAAGCAAGATTTGAACCCAGGGAGTCTGGCACCAGAGCTTGTTAGTTTAACCACGACATCACAGCTGATAAGCTCTATAGGTCCCATGGAGTATCTGAGTGAGAACTGGTCTTTGACTCTAGAAGGGTCTAAGCTAGCAGGAGAGCTGAGAGGTATACCCGAGTATCTACAACAAGGGAGTATGTCCTAAATGACATACGTAGATATGAGGGGCCAGAAGGCATTCAGATGTAGGAGTATTAAGGTAGGTTTTATTGGAAGAGGCAGAGTGGGACATGGGTCATAAAAAAGATAGAGAGGCCAGGCATTCCAGGTGACAGGAAGCTGTGAGATGTTTAGGGAATGGTGGGCAGACCTGTTTGACCAGAAGAGAAAGCTCCTATAACAGAGCTCCCAGGAAGGGAAAATACAGGTCAGTATCAGTGTGTACTCATTGTTTCTTAGAGTTCTGGCATGATTTCTCTAGGGTGCTTGCAGTTCTAAGCTACAGGAAGTCTTTTAGTTTGTAGCTGTATAAAAAATACTGTTGTTAGAAGCCACTTGTCCTCTGCCTGCTTATTGCTGCTTGAACACATCTTCTGGATGGGGTGCTGCTGCAAGAGAGAGGAAAGGCGAGGGGAGAGAAGGGAGAGCAAGGGAGAGGGAAAGAGGGGAGGAAAACGGAGAGGAGAGGAGGAAAACTGTACTGCAGGGAGCAGTGCAAATCCATTTGCTTCTGGTAAGCAGCTAAAATCAGCGTCTGCCTTGAATCCTAAGCAGACTTTCTTCTTACAGTGGACGTTTTGGGGGAATATTAAAATTTTTTTACATCAGACTGTTTATTTCCTCAGATTCACTCAGGGAGATCTTCATTAGATCTGGAAACATACAAGATAAGAGACCCTAAACATAAGCCTGCTGTCTCCGGCGCAGCTCAGACATTAGCCCAAACAAGGGCTTTCCCCGTTCTGTTCCACCCAGGACCAGGACAGTTGCTGGAAAAAAACTGATCACTTTATTTCAGAGCACATTTCACCAGCAACATGGTCATAGTTCAGAGGTTCCGAACTCATCAACAGAATCAGCAGGCCAGTGGGAGCTCTGCTCATTACACCCCGGAGCAGTGCCGGCTGCCTCAGCACGGCGATCTTGAGGCTTCCCGGGATGGCCTGCAGCAGTACTGCCTTGCATGTGGAGTCCATCATCCAGCCCATCCCTGGGCCTCATTACCGAACAAAATGTGGCATTTTGTATGGCTTTGATCAATGAGACAGCATTGCTGTATGGCTCAGCAATCAAAGGGGACAGCTTCCCATATAAATGTTGCTTAAGACACACAGGCCAAAAAGATCTTCCCAAATGGGTCCATAAGGTTAAGGAAATGGCTAACCCTGAAAATCTGCAGAACATTTCAAAAGTCCCCACCCCAGCTCAGGCTGTGGAAGGTTATGCAAACTGTTTCCGTAAGGGCTGCTAGGGAAAAATGGAAGTTGTCCTGTATTCATAATTGGTTTTGGTTGTCACAAATCCTTTTTAAAGGACACATAATTATAGGAATGAGTTTGTGCCTCAGGAATTCATATTCTTAGAAGAGGTCAAGAAGGGGGAGTTATCAATATTTTTTCAAGAGAGTTTCTGAAGAACTGGACACAGATAGTGCACCAATTCACTTGACATTAAGCATATACCTTTTGCTCTCAGGACAGTTTGGAGCAGGGAACAAAGCAAAGGTGCTTCAGCCCTCCCCCTCAAAAAAACTAAGAGTGTAAAATATCCTGAAACCAGCCCCACATGGTCAGGATAGTGCACTCATTCTACCAACAGTAAAGCTTATTGATTTCTTGGGAGTAAGAGCATTAAGCAGCGCCATATCCGCTCCCTGCAGTTTGAAATTCACTTTGCCTCCATTTTTGTATTTTATCAAGACCCGAATTCCTGGGGTTTGAGGAATGGTACTGTATTTCACTGGCGTCTGATCACTGCACCAACAGAGGGTATGCTTGCAAAAGACTCCAGAAAATTCCACATCATTTCAGGTAGCCAAGTGAAACAAGGGTAATGGGAAATTGGAACTTTTGGGCTTCCATCTTAATGCTACAGCTTGATGTCCATTTCCTGATCTTTCTGCTTCGGGGTACAGTGCACTGTAGGACCCAGGGAGCGGTGCAGGGGAAGAAAATTCCTAGGTTGCATCCAATCCCAAGGGGTCTAGACGTAGCATGATAGCAGTGAGGAATCAGAGAGGAGTCCAGCTTATAGCCAGAAAAATGGGGCCAAGAGCCAAGGCTGAAGGGTGAGGCAAAAAGGACACAGAAGAATTTAGCTTGTTCTGCTAATTGTCCAAGTTTGCTAATTGTCCAACCTGATGAGCTGATGCCCTGCCCATTAAGCTGTTAATAGTTTAGTACTTTCTTTCCAGTTTCCTTTCTTTTTCTTTTTTCTTTTTTTGTTTTTGGCCACGCCCCACAGCTTGTGGGATCCTAGTTCCCCGACCAGGGATCAAACTCAGGCCCTCAGCAGTGAAAACTGCGGAGTCCTAAGCACTGGACCACCAGGGAATTCCCACCAGTTTCCTTTCTTTACATATACAACGATCACTGAAATCATACTGTATATAAAGGGGATTTCTTTTTCATAGGATCCTTTTCCAGGACTTCCAAGTAGAAATGTATTGGTCCATCACCCACCCCCTCAAACTGATAATCCAATAAAACATGTAAATCAGGCCCTAAATAGAAGCCCCGAGGCTCATCACTTCTGTCTAATCTTTGGACTTCTCTGCTCTTCCCTCTGTCACCCAAGTTTGTCAACAATAACACCATGAATGCCTCATCCAGAATCCCTCTGCCTCAGCAATCAGAGCCACTGCCCCTCTTATTTCTCGGAACTACCCAGTGCTCCTAGGTCAATACCTAGGGGAGTGCCAGGCTGCTGATGACACCCTGAAGGTCAAGGCTTCTGTTGACAAGCATTGCTCATAGGAGGGATGGTAGGCTGTCTAGGTAGGAAACCCAGGCACTTTTTCCCCAACTCCACCTGCCCCAGTCAACTCTGCTGCCAATTAAAAGACTGATTCCTAGGCCCATTCAGATCCCTGAAATCATGAACCCCATTGCCTTCTGCCTAAAGCTGCCCCCGTTCCTGTTCACGTATATCCGTCTACCCTACCAGGGATAGGGAGCCAGCATGTGTGTTACAGGGATTCCTGGATAGCCCCACCAACTTGGATTCCAGGGAGAGAACTGTGGGTCAGAGGGGTACCCCTAAGAGCTTGAGTCCAACCTTAACTCTCATCCATAATGCTTTGAGCCAACCACCTCCAACCCCAGCCAATACAGTGGTGTGTGTGTGTGTGCGCGCGTGTGTGCGCGTGTGTGCGCGCACGCGTCACAAGGAGAAAATAGGATCTACTCCTATATACCTTCTTTAAACTGCCAAATCAGTCTCTGCAACAGGCTCTGAGCACTGTATAAAAGAGGGAGCTCTCACACCTCTTCATCCTTTACAGCCTTCATTCTAACTTGCCTACTTTCCTTAATTTGTTCCTTGCACCTGAATAGGACAATCCTGCTCCCAAGCCTCTCAGACAAAGATTTTGTCTCCCTTCTATTTCCATCCTCATCTTGCCATTTGTTTAAAGATTACGGTTCTCCTCTATGGCTTTGCTGCTCTGGGCCTCCTCATGTGAAAACCTCTCTATTTGGATGCCCCTAGGATCCTTTTCCCTCTGCTCGCCCCAGAAGCAGACACATCCTGAATCAGGATTCCATAATCTATGGGGCCTCTGCTTCAGATAAAAAAGTAAGAGCTTCAGATTCTCTGAAGAGGCCTCCATTTTGGTTGTTTTTTCCTCCTACAAAAGACAAGGGTGATTGAGCTACTTCATTGTCTCCTAGGCAATGGGTGTTCAGTGGCATTGGATTTGCCAGCATGAGGGCGCTTTTCAGAATGTCAAGCGGTTATTGATTGCTGAATCTGTGTTGGTGCTTTAATAAACATAAACTGCTCTTTCTCACTGTTGACATTTCACCTCACAGTGTTGGGGATGGGTTGAGCTGTAGCATGCACTGAGGTTTGGCATTATTCCTAGAGAACAACATTGTCTACAAAACTGAGTTACACACCTTGATAAAGAAGCCCTGACTGTTATCACATGAGTCACAAGAACTTCCACAATGATTTCATACTTATCACAAGCTTTTGGGGAGGGCTCTTTTCCAAGTATTAACCCACACTTTAAATTAGGTAGCCACATACGTAGCATTGGAGTGTTTCACTCAGTTCCAATGATGGTAAGTTTGTCTCTGAGCCCAGAAGAGCAATTTCTGATGTTGATTCCTTGAGCTGGCTGTTGCTTCCAATTCCACACTATGCTGTACCACTTACACTGAAAATCTGAGTGTCAGAAGACCTTCATAACTTACCCCTCTTCAGGGTGCTTAAAGCCACCACACATAGTGTGGGAGTCTTAAACTGGATGATATCTGAAAGTGGGCTTCTGCCCTATGTCTTTTCCTTCTTAAACACATTTTTTGAATGACATGTCTATACTTGCCGTCTACACTTCTTCATCTCCCGTTCACTTTTCCATTCCTCTCCAGTCCGGCTTCTGCCCCTGCTCCCTACTCCATTGAAATAGTTTTCACCAGGGTCACTTTGTTGCTAAAGCCAATGACATCCCTCAGAACTAGTCTTACTGACTCTGAGGTGTTGGATCCAGCTGACCACTCCCACCTTCTCTAAAGTTTCTTCTTTGAATTTTTTCCCTTTTATATTAATTTTTTTATGTTTGCTGTTACACAAGTAATGCACGTTCCTTACGGAAAACTGGAAAATACCAAAACAAATCATAAGGATAAAAATAAAAATAGTCTGTAACAGGAGCCTGCGAGCCACAACTACTGAGCCCACGTGCTGCAACTACTGAAGCCCACGCGCCTAGAGCCCGTACTCCGCAACAAGAGAAGCCACTGCAATGAGAAGCCCGTGCACCACAACGAAGAGTAGCCCCCACTCACCGCAACTAGGGAGAAGCCCGCGTGCAGCAACGAAGACCCAACGCATCCAAAAGTAAATAAATAAGATAAATAAATTTATATATTTTTTAAAAGTGTTGTTATAGGGACTTCCCTGGTGGCGCAGTGGTTAAGAATCTGCCTGCCAATGCAGGGGACACGGGTTCGAGCCCTGGTCTGGGAAGATCCCACATGCCACGGAGCAACTAAGCCCGTGCGCCACAGCTACTGAACCCGCGTCCCTAGAGCCCGTGCTCTGCAACAAGAGAAGCCACTGCAATGAGAAGCCCGCGCACCGCAACGAGGAGTAGCCCCTGCTCGCCACAACTAGAGAAAGCCCACGTGCAGCATCGAAGACCCAACGCAACCAATAAATAAATAAAAAAGAAAAAAAAATAGTCTGTAACATCACCACCCAGAGATAACCATTACTGCAAAGTGTGAAACCTTAGTCATTTTTCAATGAAAATATATACATATACTTTTATAATAAAATTGTCATTATACAATGCATATTATTTTTATTGAGGTATAATTGACACGTAACATTATATTGATTTTAGGTGTACAACATAATGATTCAATATTTGTACGCACTGTGAAATGATCACCACAGTAACTCTAGTTACCACACATAGGTACAGAATTTTTTGTGTGATGAGAACTTTTAACATCTACTCTCTTAACAACTTTCAAATATGCAATACAGTATTATTTACTACAGTCACCATGCTGTTCGTTACATCCCCATGACTTATTTTGTAAGTGCAAGTTTGTACCTTTTGACTCCCTTCATGCTTTTGCCCACTTTCCACCCCCCACCTCTGGCAATCACCAGTCTGTTCTCTGCAATATGTATTATTTTATATCCTCTTTCACTTGCCATTATATCATGACCATTTAAAAAATGTCATTAAATATTTTTCTAAAACATATTTTTTAACGGCTACAAAGTCTCCCTTGAATTTTTTTTTTTTTTTTTTAACGGCAGCGTTGGGTCTTTGTTGCTGCGCGCAGGCTTTCTCTAGTCAAGGTGAGCGGGGGCTACTCTGTTGTGGTGCGCCGGCTTCTCATTGTGGTGGCTTCTCTTGTTGCGGAGCATGGACTCTAGGTGTGCGGGCTTCAGTAGTTGTGGCACGAGGGCTCAGTAGTTGTGGTGCACGGGCTTAGCTGCTCCACAGCATGTGGGATCTTCCCGGACCAGGGCTTGAACCCGTGTCCCCTGCATTGTCAGGTGGATTCTTAACCACTGCGCCACGAGGGAAGCCCCTCTCTTGAATTTTGTTACACTTTTCTCTACTGGTCTCTCTCTTGTCTGTCTGATTGCTCCATGCTTTCCTTTTACTCTGCCACTTAAAATGTTGATGTTCCTCAGAGTTCCACTCTCTCTGTTCCTGTCACTTTTCAGACTCTCCCTGAGTAGGCTCATCTAACCCATAGCTTCAAACACAGATAGATCCAAATCTGTATCTTCAGGCCAGACCTCACTCCTGGTCTCCAAATATATATATCATGCGCATCTCACCTCTTCTTCTCCCAAACCTGCTGCCCCTCTAGTGTTCCCTTATCCCATTGAATGGTCTCATATCCACCCACTGCCCAAGCCAGGAATCTGGGGAGTCAGCACTAGCTTCCTCCCCTTGTTCACCCGCCTATCACTCCATATTCGATACATAACTAAACCCTGTAGGTTTTGCTTCCTTGTATCTTTCAGCTCTTTCTCTTTCTTTCTATTCTGCTTCCACTGCCCTAGTATAGACTCTGATAATTTTACGATTGGATTGTAAACCAGTTTCCTTACTGTCTCCCTACCTCCATTCATAGCCTCTTCCAATCCATTCTCCAAACTTTATTCAGAGTGGTCTTTCTAAAATATATATCTGATCATATCCTTCCCCTGCTTCAAATGCCCCATTGGCTCCTCACTGCCTTTAGGATAAAATCTGCCTATAACACCTCTTCCCCACTTCTTTGCCAACTCTTCATTCTTTGAAACTCAGCTCAGATAGTCTGCCCTTCACGTACAAAGGCTGAGGAGAGGTGAGAGGTAGCCAGTGGCCTTTTATGCTAAATTCAGGGGTTTAGGTTTGGTTCCGTCCGCTTTCTCTATCCCTCAGTTTCTCCTCTGTGCTGTTTATCTCTGTGATAGCACTTATCATAGCCCACCATATTGTCTGTTTACTTGTGTGTCTCCTCTATTAGAATAATACTTTTCTTTTAATTAATTAATTAATTTTATTATTTATTTTTGGCTGCATTGGGTCTTCGATGCTGCACGTGGGCTTTCTCTAGTTGTGGCGAGCAGGGGCTACTCCTCATTGCGGTGAGCGGGCTTCTCATTGCAGTGGCTTCTCTTGTTGCAGAGCATGGGCTCTAGGGACGCGGGTTCAGTAGCTGTGGCGCACGGGCTTAGTTGCTCCGTGGCATGTGGGATCTTCCCGGACCGGGGCTCGAACCCATGTCCCCTGCATTGGCAGGCAGATTCTCAACCACTGCTCCACCAGGGAAGTCCCTAGAATAACACTTTTTTAAAAAATATAAATTTATTTATTTTATTTATTTATTTTTGGATGCGTTGGGTCTTCGTTGCTGCGCATGGGCTTCTCCCTAGCTGCGGTGAGTGGGGGCTACTCTTCGTTGTGGTGCACGGGCTTCTCATTGCAGTGGCTTCTCTTGTTGCGGAGTACGGGCTCTAGGCGCGTGGGCTTCAGTAGTTGCAGCACGTGGGCTCAGTAGTTGTGTCACACTGGTTTAGCTGCTCCGTGGCATCTTCCCGGACCAGGGCTCAAACCCGTGTCCCCTGCATTGGCAGGTGGATTCTTAACCACTGTGCCACCAGGGAAGCCCCTAGAATAATACTTTTTAAGGGCAGAGACCATTCATCTCTGTATCAGTACTAGGTACCTGGCACGTAGTAGGTGTTTAGAAAAATTTTAATGAATGACAATTGAATTAATGATGGAGGTGGCCAACAAAGAAATGAACTTGAGGTTTTCAACCTGTCCTTAAACTGTCAACATGAGAATGCAGGGAATTCCCTGGCCCAGTGGTTAGGACTCTGTGCTCTCACTGCCTAGGGCCCGGGTTCAGTCCCTGGTCTGGGAACTAAGATCCCACAAGCCTCGTGGTGCGGCCAAAAACATGAGAATGCAAATCGTCTTTTATCTTGGCATTACTCCAGGCATCACTTCCAGAATTGGGATGATCTGCAGAGTGGCCTTAGCTAAAAGCTGTGTCCAGTATGTCCTGGAACAGATCCTGCTACTGAGAGACCATAAAGGAGTGTCACACATGCCAACCTACTCGGCCTGCATCACCCATCACAGTTACCCACTCTTCCGAGGGAAGTGATCCAGGGAGCTCAGTCAAGAATCCTTTTCCATACTACTCAGCCATAAAAAAGTACGAAATAATGCCATTTGCAGCAACAAGGCTGCAAGTAGAGATTATCATACTAAGTGAAGTTAGTCAGAAACAGAAAGATAAATACCATATGATATTACTTATATGTGGAATCTAAAATATGACACAAATGAACCTATCTATGAAACAGAAACAGAATCATGGACGTAGAGAACAGACTGATAGTTGCCAAGGGGCTGGAGGTTAGGGGAGGCATGGAGTGGGAGGCTGGGGTTAGCAGATGTGAGCTTTTATATTTAGAATGGATACACAACAAGGTCCTACTCTATGGCACAGGGAACTATATTCAATATCCTATGATAAACCATAATGGAAAAGAATATAAAAAAAGAAAATGTATATATATATAATGTATATATATGTATGTATGTATAACTGAATCACTTTGCTGTATAGCAGTAATTAACACAACACTGTAAATCAACTACACTTCAATTTTTAAAAAAAGAATCCTTTTTCAGGGAAAGATTAATTTCTGGATCATGATAGCCTCCCTTTGCTAAAGGCTCCAAAGAGGTTCTGCTTCCACCTCCTCCCCTCTTCAGCACCAGTCACTGCTCTCTCCAGCTATTTGTAAACCCGCTGGCAGGGGACAATGGACCTGCATTGACCTCAGCTTATTTTAAAGAATGTGTGGGTAAGAACTTTATCTGAGTTGTGTCACGTCTCCTACCTTATCACCCTCAAGCAAACTGTCAGGTTGAACCAAGGCTTCTCTGAAGCACAGTGTTGAAGATTTTCCAACGAGGTTTCCCAGATTTTTCTTCTCTCAACATGTCACTCCACGTTCGGCAACAGGAGTTGGTCTTGCTGAATTACTAATGAGGTGATGTCTCAAGACTTGGCTCCACAGTTTTCCTCTCCTTTTCATTCCTTTCAATAAATATTCGTTAAGTACCTATTGTGTGCCAGGAACTCTGTTAGGGGCCGTGCAGGATGCAAAGATGAAATGAGACAAGTCTCATTAGTTGTTTAAATAACCAGTTTGAATAAGTGAAATGTGTTAAACAGAAGTATAAGCAATATGCTTTGGGAACACAGGTGAAAAAAAGGGAGACAGGAACTCTCTAAACACTTATCTATGTTGTCAACTACTATCACATATGTTATCATAGAGATTAATTCTGACTGGGGAAATCTGAAAAGTATTCATGCACTAGGACATTTAGTTGGGCCTTGAAAAATGAATAAGAATTTGACAAGAGGAAATCAAAGTAAGACACTCAAAGTTGAAAGAACATTATGTAAAAAGGCAACTGGGCATGAAAGTGCATGAGCTATTCAAAGAACACAGAGTTTTGGGCATGGCTGGGTCATGAAGTATAAAAGGGTAGTGTGGGTAATGAAGCATAGAAAGGTGGGCTGGCAGCAGACTTTGGAGGAGTTTTGATGCCTAGCTTGGCCATTTGAATTTTATTTAGGAGGCAATGAGGAACCACTAAAAGCTTTTCGATGCGGGGAATGACAAGATGGAAATGAAGCTTTAGGGAGATTAATGTGGCAGAATGAACTGGGGATGGGTAAAAGAGAGGTTACAAGAGTAGGTAGAAGGCTGTGTCAATAATCCAGGCACAAAGTTACAAATATTCAGTCTTGGGAGGTGGCAGTGGTGACAGATCCAATAAGATTGCAAGAGGCAATATGGCTCAGGACAAAGCCCATGGATTGGGGGCTCCAATAGCCCTGGGTTCCAGTCCTGACTCCTATTTACAGGCCATGGGGATTTACCTTTCACGGATTCAGGTTTCTTTTCTGGAAAAGGTGAAGCTTAGAGAAATAATTATCTTCAAGTTCTCATCCAGCTCTAATGGCCTCTGGTTCAGACTAAGTCACTTGTCCAATATCACAGAGCCAGGATTTGCTCCCAGGAAGTCTTGTCTCTAGGGGCAGCGTGCTTAACTCCTATACGACTAATCGACCAGATTTGGTAAGGGATTAGCTGTCTCGGAGAATGAAGGTGCCATTGATATGACGATGGAGTCAAAGAAGGAAGCTAGCCTTGTGGGGAAAGATGATGTTTCAGGCATGCTGAGTATGAGGTGTTGGTGGAACATCTGACTAACTGTTGAAAGGGTGGGAGAGCAGCTCTGGAGAGAGGCAAGGGTGGGAGATTTCAAGCTGGTGATCAAAAAACCTAAAGGCAATCCTAGAAGCTGTGCAAACCAATGAGTTTATAGAAAGAGGAAGTGAGCATAGGAGAGCAAAGAGCAAAGAACTATGGGAAGTGAGAAAAGGGGAAAAAAAAGACAAGGAAGGAACAACTGACTGTGAACCTTGAACCAGCTACTTCCATTTTCTGGCTCTTCTGTCTCCTCATTTGTAAAATGAGGGGGTTGGCGCAATTAAGTGATAAGGCTGAGACATCCTATGCTTAATCAGAGAAGATAGAAGAGAAGAGAATGTCATGGAAACTGAAGAAGAGAGTTTCTAAAAGAAGGTTTGAAGAGGTCACTTGCATCCACTGGTGCAGAGGTGTCAGGAATTGAGGACTTAGATGAAGCCACTGCATTTAGCAGTTTAAGAAGATCCTCTCCATGGACTTCCCTAGCGGTCCAGGGGTTAAGACTCCACGTTCCTAACACAGGGGGCGCAGTTTCGATCCCTGGTTGGGGAACTAAGATCCCACATGCCACGTGGTGCGGCCAATAGGTTTAAAAATGAATAAATAAATAAAAAGATCCTCGCCAAGGTAAGGACTTCTCCCTCTCTCTCACACCACTAATTTCCTGTACAATATTCCACAAAATTCCGTTCTCTGCTCTTCACAGTGGCTCAGTCAGTCTCCGAGATTATAAGGTGACTCAAAAATCTCTGGTGTGTGGGACTTCCCTGGTGGTCCAGTGGTTAAGAGTCCGCCTTCCAATGCAGGAGATGCTGGTTCGATTGCTGATCGGGGAACTAAGATCCCACATGCCGCAACTACAGAACCCACGCTCTCTGGAGTCCATGCGCCACAACTAGAGAGGAGCCCCCGCACGACACAGCGAAGAGCCCATGCACCACAAAGAAAGATCCCACGTGCCGCAACTAAGACCCGATGTGGCCAAAAATAAATACATAAATTAAAAAAAAATCTCTGGTGTGAATGAAAAATCTTTGGTCCAGGGACTTCCCTGGTGGCGCAGTGGTTAAGAATCCGCCTGCCAGTGCAGGGGACACGGTTCGAGCCCTGGTCTGGGAAGATCCCACATGCCGCGAAGCAACTAAACCCGTGTGCCACAACTACTGAGCCTGTGCTCTAGAGCCCGCAAGCCACAACTACTGAGCCCACGTGCCACAGCTACTGAAGCCTGCGTGCCTAGAGCCTGTGCTCCGCAACAAGAGAAGTCACTGCCATGAGAAGCCCGTGCACCGCAATGAAGAGCAGCCCCCCACTCTCCACAACTAGAGAAAGCCTGCGCGCTGCAACAAAGACCCAACACAGCCAAAAATAAATAAATAAATAAATTTATTTTTTAAAAAATCTCTGGTCCATACCTTCCTTTTGCACTTCAATTCACATTTCTAACTGCCTATTGGGCATTTCCATCAGTCACTGAAATTTAGCTGGCAGTAAAAATAATAATATTAAACATAATAACTAACATTTATTGAGTACTTATTCTATTTTGTCCTATATGGTAGGCATTTTAGTATCCCCACTATGCAATGAGGAAACAAACTCAGAGATGTTAAATAACGTGTCTAAGATCACACAAATGGAATGTTGCAGAACCAGGATTCTTCCTGATTCCAGAGCTCGAGAGCTTAATAATTCACTATGATCAATCACCACGTCATCATCTTTACTTTCTAAATCAGCTCAACTGCGTTACTTTGCTATTTGTTTCATTCTCCTTCAACATCTTGCCACTCTCTTAGAACAGGTTCTCAGCCCCTCGTGATCAGACAGTTATGAAAGTCTCTCAAGTCCACTTGCAGTTTGACCCTTCCAATTCTGGACATGTGACTAATCTAGCTTCAAAAAACTCTGGAAGCTTCTCATTACCTCCATTAAAGTCCAAACTCACTAACATGCCCTTCATCTGTACTGAGCCGCTAGTCATCCCCAAACATGGCAGAGACATTGCTGTCTATAAGCCTTTGCCTATGTGTCCCTCTACCTAGAATGCCCTCCCTACCCGTCACCAGGAGAACTTCCACTCATCTTTCAAATCCCAGCTCTAATGTCATTTCCTCCGTCAAGACTTCTCAGATTCCCAACCCCTTCTTCCAACAGAAATTATGTTCCCTCCTCTGTGCTCCCAGACCTCTATGTCTGTCTTCTACTACACTATGAGCACCTTGGGGACAGTGACCTCACCTTGATCTTCTTCATATCCCCAACGACCAAGGCACCCAATAAATGTCTGCTGGAGTTGAAAGAAATTGTAATACTCACCTACTGTATATTTGTTATTTAACATATGGTAACTGGTATTGCTACTGCGAAAAGAAATGCCCAGATTCCGGTTTTCAGAAAAAGTAGTTCACACTCACTATCTTCACTTCCTTACTTCCCCCCATAATTCAATCCCTGCATTCTGGTCTCTGCCCCAACCACCAGCTTTCATTATGCTCGTAAGTGGCTTCCATATTGGAAAAGCCACAGACATACTTCACAGGGAACTTCTCAGTAGTATTTGATACTAAGAACAAATCTCGTTTCTAGAAAACTACTCTTCCTTTGACTTCCATAATATCATGCTCATGATTTTACTCTGCATTGTCCTCCTCTGGCTTCTCCATCTCTGTAGATGTTGCCCAGAATTCTAGCCTCAGTGTCTTCTTACTCCAAGACTCTTGCTGAGTGATGTACTTGACTTTCTTGCTTTCAAGTACCATCTGTTTGTTGATGACTCCTAGAGCTCTATTTCAGGTTTTGATGGTTCCTTTCCACCTCCACCCCTCCAGCTCATTCCAGCTATTCCCAGTGTGAACATCCATTTCTCTACAAACTCGCATATTCCTCTTCTGGAATCTATGCAAGGTCAATAGATGAATATATCTTCATATATAGTCTTCACCTCACATCCGGGAAGGTTTTTTTTTTTTCCTTTCTTTCTTTCTTTCTTTTGGCTGCGCTGGGTCTTTCTTGCTGCACAGGGGCTTTCTCTAGTTGTGGAGAGCGGGGGCTACTCTTTGTTGTGGTGTGCGGGCTTCTCACTGCAGTGGCTTCTCTTGTTGCGGAGCATGGGCTCCAGGCGTGTGGGCTTCAGTAGTTGTGGCACGTGGGCTCAGTAGTTGTGGCTCGCGGGCTTAGTTGCTCAGCGGCATGTGGGATCTTCCCAGACCAGGGATCGAACCCGTGTCCCCTGCATTGGCAGGTGGATTCTTAACCACTGTGCCACCAGGGAAGTCCCTGGGAAGGTTTTTAATCCATTTATATGCTATGGTGAAGGGCAAAGTTGCTGGGCACTCCTGTGAGTGTATCAGACAGTGATTATTTGTGGATATAGTGGTGTCCATCATAAGCACATTAAACTGAAATGAATGAATTCACCTAACGATTTATAGAGAGAGAAAAAAATATTTAAATAGTCCAGATCCCACCTTTGCCACCCCCCGCCCGCCACTATTCCCAATCAACCCTGTAGTGAGGTACTATAGGAAATGTGGATGTAACGTTTCCTCCAAATTGCTCTCCAGCCCCATAGGAATCTCATGACACCAAGTGGGGTTTGAATTTACAGATTTCCCAACAACATGGCTCCTAACTGCGTGTGTACAACTTCATCAGTGGCTCAACTCAAGAAACAGCAATCTGTCGCAAGCTCTGTTGAATTTCTTGAGATAAAGTATGTTGGTCTCCAGCGTGATATCTTCCTCATGGGTTTTTTAAGGGTGGGTTTAACTACCGTTGCTTGGGAAGAAGAAAAAGGGAGGAGGAGTTGATTTAAAGGCAACTGAAAGAAACATGTTAAGTAAATAATAGTACAAGTGGTCACATGGGTCTGTCAAAAATTGTGAAGGTTACTCTTGAATGACTAAAGCTTGGGAAATATTGTCAGAGTACTCAGGTGAGAACTGGGCTAAACTGTCCTGGGAGAGTCTAGCAAGACACTCTTGCATCGAGTTGCAAAAAAGATTAAATTACAATCCAAAGGGTTTGTGGAGGACGGATTCCTGATCCTGACTTGCTGGTATCTAGGAGAGGGCTAAGGGAGCTTATTCCAAGAATGCAAGTGTATGTATGGGCAGGCCCTTCAGGAAGAGCTGGGCCAGGGCAAGGACCGAGGCAAGGGTAGAGAAGCCCTGACCTTGCTAGCTCTAGACCTGTGTTTCCAACGGCCTTCTAAATATTTCCTAGATGTTCCTCAGGCACCTCTATTGGTATGCTGGAGTCAGCCTGTACTGGCAGTCGGTTGTTAATTTTTTAAAAAGACAATTTTTTTTAGAGCAGTGTTAGTTTCATAGCAAAACTGAGAAGAAGGTACAGCGACTTCCCATATACTCCCTGCCCTGACACATGATAGCCTACTTCATTATCAACATCTCCCACTAGAGGGGTACATTCAAAGTCCATAGTTTACCTTAGGATTCACTCTTGTTGTTGTACATTGTATGCGTTTGGGCAAATGTATAATGACATATATCCACCATTATAGTATCATACAGAGTAGTTTCACTGCTGTAAAAATCCTCTGTTCTCTGCCTATTCATTCCTCCCCCAACTCCAGCCCCTGGCAAGCACTAATTTTTTCACTGTCTCCAAAGTTTTGTCTTTCCCAGGATGTTATATATTGAAATCATAATTATGTAGCCCTTGCCAGTTGGCTTCTTTCACTTAGTAAGGTGCATTTGAGGTTCTTCCTTGTCTTTTTATGGCTTGATCACTCATCCCTTTTTATGAAAAATACTCCTTATTTGGATGTACCACATTTTATTTATTCATTCACCTAATGGAGGACATCTTGGTTGCTTCCAAGTTGTGGCAATTATGAATAAAGCTGTAATAAACATCTCAGTGCAGGTTTTTGAGTGGACATAAGTTTTCAACTCCTTTGGGTAAATACCAAGGAGTGTGATTGCTGGGTTGTATGGTAAGAGTATGTTTAGTTTTGTAAGAAACCACCAAACTGTCTTCCATTTTGCACGCCCACCAGCAATGAATGAGAGTTCCTGCTGCTCCATATCCTCACCAGCATTTGGTATTGTCAGTGTTCTGGATTTGGAGGATTCTAATAAGTGTGTAGTGGTATCTCACTGTTGTTTTAATTTGCATTTCCCTGTTGGCATACAATGTAGAGCATATTTCTGTATGCTTATTTGCCACTTGGTTATCTTCTTTGATGAGGTGTCTGTTAAGGTCTTTGGCCCATTTTTAAATTGGATTGTTTTCTCATCATTGAGTTTTAAGAGTTCTTTGTATATTTTGAATAACAGTCTTTTATCAGATGTGTCATTGGCAAATATTTTCTCTTAGTCTGTAGCTTGTATTCTCATTCTCTTGACGTTCTTCACAGAGCAGAAGTTTTTCATTTTAATTTTAAGCTTATTAATTCTTTCTTTCATGGACTGTGCCTTTGGTGTTGTATCTAAAAAGTCATTGCCATACCCAAAGTCATCTAGGTTTTTGCCTATGTTATCTCCTAGGAGTTTTATTTTTATTTACTTTTATTTTTTATTTTTTGGCCACACCACGTAGCATGCGGGATCTTAGTTCTCTGGCCAGGGATCAAACCAGTGCCCTCTGCAAGGGAAGTGCAGAGTCTTAACCACTGGACCACGAGGGAAGTCCCTAGATCCATTTTTTGGATGTAGATGTCCAGTTGTTCCAGCCCTTGTTGAAAAGGCTGTCTTTGCTCCATTGTATTGCCTTTGCTCCTTTGTCAAAGATCAGTTGGCTATATTTATGTGGATCTATTTCTGGGCTTTTTATTCTTTTCCGTTGATCTTTTTGTCGATTCTGGCACCAATACCACAATGTCTTGATTACTGTAGCTTTATAGTAAGTCTTGACGTTGGGTAGTGACAGTCCTCCAATTTTGTTCTTCTCCTTCAGTATCGTGTTGGCTATTCTGGGTCTATTGCCCAGAATAAATTTGCTGATATCCACAAAATAACTTGCTGGGATTTTGATTGTGGTTTCTTTGAATATATACATCAAGTTGGGAAGAACTGACAGCTTGACAATATTGAGTCTTCCGGTCCATGAACATGGAGGATCTCTCCATTTATATAGTTCTTTTTCACTTTTGTTCATAAGAGTTTTGTAGTTTTCCTCATATATTGTACATATTTTGTTAGATTTATATCTAAGTAGTTGATTTTGGAGGGTGCTAATGTAAATGGTATTGTGTCTTCAGTTTCAAATTTCACGTGTTCATTACTGGTATTTAGGAAAGTGACTGACTTTTGTATATTAACCTTGCTATAATTGCTTATTAGTTCCAGGAGTTTTTTGTCATTGTTGATTCTTTTGTATTTTCTACATATCATCCCATTTGCAGACAAAGATAGTTTTATTTCTTTCTTCCCAATCTGTATAACTTTTCTTCTCTTTTCTTGTCTTATTTCATTAGCTAGAACTGCCAGTACAATGTTGAAAAGGAGGGGTGAGCGGGGACACCCCCTAATCTTGGTGGGAAAGCTTCAAGTTTCTTACCATTAAGTATGATGTTAGCTGTAGGGTTTTTGGTAGATATTATTTATAAAGTGGAGGAAGTTTGCCTCTATTCCTAGTTTACTGAGATTTTTTTTATCATGAATCAGTGTTGGATTTTATCAAATGCTTTTTCTGCATCTACTGATATGGTCATGTAATTTTTCTTCTTTAACTTATTGATGTGATAGGCTACCTTAATTGATTTTTGAATGTTGTACCAGTCTTGCATACCTGGGATAAATCCTAATTGATCATGGTGTATAATTCTTTTTATACACTGTTGAAGTTGGTTTGCTAATATTTCATTGAGGATTTTTGCATCTGTGTTCATGAGAGCTATTTGTCTGTAGTTTTCTTTTCTTGTAAAATCTTTTTCTGTTTTTTTTTAAATTAATTAATTAATTAATTAATTTATGGCTGCGTTGGATCTTCATTGCTGCGCATGGGCCTTCTCTAGTTGCAGCGAGCGGGGGCTTCTCTTGTTGCGGAGCACAGGCTCTAAGTGCGCGGGCTTCAGTAGTTGTGGCACACAGGCTCAGCAGTTGTGGCTCGCGGGCTCTAGAGCGCAGGCTCAGTAGTTGTGGCGCATGGGCTTAGTTGCTCCATGGCATGCGGGATCGTCCTGGACCAGGGCTCGAACCTATGTCCCCTGCATTGGCAGGTGGACTCCCAACCACTGCGCCACCAGGGAAGCCCTTTTTTTCTGGTTTCAATATTAGGGTAATGCTGGCTTCGTAGAATGAGTTAGGGAGTGTTCCTTTTCATTCTATCCTCCAAAAGAGATTGTAAAGAATTGGTATAATTTCTTCCTTAAATGTTTGGGTGAATTCACCAGTGAACTCATCTGGCTCTGGTGCTTTCTGTTTTTGGAGGGTTATTGATTCAATTTCATTAATAATTAGGCCTATGCAGATTGTCTATTTCTCCTTGTGTGAGTTTTGGCTGCTTGTTATGAGTTATGCTCATAACTCATAACTTGAGTTATGCTTCTATTTCAAGGAATTGGTCCATTTCATCTAGGTAGCCAAATTTGTGGGCATAGAGTTGTTTGTGGTATTCCTTTATTATCCTTGTATTGTTCATGGATCTGTAATAATGACCCCTCTTTCATTTCTGATGTTAGTAATTTGTGTTCTCCCTCTTTTTTCTTAGTTAGCCTGGCCAGAGGCTTATCAATTTTATTGATTTTTTTCAAAGACTCAGCTTGTTTTTGTTGATTTTTCTCTATTGATTTCCTATTTTCAATTTCATTGATTTCTGCTGTACTTCTTTTTTCTTCTGCTTATTTTGGATTTAATTTGCTCTTGTTTTTTTTTTTTTTCCTGTTTCCTATGGTGGAAACTTAGATTATTGATTTTAGATCTTTATTCTTTTTGAATACAAGAATTCAATGCTATAAATTTCCCTCTAAGCACTGCTTTTGCTGTATTCCACACATTTTGATAAGTTGTGTATTCATTTTCGTTTAGCTCCAAATATTTTAAAATTTGTCTTGAGATTTCTTCTTTGACTTTTGTGTTATTTAGAAGTGTGTTGTTTAATCTCCACGTATTTTGGGATTTTCCAGTTAACTTCCTATTATTGATTTCTATTTTAATTCCACTGTGGCCTGAGAGCAGACATTTCTCTCTACAGCCACCCCACCTTTTTGATTCTTGTTTACAAAATACATCTCATCTCATTAGATTTGGCTTGATTATTTACATAAATGCAGCAAAAATATGGTAATTGACCACATAGGCCTTTTAAAGTTTGCTTTGCTGGAACTGTTCATGAAGAATCTCATGTTAGACTTTCAAAAGCCTTCTGGAAGCCAAGCTGAGAACTTGCCATCAGATTTCACTTGCAATACCTATAGATGCGGGTGAATTCCTCTTTTTTTTGAGGTCTCCAAAATAGCCCAAGATTCCTGGGCCTTCCTTGCAAGAAGTGACCTTCTTTACTCACCTGTAAGTCTGGGAACCTTGTAAGCCAGGTACCAGGCCAGTTTTCTCAAGAGGACTTTGTAAGTATTGGCTCCATAAAGTCAACCTTAGTTCCTTAAAGCTGTCTGGTCATATCTGATTCTGTGCATCATTTTCAAATATGACATTCCAATCAACATCTTGGTTATATATGCAATGTTTCTAATTATGTCCTGTTACAAGGAGGACAGATTCCTATTGAACTTATGCAAATAATTATATTGCCATGGAAATAAGAATACTCAATAAGAGTTTTCAAATTCTGGAGAGAGGACTTCCCTGATGGCAGAGTGGTTAAGAATCTGCCTGCCAATGCCGGGGACAGGGTTCGAGCCCTGGTCTGGGAAGATCCCACATGCCATGGAGCAACGAAGCCCATGCGCCACAACTACTGAGCCTGTGCTCTAGAGCCTGTGAGCCACAACTACTGAAGCCCATGCACCTAGAGCCCGTGCTCTGCAACAAGAGAAGCCACCGCAATGAGAAGCCCACGCACCGCAATGAAGAGTAGCCCCCGCTCACCTCAACCAGAGAAAGCCCGTGCGCAGCAACGAAGACCCAATGCAGCCAAAAATAAATAATATAAATAAAAAAAAATTCTGAAGAGATCAGTTAGGGAGAAAATATAAGTTTCATTTCTGTTTACAAAAGTACAATATACTAGTTGTCATGAGTATAGCTAACTAAAGAGAAAAGAGAAAGGGGTTCCTTGAACCCAGCAGCAATATTCCAAACAAAAGCTATAATCATCCTTCATCAGTTCATTCAGTGCCATATAATTCATTCTTGTTCTTCTTGATCTTGGGTTAGCAGTTTAATGAACCCATTAGTTTCTCCACTGGAGTTCTGAAAATCCTAAGTCCAGTGGTATGGTCTCAAAATTATTTAAGTAATGCCATCAGAAGCCTGTGCCCCAGATTACCTGGCACAGTCCTTTCTGGGGCTTTGAGACTAATTGTTAAATTTTTAGGAATTTTGTGAGTGGGTTGACGTCACATTGGTAGCTTGAAATTGGCTACGGTGGGTGTCTTTACACCACAGAAATCAGTAAATTAAGGATCCCCCCACCTTCCAGAGCTGGTAGTTAAACATTTACCAGCACAACACCGGGCACCTCCAACTCAGCATATCCCAAACTGAACTCCTTATCTCCTCCCATAAAACCCACTCCTTACCCTATATTCCCAATCTTTATGTGAATGATGTCACCACAGATCCAGTTGTCAAGCAAGAAATCTTTGGCATTGTCCATGACTCCTTTTTCCCCATTACTCACCACATTAGTCACTGAGACTTGGCAGCTCTCCCTCAGAAATATTTTCCTGAACTAATCCTCTCTGTCACTATCTTAATTCAAGCTCCTATCATTTTTTGCCTGCACAATTGCAATAACCTCCTGAGTGATCTGCCTGCCTTCAGTACATCTGGGCACTATTTCCCATGCAGTCTTCCCGAAATACCTCAGTGCAATCCCATCACTTGTCAACATAAAGACCACAGCTGGGTCTCCTTTACCTGTGGGAGAATGTCCAAGATTGTCAGCAGCACCCACAAAAGCCTTCATAATCTGGCCTCAGGTCTTCTTCAGCTTCATATTCCCCACCCCTCCCTACTGTATACCCCATGATCCGGTATGAATTGCTTATTGTCCCCCAAATGTGGCCTATTCTTTCAAAACTTTAAGCCTTGGCCCATGGTATTCCCTCTGCCTGAAATCCTCTCTACCACTCAGAGCCTGGGAAATTTCCCCTCTTCTTTGAAGACCCAGCTCAGAGTTAATATTCTCTGTGAACTCCCCAAGGAAAGTTAGTCTCCTCCCTCCTCCACACACAGAGTCTGTTTGTTCCTCTAATATAGAACTAATCACCGTTTTGTAGCTATCCGTTTTATAGGTCTGGCTCCCCCCAGTAGACTGTGTCTTACCCCAGAGCCTAGCACAGCGCTTACAACCTAGTGAGAGCTCAAAAAATGTTGTTGAAAGAAGAGATGGGAGGATGAATGAATGGAGTTGATTCCTAGCTCTAATAACTGGGCTGTTTCCTGGTTTGTTGTATAGAAGCCCGTACTTAAAGCCCCATTCAGGTGCTCCCAGCTCCTTAGTCCTACCTTGGTGCCCTGTCTGGCACCTTAGTCTTTGCTAGAATAGTGCTTCATCTGGCTCTTGCCAGACCTTTTGACATCTGGCATCCTGCTCTGGAAGCCCAGGCCCCATGGCAGAGCCTCTGTCACTGGCTGCCAGAAACTCTGGCTGCCAACCACCTGCCTATCTGGGCTTCCTCCTAGTGTCTGCTGTATCCTGGTTACCCTGATGCTTGTTCTACCTGCCTGTCTAAATAGCTGACTGGGGACTCTGCTGCTGCCTCTGGGATCTTCTGCTTTACCTGGTCTACTTTCAGAGTCCTGGCCCTCCCTGTTTTGCTTCCCCTGCCATCAAAGGAGTTCCATTTCTATCATTGTCCAACTAGAAGATTAGGTAAAGCATACTGATTAAATTCATGGGCTCTAGACTCTAACTGCCTAGATTCAAATCTCACCTCTTCCACTTACAGCCAGCTGTGTGATCCTGGGGCAAGTCACTTCATCTCTTTGAACCACAGTTCTCTCATCTACAACGTGGACATAATAATGATACCTACATCATAAGGCCAATGTGAGATGTAAATAAGATAATGTGCTTAACACAGTACCTGGCACATAGTACGTACTCAATAACTATTTGCAATCATTCTTATTTTTATGTTTCCAATATCTAGGACAGAGTTGGCATTCAACAAGTGTGTGTTGAGAAGGGAGGAGGAAAAGGAATAACAATCAGTGGTTATTCAAACTTTCCTGATCAAAGTCTACTCCATCTGCAAGTTCCACTCCCACCTCAGGATGTAAATACCTTGTGGCCATTTGGTTCTGTCACTCAGCTATTTCTGAAATCGCACCTCCTCTAGGAATCCCTTACAATTAAGAGCCAATAGCTTTGCTTGTCCCAATCTACCTAGATCTAAAACTCTCACAACTGCCCACCCCCACTTTCATCACCATTACATGCATTTATCCTGATTCCTTAGCCACAAACGGCACTGATCCCCAGATGTGTCACTGGCATGAACATCTCTGGACTCCACATTTTACCACATTAGCCCATTTCTCCCCTCCCATCTCCATGTGTTAGTGTTTTCTGCATTTTCGGTGTCACTCACTCCTTGTTGCCTTCGATGGTCAGGGCAAGGACTGTGTGCAAACTAATGAGGACAGACACAGCTTTGGACAGAGAAACGCTTCCAAATTGTTTTTTGATGAAGATGAAGGAGAGAAGGTGGAAGCAGAAGCTGAGGAGGGGACAGGATTTGTGTCCCCACTTACTCTTCACCCCAGCAGGGGCAGAAAGCATGCTGCCTCTTTCTTGTTCATTGGCTACATTCCTCTCAGAGGCCAGAGGGGCAAGCCTGGACAATGCAAATGAGCTGTGTGGACGGGACTTAGCCAAGGGGCCTCCAAAGGGAGAGCAGCGGGGCTGCCGAGGAGGGAACAGAAAAGGAAGGTGCCTTACATATTTCTCAGCACCTTCTTTTCCCCAAGCAACAAACTACTCTTTTCTCCCAGAGACACAATACCAAAGTGCATAAGCTCCCTCTGAATAGATGCCCGAGTCTGAGAGCACTTTGCAGACTGGGTGGTCCCTGAGTCTCTAGCCTTTGGTATGATACTCAGACTCCAGGGAATTTGTTGTGCACCCACTCTGCACAAAGCCCTATACAGGCAGTGTTAAACCTAGGCAAACTGAAGCTTTCAATAACAGGCTTTAGCTGTGGCATAAGAGACAGAGAGACGTGGTGATGAGTGTGTGAGCATGAAAGAGCAACTGAGCCTACAAGTGCCCAAAGGGGACAAATTCAGCCAGTTCCTTGCCAACTTCCTACTATATATGTTTTGCTGGCGTCACTTGACCCTATCTGGGAAAGCATGCTGTGAGGACACTTGCCCAGGTGAAAGTCCATTCATTCACTTATTTAAATGGACTGGGTCGAGGACAGCTTCTAAGTTCAGTCTCAGCCCCCCACTTGTTTTGCGCACCGCCCCCCACCCCCAATCGCCCACTTCCCTCTCCACGCCATTAACGACTCCAAGTCTGTTTCCCCTTTAGGGCCGTAGTTCCCAGCACAGCTGTCATATGTGCCTGATGCAGATGCCCAAGAGACCCACAGAAATGTTTGAAAACTTCCAACCCTAATCGCGCCTCCCCTTGAGTCCTCCCTTTGCGAGGCCAGCCGCTGAAGCGGGGCTGCTTGACCTTTGCTAGGAACTCAGAGCTGCCTGGGGTTTGCAATTGAACTGGAAACAGAGGCAGAAGCCAGCCCCCATCACGAGAACGAGAAAGCTCAAAGAACAGTGACGGGTTAAGCTCCTTATAAGGAAACGAACCTTCCCGTTCCTGCGCGGAAATTGTGTGTTTTTTTTGCTTCTGTATGTTTCAAGTACACTGTAAAAACTACACTCGATAGGATTCACAAAAACCATTCCCCCAAGGATGGCGGACAGCTAGGAGCCAAGAGAGATAGGATGGGCGGGGCGGGTATAAGGAAGGAGCGTCAGCGAAGAATTTAAGGGATGAGTCATCAAAAAGAAGCTGGGAAAGAGAGCGGAACAAGTAATCTGAGCTGGGAAGGAGACGAGCATTCATTAGGCACAGACCGTGTCAATCACGTCTGCTCCACAAATGACCTGAGAGCCTCCCAGGCTTCTCAGACCGGAAAAAGGGTCTCAGTGGGCGGTCGTAAGGCTTTGAAATCGGAAAAGACAGAGCGCGAGCCGTAGTTAGAGGAGTGTGCTGCGGCGCAGGCAGGCTGCTTGGAAAGATGGCGTTTGCCATCAAGGTCGCATGGCCACTTTAGGGGACTAAGTGAAATACTAGTGAGAATGATAGGAACAGCCAACTAAGGATTCAGATTTTCAGAAGCAGCCTCGAATCCAAATTTTTTTTTGCCAATTAAACTCATAAGCACACTTAGGTTTGTCAGAGCATAGGTCCTAAAAAACATAAAAACGATATGGGAAGGGGTGGAGTTTCGCCGGGGCTCTTCTCTCTCAGGGAGCAGGAAAGTGTGGGAGATACTAGGGGTCAGGGTGACTGCGCAACCAGAAGGCAGCTGGGTGCCTGCCAGAAGGCAAGGTGGGAGGCCGATTCTGCCCGGGACTGCCAATCTCACCAGATCTATGTCAGGCTAAAGTCTAGGCAGCTTGGTCTAACTTCTGGCCTCTCACCTGTTTTGCAAGGTTGCCTTGACACAAAAGGACTTGGTTGGGTCCCCTGTACATTGCACCAGGTAAGTTCACCTACAGTTAGACTTTAGCTGATCCAGGATAGGATAAGGAATGTTAGTTAACCCCTAAACCCATTTGTTTGTATGTTCTTTTGTTAGTCTTCTTATCTGTTTCCTAGCAGATGTTACTTAAAAAAAATTGGCAACCCAGTTGTAGCTAAACTACAGGATAAAAAGGGATTTGTTAACTTCTTGGCCAGTCCCGGTAGGGGGCCTCCACTCATGCCTCCCTGTTTTGTAGGGACCAGGGAAGAGCTGGGACATATAAAAGTAGTGATCTGAGAATGGAAGCATTCTAATCTAGCTGATTCCTTCCATTTGCACTTCAGCCATTTTCAGTCTCCCACCCACAATCCATAATCCAAACTGAGAGCTACCCAGGATTCCCAGCACTCAGAGAAGCCTGCAAAAGCTGTGCCTGAGAAGACGGGGGCACAACAGAAAAGCAGACTTCAAGGGTACCTGAGAATGCAGGCAGTGGCAGAGGGATTCACCTCTTCACTAGCTCAGTCTTGTCCTTACTCAGCTCCGGCCATCCCAATTCAAGCGACCCCCTCAATCTACCCTCTACGATTACCCTATTGTGAGGCATCATCAGACCAATTCGGTTTTAGTTTTATCGATCGCTTTGAATCTATTCAGGAATGGGGTTTGAGGGCAAAAGGGGCTACCATCTGTTCTACTCTCTGAGGCCCCCCCCAGTCTCCCTCCCCTAACCTTTTAGAAGGGCTGTAGGAAGCCTAAGCATAGCCTCCGGGAACAGATTTCTCATGGAAGAGTTCGGGCTCAGTCATTCTAGAACAGTATAACTCACACGGGAAGAAACAGAGGTGAGCTCATGGGGGAACCAGACCTTTTTACTGTTCCTCCCTTGGCCACCCTAGAGGCTGACAACAATGCCTCTTGGTCAGATCTGAAAGAGAGGTCTTGTAGCATCTGTTAACGGATATTCAAGCCATCGTAAGAAAGTGTGTGTGAGTAGGGGGTGGGTGGAGGAAGGGGGACACGGCAAACATAATCCTGTAGTACTTGGGTAAGCACACATCTCCAGGGGTACTCTGGGGGAAACTGGAGCTTTAACGACAGAGGAAAGGATGGCCATGAGGCCTGCCTGGAGCAGCATTTTCCCTTTCTCCCTCTTCTTTTCTGTTACCCAGACCCCAGAGTGACTCTACCCTACTGGAAGGAAGCTTGCCTCATCCTAGATGCTGGGCGGCGGTCCAGTGCTCTCAACTTAGGAAGGAGGCTGCTATATTCCATCTCGGACACCAGGTGGCACCAAAGTATAACCATAACTCCAAAGAAACCGGCAGGAAATGGACCTTGAGAGTCCTTGAACTCTTTTTCTCTCCCTCCCCGCTCCCCACGTGGAATTGAAAAATAAGAAGCCTTTCAGATATGGTTGATAACTCTCCTTCAATAAAAACGCTTGAATCTTTAATCTTCCAGCTGAAGATTCCAAGGATTTAAATGCAGCCTCAGTCCTCACCCTTCCCGGAGACCTATTTCTCAGCGGCAGATAAGGAAAATGGGACTTCCCTGGAATCATTTCAGATGCCTCCACCCTCCAGAAGAGTTGTTTTTCTTCAAGGTGGTCAGCTGAGGAGTAGCAGACATCAAACCTCGGCGGCTCTGCTCAGATCCTGGGCCCCCTTCTGAAGGGCTCAGTGCTCTGTCATGGGCATGCTAGGAATGACCATGTCTAAACAAGTTGTGATGTGGCCAACCAGCCTCATGGCCTCTTAAGTCAAACAGGACTGCTTCCAGCCCCTCGGACACGCTCCATAAATCCCCATTCCCAGGCTCCTCCACCTGGAATTCTGTCCACTCTCAGCTGTTTCTGTCAGATCCAAGCCACTTGTTGAGGTGCAGATAGAGCTCCATGAAGCCTTCCTTCATTTCCCCCAGTCTGAAGGGACCTCCACTTTTCTAAATTACCATAACAACTTGTGCCATTTGCCCTATTCTTCTACTTTATGTTATAGTTGTTTGTGAACATGTCTCCCGTACAAAATTATGAGCTCCCCAAGGGCAAGGACCATATCTTATGTATCTTTTTTATACCCTGTACTGATGAACACAGTAGGCACTCAATAAATAATGATAATAATATCTTACATTTGTATGGTGCTTACAGTTTACAAAGCACATTCACATCCATTTTCCCATTTAATCCTCACAACAACCCTGTGAGGTAGGTGTTATCACCCCTGTTTTACAGATGAGCAAACAGACTCAGAGAAGTTAAAGAACTTGCCCATGGTCATACAGCTGGGAAGAGGTGGAGATGGGTCTGAATGCAGTTTTTCTGACCCTAAATTCAGTTCTTTCAACTTTCTCTACCTGAGCTGGTGGCTGGAAATTCCTTCGTGGAGACTGAGGTCATGGAACTCATCATGGGACTGGGGAAAAGGGAGGGGAAGATCTAAAGGTCAAACTCCTTTCATCTCTGCTCCCTTCGCTCCGCCCTCCCTTGTTTCCAAAGAGGATTTCAGAATGCAATGTTACTTTGTTTAAGAATGTCCTGGTGTGAGATGTCCTTGTGGATAAGAAGAAAAAATGTGGGGTGAAGATAGGACGGTAATAAAGGTGTATTCACAGCCGGTGACTAATGGATCTTCGGAGGCCTGAAGGGAGGTCCCTGGCCTGTCCAATAATTTAATTAACGACTTGGATCAGGACATTGATGGCATGCTGGTCAAATTTGTAAATGATGCTGGTTTCAGGAAGATCCCAAGAGGCCATAATGAACCAGGAAAATGGAATGTAAAGTTTCATAGTCTAGTTCATCAAACCCAAATTCTTCAGTGCAAGGGAGGAGAGACGTGACTCTGTGTGAAAAGGTTTCAGGTGTTTGAGGTGCCTGTAGGCTCATTATTTTTGACATTAGCTGCCTGCAATGCTAATGAATTCAGGGCTAGGATGTGGGAGATTACAGTTGTGCTTTCTTCTCTGCTCATTAGACCACAGTGGAGGACTGTCTTTAGCCTTGGACACCACACAAGAACAGGGGCATTAGCAACCTGGAGCACGCACAAAAGACGGAGACCAGGAGTGTGAGGAGATTTTAGAATCATCGTCTATGAACCTGGAGAAGGGATCAAAAAGGGGATGGTGGTGGATCCGGATCAAGTTTTCAAATATTGGAAGCTTCATCATATAGAAGAAGGAGTCATCTTGTTTTGCTCGATAAGAGGGACAAAGGGCATGTGCTCTGGGAAAACATATTTTGACTCAACCTAAGGAAGAACTTTATGATGGTTCAAGATGACCAAATATTATGCAATGGTCGGCTTTGAAAGGACAAGATATTCCCATCACTGGAGGTATTTAAACAGAGAGAGGCAAGATAACTATTGGCAAAGAGGTTGCGGAGGGGATCAAGCATCAGATCATAAGGGTGAGGAATTAGGCAAACATTAAGTCAGCTTCTGACACTGTAATTTGGGGATTCAAGTCAGGGGTAGGGGTGGGGGCCAGAGGTGAAAATCGTTGTGGCCCTCAAAGTAGGTACCTCCCAACCAGTTACTATCTCTGCTTCCAGCCTGCCCTGCACAGAGACTCCAGTAATATTTTTCTGAATACTTTATCATGAGACTTTCCAGCTCACGTATCATAGAATCCCAGTAACTCTAGAGGTCATCCGGCACAGTCCTTTATCAGATGATTTCTTTGCCTTTGAATCACCCACATGGAGTGATTGTCCAGTCACTGTTCGAATATCTCTGGTGATGGCGAGCTGCCTACCGTTTGGGGTAGTCCATTCTAATTTCAGAGACTATTACTAATCATTAGAAAGTTCTTCCTAAACACAGCGAAATGCTTATATCAGGCTGTTGAGATTAGGAATTTTTTTCTTTTCTGTTTTTGAAACAGTCGGTAATAAATTTTAAAAGGACTTCAAGAGGCTGGAATCATGAGCCAAAACTTTTATTATCATTTTTTTCATTATAAAAAAGAAAGAAAAAAAGCCTCTTCCTTCTGTTGAACCAAAATCTGCTTTCCTGTAACTTCCACCCATTAGATCTCAGAGCCCTTGGAGTCATACACAGAATAAATCTACAGCTTCCTCTTCACCATGAGCCCAGTAGTGATTTGCTGACAGTAGACAAATTTCTCTGGGGATTTGCTAGTCCCCTCACTATTCTCACCACTCTTTCTCTGGCTGTACTTTTGTTGACATGTCCTTTGAAGTGTGATGCCTGCATTGAACGGAGGACCTCAGGTGTGGTCTGACCAGTGCAGAGTAGCACAAGATGATCACCTCCTTTATTCTGGACGCTATACTCTTCTTAATACAACCCAAGGTCACAATACTTTTTGTAACAACCAAACCGTGCTTTTGACTCATGGATCATGATGAGTTTTCATTTATTCTAAAACCCTCTAAGCCACATCTCTCACTTCCTACGGTTGTACTGTTACATTTTGGAATTCAAATAGGTGACTTCATATTTGTCCCTGTAAACTTTGATTTTGCTATAGCGAGTCCAGCCTCATGACTGGTATATATCATACCAGCCTCTTGACATCGCTACGAATTCTTATTCTGTCATCTCACATTTTGGCTCTCTCTCCCAGCTATGCGCAATTTTCAAATTTGATCTAGTGACATTAAAACAGAAAGAACCCTTTTGTGTGTGGTCGTTCAACTGGTTAAGAATCGCTTAGAATCCCCACATTTCTTTATATTGTCCCAAGAGCATTCTCCTCATCTGCCCATCGAGTCACCCTATCAAAGGAAATGAGCTTGAGTGGGGAATGATTTGTTTTTCCTGAATCCATGCAGGGGCTGAGTGATCTTCTCTTCCTTTTGTAAGTGCTCACCAATCCTCCTTTTAATCATTTGTTCTCCAATCCTGCCTTCAATCAATATTTAACTCGTTGATCTCAGTGACACGGCAGTGTGCATCCCTTTCACCCTCCATGGGGTTTTCAAAGACATCACCAGTTGTCCTGCAACTTGAGCTGCAGGTCATCATAATGCCCTGGGCTGTTATTGACCTAAACTATGAGATGGAGTTGCTCAGAGCAGCTAAAGGCTCTCTGGGACTAGACTGCCTTGAGGAGCCTCTCTCTGGGGCTCACTTTGCCCCCTTGACTCTGAAAATCCTTCTCTTTGCAGAAGAGAAGGAACACAAGGGTTGCCGAGGAGGTTTTGATTCCTCTCTGTAAAACCATTAGCAAATGAAAAAGGGTGCCCCATCACTCACCTGGTAACACCCAAACTCCTCAGCTGTTATGAAGACCTCCACAGCCTGCCTTTCCAATCTGATTTCCCACCATTTCACTTGAACCCTCTACTTCGGTCAAGTCGGTTCCCTCACTGCTCCTCAAGCACATCTAGACCTTATCTCCATGCTCTGACTCAGGACTTTCTCCCAACTTGGAATGCTCACTATTCCACCCACCCACCCAGATCTCATCATAGCCTCTCTTGCAATTTCTGTAGCTCCTTTAACCTTTATCATACAATTAGAGTCATAGAGATTATGCATGTCACTCATTTGATCATAGTTCAGTTTTGTCTTCCTGACAGTATGCACACCAAAGGGGGTATGTTTTATCCCTCATGGTATATAAACCAGCACAGGGCCTGGCCTACAGTCCTGATAACCATCCTCACTTCCCACAGAGATTTTCCGCAGTGACCAACCTCTGACCCTTCACACACACCACAAGTTCAGATCCCAAGATAGCTGTGTCCAGCTCCTCAAAGGACTAATATAGAAACTAGATAAATCTAGGGACGCAGGCCGGACCTGGTCTAGGCACTAATGATTTTTGCAGTGTGAAATCAAATCTAACTATACCCTTGGCCCTTTAAACAAGAACCTGGGCTTTTTTAGCTGGGCTCAGGGCTGGCAGTCAACAAGGGGGCCAAGAACACTCAAGGCACCCTGGGACAGCACTGACTGTCAATTAGACTGAAACCCTGCCTGCCTTAGAGGTCACTCAGACCTTTTGAAGGTGTGAAGACCAACTATAATCTCTCACTGATGGGTCCCAAATAGGATTGGAGCTGGGTTTGCTATGGCACCTTGAGTTCTTAGAGGAGAAGCAATGTCTAAATCTTCCCAACTAGAAAGCCTCCTAATCTGGAGGTACACACACACACCCCAGAAGAGGAGGCCCAATTTGGTAATATCTGACATGGAGCAATGAAAGGATCATGACAACAAAGACTCTGAATTGATCTAAAATGGTCACGTAACCCAGCCCTCTCTGCCTTCAGGAAGGTGAGCACCATTGCTTTCCTTAGTCATTCACTCAATTTGGCGACTATTATTAAGGACGTACTACGTGCCATGATCAGCTCCTATCTACAGCAAAGTTTTGCCTTGTGTCTAACAATCTTTTCCCCTCTGTCAGTCTCAGAAGGAACGGAGAACAGATCACCAGCTCTGTCCTGATTTAGGAGTTACATTTTTGAAGATGGTATAGCACACTTGTCATATAGTAGGTGCTCTACAATGATTGAATGTTACTTCATCAGCTTCTTCCTTTCTAAATTAAAAAAAAAAACAAACCCTAGTCCTTTGGCACATTGTTTTTGCTCTTCTCCAGACCCTCTGCAGCTTTTCCACATGTGCTGAAAATGTGTTGACCAAGGGCAGACCCACGACTGTTTTCAAAGGCCTAACCAATACTGGGTAGAGTGGAGAAAGTTGAGGACCATGAGAAAGGTCATATGTTACTGGACTGCATTCTAGATCTGTTTCTAACAAACACTGTGACATTGTGCTTTTCTGAGCCCATTTACCCAATTATAAAATAAGTGGGTTGGACTACATGACTCTGAGGTTACTTCCAATTCTAAAAATTCGGACTCTGATTACTTCCCAGTGACTCCATACTAAATTTTTGTTATTATATGCTAGTATTTGAGTTAGGTTTGGAAAGAAGGAAGGAAGGGAGGGAGGGAGGGCGGAAGAGAAAGAAGAGGGTGGGAGGGAGCAGGGGGGGAAGAGAAATCCAGTTCTACACCACGGACTCAGACTCATTCAACTCGTGACCCACCCTGCCAGCCTCCCCCCAGTTCTTTTTTTCTTTCTTAACTAACCTGGGTCAAGTCAATCACTGCCCATCTCTCTCGTCCCCACGTACCACCTTAGTATATTAGTCCTTGATTTTGGTCTTTGTACTACCTTGTGTTCGTCCCCTCTGAACATCATCCTGTTGTGTTGGTTCATCTCCCTCATTTTGCCAGGGTCACTTTGAAGAATTCTATTCCTGGTTTCTGAGGTGTCAGCAACCCCGCCCAACTGTCACACTTGATGAGCAGACTCCTGGTTCAGTCCTTCAAGTCACTGAGAATAATACGATACCATAAGGCTAACTCTGCGGAGCCCATTGAATCTGTCCCCCAGGGTTGACAGGGAGCCACTGATCACGATCCTGGAGAGGAATGCTCCCAGAGCCCCAGTGACTCCTCCAATTCTAATTCACAGACCAGGAAACCAGTATCTCTGGGGAGGAGAGGGCCCCCTGCTCTGTCAGTCACCCAAGGCCAGGGAGTCCACATATCTGATGCTGCACTGGATTCAGACACGAAAAAGAATTTCAGCACGTTAGAGGGCAGACCTCCTCCCAGCCCCCAGTCCAGGACGAGGGCGGGGTGGTGGCAATGGTGGCAGTGGCAGAGGCAGCGGCGGGTGGTGGCGGCGGCAGCAGAGTGGTGCAGTGAAGAAGGAAGTGTTTCTTTTGACGTTTCATTAGGAGGCCCGAGGTGCTGAGAGAAGGCTTCAGCTGCAGGAACCCAGAGCGTTGGGGGGGTAGGGGGGTGGGGACTGCAACTTGATTAAGATTGGAGAGGCCTTCGTGCAGGGGGCCGGTAGTGTGCTGCCCAGACTTGTATCAGCTTAAAGGCACAGGATGCAGAGGGAGGCGCCCTGCCGGGAGGTCTGTTGAGCAAGGCCTGTGCAAGGGAGGCAGGTTGGGAGTGCTAACTGGATTTTTTATTTTTATATCAAGACACTGTGTTTAAAATTTTTACAAAGGACAAACTCCGTGGGTTTCCGTTAGTGTTTTAAGAACTTTTCTTTAAAAAAAAAAAAAAAGCCAACAACAACAAAAAACACCACCTTTTTGAAAGAGAAATGACAGACACAAAAGAGACTCTGTAAAGAAAATGGGGGGAATTTCTGATAGCATTACCCCAAGGGCAGAGGCAGAACCCAGATTGTACCCGGGGCACCGATAATCACATGGCCTCCACAAAACCTCCTTCACCAAATCTGCAGTCCCCTGCCTGGTCTAGCTAGGCCGATGTTCCTGGCCTCTGGGGGACGCAGGTCACCCTGTGGTCTCTGCAGCCCTCCGCAGAGATACAGAGGTGGCTGGCAAGTTGCCCCCTAAGGCCCTCCAACCCCATCCAGTGAGAGCCCCTTCCTCCTTCTCCCCATGGTTTTGCTCGAACCTGTTTCTTTCGTGGGGGCCATGTTCCTTGGTCGGATTGTGTGAGCACTGGGAGTTCCAGAGCCAGAGAGACCTGGGCCTGGAGCCCTCCCTTCCGGAGCTTCTTTGCACCCACCGGTTGGAGAAGCATTTGTTCCAAAATTTTTTTAAAAAATCAACAAAAACAAGACCCAGAAAAAAGACCAAGTCTGGGGGAGAAAGAGCTACTCTGCTCTTTAAAGCTCCCAAGTCTGGAGTTGGTCGGTGGTGCAGTTCCAAGAGAGGTGGAAGGCGAGCACCAAGGGGGTGTCCAGCTGGTGCTTCAGGCTCCCCAGTAGTGTCTGTGGTCAGGCTCGGGGAGCCGGCTTCAGCTGCTGTTCCACGGGTCCTCAGTTTCCCAAGGACTCGTTTGCGTCCCCATTTGAAGGGTTTGTTCAGGTGTTTACTTCCTTATTTGTGTTGTTGCACATGCGGGTGCATGCCCACATCTGTCTATGTTTGTGCAGGTGGGTCTGCTGTCGGGTGTGGGTGCGTGCGTATACATATATGTCTGTGTGTGTGTGTGTGTGTGTGTGTGTGTGTGTGTGTGTGTGTGTGTTCGTGGATCCGGGAGGGACAGAGCAGGGATATATGCTGTGCTCTGGGCTGCAGCTATACCCGGGTGGTGGAGTGTGAGTGGGGCAGCCCGGTACTGTTGAACCCTGCGGCAAAGGTGTTATAGGGGTGCAATGTCTGCAGCCCCACCAGGGAGTTGGGGATCATAGTGATAGTGTTGGGGGTCATGAGTGGGATGTCATCAGGGGAGCGCCGCAGGGTCAGCGTGTAGTCGGGCAGTGCAGTGAGGCGCAGGGTGTCATGGGGGGGACCCGCCTCACACTCGTGGTGGGTGGGGCCCAGCTGCAGTGCTGCCAGCTCCTCCTCGGGAGCAGCTCCCAATTCAGGAGCCCCGGCTCCCCTCTGAGGGCTGGGCTGCCGCAGGGGCTCCTGACGCCGCTTGTCCTTCCGATAGTAGAGGGCGGCGAAGGCCAGGACATTAAGGAAGAGGAGGGAGGCCCCCACGGCGATGGTGACGCTTAATTCAGTGGAGTAGTCACGAGGGTTCTCCACCAGGAGCGGCCCTGCATCCTGGTCCCCGTTCCAGGACCCTTGGGCGTTCTCGTTGCTGTAGGCGGGGGAGATGGCTGGCCGCTTGGTGCTCCAGGTCTTGCCATTGGGCCTGCGGGTGATGTGGGAGCTGTGGGTGGTATCCGGGGGCGGCACTTTGGTGGTTGTGGACGTGTAGTGGAACATGTCATGCAGGTTGTATAGGTGGGGCACCAGGTGTTTCCAAAAGGCCACCTTAGTGGCACGGTAATGATCGCGGACCCTTGGCTTCAGGCCGATGTGAAGGTAGAGCTGGTCTCGGGGATTGTATTTGGACCAGGCCACTTCCTCAAAGCGGTTGGCCTTGGTGTGAATGAACTTGGTGTCCTGGGGGACCGGCTTGTTGGGATCCCTGAAATACCACATGGAAATCTGGGGTCACCACTCTACCTAGACGAGGAAAGGGCCCAGGATTCTTCCTCTCACACCCAGCCCTAAACCCCTTTCCCAGTCCAAAATGTCCCACCATTTCCATCTTTTTCAGGGTCCTTCCCTCTGTCCATACCTCTCTTTGTCCCCAGGCCTTGAACTCCTATTGCCCATGGCATCATGGAAAGCATCTCATCCTTCCCTGCGCCCATCCTGTGAGATCAACCTATAGGACGCTTCTTCTTCTCACAAGCTACAGAGCACCCATCAATCTTTTCAGCTGCCCAATTTTTCCGAGAGCCCTTTAAAAGCTCTTTCTGAATGTACTTTATTCCCACTTCACATGGCCTCCGACCATCTAACCTTGAATCCCATAGCTCTGCCAGTAACTCTCACTCCTGCTCAGTCCTAATGCTAACTGAGTTCTGAGCCTCAACAAAATTTTTAAGGGAAGGAAATGGCATGAGAGACTAGAAAAGGGGACGTAGGAAGAGGGATGAAGGGGTTACCAATCAAGATTTGGGGACTGTCTTAGGAAGGGAGATGATGGAAGAGGTTTGGATAGAGGAGCAGAGGGGAGGGCATGCTGGGGCCCCAAAGAAGAACCCCCAATTTCTCCTTACCCGGTCTTGGCAAAGTTGGTCCAGTAGGTCATGACGACAGCACTGAGCATAACGTCATTCTTGGAGAAGTTGCAGGGGAAAAGGTCAGTGGGGCCTACCATAGGGACACCGAAAACGTAGGGTACTTCATCCCCATGAGCTGCGTCTGACCAAGCAGGCTTCATGAGGCTCTGGCAGTGATGGTAGAAGGCGTAGAAGTAGGTAGGCGAGCCATAGCGGGCATGCAGATCAGCTGTCACCACTGAGGGCTCCACCCACTGGTGGTCAGTGAAGAGCGCCACCAGTGTTTTACGGCGGGTCTCAGGATTGTCACGGTCTGCCCAGTCTGTGTACATGAACTTGATGGTCTCCCGCAGGGTGTCCTTACCCTCAGGATAGCCGTACAGATTGTCCACAAAGTTGGAGACTGAGTAGTCAAAGTCAGTGCCAGAGACACCATCCTCAGGGTCCACCACCCCTTCCACAAACTTGAGCCCCTCACCCTGGTTGACACCTAGCATGATGTCATAGTTGAGGAACTCGCCCTGTTCCATGAGAATCTCCGGGTCATCAGGAATGACATCACCGTCAATCACGGGGCCAAAGGCCACATGGTAGCGGGCAGGCTGGATGTCCTGCTCTACCAGCTCCTTGGCACTCTTTTGCCGAAGACAGTCCACCATGTCGACGGTGTCTAGCACGTTACAGCCTACCTTGTCTGCCAGCAGGCTGGTGTACTTCACCGGTTGGTAGTTCACAGCCCAGCTGGACAGAGCAGAACCACTTTGGATGATGGCCCTCTGGAAAAGCCCTATAGAAAATAAGCAGCACCAGGTCAGATCTGTCGTGTCTCTCACAGCCTAAGCCTCCCTTGCTCGTCCCTGAGGGACAGATCGAACACCTCATTCCTTTGTTACTGAGGCTGCCCTCTGGGTTGAATGGACTGCAAAGGACGAGTAACCCTTTCGGCTGGAATGATGGGTTAGGACCAGAGGAGGGGTTGTTGGGCTCCTTTCCTGACTGGTCCCCTGCCTGCTTCTTGCTTCCTTATTCTGGGTGATGGTTGGTAACTTGGGGGTTAAGGAAACGCCAGGAAGAATTAACCCCTTGGGTCCCAGACATCAGCTTCCTTATGCTCCCTCTCTTTATCTTTCCTTGTCTTCCCCTCTTGCTTCCTGCCCAGCTGGGCCCAGCTCTGTGCCAGCACACCACCAGGGAGCTGGCGCTTCCACCACAAAGGGGTCTTTTTCATGAGAGATGAGAAATGCAGGCAGGAGAGAGCCTCACATTCTGGGAGTTTAGGGAAAGATTCCCGAGGGCAAAGGCCCTATGGTCTGAAAGTCTCCAGGGAACGTGCCCTCCCAGGCTGTAACCTCCACAGACACTTTCCTTTTCCTGAAGCTACTGCTGCCTCAGATCCAGATTTCCCCCTAGGTGAGAGGGAACCATTCCCCCAAACTCAAAAAGTAGATGATTCTTCCCCCCTAGAGAAAAAGGTATCATTCTCTCTCTGGCCCCAACATTTCCAAGTAAGGGAGAACCTGGCCCTCAGGTGCACAGTTCTGTTCCTCTAAGAGAAAGGGAGTTTACGGGACTTCCCTGGTGGTCCAGTGGTTAAGACTCCATGCTCCCAATGCAGGGGCCACGGGTTCGATCCCTGGTCAGGGAACTAAGATCCTGCATGCCGCATGGTGCGGCCAAAAAAAAAAAAAGAGAGAGAGAGAGAGAAAGGGAGTTTGCATGGGTGAAAAAGAGAGGGAGAGAAATATAGATGAGTACTTAAGTGAGCCTCACTTTTTGAAAGATTATTCTCCATTAATCAGTTACAGAAAAACAGAGAGAATAAATCTTTTTTTTTTTAGATTTTTAAAAAAAGTCTTTATTGAATTTGTTACAATATTGCTTCTGTTTTCTGTTTTGGTTTTTTGGCCACGAGGCACGTGGGATCTTAGCTCCTGGACCAGGGATCGAACCCACACCCCCTACACTGGAAGGCAAATTCTTAACCTCTGGATCACCAGGGAAGTCCCAAGAGAATAAATCTTTAAAGCAGCCAGGTCTCCAGGGACGCAGGCCCCCTATGAGACAGAGAATAGCAGCACACCAAGAAAGGCCTTCTCCTCCCAGGGAAATAGTCCCTAATCAGAGGAGGCACCGTTCCTCTTTCCAAACAGAGGCACCCTCACAACTAGTCACTTCACCCTCCTTGGTGGAAAAAAAGGAATTCCTGTTCCCGTACTGTCACCTAGAAACATATTCTAAAGGAGGGATGTACATCCAACATTCCCTACATCCCACCTTAGTCTTCCCTCACGGAGTCCCTGGAGGGATAGAGACAGAATTTCCAGGTCAGAGAAGGTGATTTTTGTCCTTCAGAAAGACAGGCCTTCTTCAAAGAGAGACTGCAAGTCTTCCTGTTAGAATATCACTAACTCATAAGGTTGATTTCAGTAAAAAACCGTGTCCTCTCTTACGGCTTTCCTTATCTTGGAGAAGGACACTTATTTTGGGAAGATCTCTTCTTTGCGAGAAGCTCATCTTTGCCTCTCAGAGGTAGAAAGGGCTCTTATAGTCCAGAGGTGAAGAGAACACTTCCTGCTGAGCAAAAAAAAAGGCCCTATTTGGTCCCCTTGGAAGGGTCACTGGCAGGGGGACCCACAGCAAGGAGAGAGGTTTCCCTTTGGGCTAAAAATGAAAGTCTCCCTTAGAGGGGGTTGTACAGCCCGGGGGGCGGGAGAGGTCTGGTCTGGAGTCTGATAAGAGCTCGCCATCCCTCAGACAAAGCCCACCCGCAGGTTTGTAATCCTCACTTCGGTCCCATCTCCCCCCCCACCCCCCCACCCCCGCCGTCAAGGGCAGTTCCCGTCTTGCACAGACTTGTTCTTCAGCGAGAAAGGCAGAGAATGTTTCTTACACCTAAAAACTAATTTCCACTCTAGAGCTCTACCCGAAGTCATGTGTCCTTCCCACACGGAAAGATTTCCCCCCGCCCAAAAAGAGCCGTTGTCCTTCAGAGAGACATTCTACTCCCACGCTCCTCGATAAGACTCCCACATCAGGAGAACATTCCTTTCTCAAGATGTAAATGGGATTCTCTCCTTCCCTCTCTCACAGTGGGAGAATTACATCTTCCCCTTGAGAAACATTTCCCTTCCACTTCTCCCCAAAGGGACACCGAGCTGGCAGGTGACGGCTGCTGACTCCCCTGGATGCTCCTGGGACGTGGAATTGGGCACCCTGGAGCCTGGAGGGACTGGGGCTCAGGGTCGGCGGCCAGCACTTGTCTAGTTCCTGTTTCGTTCCAAGAGCTACTCACCCTCAGAGTGATGCGACAGCGTGAGGAGGCTGACACAGGACGCGCCAATGCCCGAGCCAAAGACGGTGATACGGCGGGGATCGCCACCGAAGAAGGCGATATTCTCGCTCACCCAGCGGAGGGCCTGGATTTGGTCAAGGAGCCCATAGTTGCCCTTGGCAGCCTGATCGCCAGTGCTCAGGAAACCTGGATTCAACAAAGGGCACGAGGACAGTGAAGGTGGAGGGATGGAGGATTTGGATGACGGTGACAGCTGGGGGCATGAGGACGGAGGATGAGCACGCAGCGCAGCTCTTTCCACCCAGCTAGCATTAACCATTGCTCCGTTCTGCAAGGACCAGCGCCATCACTATAGGAAGGATCAGCTTCCTACCTCCCACCCATTCTCCAGTTTGGAAGGCGAGGTCTCCAAACCATTCAAAAGGGATGCATCCAGCTGGGAGACTTAAACTGCAGGAACTGCAAATGACCAGGACCCAGCATCCTCTGCCCTGATGTACCAGCCGGGACATTACCCTAGCACCTGGCAAGATAGAGTGGAAAGAGCAGGGACCCTGGAGTCAGTTTGGTTTGAGTCCTGGCTCTACCACTTACTTGCCATGTAGCTTTAGGCAAGTTATTGAGAATCTCTGGGCTCTAGTTTCCTCTTCTGTAAAGTGGGGATAAAATACTTCAAAGGGCTGTAACAAGGATAAAATGAACATAAGCATCTCGAATATGCTCAGCACGTTACACATCTATAGTTACTTCTCTTTCCCCATCCTTCTCTCTCTGGAGGAAGTGAAGATCCCAAGAGGCTACAATTCCTAAGCCCTCCTTGCCCCTCCTGTCCAAGGTCGTCCATTTCCACTTCCTTCCAGGGTCTCGGATGCCCCCTTCTCTTCATTCTCATGGCAGGTCCTCACTTCCCCCTCCTCCAAGACCTAATGAATCGAAAACTCTGGGGATGGGGCCCAGCAATCCGTGTGTTTAACAAGCTCTCCAGGTAATTCTGATGCCTGCTAAAGTTGGAAAACCACTGGGCTAGACCATCTTTTTCATCTAGTGGAGAAATGGGGAAGTCAGTGCAGTGCGGTTACCACAGAAACAGGTCTTCCTGCCCACCCACTGGGATTTGCTGCTGAGGAGACATGTCACCATGGAGACTACCTTCCCACCCACCTGCTGGGATTTGCTGCTGTGGAGACTTGTTGCCATGGCAACTACCTTCCCGCCCACCTGCTGGCTATCCCACAGAGATGTCCTATATTCCCCCCCACCCTGCTTCCATTTTAGTCTGATCTTGCTGCTTCATTTTTTCTCTCTTCCCTGATCCTCAGGCTCCTTGGAAAGCTCTATCTTCTCCTGCCCTAGGCTTTTAGAAAGGTTCTTTCCAAGTGGGTAGCTGTGGTGCTCCTACACATTGGAAACCTATACCTGGGTGAGTATCTTTTGACCCCACAGTTAAAAGCTCATTTGTAGCCCCTGGGATCAACTTTGTGGGAGGCCATGTTTGAGGAGGCTCCCTCAGCTCACGGAGAGTTCTCTGACGGTCCTGGTAGTCCACGGGCAGAAGCTGAACTTAGACTCAAGCAGGCACAAGACCCCATCACTGTCTTTCTTGAGTCCTTTTGTTTCTAGTTTCTGTAAAAGAGCTCATTTCACCCTCTTCAAGTGTGTTATTAATTTACCTTTGGTGCAATTAAGTATGTAAAGTACTTAGTTATTCCTCCCAGGGCTTAGTCACAAGCCCTCTTTAGCCCCAGGTTCCCGATGAAGAAATGAGAAGGAATTAGAGAAAGCCTGAATGAGGATGAACGGAGGAGCTCTTGTTCCTCTAGACAAGAGAACCAGCTTCTCCTTTGCCTGGCTCATTCACAAGCTGAAGTTGCTCCTGCAAGTCTTAAAAAAGTATGCTGACCGAGATCCATCCCGGCTGTCCAAGCCTTGCGACCCTCCAGCAAAAATCACTATGTGTTTCTCTTAGCCTGCCTGTCCTCTCTCCCTCCTCCTCTTCTTCCCCCGTTTCCTCTCTTCCTTTTCTCTTATTTACACAATAGCAGACTTGGCTTCAGTCTTTGCCAAGGTATCGTTCAGTGAAATGTGTCAAATACGTCTGTCCTAACCAGCAGGAAGAGCCTGCATTTGGATGCAGTAGATTTCTCCAACATGTACCAATTTCCTGGGTTAGAAGCAAAGGTCTGAAAGGGCTGGGTGGAGGATTTGACCATCACTCTCTGCTCCCTCAGATCCCACAAACCTCAGGATAAGAGGCACTAAAGCCTGTGGATGACGTCATGCCAACCATCCTACTACAAGCGTCCTGCTTGAAGTGCTCTATCCAACAGGCTCAGGCAGATGATACAGCAAACGTCGCCGACCACAAGCACACAAAAACCTGTCAGTCTGGGAGAGCGGTCACTCGCTACTAGCTCCCCAGTAACTCAGTCACCCACAGAAACCATGTGAGAATGAGGGCTGAAACACCAAACTCCACAAACTGTTAGAGCAAATCTGAGCCAGTCTCCCTGGGCCCAAGTTTATACTGCAGTGCATGGTAAGCTGCTTGTCAACAGAAGACGGGGGAATCTGGCACATTGTATCAAAACCAGGTATCTGTGTCACCCAGGGCTTGACATTTACCAGGTTTTCAGATTGCCTGAAGGGTACCTGAACAAGAATGTAGGATTAAATTCTGAAACCCAGAATAAAACTCGGCAAGCCCCTACTTCCTCAGCCCCGGGGATATCCACATCCTGTACCCTGCTGGGGTCCCTTTCTTTTGTTGGTCTCAAGCCCAGTGGGGGCTTCTCCAATTATAGCTACCCCTCTGCCTTGGATGGGATCCATGGAATAGCCTGTGACATTCTCCAAATACATGAATCACCAAGATGTCTAAAGAAGTACCTTGGAGGAAACCGTCTGTTTGGGCTCAGGGCTCAGAGAAGCTGATGGGGGGGAGGGTGAATGAATGCATATAATTGAGGTCCAAAACTGGCCACCTGTTCTGGGATGTTTTGGGAAACAAAACAACAAAGCCTCAGCTCTACAGCAAAATCCCCAAGATTCAGGGACAAACCCGTGTTCTAAATCTGGCGCCAAGAGACAAAAACATCTTGAATGTACCCAGAAGCCAATCAGTGGCTTATTGATTACATTTGTGTTCCAGAGCGGGCACTAAAGGGTACACAGGAAGTGGTGGGGAACTTCTGGCCAAATCTCAGTTTATGGCTCCTTCTGAGGTTTGGGTAATATTAGTTTGATCATTAACTATTTAAGCCCAAAGAATAAAAATCCTACCCCGAGATGTGCTGTTCTGGTTATCCAAACGAGAGGAGGTTATAAGGTGGTGGTGGTGGGGTCTTTTAACCTGAATTTCGTGGATGAGTTTCAGTGGGATCCATGAAATAATTTCTGTAAGTGTGTGTGTGTGTGTGTGTGTGTGTGTGTGTGTGTGTGTGCACGCGCACGCACATGCATTTTTTTGGGGAAGAGTCCATAGCTTTCATCAGAATTTCAAAGGGGTCCAAGACTCCCCAAAAGGTTAAGAACTTCTGATATACAAGCTTAAGGATTAGAGCAATTGAAGGGTTGTGAAGTAATCAGCAAACCAGGATATCATAGGGAGGGCTCGCCAGCAATAATAGCCTTCTGTGCAGCCCACAGCTCCCAACTGACACTTCAAATCCTGAGTCCTCTGTCTCCTTTCTGCCTCCTTTCTGTGTGTCACTCTTATCCTCTTTTCTCTTTCCCGCCCTTTCCTTCTCTTCCTTATTTTCTCCTCTCTTTCCCCCCGATGCTCCACTCTCTCTTTTCTTTCATTCCTACCTGGTCCGATCATTTGGAACTGAAGCACATTCTTAGTATTCTCCGTGCTTTCCATTGATCTTTAGAGACTGGAGCTTTGTGTTGATGATTTTTAAAAGCAACTGAGTTGAATATTTTCTGTCGCTCTCATTTAGAAAATAAAGTAACACAGTTAGTTCTGGCCTTCAACTACCACGCACGTGTGCCTGTGTATCTGTGTGTGATTACGTTTGTAAACGCATTACTCTTCAGGAACTATGCAGCCCAAGTATGTGGGTTTGCAGGCACTTTCATGGTACCATTTTTACTGTCAGAGACTCAGATCCCCTTTCTCAACAGGACAGAACAGCTTACAGAACAGAGCCTTGCCATGATGTCTGTGGCAACTCAGAGAGACAGAGCGGCAGTGGCAGAACCATGAAACCCAAGGCCCACTAGACTGTGGAGAGGCCAGGGAGACGCCCTGCATACGTCACACCCAGCATCAAGATGCCGCTGAAGGGAACGCAGGCTCCACTGTTTTCAGGGAATATCATTTCTCTCGTCTGAACTCCCAAAAGGTGTCTTGCTATCCCACATAGTATTAAGGGGAAGTCAAGAGAAGATTGCCTTTCCGTGTACGTAGATGCACCCAGAAGTGAAACGTGGCTCTGGGGCCTCTGGGATGCCAACTGGCAAAGCCAAATACTCAAAAGCAAATTAAAATAGGGTCCTGTCAGCCAACAAGCCCTGGAGTAAGCCGTGCCTAATTGCTCGTTCAGCACCCAGGCCTGCAGACCTGAGAAACAGCCCAGACACCCACTGGGACTCAGGACACCAGCCCTCCGGGCAGGAAGTTGGCTTCTTTGTGCCACTCCAGGGCTATGGGGCCGCGTGTGCCCTCGGAGGCCTGGGTGAGCATCCGAAAGGGAGCGAGGCCCTGTGTGCTTGGTCGCCCTCTCTGAGGCACTTGTTTACCTCAAGACCTTGGCCACAGTTAGGCATTAACAGTTACCAAGGAAGGCACAGGGTAGAGGGGCAGCCTAAATCACCAAAATAAGCGTGTGGGTGACAGAGTAGGAGTGGGGAAGGGGATATGGGTGTGTATCAGGAGGTATTTGGGAAGTAAGTGTGTGTGTGTGGGAGGGAGACGGTGTAATTGATGGGAGTGTATGGGGATGTATGTGTGGAGAGAGTAGAAGAAATGTGCAGTGTATGTATATGGGATATGTAAGTGTGGGGTGTGCATGAGTGTGTATGCGTGTACGGATATGGATGGCCAGGTGTGGGGATATGGATGCATGTATATTTGTGGGGTAGGAATATGTACATATGTATGTATTGGACATATATATGCCAGATGTGTATAGGAAGAGTGTGTGTGTGTGTGTGTGTGTGTGTGTGTGTGTATATGGGTACGTGTATCGGGGTCTGTGGGTGTGTATATAAGGGGAGATGTGTAAGCGTAGTGCATGGGATGTGTATGTAGCTGTGGAAGCAGGGAGATGAGGGGTACGTGCGTAGTATCTGTGTACTGTGGGCTGGGGAGGTGTGGACGTGCAGGTATGGCTCCCGCATGTGTAGGGAGGGGAACGCTGGTTCGTGTTTGTGTAGGGAAGGTGAGGGACATACGTGTGTGTGTGGCTGTTGGAGGAGAGGTGGAAGTGGGGTGTTTAGGGGGACGTGGATCTGTCCGTGTATGTGTGGAAGGAATATTTGTGTACATTTAAGGTATATATATGTGGGGTTTGTGCACGGATGTGGACGTGCAGGGTGTGGGTCTTTGTGTAGAGTGTATTATGGGGGTAGAGGAAAGCATGAGCGTGGGGGCACATGTGGTGTATATGGGCACAGATGTGGATACAGCGATGTGGAGGGAGAGATACATGGGAACGTGTGTGTGTGTGTGTACGCATGCATGGAAGGTGACAGAAATCTGTGTAGATGTGCGGTATGGATGTGGAGTGTAGAGAGGCATCTGGGTATGTGGATATGTGCATCGGGGAGACTATACGTGTGCAGTGTATGGAGTGGTGAGGGAATGTGCATATATGTGAGGGGGTCTGTAGATGTAGATGTAGGGGTCTGTATGTGTATGGGTGTGTATGTGTGCTTGGGGGGATGAGAGAGAAATAGATGCATGCGGGTGCATGTGGGCAGCGTGGACGGTGGACATGTGAGGGTATGTGGGTGTGTGGATATGTGATTGGCTAGAAGGAATATCTGTGCATGTGTGGGGTGATTAGGGATGTGGGGTGGGTGGGTAGGGATGAGGATAGGACACCAGAAAATGAATCGACTCTACAAAACTCAGCCAGGCAAAAGTCTGGAGCCAGAGACCTGGCTGGAGACCTAAGAGAAGGTGTGAGGTTTGAATTGAATTTCCAGTGGCATCTCAACATTCCAGGAACGGGCCTAGGGACACCGTGGGGAAGCCCACTGGGGCAGTTGGGTAGGGGCTATGGGATAACAACATTGTGGCCATGGTCGTTAGCACCAGCTAGAGAACCAAGGCGGCCTGTTCTCAGCTCCTCAGCCTTCTTTCCTCCCTCCTTGAGAACCCAGGCTTCCTTCTAGGCACCCAGCAGGGAACCATACCTAGCACTCCAACCCGATAGTTGAGGGTGATGACGATGACGTTGCCATAACTGGCCAGGACGCTGCCGTCAATCATGTTGCCTGTCCCTTCCATGTAAGAGCCTCCATGGATGTAGACCATGACAGGCTTAGCGCCACTGTCCCGGATGTCTGCAAGGAGAAGGGGTGAGACACAGGCTGGGTAGGCTGCCCTTCCTCCCCCACCCCCGCCAGCCCTGGGTGGGGGGGTGTGGGCAGCAAAGCTATCCCAGGTGCCAGGACACCACCGCCATCTCTGAGGGCAGGACTCATGGGGCTGTTCGGCCCGGAGCTTGAGCATCAGCCAGAGAAAGTTGGACGTCGGTGATGTTTTTAAAGACTCTGGTTTCAAGTGCCTCCCAGCAGAAGGCAGCCAGGCGTTCCTGATACAGCTAGGTCTACAGCGGCCGTGGCTGGGCCCTGGGGGACAGGGGGAGGGGGGAAGAGAAAGGGCAGGTCCCTTAGCTGGATCAGTGAGTCCCTGCCCCGGGCACCCAGGAGTCCTGGGACCTGACATGGCTTTAGAGAGCAGGGGCTGGGGAGCCCTGAAACCCCCAGGACTAGACCAGTTACATGGAAATACGGCCATTGGCAGCAGCTGGCCCCCCAGTGCAGACAGAGACAAGAGGGGCGGGAATAGGGGGTGGCACAGGAAGAGAACAAGGGAGAATGTGGGGACAGGGGAGTGAATGGCAGAGATGGGGGTGTGTGTGTCGGGGGGGGAGAACCTTACTGACATGGTTTCTCAGCCATGTGCTGGTTTACCCCATTCTCCCCGGGCATCAGGCAGACTTAACTGGAAACACTGGGGATGGGGAAGAGGTGGGGGCAGAACTAAGAATGAGAGAGCCCGCCCCCAGGCGGCTTTAAGATGAAGACGGAGCCTCCGCAGAGGCCACTCAACGAGAGACCTTTAAGCGGCTGCTCCCAAGCCCCGAGCAGTGCGGCGACAGGGCTGGGTGGCCACGAGAAGGCTCCCGGCCTGATCACCTCGACCTGAAGCCTCTCTCGGCCTGTGAGCTGGACCACACTCTGCCGCACCGGCACAGCCCTACCAGCCACCAGTGGGCCCCCCTGAGCTGTGTGGCCCCCAGGCCAGGGCTGGGGCGTGGAGGCAGAAGGGAATGCTCTCTGCTGCCGAGCAAACACAACCTGTTTTCCTGAGGAGGAAGGAAGACTGGTTCAACCGTCACCCAAGGATCTTATGCCATCCACTGACTGGGCTGTGGCGTCCTGGCCTCAGCCCGGTGCTTTGGTCCAGTCCTTGTGGCCCTGTCCTGAACCTAATGCAGCCCCTGGCCCTGAGGCCATCTCTCTCTTTCTGGGCGAAGGCCAAGGAGGTTCTAGGTGCCTCTCCTCGCCCCCGCCCCCCTCAGTCCTGCTTTCTCTCCACTCTCCCTGCTGCTCAGTAGGGGCAGGTGCCCGTGAACCACAGAAGATGGGGGAGGAAGCTGTCTCTGGGCAGTGGGGACCGGGGCGAGGAGGATGCCCTCCCCATGGCTCTGCTCGTGGTCCCCTGCTCCCGCCAGCCGTGTCCATCACCCTGGAACTCCCAGTGGCCGACCAGGCCAAAGATGGATGAACAGCCCCACGGCCTTGTACAGGAACAGAAACACACCAACGGACGGACAGACAGACAGACGGGGCTTCTCCCCATCGAGAGGGGGAGGGGCTCTGTGCCATGCACCAGCCGCCGCGCCCTGCAGCCCCCAAATACCTTCATCTTCATCCCCGTCATTATCCGCTAAGTCCTCGCCCTGTTTCTTAGCGCCGGATCCTGGGGACCAGACACGGGGAGACACAACAGCACAGAACAGAGAACAAAACAGAGAGAGAATTCAAAAACAGCATGACTGCAGTGTGGCCCAGCAAGCCAGCTCTGGGCCTGGGCCCAGGACAGGCAGGAGGGATGGCAAGAACTGAGGGAATGGGTGGGCTGAGGCCCAGACCTTCATCAGGATGATAGTGTTGCAGGCCCCTGCTGTGCTGGCCTCCCTGCGCCTCCCTGTCCCCAGCAGCCTGTCTCAACCAACCACCTTCCCAGTTAGGAAGGAGGTAGCAGCAGGTGGGCCAGGGCACAGAGCCAGAGACCCACTCAGGGGAAGGACTTCTCCCGGGTGGAAGGGGCTGCACGTGTGTACGCAGGCAGGCTGAGCTGGAGAGCAGGGGCAGGCACCAAAGGTGAGAGGCGGCATCGCCAGCACGTGTAGATACGGATATGAGCTGTTAGGGCAGAGCCGGGGACCCCAGCCTTGAGCTATTCGGGCCCAGTGGGCAGGCTCAAGCTGGGCCTCAGCTGACCCTGATTCCCACAGGAGAAAATGGGAGATGAAGCTTTCCCTCCGGTCTTCCTCACTGGGGCCTGCTCTGGGTAATGGCAAATGGGGTTCCTGCCCACAGGAACCAGGCCTGAGAGCAGCAAGCATTGCTCTGAGATCGAAAGAGAGCCAGAGAGGGAGGGAGGGAGAGAAGGAAGGGGAAAAGGAGAAAGGGACATGAGAGAGAGAGAAAGAGAGAGAGGGAGAGAGAGAGAAAAAAACAGAGATAGGAATAATGGTAGCAGCTCCTACCATGTACCGAATGGTTACCATGTGCCAGACACTCTACTTCTGCCATACTGTTTGATCCTTACACCCCAATGAGGGAGGGACTATCTTTATTCCTGTTTCACTGATGGGGAAACTGAGGTTCAGAGAGGCAAAGTGACTTGCTTAAGATTGCACAGCTAGGAAGTGCTAGAGATGAGATCCAAACCCAGGTCTGCTTGATTCCAAAGCCCATGGTCTTTCCACTGCACAATGCCACCTTTCTGGGACGGGGGAAAGGGAAGGGAAAAAATAAGTCGGGAAAGAGGTGGAGCATGGGGGAGGCGGTGGTGGAGGGGAGGGGAGGGAAGGAAAGAAAAGAAGAGACTAGAGGAGAGAAGAGAGACGTTTAGGACCTGGGTGAGCGGGCCCCAGTTCTCCTTCTCATTCTAAGGAGATGAGAAGTTCATCTTGAGAACGGCTTTGAGAAAGAGGACCCACCGCCTGGGTGCTGGTCAGTGTGTGGAAACAGAGGTCATTCTGCTGGCACCCCAGGGCTTATCCTCTTGTCTAAGACATCAGATACTCTCGGCCTGGAGGCAGCAAATAGCCCTCTTTCTCAGCTGGTCTGGGTTCCCGTACAGCTATTAATCAAAACAGGAGCCGCCCTCCAATTACAAAATGGCTTTTCAACCAGGGCAAGAGCCCAGCCTGAGGGGCAGAAACTGCCTCCGGCTTCCCGAACCTCCCGGGGCACCTACCATCTTAACACCTGACAACGACGGTACTGCCCTCAGAAACCCTGTGGGACCTGGGGTGTCATCACCCACACAGCACACAGACCCCCAAACAGCAAGGAATCACCCATCCCTAAACATGAGTTCCCTCCAACTTGATGGGGGTGGAGGTTGGGGGACAGGGCATATCTTCCCCAGGAAATCCTTCGCTTCCCCTGGACCCCGACTTAGAAGATGCGTCCCGTTTGCCCCCCTCTGGGAAGGTCCCTGGGTTGCTGCATTGTCCCAGCCTCCTCCGTACAGATGCCTTTGCTCCCTCAGCTTAGCACTCGCTGAGCAACTCCTTGCTGCCACGCCTGACCCCCACCCCCGGGCCAGCACGACCACCATCCCCCAGCCCAACACTGTGCTGCTGCAGGAGCCCAACGGGGCCAGCCCTGCCTGCCCTGCACACATCACAACCCTAACCACCCCTGGGGACGGGTCTCCCCCGAGGGGCAGACTTTTTAAGTCTGTTCCAAATGGCCAACAGGCCCTGGATAGGGAACTCATTTGAGCAGCTAAATGACCAGATGCCCTCTCCCACGCTGTCTGGAACCCGCCTCCCAGCTCGGCCTGTGGGGCTTAGCTAAACCAGCTGAGTTTCAATGCTAGGCTAGGAGTTTCCTCAGAGTAGCGATCAGGTCTTTAGTTATTTCTAAATCTTTCCTCCACCTCGTATCCCTCCACATCCCAACAGCACCTAGCACGTGGCCTTGCCCATAGTCAACAATCACGATTGGTAGGTGTTTGTTTGAACTTGACTGGAGCGTCCAGTTGGCTCTCTAGCCAAACTCTCAGGACTGGACTGGACTGGACTGCCCTAGGCTCTTACTGGTGCCCTGGGGGATCATTGCTCCTAGGAAATGGTTAGTGTCATCGCCTCCCCCTCCGCCACCCTGCACCTGAGTAAGCAAGTAACTAGTAGGAGCAGGTTTAAGAGACCCTCTTCCTGAAATCTTTTATACGTTAATGGAACGTTAAGACCAGAATAGTCCCCTACCACCTTCAGATGCAGAAACAGAGGTTCTCAAAGGAAAAGACTTGTCCAGGGTTTCACTGTGAGTTAGCAGCAGAGCTGGGACTCGGTCAGGCTTGTGGCTCCCAGACCCATACTCTTTCTGTGGCACCGCAATGCGTCTTCATTCGTGCAAAAACATGTTTACTGATTGCCTTCTGAGTGTGAGGTCCTGGGCTGGGTGTGGGGAGGTGGTGTAATGCTTATCCCCAAGGCAGCAGACCTCACTCAAAGCTTCAGTGAGCATCAAAAGCGCAACAGGCAGATCGCCGGGCTCTGCCCGCAGAGATTCTTACTTAGTAGAGGGCACTCAGCCCCAGGAATCCTGATGACCCCACTTGGGGGAACCCCGCCCTATGATTTCAAAGGAAAACAAACTCCAAGCTTGCCAAAGGGTTGTAGGGACCAGGCTGTGCTTTTCCACTTGTTCCTTAGTCTTACTGTTTCCAATTCGGTTCAACCCATCCACATTTCACCATTTGTTTCAGAGTAGGGGAGGTGGGAATGACCAGATGGGAGTTGCCTCGCATGCTACAGTGGAAAGAACACGGCCCTGAGGGTCAAGAGACCCAGGTTTTGGTCCAGGCCCTGCCACAGACCAGCGACGGGGCCTTGAGCAGCAGCAAGTCACTCCCCTGGGCCTGTTTCCTCATCTGGAAAATTGGGATACCAATTCCTGCCTCATAAGCTTCCACAGAAGTGGGGGGGATTTTCTGAGGTAAGTATGCAAGTGCTTTGCAGAGAACATAAAGTGGTATTTGAACAGGAAGAATTATTACATGGGTGGAGGGCGACAAATTCCTCCCGGAAAGAGGGTCAATTTGCAATTCGGGATCTCGTGCCTCCTTCAGAGCGCACACTTCCTGGAGACCCGCAAGGTCTGCCACCAGGCTAGCCCGGGTCACTCAGCTAGGCCCTGGCCAGAGGTGGTGGGCGGGGTGGCAGGGTTGCTACACCTGGCTGCAGTTTGGTCTAAGCTCCACCGCTGGAGAGTTGACTCTCGACTTTCAACCCGGGAAAGGGCACGGAAGGATTAGCTGGTGGCTCCCTCACCAGGAGAAGGTCAGAGCCTCTGGCTCCATCTCGGCGGCTTAGAGCTTCTCCTGACGTGTCCCACAGGGAACCACTGGCTCTGTCTTTGGCACACGCTTTAGGGTGGACTTTGGGGCTGGGAAGGTTGGAAGAAATGGGGTTGCCGCTTCCGCTCTGAACCTGCCTTAGGCCACCAGAGCCTTCCTGAAGAGCAGCCGGGGCCCTCGGACGAGATGGAGCTTATGCCTGCTCACCGACCGCCCCCTGAGCCTGGGCTACTTGAAGGAAGGCTGGGTCCTCGGGGGCAAGGGCAGGTGGGCAGGCAGCCCTCCCTCTCTCTCTCTCTCCCTCCCCGCCGGCTCGCTACCTACCTCCTTTCCTACAAATTTTCTTGTTGGGCTTTCGGGCGCATTCCTTGGAAATCCGCTTTACTGTAAAATGAATAAAAAACTAAAAAATAACAGGAGGCCTCTGCCCAGGGACATGCACCCGCACCCCCGCCCAGGCCCCAAGAGCTGCTCTGCAGGCGGCACGTGGCAAAGAGCCTGTCCCACCATCTCCTTGCTTCTGTCACTTACCTTAGTGTGACCCCCGCGGGAGGAGGCATCAGCTAGTGAAAGAGGAGGCACCTAAGCACTGCCCACCAGGCTTGCCCCCTGCCCCCCACACACACCCAGCTCCCTTGGCCACACACACCTACCACCTCTCAGAGCAGGTGGAATGGTGACAGGGGGGCCTGGTGGCGCCAGCATCCTCCCGCGGGCAGCTGCCAGCAGTGACCCATACTCCCCCAGGGAACCCCCATCCAGCACCTGGCCCTAGACCTGTCAGAGCTCTCAGGCCTGGCCAGGCCCCTCCTGGTAACAGTGTCACTCACACATGGGAGCTCAGACAATGCTGGGAGAGGAAAGAACAGGGAGGAGGAAGGGGGAGGCCAAGCAGAGTGATGGTTAGAAGCATTTTCACAGACAGACAGATGCATGCTGCACGGCACACCACCACATGCCAGCCACAAACACAGCGGGGCAGGTGGGAGGCAAGGAGGGCACAGTGCCTGGCCGCACTCACCATCCTCCGTGGGCACATAGACGTTCAGGTAGAGGCAGTCTTCGTTGGGCTCCTGAATGTAAGTAGCGACGATATCCAGGTTGGCCGTGAACCAGACAGGAAGCATGACTTCGGGCACAGCTGTGTGGATGTTCTGAGGGCACACTGGGGGAAAGTGTGTGGCGTTCCGGATGCCCGACCAGGATGGGGGTGGTTCAGGGGGCAGGAAACGTTTCTCGCCGATGGGGGGGGCTGCGTAGGGCACCCCAAGGTATTGGTCCACAGGCCCCAGGATCTCACTGGGCAATGGTACCCGGGCACCCCTTAGCTTCCCAAAGTGAGTATTGACTGTGGGTGCTGGGGCCTGGGTACTGGCCCTCAGCACCAAGCTCAGGAACCACAGGGTGAGGCACAGGCTCCGGCCAACTGTGGGCTTGGGGCTCAGGGACAGCGAGGGCAGGCCAAGCCGCAGCCACATGTTCCGGGCCGGGGGACTGGCAGGAAAGGCAGACTCCGGGGTCACAGCATCAGCCCAATAGGCAGCCCCTTCATGGCCACACTGACTTGGACCTCAAAACTGAGCTCTCGAGGGACACCTACAGGTGCCCGGCAACGTAGAGAGCAGGTCTTCCGAGCACCACAGCTTCAGAAAGGGGACTCCCTCAGGGCCAGACAGGCCTGTGGAAAGAGGGAAGTATGCGTCATCCAAGATGGTCGCGGAGGGCTATGGAGTGGGTCTTTGGGGCCCTGCTGCGCTTGGGCTATTCTCCTACAGTTAGGAGAGGTTTCCCATGCCCGGGGTTCCAGGGACCCTCAGACGATCTCCACTGCCAGTCAGAGCGATTCGCTGTGTCCGGGCCATGGTTGGAAAAGCCAAGGGGGTCGACAGATTGACAGTTGTTGCCACTGCAAGTTGCCAGTCCCTGACTTCAACCCCTCAGCCAATGGAGCTCATCGGGGTCAGCTGGAGGCAGAGTAGCATGTGGTAGTAGGCGATGGGAGAACAGGAAATGGAGCTCAGGCTCCTGGGCACGCTGCGTGGACACTGGGCTCCCAGCCCCCAGGACCCATGACCCCACACAGGGACCTCAACGTCAGGAGACGGTAGGATTGTGAACCTCACTCCAGGACTAAGGCAGAAGAAGGGAACACAGCAGATAGGCAAAGGGGCCCCCAGAGAGACCCCATCTCCCTCTGGCAGGGCAGGGGGCAGGACAGCCATTCACCAGAGTCCCCAGACCCTCCTGTACGTTTCTCAAAGCCCTCACTGCTCCCACATCCTTAAGCCTTGGTCCTTTCTGTCAGCTATCTCTAATTCACATGGGGTGCCAGAGACTGAGGCAGAAAGCGTTCTGCCTAGCACCCTAGGCATTGTTGATGCTCAGCCAGTGTAAAATAAACAACAGAGTGCGGGGGACACACACTCAGAGACTCACAGAAATAAACTCACAAACACTGAAAGAGGGAGTGAGAGAGAGCAAGCCGGGACAACAGACACCGTGATGTTCACTCACAGAGACATACATTCCAAACCCACAGAGATCACCTCATATAGTCCCACATTCTGAGACAGAGAGCTTCACAGAGCCAGAGACTCACAGAGAGATACATTCAGAGACACACGCAGAGACTTACTGAAACATAATCACACACACATCGCATAGGTAAATATCCAGAGACACATGCAGCATAATGGTGACACATAGGTGGAGACAGAAACAGAAACAGCAACACACTCGAGGCACACAGGCCTTCTGACAAAACAGTTGTATAGTCAACACATATACACAGGCACACACAGACACTTCCGCATGGACACACACACACACACACAATTTAGTTTCCCCCTATTTCTCCCGCCTTCCAAGATTGTAGGCCTGCTCCTTTAAGAACTGGCTGAAGGGGTGGGGGGAGGGAGATTGGGAACGCCCGGCAATCGGCCACCGAGAGAGGGGAATGAGAATGTGTGTGTGTGTGTGTGTGTGTGTGTGTGTGTGTGTGTGTGTGTGTGTGAGAGAGAGAGAGAGAGAGAGAGAGAGAGAGAGAGAAAGAGGGAGAGGGAGAGGGAGGGAAAGAGAAAAAGAAGGAGGAGGAGGAGGGAGGGCGGGCAAAGCGACTAAAGGGGTGGGGGCTCAGAGGAAAAGGGGAGCAAAGTATGGGTGGTTAGATCCCAGACGCTGCCCAGAATGCACCCGGGTGGAGGAGAGGAGGGGACGGGGAAGGAAGGGGTAGGAGTAGGGAGGTGGGGCAGGAGGGAGTGGGTGTGTGTGTGTGTGTGTGTGTGTGTGTGTGTGTGTGTGTTGGGGGGGGGATAGTCCGCAGCTGAGTTCACACAATCCCCCCATTCACCGTCTCCATGGCAACTCCGGGGCACAGACCGCTCATTCACACGGCTTCCCCGCCAGCAACCCCCCCACACACACCATTAACCCCCTCGGTGCCGCCCCTCCCCGCAAATTCCATTAACCCTTTCAGGATGCCTCCCTCTCCAGTAACCCTTCAGTACCAAATGCCATTCTCCTTTGAGTCAATTTCCTGCAGCCCCTCCCCCCGTGAACACCTAGACAAATCGACCGACCCCCAAACGCCCTCTGTACCCTAGGACCCACTGTGAGTCTTCAAGGCCAAGATCTCCATCCTGGTCCAACTTGCAATTTGGGAGAAGACAAGGGGAGGCGGCAATGCTGGGGATTAGAATGGCATCTGGGGGTACTTTCTGGGCTGGAGCAGTATTGGGCGAAGGGCATTGTGCAGGAATGGACTGGTGTCAAGAACTGCAGCATTGGGGGCTATGCGGGTTCGGAATAGTATTGGGGGACGGAGCTGCATTGGAATGGGGGAGGATAGGATAAAGGCCTCCATTGGGGGGGGGCTGCAGAGAGTGGGGGAGGGAGCCTGGCTGTGAGATGCTATGATGGAAGAGGGATGGGGCTGCACTGCGGGGGAGGGGGGACTGGCAATGTACTATACAGGAATGGGGCTGGGGGCCTTCAGGAGGGGTATTTTGATGAGCATGCGGGCCGGACTGTGGAAATAGAGGGACCATGGGCGGGAGGATGATAAGGGTGCGGGATTCAGGGAGGAGGTGGAAGAGAAAAGCGGGGAAGGATTGGGGGGTCAGGGGTGCTGATGGAGAACGTGGGGTTGAGATGGATGGGGAGCACTGGCTGGGAAGTGGAACACCCCAGGATTGGGGGGGGGATAGGATCGGGGCAAGGTATGGGCAGCTAGAGGATGAGAGACCGGGGCAGGCGGCCTCACCTGTTCCCCGGGCTGTTGCGAGCGACTGAACCGGGCCATGGACCACCCATATCGCCTCCAGGCCAAGGGCTCCGCACCCGAATCCCCGAGATCTGCTCTCCGGCAGCCTGGCTGCTGTGCCCGCGCACCGAGGGGGCGCGCTGCGCGTGCCCGGACACGGGGGGGCGCGGTCCCTGCCATTAACTCCTTTTGTGCCAGAGATGGCTCAAGTCCTGGGGCATGGCCCAATTCCTCCCAGGCTCAAGCACGCTCTCCTCAAGCTCTCTCCCCACCCTCTCTCTCACGCCCCTCAAGTCACAGTCAGGTGATCTTCCGGGGCAGCTAGTCCAAACTTTACCTGCAGAGCTTGAGACCTTGAAACAAAGGGAGAAACTGAGGCACTGTCTGCAGGAGTCCCCAGTCACACTCCACGAAGACCCACCTCCACCTCACTTGGCATCCCTCACCTCTCCTCAGCACCAGCACCACTCAAGCAGCAACCAGGAGGTGTGTGTGTGGGGGGGGGAGAGGCACTTTGCCCTCATCCTGTCACTTTCCCAAAGGTCAATGCTGTTCCTTTCTGCTGGGGCATGTCAGACTCCGGCTGTCAGCGTGCCAGTTGTCGGACCATTTCAGTCTCTCCCTTCCAGATCTGGCTGTCTTTGTGTCTTGTGTTTCTGTGTGTAGTGCACCTGTCCAGTTTCAGTAGCCCCCCACCCCAAGCCCCTCTGAGTGTCCCTTATCCCAGCCAAGCCTCTACCCCTATAGCTCCTCAGAATGTTTCTGTCAGGATAGGACAGGGCAGAAGAAAGCTTCAATCGTGTTCAACTTTACCCTGTCAGGGAGTTCCACTCCTTGTATACACAACTCTTAAACTTGGTAAGTCCCGTCTGAGCAAGGGCTTCATGGACCTCAAAGAGGGAATTTTTTTTTTTTTTTTTTTTACTTGGGTATTGACTGGTGCTCCTGGTTTTACCAGCACACTTGACACTTCCCAGTGATAGAGTGCAACTATGGCCTGGACGGTATCCTGAAGTTGTCAAATCATCTGGTACCACCCACCCACGAGGCTGGGGCTGGCCCTCTTCCAGCTCCAGCCTGGGCATACCAGAAGACTCCATGGTAGTAAACCAGTTGGCTCTCCTGGATAGCCTTAGATCTAGGGCCCCAAACCTGAAGGCAAGGGGGCCGAGAATGGCCCCGCCGCAGTTCCAAACGTGACCCTGGAGCAACAGTTTTGAGTTTTCTCTACTGTAAAATGGGAGTGAGCAGGTCACCCTGGGTAACTGACACGGTGGGTCGTGTGAAAACAAGCAGTTCCAGCAACAGAGCAGAGAGAGAAAAGGGTGCTTCCTTTTGCTGGTTTCTCTTCCTCCTAGAACCATACTGTCCTTCCACCACCTTTGTGGTGGCGACACTTGCCAATGGAGGGCAATGTTTCATCCCAGAAATGTGACTCAGGGAAGTTCTCTATCTAGGATATCACTTGGAACATTATGGGGACCACAGAAGGTGGCAAAAAGGGTAAGCAGTGTCTGTCACACCCCAGCCCGAAGCTTGTTCAAAACCCAGCATGTGGGATGGGTGGAAGGAGAATCAGGTTCCAGTGACTTTTCCTCTGGCCCAGCGGCCCCTCCCCAATCCCAGCGGTGTATCCTCCCATGGAGACAAACTATACAGAAGCTGCACCATCTAGCTGAGAAGGTGAACCGCCCTTACTGAGAGACTAAGGCCCCAACCCTTAACACGCTGCCGGGTTGGAGAAAAGAGAGGGTAGTAAGCCAATTAGAATTCAGAAATTTAGGGGGTGGAAGGTAAACAGGGGAGGTGATCTGAACAGAATGAAGGTGCTGACTTGCTGGTCCGGCCCGCACCCTTCCGAGAGCCCGCCCTTCCCGGACATGCAGACTCACACACTCCCTTTGCAAAGAAGCTCTGTGTATTGGGTGCAACAGCTCTGGGGTCTCTATATAAATAATATACAAAACCCAACAGCTCAATGCCTCACATTAACAAAAATACTAAAAACTCATTAAAAATGGAGCCTGAGGGAAGAGCCCCAACCACTACTGGTGCTAGCCCAGGAAGGGGACTGGGAATTAAGAGGAAAGGGTGGGGCCCCATCCAGTGCACAAGCAGTTCCTCCAGGTGGCTCAGTAGCGTCCAAATATGTTGGTACTGGGCTGTGGCTGGGTATCTGTGAAAAACCAGAGATTATCAGGGGTGGGAGGCCGAGCAGGGGTGGTGGTCTGCACTGAGGAGAGCCATTCAGGCACCGAGGGAAGGGATGGAAGGCAACGCTTCCCCTCACAACCGGGGCCTGAAGCAATCACCTCAGCTACTTTGGCCTCCCCCGCCCCGCCGGCCCCCCAGTTATTCCGTGGGGCTCTCCTTGGGAAGAAGGGCGGGCTTACTGGAGAGCTGTTGTTGGAGCTGCCGGACCAAAGCTGCTGTCTGCTGTTGTTGCTGGGTCTGCTGAAGCCCCTGGCGCTGGAACTGAGGTGAGAACGGCAAGTGGAAGACTGAACTCGAACCGTCCCCTTCCTTCCCTGTCCTCATGTCCCCACCCCTCGGCGGAGGGCCCTGCCTTGCCTCCCGCCTCGCCATGGCTGCACACTGTCCCCAGCCTGGGCCGCGGTCCCAGAGCCCGGGGCTGGAGTCCAGCAGCTACCTGGGGCTGGGACTGGGGCTGGGGCTGGGGAGGAGCTGCCTGCTGCTGCTGCTGCTGGTGTGCTTGCTGCTGCTGTTGCTGCTGCTGCTGCTGCTGCTGTTGCTGCTGCTGCTGCTGCTGCTGCTGTTGCTGCTGCTGCTGCTGCTGCTGTGGAGACAGAAGAGATCTGTCTAAGGAGAGCAAGGGGCTGAACCTCAGTGGTGGAGGGATGGGGATGGGGAAAGAAGCACAGGGTGGGAACTCCGGGTCCGCTGCCCTCCCCGCTCAGAGAGCTGCAGAGAAAATCAAATCTGGAGCACCAAGCAGATGACCCCCACCTCTCTCCCACCAGGACCCCCGGAAAGAGGGGGAGGGAAGGAACTGGCTTCTTAAGCCCCCACTATGTGCCAGCTGCCCTGCCGGGGTACGTCCTTACACTGCCTCATTCAGTGTTGAAAACCACCTGGAAGAGCCTGTGCCTCTCCTCCCCCTCCTCCTCCCCCGCTCCCAGTCCCCTTCCTCCTCCTCCTCGGGCTCCCAGGTCCCAGACGAAAATCCTAGGGCCTTACCCGCAGGATCTGCTGCTGCTGCTGCTGCCGGATGTGGTACTGTTGCTGCTGCTGCTGCTGCTGCTGCTGTTGCTGCTGCTGCTGCTGCTGCTGCTGCTGCTGTTGCTGCTGCTGCTGCTGCTGCTCAGGCAGGATGGAAGCCGACCGGACGCCGGCCTGGACACCCTGGGCGCCCAGTGGGGTCATTGTGCCTATCATGGGTGTTTGCTGCAGTGTCTGGTGGGAAAACCTACAAAGACAAGGAGGCGCAGAGATCAAGGCATGGGCTGTGGGGAGGGGGTGGGGGCAGATGAGCCCCAGGTCCCTGACCCCAAAGAGACATCAACAGGCCATTTCATTCACTCCTCCTGTCACCAACCAGAAGAGCCTTTTTGGCTTCTGACAGATTTCTAGGTTGGGGAATGAGGAGCAAAGACAACACCCCATTTCAGTGGCTCCTAACCTTCGTGGTTAGGAATTTTTCAATTCTGTTGTAGCTGGTTTTCTCTTATGAAAATGAAACACAGTCTTAGCACAGGCTAGGCATTCTATAGATACCCACTGAGGTTGTTCTGCTTATCACTGTTGTTGGTCCCCAGTAACACGTCAGGGTCTTGGAGACTGTTGAGTTCTATTGCTCCTTACACCTTCCTAACCCCAATCTGTACTTCACTGCAACAGGCTACTGGCTGGGCCCGTCTCAAGTCTTCTGTCACCTTCCGTATGCATCCTCTCCATGAATTCCACGTTAATCTCTCAACACGCCCAAATCATCACATCACTTTCCTGATCAAAAGAGTGCTTTCTGGGGACTTCCCTGGTGGTGCAGTGGTTAAGAATCCGCCTGCCAATGCAGGGATCACGGGTTCGATCCCTGGTCCGAGAAGATCCCACATGCCGCGGAGCAACTAAGCCCGTGCGCCACAACTACTGAGCCTGCGCTCTAGAGCCCACGAGCCACAACTGCTGAGCCTGTGTGCCGCAACTCCTGAAGCCCACATGCCTAGAGCCCGTGCTCCGCAACAAGAGAAGCCACTGCAATGAGAAGCCCGCACACCGCAACGAAGAGTAGCCCCTGCTCGCCGCAACTAGAGAAAGCCCGCGCGCAGCAACAAAGACCCAATGCAGCAATAAATAAATAAATAAATAAAATATAAATAAATTAAAAAAAAAAAAAGAGTGCTTTCTGGGATTGTGTCTCAATCCCTCACCGAACGTTCAAGGCTCTCTCTCAACCTGCCCACTCCCAGCCTGTCCCTACTCCTTCCCTGGCACGAGTCTTACATTCCAGCCAAGCTCTTCTCCTTCCTGTCCTCCCAGCCACCCTACTCATTCAGGTCCCCATGTCTTTGTTCATGCTACGTCCTCTACTTGGGATCCCCCTCCTTCTCCTCCTCCCTGCAAATCCAAATCACAGCTATGCTTCAAAGGCCAACTCAAGTCTGACCTCCTTCACGGAACTTTCTCTGGTGACTCAGGCCCACAGTGATATCATCCCGCACTCTTCCTGAATTCCCATGTGACTTCACGGCACCCAACTGCACAGCTGATTATATCTTTCATCACTGTGTTCCCTAAGTGTTCTTCTGAGTAAGTCTCCTCTTCCCAGGTATAGTAGAAATTCTCTGTGGTGAGGGACTTTGTATTTTTTTCAAATAGCTTCCCTCACCCCACCTGGTCCTAGCATAGTGCTGGCCACACAGTGGGCCTAAGGCACGTCTAAGTAAGGGACTTTTCTTCTGGTCCACCCCGCAGTGTTCTCAACCCTAAGCTGCAGAGCCTCAAGCCATGACTCCAAAGTCTTAACCAAGGCCTGACTGACGTTCAGCATGGTGGGAGAATGTGTTCGCTGGTCCATTCCAGCACTAAACTGCTCTAACAGTGGCTGGATGACTCCTTACCACACACTGCATCTATGAACCCCAGATCTTTCCTTTTCTTAGTCATATATAAATGATTTCCCCTCTCTGGTCCTCGAAGAAATGTTGGGAAGCAGGTGTGAGAATACTGGCCGCCAGGGTCCCTTCCAGCTCTGGCATTTTGTGGCGACAGGCCAGGTGGCCAGATAAGTGTTCTTGACGCCTCCAAAAGTTCTGACTAGTCCCATCACCTCCAGGCCCAGGTTTTCCCAAATCGAAAGCCTCAGTGTGTCTTCACGACCCCCGGCTCCCTTGGGTACCTTTGAGTGGAGGTCAGCCCGTGTCCGTAGGTTGGGGCCTGCTGGTGCACATAGCCACTGGGCCGCTGCTGCAGGTGGCGGGTAGGATCTACAAGAGTAGGATTGGTAGAAGAGTGGGTGCTCTGATAAGGCTGGCTGGAGTAGCTGGGGGGCACCATGGTACCTGCGGGGCCTGTGTGTTGCTGCAATCCCACATGAGAAACGTAAGGAGTATAGCCCTGGAGGGAAGGAAGAGAGACGGAGTCAGGGCCAAGACTGTGCAGCGCAGCCTGCCTCAAGCTCCCCGATTCTCACCATCTCGTGCCCTTACCTGGGAGGTCTGCAAACCGTAGGAAGAGCTGGGAGTCATCTGATGGACAGATGACTGTCCCAACATCCCCTGACTCTGCTAGAGGGAAAAAGGAGACAAACTCAAACTCAGGAAGGGCTTTCTGCCACCTCGTTTCTTGTATCTCCTACTCTGTGTGTCCTTGTGAAGATCCCAATCCCTGTGACCCTCAAAAGCCCCTCTCCCTGACGGCCCTCCCTACGGCCCCTCTCACTATCTTTGCCTGGAGCTGTTGGCGAAGGCGCTGTCCTTGGGGCACCGCAGGCTGCTGCTGTCGGTACACAGGCGTCTTGTAGGAGGAGGGTTCCAGCCCCATGACGCCAGTCATGGTGGTGGGCAGCACTCCAGGGTAAGGTGGTCGGGTCGGCAGCTTCTGCATCGGTAACCGCACAGGGCGGTACGGGTCCACACGGGGGCCACCTGGAAAGGGGAGCAGGCTGACCTCTTTAGGCTCTTCGTCCCTCTGTGCCCTGCTCAGCGCCCCGGGCATCCACAGCTCCTGGGAGGAGTGGCATCGCCCCTCAGGCGGAAGGCATGTTCGGGTCAGGCTCTCGTGCCTAGTAGCTGGCACTCACCTGCCGGCAGTGGCTGGTTCTGGGTGTAGAGGCCTATGGAGCCCTGCCTGTAGCTAAGGTGGGATATGGAGCCAGGGTTGGTGTGGTGCAGGAGGTCCGGAGGCACTGTCACTCCATAGGGGCCACTCCGGCCTGGGCCCATTCCATAGTCCTGTGTGAACGGCACAGGAGGAAGGGGAGAGGGCTGGGGTCAGGTGGGGTAGGAGGGGGGAACAGGAGCTGGATGTACGTGGTTCCCTGTTCTAATTCTAAAGGTACCCCTTCCCCAGATGCCCCCAGCCCTCCCACAAACCAGCCGCTCGACAGAACCAGGAAGAGAGAGGGGCTGGGGAAGGGGTGCGACGGGGCTGTGGCGAGGTGGCAGCGGCGCTCACCTCTGTCTTGGCGGCCGGCTGGCTGCGTTTCTTGCCCTTGGTGGACTTCTTCTTGCGTTCCTCGGTGCTGGGGGGAGCGGCCCCAGGTTTGTCAGTTTTGGGGGGCTCTGGAGCCTTTTTCTCAGGCTCCAGCAGGGCGGGGGCTGGGGGCTCCTCATCTTCCGGCGGCAGCGGCAGCGGCTCCAGGTAATAGGCGCGGGGCCGGGGCCTCAGGTGCGTGTGGTACAGCAGCAGCCGCTGCTGCTCCTCTCCGCGGGCCACGCGCCGGTCCACCCGGACTGTTCCAAACCAGCCCCAAGACAGTGGCGCTGATGGCTTCAAGCCTTCAAAAAGATCCCAGGGGGAGATCTTTTGTTTGGTGGAAACCTGTAGACCCTGCTCCGGAAAATGAGAAACAGTGAGCTGTTGAGACTTGGAAAACAGAAGACAGAAGACTTGGAAAACTTGAGGACTTGGAGGAGAGGGAAAAGTATCTGCTGGCAATAAGAGAAAAAAAAAAGTCATGGGTAGATTCAGGGAAGATGGTGAAAGGAGGACACATGGACACACGGACACACGGACACACACACACACACACACACAGAGAAGAGAGAGTTAAGAGGAGATGGGGGGGAGCAGAGGGAGACAGAGACAGAGACAGACACTGACAGAGGAAGACAGATACAGAAACAGGAAGGCCGAGAAAGAAAAGGCAGTGAGAGACTGAAAACAGGCAGAGAGAGAGAGACAGAGACAGGGAGAGAAAGAGAAAAACAGGAAGAGAGAGACAGGCAGAGAGAGAGAGAGAGACAAAGACAGGCAGAAACACAGACAGAGACACACTGAGCCAGGAAAAGAATGAAGAGTATGGCTATATGGACGGGTCGGACTTTGGCTTTTGAACTCCGTGTTCTCTTTCTCCTCTCCCTCTACTACACGCAATGATTATGGTTACTCAACAAATACTGCAACTGACAAAGAGAGGGGACAGAGAAAACTGTGCAGAGATGGGTTGACAGGGTCGTGGGGAGAGAGATGCAGGGATAAAGGGCGTGCAGGCCGGGGTGGAGCAGTATGGGAGGCAGGTGGGGCAGAGGAAAGAGGAGGGTAGGGTGCTGAGAAGTGGGTGGTACGTACAAAGGTGGGTGGGGGTGATGGGAGGTGCGGAGGGGTGAAGGGAGAGACCAAGGAAAGAGACGGAGACTCCCAGGATGGGAAGAAGAAATGTGAGGAAAATTAAGTGATTAGCTCAACACCCCAGGGATGGCTCTCGCCCACAGAGCCTGATAAACCTGTTGCAGCTACAGAGGTTAATGCAGGGGAGGCTCTGACCCAAAGGGGAACAAAGGTGGGGAGCGGGGAGCAGGGTATGGGAAGACAATGGAACATGCCTCCTTCTTGAAGATGGAGTCGAAGCCGGCAATCTTGTTGCCTTTGGTGTCGATAAGGGAGCCCTGCGGCTCACATGTGATGACATCTCGGGTCTGCTTGGGCAGTGGCAGCAGCTGGCGAACTTTTTCCAGACTGTCTGACTGGCGCTCCCCCAACTCCTTCTGCAGGCACAGAAGGACAGGACAAGAGTTCAAGGACACAGGAAAAGAGGGACGGGAAGTCTCAGGGGACAGCACAGAAGCTGGCACGAAGAAGACACTCGGTAAATCCTTACCATATGAATAACGAAGAAAACACGGACGTGCAAGGGAAGGGTAGGGGGCTCTGGGCAGGACGATGTCGCTGAGGCTGGACCGAAAACGCAAGGTCAGGGAATAGGGAGCTGAGACCCCAGGCCTCTAGGCCTCGCCCTCGCCCCCTCCTCTCACCCGCAGCTTCTTCACCAGGTTCATGTAGGCACGCTTGTTTTCCTCCATGCTGCCCTGGGAGATGCTGGACATGTCCGCAGCTAGGGTGCCATTGATGAGCACGCTCAGCATGTCCAAGACGGTGGTGAAGAGCTCACTGTGGCAGGAAGCCGGGGGGAAAACCAGAGGATAAAGAGTTTCAGACAGACAGAGACAGCCGGGCTGGACACGAGAGGGAGCGGGCACGAAAACCGTGTGGGCAACCCCGGACCGCGGAGTCCGCAGTATCAGCCACACCGATTGCGGCGGGTTGTGCACCTGGTGTCAGGGAAGGGGATCCTCTCGGGTACAAAACTGGAGGGAGGGGATGGGGATGCTTTACTTGTTGGACTGCATGTCGACAGTGCCGCTGATGATGATCTCCAGGAGGAGCACAGCCCACTCTGTGGTCTGCTGGGTGCTGCGCTGCACCGTGTCAAACATGCCCCCCACCTGCCAGGGCCACAACAAGTCAGTCAGATGGCTCAGGGGCGGAGTGCAGCATTTAAGGAAAGCTTAGATTAGAACCTGGGCTGGATGTGACTCGGGACACCTGAGGTCAATGTCCCAGTTGTACCTATGATTTGCTACATGATCTCAGGCCAACGACTTAATTCTTGACATCTCTCGGCCTTGGTTTCCTTACTTATAAAATGATGGAGTTGGACCAAAGGACGTCCAGGATCTCATTCAACATTTCACAATAGATGTCTAGGGCTTCTCGGGCCCAGCCAGAATCTAGGATACTGAGGCAGGGTCCCTGCAAGGATCCAGTCTCCTTAACCACTTTCAGGTCCTGCGTCCTTTAGGAGAGCTGGGCTAATATGTGAAGACCCAGAAGAGCCTGGGCCCTCCATCCTCACCCTCGCCTCCCTGGGCTGGGGCTTCTTTGTCTGCAGTCCTAGCCCCACCCCTTTCCTTCTTCTCCCCAGCTCCCTCTCTCACCAGGTTGAGCCGCAGTTTGAGCGCCTCATGCATTAGCTGCTTTGGCTTGCAATCGTCTAAGTACTGGTCATCTCTCCAGTTATTCACGATCTAAGATAAAAACAAGTGCAACACACAGCTCAGGGATCTTCTCGTTTCCATGCCAAAGCACCCAGGGTGTTCTTGTCAGAAAACACTGAAGATTCAGTGGCCTCTTGGCTGCATCCTTCTCTGCCCTCCTGCTCGGCTCCAGGGCCCAGAGACCTGTACCTGGTGGACCTGGCTGTAGAGGGAGGTAAGGAGTCCCTCGCGCTGCTCGTCCTGACCCTTCAGACACGTCAGCACCAGGGATAAGAAGGGCTGCTGGCTCAACAGGGACATGCTAGAGACGGGAGGAAAAGAACAGGACCATGGGTTGTAGGTCAGGCAACTTCCAACCTCATTCCTCTGAGCCCCAGACTCTACTCTTTTAAGATCTAGCCTCTTGCTCAACTATCACTCTTATCCTCTGTCCGTTTTTCTGATTTTGATCCTCACCTCTTTGCCCCAACTTTTCTTCTTCCCTGGGTATGCCTCCTCTCCTTTCTACCCCTCAATCCCGGCCCCCTCGTAGCCGCTTTACCTCTTCTGCTTTTGTCGATCACGTTCTTTGCGTGAAGAGGAACCCAGGTGCTGGCCCTTCTCCAATTCTTCCCCAGCAGCCTTTAACACATGCCCCTGGACTGAGGTGGGCAGTTTGGCAATGAGAGGAGCCACCAGCCATACACCAGAGCGCTCTAGGGAGCTGGAGAGATGGCGCGCACAGGGTTACAGAGGAGCCGGGCAAGGTTGGAACAACCCATCCTCTCCTTTCCTGATGGGCATGCCTGGCATCTCCAGGTGGCTGAAATCATTTACACTACCAGAGGAGAAAACTCAGAAGGGGATGGGTCCTAACACGTTTCTACCCAACCTGAGCACGGGCTTGGTCTTGCTGCTGCTGGGCATGTTGCTTGCAGTGTTTCCAGAAGATGACCCTGTCTCTGCAGACTGTTGGAAAACCTCGATTGTGGCCTTGGCGATGTTCTCTAAGAGGGAGTTCATCTCCTGAGGAGGATGAAAGGCACAGGGGTGCTAAATAGGTAGCTGGCGGCAAAGGCAAAGAGATGGTAGGAGAGCTGGGAGATGAGGACATAGGAAGGCATCCATGGAGGTTGATGGGAGGCTAACGGACACAACTCTGCTGGGTGTCATGTCCTCCAGCACCTCGTAGTATTTTTCCAATGGCCCACTGTCTTCTCCTTTACATACCTCCTTACAGCTGTGGCCACAGAAACAGCCTCTATGGCCACCGCCACCAACCTTCCCCACAGCTCAGAGCCCCAACACTCCCAACCCATGTCCCTTATCATCGGCTCCAAACGTCCACCATCTTCCCATCCTCTCTGATCTCCAGAACCCAAAGGTAGGACCTAGGTTCTTCTATGGCGGCCCACCTCCCTGACATGTGTCGCTGGAAGTAAGCATGGGAAAAGAGAGGGCCCGGGCACCACTCACATTGTTAGGGGTCTGCTTGATCATCAGCTGCAGCTCCAAGGAAGACTGGCGCATGGTCCACTGGTCCAAGTTCTGTGACAGAGACCCCACCCACAAGCTAGTCATGATTGTGTCATCCCAGCCACTCAGCACCCCGATGCCAGCTCCTGATCTCTCACAACCATGAATCACATATGCCTGGAGGTCTGAAAGGGACCTCTATGTCCCCTCTTTAGGGAAGATCACACCTAAACAGTCCAAAATGACTGAAAAGTCTCTCCTATTTTAAAAGCGGTTCTGGAAAGATTTCACATCTTTCCCCAGTTTCCTGTTCCAGAGCCTCACATTCCTTAGCATCAGGAAGTTCTGCTTAATGCTTAACCTAAATCTTTGATGTTGAAGTTGAAGCTCGCCGCTCCTGTTTCCAACCAGCTGCTCAAAGTCCTTTACAGACCCGAAGGCTAGTCTCAGCTAATCTCTCTTTGGCATTATCTCCTCTGGGCTGAAGAGGCCTCATTCCTTTAGCTTTTCCTCAACGGCTTTATTTTTCCACCCTCCAGTCACATGAATGTCTGCAGCAGCGTGGTGAGGCAGGAAGGGCACAGGCAGACCTGGGCTCATATACTGACTCTAAACTTCCTAGCTGTGTGAGTTCCTGAACCTTGGGCAAGTTACTTAGCCTCTTCAAGTCTCAGTTTCCTCACTGGTCAAATAGGGATATTCTTACCTACTTCGCAGGGTTGTAAAGAGTAAATGAGAAAATCTACGTAGAGTGCTGAGCATGGTACCCCGCGTGAAGCAGCCGTTCGATAAGTAATAGCTCTTCGGTAGTATTACTACTCATGACTGAGCCATGACCAACATGCCAAACATACAAGGCCAAAAACTAGGCCTCCCAGATGCTATGCCTCCCACTGATAAGCTAGAGTCCTACTCCAGATAGCTGTGCACTCACCCAACAGTTCACTCTCGAGTCTAGACCATGTTGGCTTAACTTCGAAACCCATGCTGGAGCTGTTTCTCTCACCACCTTTCACCCACATCCTCGTTCGTCTTCCTACTTAACTCCCTCTCTCTTTTTCTCTCAAGGTTCCCGTCGTTTCACCCCAGGCTCAGGCCTCACTGCCTCCCCCAAGACCCCCATCGCCTTGGCCTACCTGGAGAATACGCTTAATGCGTTGCCGCTGGGGGTTTTCCCCATCCTCATTGTCCAGCAGCCGATGTGGGTAGCAGATGAGCTGCATGAGGCGCTGGGCCTGGGCGCTACTCAACACTGGGTCTTGCAAGTCATTGCTGTCCTCACACAGCGATTTAAGGCAACGTTCTCCTACCCATTCCTGAGGAAGCCGAGAATCAGGGGACTGGGGCAACCAGTAAGCAGGTTAGGAATAAGGGGGATGGACTGGGGGGTTGGTGTATGGCAGGGAGGTGGTGTGATCATGATAGGAAACAGGACTATATTATATAGCGGCGTTTAGGAGGTGTGGGGGGAAGGTGAGACTGACCTGCTGGCAGATGCTGCGTAGCACGTACTTGGCATAGACATCCAGACTGGCTGTCTCCACAGAGATGTTGCGGCCACCCTGCCTCCGACCGCCACTGCCACCTCCTCCCTCCTCCTCTGGAAGTTCTTCTGTTCCTCCTGTCACAGTGAAGCCTGAACCCTTCAGTTCCGCATCCCCTGTGGTTCACAGGCAGGAGATAGGGAGGGCAGAGTGAGATCCGAATGCTGTGTGGAGACCCACCCCGGACCCACAGAAGCAGCAACTCCCCAGATCCTGCCCTATGGGACAGAAATATACTTCCCTCCCTCGTCTCCTCCCCAAAGGTCAGAGGGACCACCTTCAGGAGAGAGAAAGACTGTCCTTTGTAGTTTAGCTGGCGCTCCACCCTATACACACTTCTGGCACCACTCCCTTCCTACCCCCATACCAAGTACAAACACAGCCTTGAGAACAGCAAACACAGCTCCATCCACAATGCGGTTCTGGGAGGCAGCCAGCAGGTGGCGGTCACAGGAGGAGCGGATTCCTACCGTAGGCTTGTCTGGGGAGGGAGACAGCTGAAGTCAGGGGAAGCAAAAGTAGAAACGGTGTGGGTGGGGTAGCCACACTTTCCACGGCTGGCCGGCTCGGATCGAGGTCACTTACTTCCGTCCGACTGGCAAGGATTGAGTTGAGGTGTCTTGAAAAGGTGGAGGAGGATGCGGCAGGTAAGCCGGGCCCCCGGCTCAGAGTCCTGCTCACTGCAAGCTACAGAGAGGAAGACAAAGCAGAGGGGAAAGGATGAAGGCGGACGGTATGTGGGTCTGTAGGTGGTGAGGGGCTAAAGGGGAAGCTGAGGCCAGGCGAAAAGAGATAAAACATTGGAGGAGAGGTGGGGTAGCAAACTGTTCTGCAGTGTAAGGGGAGTACCTGGAAGGGTCAGGAACCGGAAAGATCGGGGCTGCAAATGCAGGGTTAGAAAGACGCCCCTCCCAGCCTGAGGCGCACCACAGGACTGGCCTCTGGTGCCACCAGGAGCCCCACACTGAACAACCAGAGTGCGGCCGTCCAGTGTGTATTGAGACTGGGGGGTCTAGACATTCTAGGGGTTATGGATTGGTAGTTCACCAGCATTAAGGAGCGAAGGGATGGCTGCACAGCGAATCAGATCCTCCAGTAGCAAACACTGCCGAGCGATAAGGATGGCAACAAAAGTGGCCAGGGAGTCATGAAAAGACAGGTCACTGACCTTGAGGAAAAAAGCAGACAGACACCAGGACTCAGTGTGGAGAGAGGGCGGCTACTCAGAGCGCTTGGCCTCCACTCTGCAAAACTCTGTCCCTCCGCTCCTGTGATTACTGGGAGCAGACCCCTGCCCCGGGGAAATGCCCGGTGTCCGGCACTCCCCCACCCCCAGTCTCACATCTACATTGCAGAGGAGGTCGTTGAAACCACAAGTGCCATTGTTAGAGGAGCAGCACAAGGCCTTAAGCACTCCCAGCCACTCTGCACTCAGTGACTTGCAATAGCCGGTCAGCTCTGCACACAGGATTGCGATGTCATTCACCCTGGGGAAAAGTACAAATGCCCTCAGGAAAAACCTTGTTCCGGCAAAACCTCAGACTCATTAACTTTTCATCTCCACCCCGGCCATAACCAAGGTTGCAGTACCTCCCAAGCATCTCATCCCTCCCAATATCAGGCGGGAGCGTGGTGCCCATTCCTCACTCAGTACGCCCCATACCTATCGGGATCATGGTGCCCCACACAGACGTGCATAAGGGCATTGCAGACAAAGCTGTAGCGGTTAGCAGGGTTCTCACTAAGACTCTTGCCTAGCCCTGTGTAGGTGAAGGTGTGAGCGGCAGGGTTCTCCAGAGTGTCAATCATGAACTCGGGTGCCCAGCGCATGTTGGATTCTGACGGCTCCACGTTGCAGTAGATGGTGTTCTTCACCTTGGAGCAGAAGTCGCTGCAGGGGTGGGGGAAAGGAGAGAGCAGCGTTGAGGAAGGGCTAGTGAGCTAGAGGGATGGTCAGGAAAGGGGAGAAAAGAAAAAAAAAGGAGAATGTGAGGGACAAGGGGCCTTAGGGCAAGAAAAGGGGAAATGGGACAAAGCAGACCGGCTGGGCAGGAAAGGAACCCAGTGGGAAGAAGGCACAGGGGCCTCTGGAGGCGGGGAGGAGGAGTGTGGGCCCCGCAGACATGGGCTGGAGGCAAGGCTGATGAGGAAGGAGGCCCACTCTCAGGAACCAAGAACACGCAGAGGACACCATCCCCAAATGACCCTGCAGAGACAGCAGGGTCCTGGGCTGTGCTCTGCTCCTGAGTGGGGCAGTAACGGGAAGGAGACGGGACGAGGTCCCACTCTCTACCCCTTACCTCCCACCTCTCTTACCTGAAGAGCTCCCCAAATTTGCTCTTTAAATGGCTACAGGAGGTGTACAGATCATAGAGATAAGCAAGGATACAGCGCTCTGCGGAGGAGCCATCGGACCGGTTCATCCCATGCTTGACTACGCCACACAGCCTGTCACAAAGGGGCGAGGTCGAGAGGTGTGCCTGGAGCAATGGCAGGCCGGGGCGCAAAGATTCCCGTCCCTTGGCAATACTCTCTCCCCTCCCCACCTGAATGGCACGCACTTCCGCACAGTGAGAGCCCCACATGTTCTTCGCAGGCCACTTCCACCAGCATTCACCAGGGCCCTGCATTTTGAAGCCCTGCTTACCCCTCAAAGACCTGTGCCATCTGGTCCTGGTTGAGGATGAGGCAGGCGTGATAGTGCCGCAGGACAGCCACGATGCACAGGCACAGGCTGGTGGTGTAGCTGCCCACCAGATCCGAGGATTTGAGAAGCAACTCGGCCTCAACTACACTCAGTTCATTCAGTAGCTAGAGCAGAGTGAGCCAGGGTTGAGAAATGAGAAGAGGTCTTGAGTATTACACATAACCCCCCTTCCTGTGAGAAAACTGGAGCCCCTTCCTGCTGGAGCTGCCTCAGCCTGGAAGGGCCCTGGTGCCATACGCCACTGTCCTTTATTCTAGTAACAACAAGCCACGTCAATGATCTAACCAGTCTCCGGGATACAATCCTATGAACCTCACGATGGGAGGACAGTCTGTGCCCAGTGCTCTAATCCGTCTCTCGGGTCTCCCCAGGGAGCACTTGAGTCTCTATTCCTGCTGGCTTAGCTCATGGGTCACTCCCCCCACACTAGTCTCTCGGTCCCTCCAAATAGCCTGGGACACTGGCTTGAGCCTCTCCTCCTGTCCTTATGACCCTGTACAGCACAAACCCCTTCCTCCACCCTCATCTCCCCAACTTCCCCACCTGAATGGCAAAGTCGATGAGGCCACTGATGCTGAGTGAATATTCCATGAGGTCGAAGATGAACTGCACATGCTGCACCAGAGGCAAGTGGTACGACATGCCAAGGGCAAAGCTCGTGATCTGCTCCAGAACATTCCGGGAGACCTGATAAGGGCAGTGGGAGTGAGACAGGAGTGGAGAGAGGTGGCAAGAACCAGGGAAGCAGGAAAGGATGGTGGAAGGGGATGAGACCAGGAGGCTCAGCCTGCCTGAGGCGGGGTTGGGGGTGGGGAAAGACAAGGAGGAAAGGAAAACGGGACAAGGAGGCCGGAATGTGGGAAGGGGGCTGGACTTAGGCCCACACCTGAGCCGTGACCTGGTGTTGGTCATAATGCGAAAGGTGCTGGAACTTAGCAAAGATATCCTCGGCAGTGGGGAAGGCTTCAGGCCGGTTGCGCCGCCGCTTCTGCCCGTCCTCCCCACCTGAGGGGACAGTTGAAAGGGACCAGTCAGGACAGGGAAGATAACTAGGTGACTGGGGGTCGGGAGGGGGGGTATGGAGAGAAGGCTATGGGCGGGGAAGGGGAAGGAAGGGAGGGAGGGAGAGAGGGAAGGAAGGAAGAGGGAAGACGGGAAGGGAGGGTCAAGGAAGGGGCGGGGGAGGGATGAAGGGAAGGGGACAGTGAAGCAAAGGTTTGGAGGACCACAGACTATGTGGACCTTAGAGGAATACGTACAGGGAGGTGCTAGGTTGAGGGAGGGAAGGGAGAGGGAGGGCGGGCAGTATGGGGCTTACTGTGAGGTACCTAAGAATGTCAGGTCTCCAGGATTCAGAGGCACAATAGGAGCAAGCTGGTCTGCAGAGGGGGGGAATGAGGGGGGAAGTTTCAAAAGGACTAGAGCTCTCAGGAGACTCCAAGAGACAGGACATCGGGACATGACTGGGAGTTCCCTACACTGGGGAAGGGAAGACTGACTAGGGCGCTTTTTGGGGGAGATCCATTTAAGGCGCCTCAAACCCACCAGTTTCCGCTGTCCCTTTGCGGTTCAGAACCTTCAGGATATCCTTGGTAATTTTCTTGATGGCATGGCGGGCATCATCTCGCTGCTTTCCCACCCCAAACAGTACGACCAACCGCTGGTTGCACTCATGGCTGCATGACTCCTCCTGCATCCCAGCGGCACCATCAGACTCCAGCACGGATCGCTCTCCCTCCTCTTAAAAGCATGCTCTATGCCCCTCAGCATCCCAGTGCTCAAGCCCTTCCCAGCATACCACACCCTCAAGGACAGCTCCAACCCCTCGGCACAGTCCTTGGACAGAAACCTGGGCTCAGAACAGATGGTCGCAAGGTGTTGGGGAACGGTACCTGGGGGATGGGAAAGTGCGTGGCATACTGCACATGCCGCGGCTGGTCATAAAGAACCCCACGGGTCCCTTCTAGCTTCTCCTTGGGTGGGGGCTTCACCTCCTTCTCAACATCTGGTTTCTCAGGGGATGGACTGCCCTTCCCCTCACAGGGCATAGTGGGGGAGAACAACTAAGAGAAAGGCGAAAGGGCAGAACGTTTAGAGGAAGACAAAGGGATGAGGGGGCACAAAGAAACTCCCCAAAGTGGCATAACGGGAGGACCTCAGGAGCTGGATTCTCCCACACCAGGATCTAACTTACTGAGAAATCAGGCTTCTCCATGTCCTCAAAGAGCACACTGGAGCTAGGGTCGATGTCCATAGACTCCGAGAGCCCTGGATCCTGAGGGCAGAGAACAGAAGCGAAGCTGCTTTAGCCCCGAGGAGCTGCTCCCCACCATCTAGAAAAGTTGACCAGGGAGTCGAAGAGAGGAGACCATATTGGGAAAAGCACCAGTTCCAGATGCAAGCCTTGACTGGTCCCTTAACCTCCACAGGCCTTGGTTTCCTTCAGCTTTAAAATGAGGATAAGAATACCTCACAAGGTGGAATTCCCGGCGGTCCAGTGGTTAGGACTCAGCACTTTCACTGCCATGGACCCTGGTTGGATACCTGGTGGGGGAACTAAGATCCCACAAGCTGCGCGACACAGCCAAAAAAAAAAAAAAAAAAAAAGGATACCTCACAGGGCTGCTATGAGGATCCAGTGAGAAAAAGTGACATGAGAGTGCTTGCTAAACTGCAAAGCACTAAGCAAATCTTACCCTCGTCACTAGGTAAAGGATTCCCAGAGGATTCCAGGAGCCAGGAAGATGGGACTGTCAGAAGAAATGATCTAGGGCAAGGAAAAGCCCCCTCACCTCCAGCTTGCTGCTGCTGCTGCCCTCAGCCTCCTTGCGCTCAGGGTCATCGGCAGGGTCATCAAAGGGAGAGGGAGGCCGGGGACCAGGGGCTCCGAAGGCAAGGTCCCCTCGGGAGATGAGGGTGCAAGTGTACATGTTGTGGGAGAAAACATCATGTCGAATCAGTTCACAGAACAGCAGTACCAAGTTAAAGAACTCCACTCGCTCGCTCTCACTTCGGGGGTCCGCTGGAGAGAAGGGATGAGAAAAGATGAGTTAGGGGAACACGAAAGAGACGGGCAGAAAGAGAGAGGGACACACCTAAGGCATGGTGCTCCTAGGGTTCCTGAAGTAGGCAAGAATAGCAATGACTCAAAAAAAAAAAACCCAAAAAACCAAAAGCCAAACCAAAAACAACAACAACAACAATAAAACCAAAACTGTTGAGGGATAAAGTGTGGTTGGTTACCCCAACTCCTGCCCCACACACCATCTCATAAAGGAATACAGCATCTCTGCTATTTATACGTGAAAATGCTTCGATTGTATGCTCCTGCTTTTATTCTTCTCTTTATTTCTCTACTCTGTTAAACTGTAAGATGAGCAAAGGCTAGAATTATGTCCAAAAGTCATTCTGCATAGAGCTCAAGACAGAAATATATCCAGAAGGCCCTTCATATGCTTTCTGATGACAGGGATGGGTGAGTCTAGGCAGAGGTAACCAGAGGGTGGCAGGGGTCCATACTCAGCATGGGAGCCTGTGTATCCAGAAACTGCAGGAGGACATCCTGGAAAATGGGAGCACTAGGAGCAGAAAGGGAGCCAGAGGCTATGGAACCCTTCTCATCGGCGGCTTCCGATTCTCCACAACGCTGTAAGATGAGAGAACAAACTGTAGGATTGGGTTTTACCTGTTTCTTCACTCGTCCATGTGCAATCCTTGAACTACTGCCTATTTTGGATCCATCCCAAGCTTTTCACTTCTACCCTCCCCCCCTTGACTCCCATTTTCTTTACTGTCTCCCAGCTGCAGCCTTGGTCACTTCTCTAACTCTGACATCTATCCACTCCTTTCTACTTTTGCCTTATGTCCTCAACTTTCCCTGTACATTCTCTACCCCTTCTTCACTCTCACAACTTCAACTTTGGTCCCACTACCAGCTCAATGTGGCTCCGACCCCAGCTGCCACTGCCCCATGGGCCCCCTAACCTCAGCCTCAATCTCTGCCTGTCTCTTCTCCAGCAGCTTGGCTACCACCATCGCACGATGACGACCAGAGCGCTTGCAGCTGACAGCCCATTCACACAGTAATGATACGACAGCATCATCATCTGAGGAGATCTGGAGACCAAAGGAAGACCAAAGGGGTGAGTAAGGTAGAGTTGGGGACAAAGAACCGAGTTCCAGTCTCCCAGCGACTAGGCCCCATCTTAAAACATCCTAGGCCCAGTAAGACCGGCTGTCTCTTCAGACATCCTCTGGTTTCAATGCCTTGCCAAGCCTTCCCCTCATATATACTGTTGCTCTTGCTCTGTTTTTCACTTCTTCTCTTCCCCTTCTTGCTTATTACCTCGTGCCCATCCTTGCTAGGCCCCAATCCAAAGATTCGATTACAGAGGGAATCAAGAGAGTTGCTGAAGTCAGAGCGCTCAAAACTATGGCTGTCCAGCACTTCCAAAGTATGGAGCACCCGTCCAATGGTGAAGCCTGAGGAGGAAAAGTGGTAAAGGGGACTTTAACTAGAGGCCCGATGTACTCCAACTTTCAGATCTATATGTCCTTACCGTCCCCATCCTTTCCTCAAACATCCTTCTTACTGTCTGTCCTCTGGCACCCACCTGCAGTAGCTTCTTGGCACTTATCAAAAGACCAGCGAACCTCAACGGCCTGTCCTCGCTCCTTGATCTGCTGCTCAATCTCCCGCAACTTTGCACGGACCTGCAAAGAGGAAGGCTTTAAGGATGTAGCAAGGCATACAAAAAAGGCCAGGGCTCCAGGCTAAAAGAATAGTAGCAGACTCCGAACCACTATTTCTGAAAGAGTAACTTAAGCCTCTCACATCCCAGTTGCCTGGGGATACCAGGCTATTGGTCAGACTTACCTGCTGAGTGAAGGCACTGTTGCCCTCTGGCATGGGCAGGTTGGAGGGGGCAATAGGCAGGTGGTCAAGTGGTGAGCCAGTCTTGATTCGGCTATCAGTCAGCGAGTAGTGCCAAACCAGGGCACTAGGACAACACAGGAGGATGGTCTGCCAGACAGGAACAGCTAAGTCAAACTCAGTTATCATGGCTACCTGTCTAGAAGCCCATTATAAGACCCAACCCTTCAGTTTCTGATCCAAAGTTATTCTGAGCCCCTGGGGTGGCATCACTCCATCTCTGAGCCCCTCCCCTCATCCACTCTCCTAAAAGGCTTTGGGCCTACTATTTAGACCTGGAAGGGAACTAACTGAAAAGGAACTAAGACCCCAGAAATGAGAAGCCAACAATTTCCAAGCAAGTACTCAGTGCCTACTCTCGCCTCCAATTTAGAACCGCTCCCATTTTCCAGGACAGGCACCTGAGTCTTCTCAAGATGCCTTTTAATACTTCCATGGGCCCACCTAGTACCTACCTGAAGGATACAGCTGAGGCCAAAAACTAGGGGCCGGTGCTGAGGGCACATAAGCAGGTCACTAAAGGGTGTAGAGGGTGTGCTGCTAGTTGGGGGCTGAGGAGCAGGGGTCGTGGGCAGTGTGCTTGTTGACTGAGCAGACATCACATGAGATGAGTGACTGCTCACGCCATCCAGCTGCAGGGCCAGTCTCCGTGTACAGAAGTAGGCAAGGCGGCGGGAGAGGTATGCAGACTGAACAAATTCCCCAGAGTACTGTCAAGACACGATGATCAAAACCCCCCAGTTGGGGACTTCCCTGGTGGCACAGTGGATAAGACTCTGCACTCCCAATGCAGGGGGCCTGGGTTCGATCCCTGGTCAGGGAACTAGATCCCACATGCATGCCGCAACTAAGAGTTTGCATGCCACAACTAAGGAGCTCGCCTGCCACAACTGAGGAACCCTGGAGCCGCAACTAAGACCCGGTGCGACCAAATAAATAAATAAATATTAGGAAAACAAACAAACAAACAAAAAACAGTTCTCTCCAAGGGACATTGCTTTCACGTCTTATATCTCCTCACATCCTCCCTAGACCCCCCAAATCCTAGGCCTTACTCGAAGCAGCAGGGGCAGCAGCAGTTTAAGCAATTCATCCTCTCCAGGGCGGATTTTCTCAAAACACTCAAGTACCCAGGTCAGGAACTCATGTCTGTCCAGCATTCCGTCCTATGGGTACAAGGGATGGGAAGAGGATTAGTTTTGCTGAGGGACTATCAGAGATGAGGCAGAGGAAGTAAAGGAAAGAATGAAGAGAACCATGAGTGGGGCAAGGTGGCAGGCAGATTCTGTTCTATGCTGGCAGAGTGTGAGGTCAGGCTCAATCCCACGTCCCACACGACATGCCTTCTTCCTACCTGAAACATGAACATGGCCAGCTTCTCATTGTAGTCCCACTGCCGGATTGCCACCTCTACATCATGGGGCAAGGGCCCTATAGTAGAACCACAGCCCCCGCTTCCGGAAGGCCCTGGCCGGTAGTATTCAGCCATCTTTTGCAGCTGCTCCCATAAGTACTTGGTGATGATCTGAGTCCATTCTAGGGGAAAGATGGGAATAGGGCTATTTTATACTGTCCCTTTGCTTAGAACACCTTCTGTCCCCCACCCCCAGTCACCATACTTCTAAATCCTATTCATCCCCTTAGGCTCTAGTCAAATGCCACCTTCAACAACAAGGTCCTACTGCATAGCACAGGGAGCTATATTCAATATCCCATAATAAACAATAATGGAAAAGAATATGCAAAAGAGTGTATATATATATATATGTATATATATGTAAAACTGAATCACTTCGTTGTACACCAGAAACTAACATGACATTGTAAATCAACTATACTTCAAAAAAATTAATTAAAACAAAACAAACAAACAAAGAAACAAATGCCACCTTCCTAAAGCCTTCCCAGGTGTCCCCAAAAGAAAGTAATCTTTTTGTTCACTGAATTCTCAAAGAACCTTCTGCCTCCACTTTTGACACTACGCTTCTATATTCAATGATGGGATTCGTACATATGCCTTAGCATCCCTACTAGACTATAAGCATCCTAAGGGCAGGGGTTAGGTAGTGGTCATCTTTATAGCCCAGTACATGCACACAGTAGATACTCAAGATACTTGATGCTTACTAATTGAGTGAATGCAAGATACAAGCAGAAGCAAGGAATACAGATGAGGAAGGAGAATAATTGCAAGGGTCTCTCTACCACTCCTGGAAGCGATCAGTGGTGGGACCTCCGGTATTAGGAGTTACTCACCCATGAAAGGGTCAATGACATGTCTCTTCTTAACCTTGGTCTCTGTGATCGCTGCATAGTAGGCACAGGTCATCTTAATGAGCCAGGCAGCCCGCATCACAGGCACTGTGTACTTGGCCAAGTACCCAAACACTTCTTCCTTCTTACTGAAAATGGGGACCTGGATGGACATTGCAAATAGTGAGACCTCTCTCACCTCCATGAGCTGGCACCCGTGTAGCTTCATCTGGGAATCGGAGGGTACTTGGTACCCGCACTCCCCTCCTTGGCCTGAAGAACAGGAAACAGTACCTCACCTTTTTGGCTAGTTGTGTGAGTGGCTTGGTGCCAGCCAGATCGGTGAACCAGGTGTTAATGGCACTCTGGGATCGTGCAGTCACCAGCCAGAAGTTGTCCTTCTGGTTCACCTGGGGCTTCCTTCTACCGGTGTCAGGGAGGGTGTTACAACGTAACTTCTCTGCAATAATGCTGCTGAAGTTGGAACTGATCTGAGGGAAGAAAAGTACACCTCAGGGTGGGAAGAAGGGGCGAAGAAGTGGTTGTGCCTTTGATGGGCAAATGCCAATGTGGTAGCATTAGGTTATGAAGGAAAACTCAGCCATTTAGGTCATCCCTTTAAGTCTTCCCAACCCAGGGCCTTTGCCCCTTCTCAGATTCTTCCAGCCTTTTCCTTCAGCCTGGCAGGGTTGTCTCACCTTGGCAGGATTGAAGTTGACGTTCTTGGCACTGCCATGTTCATCCCCAGAGACAGCTGGCTGGTTATTGAAACCTTGTTTTACATTCAAGGCCGTTAGTTCATCCTGAGGCAGGAAAACGACATTTTAGCTTTTTTTTTTCCCTTGGGGGTGGGAGTGGGGGTGGGGGTGGTGGGAGAGGAGGGCAGAAGAGAGGGGAACAAGGGGGGAAAAAGGTAGGAGGAGGATTCGGATATTCGGTCCAAATATTCATTTGGACCCCACCCTCACTAAGATTCCCAATTCCCCAGAGCTCGCTCAACGGCACTCTGCCCCTGCGAGCTTGCAAGCAGCCGTAGCTCACCCAGCAGCCTCAGACAACTTTCTGAGCTGTGTGTGTGTGGAGAGGGGGGCGCCTCCAGCGTGGCCCCGATATCACTCCCGGTTCGCGCCCAGGAACCACCCCTCACCCCCACTAGGTCCTACTCTCCTACACCAGCCCACTTTACTCTTCCCCCTTTCGGGACTTGCGCTCCCACCAAACCGCCCCGCCCCCCCCCTTCCCCGAGCCATCAGTTCTTCCTCCTATGGCGATGGCTGGCCCCTGGCCCCGTGGGAGCCCGGATTTCTGAACGCACCTCCTTCTGTTTGGGATCTTGAGGGTATACATCGGGAGGCCCCAGCCGCGGCCGCTTCAGGGGCCGGTGTTCGTAGCTCAAGATCCCGAAGGCCGCCATCTTGCCCAGCCCGTAGCGCCAGAGGCGCCAGCCGGGCCCGGCCGCGGGGGAGGGGGAGAGGGAGCCGAAAAGGGGGGCGGCGGTGGCGAGGACGGCAGCCGAGAGACAACAAGGGGGCACATTAGAAACTCTCGATCATTGCCGGAAACTACCGAGGGAAACCGAGGGACGCCGGGAACCGTCGGACAATACCGACCGCAGCGGGGGCGGGGGCGGGGCCCATCCCGGCGTGGGGCGGAGCTCTGCGCGCGGGGAGCTTTTCCGCCCCGGCCGCCGGAGGATCGATTTCACTCAGTCAAGATCCCTGCAACGTCCGCCAGCCAGGCGCTGGGGATACGAACCCGCGAGGCGTGAGTCGGCCGCGGCGCTGAGCTCCGACTGGAACTGGATTCCCAGCGCCTCGCTCAGTTCTCGGCCTAGAATAAGTGCTCGATCGTCTGTGCGTTGCTTAGAAACTCTGCCTTTTGCAAACCGCTTCTTTGTTTCTTAGTTCCTGCATCTGAAAAATGGGTGTACTAACACCTTCAAGGGACTGTTGCGAAGATTAGAAACTATGTATGCATAAGAAAGCACCTATTAAACCCTGAAAGGTCGGCTCTAATCTTTATTAGAAACTATGTATGCATAAGAAAGCACCTATTAAACCCTGAAAGGTCGGCTCAAGGTCTTTATGGTCTAGCCCTGAGGTTCTTAACCTCTTCTGCTTCACAGTCCCTTTGAAATGCTGATGGAAGCTATGGCCCTTCTTCCCAGAAGAATGCACGTAGAGATATACAAAACGTTAGATACTTTGCCCGGGAGATTCTTAGACCCCCTCCTGAAGTTCACTCACATATCCCCTAAGGGTCCATGAACTCCAGGTTAAGAACCCTTGCTGTATCGAAAGAGGCACCTACTGAGTGTCAGATGCTTTTCAGACATTGTCTCCTCTAATCCGCAAAAAACCCCTATGAGTTAGGGATTATTATTGTCTCCATTTTGTGGATGAGGAAGCTGGTTTTCAAAGAGTGGAAGTTTGCTTGCCCTATATTATATGGCTACTGTGTAACAGAGCTGAGACTAGGATTTTTTCTTGTCTCTGTCTCTCACTCTCTCTCTTTAAAGTAGTGTATCATCTCATTGCTGTTCTTTTTTTTCCTGCCTTTTTAAATTGCAGTATATTCGATGTACAATATCATATCAGTTACAGGTGTACAACATAGTGATTGACAATTTTTAAAGTTTATACTCCATTTATAATTATTATAAAATATTGGCTATATTCCCCGTGTTGTACAATATATCCTTGTAGCTCATTTTATACATAATAGTTTGCACCTTAGTCCCCTACCCCTATATTGCCCCTCCCGCCTTCCCTCTCCCCACTGGTAACCCCTAGTTTGTTCTCTGTATCTGTGAATCTATTTCTTTTTTCTTATATTCACTACTTTGTTGTATTTTTTATCTTTTTTTTTTTTTTTTTTTTTTGGCCGCGCGGCTTGCACGATTTTAGTTCCCCAGTTCCCTCACCAGGGATGGAACCCGTGCCCCCTGCAGTGGAAGCGCGGAGCCCTAACCACTGGACCACCAGGGAATTCCCTGTTGTATTTTTTTAGATTTCACATATAAGTGATATCATACTTTTCTTGACTCTTGATATTCTTTCTATGATGGTATTGCCTTTTAGAGAAAAGATAGAGTGCTGTAATAAAAGTAACAAATAACAATAAATAAAAAATAATAAAATTAGCACATAACAAATAAAAGTAACAATAACACAATGCTATTGAATCACAATGGAAAGACAAATTAATTCTGATTGGGGAGAGGAAGACATATTGGAGGAGGTAACATTTGCGCTAACCCTGAGGAATTTAAAACCACGGAAAATTAGGGTGGGTTAGAACATAAGCACAGTGCCTGGCACATATTAAGGGCTCAATAAATGTTTACTAAATAAACTATTTATGTAAATAGTGTCTCTAATCAGCTCTGCGTTTGGGGGAAGATACATCTGGCAACAGAATGAAGAATGGATTAGAGAGCAGGGGGCCTCTGGAAAGGGAGGCCAGGTAGTGGGTTCTAGTACTAATCGTGACTAGAGGGAATGAAAGGCTGATTTAGCACCGTGGCTCTGGTCATGGAAAGGAGGACACGACTGGGAGAAACACAACAGAAGTAGAGCTGATAGGATTCTCAGGGTGAGAGAGACGGAGGAATCGAAGATGATTTGGAGGTTTGAAGTCTGGGTGACTGAGAGGGTGATGATACCATTAACTGAGATACGGAACACAGGAAGAGAAGCAGATTCAGGGGAAGATGAAGAGTTTGAAGCCAGTATTGTTGTTCCTTCATTTCCAGAATCTACTTCTAAGTCAGGCCTCCTCACCAGTCACAATGGGGACCCAGCTCTCGCAACAGCTAAGGGTGGCTATTCTGGTTTGGATAAGGTCAGAGGAAAGATAGCTATAGATGCGCCCATGGGAGCCAAGACTGCAATTTCCATCCAGCCAAGACAGTAGAGCTTTGATAGCAGTTTCAGGGTGACTGAGCCAAGGAAGGAGCATAGCATAGGATGGAGGGAGGTTCAGACCCTCCACTATATGGGATAAAATAATTTAGATGAGAAGGTGGCCGGGAGCGGTGGTGGTGATGAACAGATCCTTCCCAGGATCTAGGTAGTCTGAGGTTTCTTGGGTCTGTGACAATATTGGATACCCAGCTTTAGTCTCTACTTAACACCACATTACAGTGGTGGTGTTACTTCTACAGATTAGATTAACACCTAATCTCCCAGAGGATTTAGCCTGTGTCATAGCACACATTCACCACACCCTCCGTAAAGCCCTGGCTTCTAAGGTTCTTTCCACCGGAAGTTATGACAGAAGGAAATGTGTGGGTGGGGAGGGGTAGTGGGTAAGGGGCCCAGGTTCCTGACACAGTCTACACCCAGGGAACGAAGAGTAAGCGCCATGTTGAAGCCGCCATTGCCACTCAGATCCCTCTTATTCCTGCAGCTGCCTCTGCTGGGGGTGGGGCTGAACCCAAGTGTCCTCACGCCCAATGGGAATGAAGACATCACAGCTGGTGGGAAACCTGGGACTGGAGGAGGTTGGTGAGAAGGGAAGCTGTGGGAAGGGGTCCTACTGAATTCTGGAACCTGCCACTGGACATTGGAAGGATGCAGGCAGAGTTTTAAGAGTACCACGGGGAGGGCAAGGGGAAGGGTTCCCTGCCTCACGCTGCTTCTTCTGACCATCGTGTCTTCTCTTCCCCTCCCCCACTTCATTTTCTCCCCAACCTAGACTTCTTCCTGACCTCTACACCCCCTGGGACCCTCAATGTTTCCACTCTGCCCCTCCCAAAGGTTCAGTGTTTTGTGTTCAATGTCGAGTACATGAATTGCACCTGGAACAGCAGCTTTGAGCCCCAGCCCACCAACCTGACTCTGCATTATGGGTAAGAGAAGGGGAGAGGGGATCGTACGGGGGAGGAAGAGGAGGTGGGCTAGATGTGAGAGACTGCGTGGGGACCAAGAGAGTATCCCAGGCTCCCCACTATTTTCTCATGGGGTAAGTCATAAGTCAGTTCAGAGGAGCTGAGGCTGGGCTGTGGAAATCTGGAGTACCCAAGTTTACCTCACTGTTCTTCTTCCTTGAAATCTTTCTCTAGGTACAAGAACTTTAATGATGATGATAAACTCCAGGAGTGTGGCCACTATCTGTTCTCTGAAGGGATCACTTCTGGCTGTTGGTTTGGAAAAAAGGAGATCCATCTCTACCAAACATTTGTTGTCCAGCTCCAGGACCCATGGGAACACAGGAGGCAGCCCGAACAGTTGCTAAAACTGCAGGATCTGGGTAATTTGGAAAGGAGGATCAAAGGATATTGTGGGGTATTGGAGTATATAAACTAGTGTTCTTTCACCATAAGGGTACTTGGGCAGAAAAGAGGCGAGGAATAGAATGGGGAAGGGAGGAGGGCTCAGGCGCACTACCTTCAGGATCCTGACTTGTCTAGGCCAGGGGAATGACCACACACGCACACCTATCTCCAGTGATCCCCTGGGCTCCGGAGAATCTGACACTTCGCAACCTGAGTGAATTCCAGCTAGAACTGAGCTGGAGCAACAGACACTTGGAACATTGTTTGGAGCACCTGGTGCAGTACCGGAGTGACCGGGACCACAGCTGGACTGTGAGTGAGTGGGGATAGCAGCTCAGGCTGAGCAAGTGGGGATGAAGGATTCAATCAGCCAATAGGAAGGCCTGAGCCCCAGCTCCCCTTCTGTGCCTCCCAGTTCCCCTGCCCACCTTCCACCCTCCTCTGACTCCTTTCCCTCTCATCACCAGTGAGTTTTCCTCAAGGTTTCCCTACCCATGCTCTTCCCAAAACCAGAAAGGCAAGTAAACAAAAGCAAGCCTTTAAGGAGGCGTTAAATTCTAGGCAGTGAAGGGAGCAGTGTGGCTTGAGTAGTCAAGAGAGGAGGGAGAAACTGGGAAGAACCAGAAGATGACCTGGAGGGTGGGGGTGGGGGGCAGCAGTTTCCGTTCTCCCTTCTTTTATAGACACCCATCTTTCCCTCACCCTCTTTCTCCTCAAGGAACAAGCCGTGGACCACAGACATAGCTTCTCTCTGCCTAGCGTGGATGCACAGAAATTCTACACGTTCCGTGTTCGAAGCCGCTATAACCCACTCTGTGGAAGCGCTCAGCATTGGAGTGACTGGAGCTGCCCCGTCCACTGGGGCAGCAATACTTCAAAGGGTAAAATGGGCCTAATGCATCACCCCGACCCATGAGCCCAGGAACATTTCTAGCACCACTGTCTTTTGCCCTACCTCCCTACCCCTAAGCCCCCAAACTTGGTGGCTCATCTCCCCTCACTGTTCAACTCCAACCCCCAGGAAGCAGGATTTTTCTGTGTAGGATTGGATCAGTGTGTTGTTACAGTAGGGGGGTGGATTGGGAAGGAGGCTGAGGGGGTCCTCAAAGGGGATACAGAATGTATAAAATTTCCCTGCAGCATTCCCAGAAAGCCTGCATGGTAAAGATGGCTTTGGAATCAGGCAAATCTAGGGTTTAAACCTGCCTCTGCCACTTCCTACCTCTTTGACCTTGGGCACATCACTCACCTCTTTGATTCTGTTTCCTCATCCGTAAAATGGAGATAATAATTGCTCCCCACCCCGCTCAGGAGTTATGAGGATTAACTATACAGATAGCGTTTAGCACAGTGTCTGGCACCAAGTTGGGGCTCTCAATGTTGGCACGTAGTAGGGGCACTACAAATGTTCGGTCTCTTTTCCTTTCCTCTTTTCGATAGAGAATCCTGAGAATCCTGAGACTCCTTCGTTGTTTGCATGGAAAGCTGTGCTGATCCCCCTTGGCTCCATGGCATTTATCGTGAGCCTCATCTGTTTGTACTGCTGGCTGGAACGGTGAGAATTCGGAATCCCAGAAAAATGAGGTGGGGGTGGTTGGGAATAGGGGAAGAGGGTTATTACCGGGTCTCCAGGAGTAGAGGGCGGGACAGTAAGGAATGAGGGATCACCCAAGTGGGCATGGTGATGGAAGGAAGATGCAGGCACAGACAACACAGAATCACTACATTCCATGTGGGAGAACTGGGAGAAGGGTAATCCAAGAGCGTAACCGATGTACTCCTGCTCCCTCTTTCTCCACACTCAGGACGATGCCCCGAATTCCTACCCTCAAGAACCTAGAGGATCTGGTTACTGAATACCATGGGAACTTTTCGGTGAGAACATTGTCATAGGCAGACTGCAGTCTGTCAATGGCCAACTGCCTGCCAGCTAGACAGACAGGGCATGGGGGGCAGAGGGGAGGGGAGGGGGGCCTGCACTAACAGGATGTGGCCGACCAGTTGGGGGATGGGCTAGACGCAGAGAGACACCCAGAAGAACTGATCCTAGATTGGTTGAGGCAGATGGAAACAGTGGTATTGAGGGCCCAGGAGTGGGTGTGTCCCTTCTGTAATCACAGTGGTTGCAGATCTTGGGAGAGTTCCCCTGGCACAGAGCCTGGGTCTTTTACTTCCTGCTCCTAATTGAGCCCTGACCTGGAGATATCTGTCTTTAGGCCTGGAGTGGTGTGTCTAAGGGACTGGCGGAAAGTCTGCAGCCAGACTACAGTGAACGGCTCTGCCACGTCAGTGAGATCCCTCCAAAAGGAGGGGAAGGGCCTGGGGGCTCCCCCTGCAGCCAGCATAGCCCCTACTGGGCTCCTCCATGTTACACCCTGAAACCTGAGCCCTGACACCCTGACAGAACCCCAGGGCCCTGTAGCCCTAAATTGTACTAACTTGCCCTCGTCCAACCAACCTGGGTCCAGTGCTCACCTCGCCCCCCTGTGGCTGATTTTGAATTTTGTGCCCCCTATAACTGCCTTCTCATTCAATATCTCCTACTTGAGAATTGCCCCTTTGCCCTGTCCATGTTTCTCATCTCCCCCAGCCCAGCCCTTCCTCCTCACAGCATTGCTTCTGCTGTCCCTCCCTCCCTCCCTCCCCCTTTCCATCTACCCTTCAACTGTTCCAAAAACGAATGAGAAATAAAAGTTCTGTTGATAATCATCAAGGAAGTCTGCTGTTGCGGAGGGGGAGGGAGCAAGGGAAACGTGGGGTGCAATGCGGGTGGGAGGCATGGTGCCGAGGGGAGGAAAGGGGCGCGGTGGACTCATGCCGCGGAGGCAGCGGCACTACAGACTCACTGGAAAAGAGTGCTGTTCCAGAAACGGACTTTTCTCTAGGTGCCCTACACTCCTTCTAGGGGCCAGTTTAGAGTTAGATTTACCATGCTGCCCCCATTTTCTTTTGTTGTTGTTGTTGCCCCCATTTTAACAAATCTTTTATAGGCCCCACCCAGGTTCTTCTCCCCTTAGCCTTACCTCACCTTCTGTCACACATACCACTTCTGACCTCATAATCCCTCAGCTGCAGCCTCAGGCCCCACCCCTAGGGATGCTGCTTATCCACAACTGCCCATAGCTCTCTCCTGTTTGCCCAGTCTGGACCTCCTCAGCCAATTTAATCCATCTTCCTCTCCAGTCCCCTGACCTTAAGGGCCCACTTGGCCCCCCAAGGCCTCTAGAACACCCTCCTTCTGCCATGACTTATTAAGACTCTCTGAAGAGTGAGAAGATCTTCAGAGCATGTTCATCTTTATCAAACATGGAGGTGAGGGGTATCACAGAGCTGGAGTCTATGTGTAGGGTTGGGGATGTTGGAGGGCAGTGGAGATCACAGAGATGGTATAACTGAGGAAGGACCACATGCCCCGTGCCATCTCTTCTCAGATAATCAGCAGTTTCTGGCCAATACTAATTGTTCTGTCCTCCTGTTGCTGCATTACGTCCGTCATGAAGTGGGGTTGCCTGATACAGGTGAGGAGTGTGGGGAGGGGACTCATGGCCAAGGGTCAGAAGTAGCAGGGTCATCTCTAGCCCTCAGGTCCTCCTGCTGGCAAGAAGAGAGCTCCTTGAATCCCGACAGCTTCCTCCAACACGTTCTGAATAGGATCACTGGCCTCTTTTGCTCCCTCTCTCCCTCCTTAGCTGCCCCAATTACCCTTTGGTCTCCCTCCAGACACCATCGATTTGTGTGATGCAATGGGGACAATGCAGTTGTTTTTCCTGATGAAGACCCTTGGAGACTATGCCAACAAATTCCTTACAGCTCGAAACACCTACTACGTTTGTAGGGTGGAGCATAAGGCACCAGGTAGCGGCTTGGGAGCATTCCCCAGAGATAGAGCAAGGCCCCAAAGATGGACCGTGAACCTGGTCCTTCAAATAGGGCCCCCTCAACCAGATCCAAATTGACCGTCTCTAGTCAGCCTAAGAAAGGGCACTGCCTCTATGACATTGGTTAGGTTAGCACATTCTATGCACCGCTCCCCACCTCCCCTGACCTGACCTAGGGATGGACCAGAGGGGAGAAAATAAGGTACATCAGCTCAAGGTAGTGGTGAGTGTTAGGGTCCTGAAATCTTGGGCTTTGGAAGGGTGGAGGCTGGGTGACGGGGGCTGGGGATTGTGCACTGCCGTGTTCACAGGAACTGGACTTAAGAATGCCTACAGAGCTTTTGTGCCCCTCCTTAAGGACCCAGAACCCAAGATAATTGGTAAGGAGCATGATGGAGGAAGGAGGAACATGGAGGGTACTGTATAATGGTGGGTGATGGAGAATATAGGGTGGGGCTGGTGTAGTCCATCAGGTAGGATCACAAGATCCGAGGAAAAGGGGAATAGGGTCTAGGGCCACTTCAGAAGGGATGTTTAGCTCAAACCAGGTGCAGTGTGCGTGTGTCACTCATCCCTCCTCGCTGTTTCTCAGCCATCTCCTCAGTACATCTCCCTATCCCCACCATATCATCCCCATCTTTCCCTTCACCTTTTGCTCTTGGAGTCTTGGTGTCCCGATTGCCACTGAAAAGAGCAAAGCTTAGGCACCTTCAGGTCACTCCTCAGCCTAGCTTTAGGCCCGGTTACTCCAAGTGATCATTTGAATGATGGGAGGGACAGGATGGGAAGGGAAGGTCTCCAGTCCTCAGAGGTGAGGGCACCTTTTCCTGATTCCTAGATGCCTTGCGTACACAACGTGACCTCCTGCTGAGGGGTCAAATTGAACAGTTTGGAAGCCAAGAAGCCAAGAGAGTCGCTCCAATTGAATCATCAGTGAAACTCCCAGTAAGACTTCCCAAACATGGTCTGTCCCAGCAACCTCCTTTCCCCACCAAGTCTACCGAAGGCTCCTCCACCCTGGCCCTCTGGGATGAATTTCCTTTCCAAATCCAACATCCATGCCCAAGACCTGCCTCTCACCTCTTTTGTCCTGCCTTCGGCCCTAGTTTGTAGAAAGCTTCCCTGCAGGGGCCTCTTTCTCTACTTACCGACCCTTTCCTTTTCCAGTCCAAATTATCAAGATGCTCAGATGAAGTGGGGACCACTCGCAGTGGTCCACTCTTTAAGACCAGAGGGAACATTATCCGTAGTAGGGATAAACATCGCTAACAAAATAAAGTGACCAAGTGAGAGCAGCAATATTAGGTATGAAATTACTGGCATTTAATGTGAGGTTCCTTTTTTCAAGAAAGACTTCTTCTCCCAATATCTGCACCAAGGCTTAAGTCTGCGCCAGGCATTGTGGAGGCTCTCAGGGTGGGTAGGGGCAGCAGGAGCCGGCGGGGGCAAGCACATGGGTGGGTGTGAGGAAAGACAGCGAAGTCTAGCACAATGAGCCTTTGAGGGACAGAGTGGGGGGTGGGGTCTTCTGCAACCAGACAACCTCCCCCTGGGAGGCCTATCACAGCCTGCCTACTCCTGCTGGGGGTTAGGTGACGGATGGGGATGGGCATCTTCCCCCCCCCCCCCCCCCCCCCCGCCACACTCCACCAAGTCCCCGTCTGAAATTCCCCCACCCCCCACCAGTCTGCCTCTGGGCAGTCCCTACCTCCCCCTCCGCTATCCGCGTGGAACAGCGAGGCAGCAGAAACCAGAGCTGGTTATAGGCATTTATTGAATTTATTCATTTATTGATTTGACACACTTCCCCACTCCAATCTAGCACATGATACAATCTGGGTAGGCCAGGCGCTGACACAGGAAATGATGGGAACCCACAGCAGGGGCGGGGGAGGGGACAATGCAAAGGGGACTGGGGGAGGGGCTGCTTTGGGGGCTAGGGTGGAGAAGGAGCCCCAGATGGCCTTTCCTAGCAGGTGCTAGTAAACCTGATCCACATTCCCCTCCATCCCTGCTCATTTCCCAGACCCTCAGCCAAGCTCCCCAGCTCCCCTTTCCCTGTTCCGCCCCTCCCCCTGCCTGCTACTGCACACACTTCCACATAACCCCTGCAGTCAGGCAAGGGGAAGAAGGGCAGGGACAGCTGTCTGGGGCCTTGAACAGGGAGGTCTCTGTGCCTAACTTTACCACCCTAAATCCTTCCCTCCTTCTCCTCACCCCCCTCCCACCCCCTTCCCAGGCCACAAACTCATTCCTGGCCCTCAACGCACTCTCCCACCATAGCACGAACCCACAGGGGGTCACACGAGAGTGTGACTGTGCCCCAACACCACACACTCCCAGGCACAAGGTGACAGAGTGAGGGGACCTGGCTTAGGGAAACTCCAAGCTAGTTCTGTGCAGGCCGTGTTTTACACCTGGTCCTCACAGGAGCTCTTCCCCTTGCCCCCTGCTCTCTGCTGACCTGGGGTTCTCTCCCCTACTTCCCCCATGTTTCCCGGAGTAATGTCTGTAGTGTTTGCATCAGGTCACTATGAGAAAGCCTTCAGAAAGAAAAAAGCATTCTCCCCATCACTAGCACCTTGCCACTGTTAAAAATCTCTATATTTGTGTTTATATTTCTTTAAAAGTTTATAAAAAGCCTTTCTGTTATCTGTAGCCTTCCAAGGGTGATTTGGCCTGGTGAGCCACTCCAGGCTTCAGACCTTGGCCCTTCCAGCTCCCCATTACCACCCCCCGCAATCCCACATCACTGGCCCAAGGGGCCACTGCATAAAAATCCCAGGCTCAACCCAGCCTGGACCAGCTCAGATAAGACTCTACAAAATATCCTGCTCCCAAAGGCAGGGGTAAGGCCACTGGTGACTTCACATTTCCAACAGTACTGCCCGCCCCTGCTACAAAACCTATGGGGTGGGGATGGGGGGGGCCCGAGGATGGCTCCTGAGAGGGGGGCCTTACCCCCTAATTGGCACAGTGAGAATAAACCCTCTCCCTTTCCCCCTCCCCTTTCCCTCCCCACCCCCAGCTTTATAATTTCCTCAACACCCAGGTGAGCAGACCCTACCCTAGGTCTAAAGCAGGGTCCCAAATTCCCAGGGAGGGGTCAAGGGTAAAGAGTGGATATGGGCACGCCTGGCTCCGTCTCTGAAGCAGGGAATAAAGCTGCCAGCCAATGGCTCAGGGATCTGTGGGAAGAGAAAACGGAGGACAACGTAAGAGGCTCATCTGGGGCATGACAACTTTCCACCATCAAGATCCACATCAAGGAAAACAGAGACGGCCCCTTCCCCACCTCTCCCATCCTACCTTGTAGGGGTGAACACTGCTGAGGGGCCTGGAGGTCCCATGTGGAAACTATGCCACTCTAACATGACATCCTCCCTCCAGTTCCCCGGCACCTCCAGCTACCCCTTGTTCTACCTCTCCTTTGCTCAATCACAGGACTAGCTGGACACCTAGGAGGAGGTATGGGTTGTGAGATGCTACCATGATTCGGAGGTGCCGTACCTGGCTCAAAGTTGAAGTCCAGTCCTTCGCCCCCATCCATGAGGTCACTGATGATGTTATCCATGTCACACTCCAGATTCTCCATGTACATATCAAGATCGAGATCCTGAGGCATTCGGTCTTGGCTTGGAGCTTCAGTAGGAGGTGTGAGCACAGGAGCCCCCAGGGGCTTGGGGACGGGAGCACCCGCCATGACTGGAGGCGGTGCTGGTGCTATCATCGGAAGGGTGGGAACCAGACCGCTGGGGCCTGGAGCCTCTAGGGGCTTAGGACACAGGCCACCCCCTGTGCCTAGCTTACTGGAGGAAGGTATCCCCCCCAGCAACAGAAGTGTCGGAGCCTGGGACAGAATGGGATCTACCTGGGTCATGAGGACATCAGCAGGAGGTGGTGGCGTATCAGAGGTGAGCAGGGCCTCCAGGGACTGGGAGCTTGAGAAGCACCCTTCTCCCGCTGACAGGGGCCCCTCTGCTGGGCTGAAGAGGGAGGTGCTGTAGGTGTGTAAAGGGCCTGAAACCCCAGGATGCTGCAAAGAGAAGCCAGAGAGGCTGCTCCGAGACAGCAGGGAATGGGGAGATGTGAGATTAAGCCCATCTAACAGCTCCAGATCTTCTTTTAGGGTGGAAGGGACACCCCCAGCATAGCTGCTGGCCGAGGCTGGCATTTCCTCTTCCGCCAGCACCTCAGGCTCTGGCCTCCGGGGAGAGGGCCGGGTGCTGACAGTGCTAGCATTCGAACTGCTTCGTGGACGGAAGGTGCTCCACACGTCAGCTTCCTCGCGGTTTCGAGAGCAAGGGCTGCCTGACCACTTGGCAAAGTGGCCAACAGGGCTCCTCGGAGTGGCACCTTCGGGCGGAGCTGGCAGCACAGCTGGTTTCTTCTTGGGGGCCTTGCTGCGGCCCCGGAGCAGCTTGCTGCTGCTATCCATGGAGGCTGCCCGGCGGCGGGGCGCCTTGCCACTCTTGCCTCCCTCTGGATTCAGCATCCACCAAGAGCTCTTGCCGGTAGCCTCGTTGTGAACCTTGATGAACTTGCTGTGCAGGGACAGGTTGTGGCGGATCGAGTTCTGGAGGGGGCAGAGGCAACAGGAAAGGGAGGTCAGTGGCCGGCAGTGCAGTCTAAAAGGACGCTGGGATGCAGCGGGGGCATTCCTGGAGACGCAAAGCTAGTCAAATCCAGGGGGGAAAAGAGGCAAAGGTATGGGTGGGGGGTGGTGGCAGGGGATGAGACCACACACAGTTCCCACCCGAGCAATGAGCTACTCAGAGGGCACTGTGCCCCCCTCCCCGCCGCCCCCACCCCCCCGCCAAGAGCTCACAGCACTCTACCCCTCCCAAGTCTCTGGTGGCTGTCTGGGGCTTGTGGGCGTTGGGAAGACGCACTCCTGGTTCAGCAAGAACTAGGCTCAAGTGGGAAAGAGCATTCCACAGCTCCACCCCTTTCCTTGAGTGCAGGCTTGGGTGGAATTTACAGGACAGTGGCGCAACAGCAGCCCAGGACAGACCCACCCTGTCCTGAGCCGGTACTCTGAACTGGCTGAGGGGCTGGAACCTCAGCAAGGCTGGTGCTCCACTCTGCACAGGGCATTTGGGCCCCGGCTCTCTATAGGATTGGCAGATTCCTTTTTTCTGATTTCTCCCAATTCCTGGACACACACCCTCAAGTACATTCAGGCCAGGCTTGTCCCTGTGCCTCAAATACACCAGGCCCATCCCTCCCTCCCTCCTTGTCCCGGGGAGGATCTCCCCTCTCTAAATTCTACTAGCTCGTCAAGATCAAGCTGAAGTCCTCTCTCTTTTCTAAAGTGGTTGCTTGACTTCTGCAGCCAAATTTCTTGTACAGCATTTTTCATCTGTTCCACGCAAATTTCCCCAATCTATATTATGCTGTTTATGGTTTCAAGTAATTCGTCTTATCAAGTGTAAACGCCAGGACATGTTGTCCAGGTGGGCAGCCCCCAGCAGTGCCCCCCTCAGAGTGCCAATCTCCCAGTACGTAATCAATATTTGTTGCCTGATTGGTGGTTGGCCCTCTGGTGACGGATGGTGAATCTCCCCTTGAGGCTCCGTCAGCTCTTGAGTGCCTTGAGTATTAGAAGCTGTGTTCTTCCTTCCTCCCTCGCTGCTGATATTCTGCTAGAGATAAGTTTTTTTCTCCAGGGGCCCAGGGAGCTGAGATTGGCAGCTTCTTGAGCCCCCAGAGCAGCTTATTTCTACTGGCTGCTCCAGGCTAGTTACACCATCATTTTGTGTCCGCCCCACCCCACCCTCCAGGAACCTCCCTTCTCTTTCCTACCTCCTTTTCCCCACTTCTCCTCAGGAATTTGTGCATAGGATCTCCAACCTTAGGGGCATTTGACCTCCCACATGAAGCTCTTTAGTGTTTAGAAACTTGGGAGGAGCCCAGAAGGGCTTGGAGCAACTAGCAGGCTGAGGCTATGGACAGTCAGAAATCACTTCATGTGTTTCAGACTGATGCTCTAGATAAGGAGACCCTTTGCCTGGGGAAAGATGCTTAAGCAGCCTCTTGCTCCAGGGCTCTTTAGAAGTCGTTGTCTCCCTGGGACCCTGTAGTAATGGCATTCCAACTACTCTGGCTGCGTTATGTTTTTGGTTCCTTCAAGGAATCACACTTGTCCATCCAGCCTGGGCTCTTAGTAACTGAGAACCACAGTGACTTTTGGCACTGTGATTTCCCCCTCACCCCCTGCCTTTCCATCCTCTAACTCTGGGTCTACTGAGAAGGCTCATTCCTTTCCCTACTACTCAGTACCCACGAGTGCCAGTTGTTCATCCCCTCTTCTTTAGGCCTTGGAACTAGTACATTGTACAGCCTCCTACCTGGAGAGGTCGGCTCCCTAGAAGCCTACGGTTCTAACCTGTTGGAAGGGGGGCAACTGCTAATTGCTCCCCCAGCCACCTAAATTAAGCCTTCTTGTTCTAGGTGAGTGCCGCCCCCTGGTGGAGTGGTAGTAACCTTGGCACAGCACCAGGGAAGCCAGCTCAGGCTTGAGGTCTCCCCCTTGGAGTGGGGTGGGGGTGGGGAGTGGGAGGTGAGAGCCTTGGAGGCCCCAGATTTGGCCTGATTTGGTTTTGCCATCATTCCATGGCAGCATGGATTAGCAGAAAGAGCATATGATTTATAGTTAGACCTGAGTTCAAGTCCTCATTCTATCGATTTTGGCGAGTTTCCTAACCTTTCTGTACCTTAGTTTCCTAATACGTAAAATGTGGAATCTCAGAATTGCTGTGAAGATAAATGAAATTAAAATTTTTAATTACTTTGTAAACTAAAAAACCCCGTACAAGTGTAAATTCTAAGGAGGGACTACACTACCACGGCATAACTAACAACTCATGGTTATTTCTTCTACCCTGGAAAATGAACCTAAGGGAAAAGAAAAACAGCTGTGTAGGCTGGGTCCAAGGAGGGGAGCTCTGTATGAGCTGAGACTGTGGCGTGGCAGTCTACCCAGAAATAGTGCCAAGGGTCTCAGTCAGCTGTCCTGCTTTCTGTTCTGCCCAACCCCTAGGGATACTGCGGATCCGATCCCTTGATCTCTTATACCTAGGAGAAGACCCTCCTCTGCTCACTCAACCCTCTGTATTTCCTTGCACGTTGATCTCACCACCTATGGGGGCACAAGGCGTCAACAGGAGTTAAAGCTCCCAAATCTTGGGATTAGAGTCCCATATTTCTCAGGACAAGCTTTCAGAGCATCTAGCGAGATCTTTCCTCGCAGTTTCCTCATGGAAGGCCAAGGGAACTCCCAACCTTGTGCTCTGAAGTCAGAGCCCTATCTATTTTTTCCATGAATATTCCTCAACAGTAAATGAAAACTTCCCCCCACAACTTGGATAGCCCCTTACTAAGGAGAGTTTCTTGGCATTATATAGGGTAAACCGAGGCAGCCCCCCCCCCCTTTTTTCTTAGTGCATAAGATCTGCTACCTTACCACATGGATATCACTCTTTTTACCTTTCGCCACTTCAATCCATCTTCTTGGGTAGCAGAGTCCTAGAACAGTACTTCTACCCTGAGGTATTGGGAGGCAAGCAGGGAATCCAAGTGATCCCACAGGAATGGGAGAAAAGGTGTTGGGGTGGGAGGTGGGGGAGGAGGGAAGGCTAGGTTCCTGTGGGGAATCCACACAGTTCCTGCTGTACATAGGATAAAGACTTCTCTGTGGGGATAAGTGTTTGGGGCAGCCCAAGCCAAAGTGCTGGGAGTGTTGAGCAGTGAGCAGAGAATTCAATTTTCTCCAGGGCAAGGACAGTGTCTTATTCATCTGTGATCCTCCAGCATCAAGCACCCAGCGGCATATACTATGTCTTAAGTAAATGTTTGTCTAAATGATGACGGAAGGTGGACCTCTGGGCTAGGGGTGTAAAAGGGGCCCCAGAGTAGAGGTAAGGAGACTGGGGGGGACCAGGAGCAGACGGGTATTGGGACGGAGGTAAGGGGGTCATAGTTACCTTCCATCCTGCTGAGCTGTTGCTGTCACCCTTGTCCTTGAAGTAGGGCACTGTGCGGACCATCCACTCATAGATCTGGGCGAGTGTCAGTCGCTTCTCGGGGGCGCTTTCAATGGCCTGGCTGATGAGTTCTGCATATGACTGATTTCCCCAGGCATTCCGGCGGGAGCCTCCCTTCCGAGGACCTGTTACGGCCCCCAGGATCCCAGGCTGGGGGCCCCCTGCCGGGTCAGGGAGCCGGGAGGGCAACAGGGTCGGCTGGGAGCGCCCCTCCGAGCGCCCCTCCGTGTGTACCTTCTCTCCCAGACCTGACTCCACCTCGGCCGGCTCGGACGGCTCGGGAGCGAGCTCTGGTCGGGGAAGGGGCCAGGTGCAGGAGCGGGGACGGCTCTGGGGTTCGAAGTCGGGATCGAGGTCTACGAGCGCGGCAGCCTCTCTGGCTGAATTCTCATTCACTGGATCCATACGTGGAGTTGGACCTCCGCCGCTCAGCGTTCAGAGGAGCCTGCCACAGTCCCTCGCGATGCCTCCCCCCAGGGGGGAAGCACCGAGGGCCAGGAGGCACATTCCTGCCAGTCCTCAGAAAGTCTCGAACTTCCCCCTCGCCCCTGGACGCTAGCCCCTAAGCTGTCCCTTGCACACAGTTAGTTCTCTGATCGTCTCCTCCACTACAGTCTGCAGCCTTGGAGCTCTTTCCGAGACACCACCTGTAACCTTCGCCTAGCGAAGGCACTTTTTCCCCAACCTCTCACTCAGCTTCCTGCTCTTTTAAACCTGAGGCACCGTATCCCCTCACAAATCGCGCTCCCATCACCGAACGTCTCTTTAGCCGCAGTTCCCTCCCCCTTTTAAGTTGCTGCCCCCCGGACACTCCTCCCGAATTTCCTCCACCCGGATCACTGCCCTCCCCCACGCCCCGCTCCCCCGCGTCACTCGCCCCTCCCCTGACTCCCCCTCCTCCCGCCTCTTCCCTCCCCCCAGCTCTTACTCGGGTCCACGTCCCCGCGGCCCCAGCCTCTCGAATTCCCGCACCAATCCCCCTATCAAACCCCCCCACCCCCCGCCCCCCGGGGTTCCCTTTTGTTTTGCTCCAAGCTGCGGCCCCCGCCTGACGTCTCTGTTTACCACTCGCCGGGGCAGCCATCTGCGCACGCGCCTGGAGAGCGGGCTGGGAAACAGAGTTCTCTAGTCGTGCCAGCCTGGTCGGGCTTGGGGACTACATCTCCCGTCCTACTTCGCGGCCAGGAGCCCGATCTGGGTGGCAGGAGAGCGGCGTGGCAGGATATAGAGAGGGGGAACATTAATTATTAGAGGTCGTGGCGGACTTTTTCTTTTCTTTAAAAATCATTTTCTTCCTCTTCTCCCCTTCCCCCCTCCTCCCCTGTGATTCGGGATCGCCTAGATGAGCGTGTCGAGAGATGTTAGACCGTTCCGTCTTTCCGTCAGAAGAGGGCAAAAGGAAAAAATGCGGTCTCTGCAAGAAGCAGAAAACCGAGAAGCACGAAGCAAAGAACTGACTAGAGAATAGGCTTGTTTTCGTGTTGAGGAGTTGGGCGGAGGGCTTGGGGAACATAAACAAATGGTTAGCTGATGATGGTGTCTCCCCCACCGCTCTCGACTCCCCATACGCAGTTCCCATTGATAGTGCGGTTGCTAACCAGTTTTCTCCACTGGCTCTTCTGGCCTCTCCTCAAATATTGATATTCTCCAGGTTCCCATCTTCGGCGGCTTCACTTCTCATTCAACAGGTTCCAAACAGAACTCATTATCTGTTCCTGCACCCACACCCCTATCCTCTGGATACTCTTATCTCTGAGTTTGGTTAATGGTTGTCCTAATCTACCCAGTCTCCTAAGCTAGATTTACCCTTCATCTTTTCATCTCCCTAAACTCCCACATCCAAATCCCAGTTCAGGATCTTATTTATCACTGGACTAAATTGCAGCATCGTCTTAATCAGACCTCCCACCACGAATCTTTTCCCAACTGCAGTTTATGTTCTGTGCTGTCAACAAAGTAACCTTTCTAAGAAACACTCCTGGTAATAACTAAAATTTATGGAGCACTTATTATGTGCCAGGCGCTGTGCTGACTGCTTTATATAAATTAGCTCCTTTACCCTCAAATCAACCCTGTGAGGTAGGTACCCCTGTCACCCCCATTTTCCAGAGAAAGACACTAATGCTCAGAGATTTAGTGACTTGCCCAAAGTCACACAGCTAGGAGGCAGGAGAACTGGAATATCACCTATATGTGATCATAGCATTTCCCTGCTTAAAACTTCCTTTGATTTTCCCCATTGCCTATGTGATAAAGTTCAAACTCCTTAGCAAGGCATACAGGTCTCTTCAGATTCAGGCACCTTTCCTGCTTCCTCTTTCACTGGGCACATTAAGTTCTGACCAGTTCGAGTTTCGCACTATTTCCTGGAAATGCCATACATACCCTTTTATACCTTTCCCTCCACATCCTGGGATGTCCTCCCTCTCATCATCCCTTCCCCAAGTCTCTTATTCTGGAAAACTCTTACTCAGCCTTCCTGGTCTCCCTCAGGTACAGTTAGTTCTCTGTCTTATGCATTCCCAAGCATTTTGTGCAGGCTTATGTTATATAGCATAAACCATATTATACTGTAATTATTTGCTTATGTGTATGTATGTCTCTTCCACTAAACTGTGAACTCCTTGAAGGCAGAGACAAGTTTTATGTATCTCTGTGAGCCCACATAACAGACATTCAATAAATGTTTGTCGAATGAACGAGGTCAGGAATCGAGTGACCATTGCACTTGTGCATTTGACAACGTTTTAATAAATGTATCATATTTATTTACTGCCTGGCCATGTCCCATTTTTCCTGTTAGATGGCAAGCTCCTAGGGGTAGGGACTGTAATTTAACTTATCTGTATAGTGCCTAGCATTATACCATTGGCAGTGTTGCTTGATACGTGCTCTGTGATGACCAGGCCTTCCTCCCATCACGGTTGTAAAGCCATACCACCCGGAGTTTTTCAGAGGCCGCAGCACATTAGACCTTCAAAGTGATATTAGTCTGCTCATGGTAACATAACCATCTTGGTTCTACATATTCCTGCCTTCTTCTACTCCAACACGCATTTGTCATGTAGAGGGTAAACAGAAGACTGTGTATTCCCACCTGAGGTCCAGCCTAGAGGGACAGGAGATAGTTGCTCACAATGCCTGCGAACATTTCCTGCCTACGCCTCTTCCAGCACAGCCTGGAGTACTCGGAAAGTGCTGCACGAGCGGTGAATTTGGTAGAAGAGGGAGCCTGGTGGGCGCTAGGTCACAAGGAGCTCTCTTCTAACTGAAACAGGTGTGGTGGCAGATCATGAAGAGCTGCTGAGACAGGGAAATGGCAGGGTGGGGCAGGCACCTGTCGTGGCTTGAGTTATATCTCGCGTTGTCTCCCTTTGTGCATTTGTTTGAAAAGGTCCACCTCTCTACCAACTCATGTCCATCACCTTAAATTTCCAATTCAAAGCTCAAAACTTACATGCTCTTGGAAACTTTCCCCAACTAGCCCAACCTGACAGATCACTTAACAACTTTGCATCTCCTGAGCCTCTATGAACTCAGTTTGTATTCTTTCATTTTGTGCTTGGGGTTACATGGCTTTTCGTTTCATGAGGGCATATTGTCTCCCCAGCTAGAGTATAAATTCTTCAGTCAATCCACAAATGCTTATTGAGCCTTTACTGTTAAGATGAGGGTATACCTTGTAACTCCGGACAGATGAAAATGACCATAAACCATAGGACCTCCAGATGCTTTAGGAGGGTGAGCTGAAGGATCGATGGAATGGTAAGAACACCAAGACTTTAAAGCATGCATCCAGAGAGGTCAGAATTATGCACTTTATTCCTGTGGCAGTGTTGGAATATACATTAGTCAAGAGAGAGAGTCAGCAAGGTGGCCTTGGAAAATAGAAGAGACATTGGTCATGAAAGAGGACCAACACAGATGCAAGCTATTGTATATAGGATGGATAAACAACAAGGACCTACTGTATAGCACAGGGAACTATGTTCAATATCCTGTGATAAACCATAATGGAGAAGAATATGAGAAAGAATATATATATGCATAACTGAGTCACTTTGCTGTACCGCAGAAATTAAACACAACATTGTAAGTCAACTATCCTCCAATAAAACTAAAAAAAAATAAGAGGACCAACAGCAGGCCCCCAGAAAACTGCTATAGTTATAAGTTACAAACAGAAATATGGTAGGATATGGGGGGCACAGGCCTTTTTCCCGGTTGCAAGCCCAGAGTTTATGATCTCAACTGGCTGCCCATTCCCACGTGTTTTTTTCCTCTGGAAGGTCAAAGGTGTTTGGCTCTCTTGCCTCTTTCACCACCACCACCCACTCTTCTACCTGGGTGCCACCCCCCAAGCCTGCTGCCGAACCGGCTTTATTCATTTGAGTTGAGATAGACATTTCCCCACTTCTTTCTTACCCTGCCCAGCTTTGAAAACACCCCTCCTCCCATCTAGGGTTTGCATAGGGTTTTTGCTAGTAACTACAGAGAAAGATGAAGGGGTTAACAAAAATAACAATGAGAAAGCTCAAGAAACCTCAGCTTGTCCCTGGTCTTCACTGACGTGTATGGAACATCCATGTTTTTGTAGCCCTCTTCCCTAAATCCTTCTTTATGTGTTTCCGTGAAAGATTTCTTGTTCTTCTCGTAGAAGCCAACAACACCCTCCCAACCCTGTCGTTGTTTTTAAAAATCTTTTTAGTTAATAAACATTTCGTAAGAGCCTACATTTCCAGACACCAGGCTACGTGCTTTTGCATAAAGTACACCCCAGACTAAAGTCCTAAGATTTAGCCCCAAGTAGATTTGAGTTGGCACCACTACTAAGATCGAGGCAGCTTTCAGTCCTTTCCAAACCCTGGAAGTCAGTCTGATGTAGTGAAAAGAGCACTAGGTTGAGTCAGGAGGTCTGAGTCCTTGTCGTTGTTCTGTCACTAACTAGTTGAATAATGATAATAATTACACTACTGTTAATAAGTAACATCTATTGAGTTTTTACTATGTATTAGGCACCGTGTTAAGTGCTTTACACGGATTATCTGGTTTAATCCACATAATAAGCATGTAAATTAAATGCTATTGCTATTTTCATTTCACAGAGGAAAATGAGACTTAGAGAGGGTACAGGGACCTACTTAAGATCCAGAGTTACTAAGTGGTAGAGCAGAGGTGCAAATCCAGGCCATCTGACTCCAGAGCCTACACAAATCAATTCACCTCTTTGGCTTTGTTTTTTTCAGTTGTAAAATGGGACTACTGTATTAGGTGATCTCTAAAGTCTCTCCTAGGTCTAAAATCCTATTTTCTGTGATGTTTCATATGGGTCCAAGACTCCAGATTGCCCTTTTGGCTTTAGACTGCCCTGAGCTTACACTTCACACCCACACAAATTCTGTCCTGGCCCCCTGCAGGAATAAGGTCCACAAAGCTTCATCTCTCAGGTTTCTGGCTCTTTGAACTGACCTTTGAGCTTTCTCATTAACCATTCCTATAGGCCTCTATGGTTTCAACCTTCGAATGGCATGATACTTACTAGGCTTATTACCAGAAGAGCTTCCAATACACAAAAAGATGCTTGTATTTTAAAATTACATGAGAAGAGCTAGATGTGATGCTTTATATGCTATATGCTCATAATTTTGTTTAAAATACATTGAGAAAAAATAGGAAGAAATGCCCAAAAGTGTTAACAGTGGTTATTTTTTCTTTTTACTTTCTTATATTTTTCCAATTTTCTTTGTGTATAACTTTTAAAATGTGGGAAATGCTTTATGTTTTGCTCTTTCTATAAGGGATTTGAGGCACTTTACCAGAAAAAAGAAAACCAGTACAAATGTCATCAGATTATAGAAGTAGAACATCAGAGGCATGTAGAGGAAAAAGCAGCTAATGTGCGATGACTGAACATTAAATTAATCTTCTGGGCCGCCCAGGGGAACGGGGAAAACACAGTAAATTACACAATTCTTATCAGAAAGAAAGACACGTGGCAATTCCTCAAGAGAGATAGAGATTTTCGTCACTAAATTCTTTTTTCCCTCACTTGAAAAGACAGGGCTACAGCAAACAAAATTTTTTGAAAAAAATAAAAGATTTGTAATCCCATCGCCCTCATGCAATTTTCATCTTTGCCTATAGCTTTCCGTCCTTGTCCACAGACACAAATAATTTTGCATGGCTGCAGTTAGACTCTGTGTACCATCCTGTGTTGTTTTTTTTCAATGAACATATCATAAACACGTTTTCATATTTAGTCTTCCAGAATTACAATTTTTAACAGCTACATAATGGTTCATCGCTGACACTAAATTCCATAAGAAATTTCTCATGTGGGATTTACCATAAGGGACAATGTCCTCAGTAACAGTTTTATAATGCACACAGAAGAGATTTTCATATTACTTTCTTGTAACTGCCCTGGCTAAAAGCCAAGGGTATAACATTAAAGCATTTCTGCAGGGGCCGAGCTAATATGGTTCAGGCATGTAACCTTCTGGTGCTCTAACTTGATCTGAGGACACAACTTAAAATGCCACCTAAAGGAGTGGATGGATAGAATGTCCCTTATAATATATTCCATAAATATCTCTTCTCACAACCAGGCTTTCGACAGGACCTCAGAGGCTGACTACATTTATTCTCCGATGAAGCCCAGAAGAGTTGGTATGCTCTGTTGTTGACTGAGGCAGGATCCGTATGTTTTGGAAGCCAGATGAACAGGTGGTTGGGTGACAGGGTTAACGTTCTGGCTTGAAAGTTGAGAAGCTTGACCAGTGTTGTTGCCTGCGTGGAAGCTGACCTCGCATCCCCATGGAGGTAGGGTGCAGGTGAAGCCAGATTTTTCTTAGGAAACAGAGGAGGGTTTTTTTTTTTTTACCCCCTTGGCCGTGCCGCACGGCATGTGGGATCTTAGTTCCCCGACCAGGGATCAAACCCGAACCCCCTGCACTGGAAGTGCGGAGTCGTAACCACTGGACCGCCAGGGAAGTCCCCAGAGGAGGCATTTTTGATCTGAACAATTTTCAAAGCCCATAACCAGTCAGGTGTCCTGGGCATAAGAAGGGAATTCTCGTAAATATTCCGATGGACCCTCTGTTTTTAGGAACTGTAGGGTCCCAGTGTGTCTGCCAGTATGAATTCGCTGCAGAATGGGGTTTTATATTGACCAATTGAATCTTGGAGACTGTCACCAAGGACAATTGAAATTTTTTACATAAATGAGGTTGAGCTGTTATTTCTGGCACTAATTGCATACCAGAGCCCATTGCCTCTTCAGAACTACATCTAATGTGTGATAATACTATGTCAGCAGCATAAAGGTGGATTCATTTTTTATTTAAGAATTTTTATTGTATTAACATTACAGCCATAAAACAAAAAAACTTTTTTTTTTAAATTAATTAATTTATTTATTTTATGGCTGTGTTGGGTCTTCGTTGCTGCACGCGGGCTTTCTCTAGTTGTGGCGAGCGGGGGCTACTCTTCGTTGTAGTGCGTGGGCTTCTCATTGTCGTGGCTTCTCTTGTTGCGGAGCACGGGCTCTAGGCGCGCGGGCTTCAGTAGTTGTGGCACGCGGGCTCAGTAGTTGCGGCTCGTGGGCTCTAGAGCACAGGCTCAGTAGTCGTGGCACACGGGTTTAGTTGCTCCGCGGCATGTGGAATCTTCCCGGATTAGGGCTCGAACCCGTGTCCCCTGCATTGGCAGGCGGACTCTCAACCACTGCGCCACCAGGGAAGTCCCAAAAAAAACTTTTTAAAAATAGAGAAATAGAATAAAATAATTACCCACAAACCCACCATCTTAACACAACTATCGTTAGGATTTTGTATACTTCCCTTATTTTTTTCACCACCATATTTTTACATATATATATTCACGTTATGCATATAAATTTGTGTCCTGTTTTAATAATTGTAGTTACACAAGTAATACATGAATAGATTTTTCTTTAAAATTTTAGAACATTACAGAAAAATCTAAAAATCCCTTTAAAAAAAAAATCCCTTTGGTCCCTTATCCCATTCACCTTTCCTCCCTCCTTGAAGTTAGCACTGTCGTTAGTTTGATATGTACTCTTCCAGACCTTTTAAAAAAATACTCTTACATAGGAAAAGTGTAGTATTGTTTTGTGTGCAATAAATGATTACATTCAGCAACTGACTTTTTTTCACACAAAAATGTTTTTGAGATCTATCCTTATTGATACCTCTAGCTCATTCCCTGTAACTGCTGTATTGTATTCCATTTAACGAATATGTCACATTTTATTTAGCCATTCCCCAAGGGAGAATTCTTATCTGTGTGTGTGTGTGTGTGTGCGTGTGTGTGGCAAGAGGGTTACTAGGTCTGCTAAACTGCCTTAGTTTCCCTGGTGTCACTCTGAGCACATTGATGCAAAGAGACAACCTGAAGTAAGAAAAAAAATGTCACTTTAGGAACCCTCCTACACTGTTGCTGGAAATGTAAACTGGTACAGCCACTATGGAGAACAGCATGGAGGTTCCTTTAAAAACTGCAAATAGAGCTACCATATGATCCAGCAATCCCAATCCTGGGCATATACCCAGAGAAAACCATAATTCGAAAAGATACATGCACCCCAATGTTCATTGCAGCACTATTTACAATAGCCAGGACATGGAAGCAACCTAAATGTCCATCAACAGAGGAATGGATAAAGAAGATGTGGTACATATGTACAATGGAATATTACTCAGCCATAAAAAAGAATGAAATAATGCCATTTGCAGCAACATGGATGGACCTAGAGATTGTCATACTGAGTGAAGTAAATCAGACCGAGAAAGACAAATATATGATATCACTTATGTGTGAAATCTAAAAAAAAGGCTACAAATGAATTTATCTACAAAACAGAAATAGAGTTGCAGATGTAGAAAATAAACTTATGGTTACCAGGGGGTAAGGGGGGAAGGATAAATTGGAAGATTGGAACTGACACATATACACTATTATATATAAAATAGATAACTAATAAGGACCTACTGTACAGCACAGGGAACTCTACTCAGTACTCTGTAATGGCCTATATGGGAAAAGAATCTAAAAAAGAGTGGATATATTATGTGTATAACAGATTCACTTTGCTGTACACCTGAAACTAGCACAACATTGTAAATCAACTATACCCCAATAAAAATTTTTTTAAAAAGTCACTTTACATGCAGATGCAGAGATGCCTGGTCCTCAGATCACCATCCTGCGAGTCTAGATTCACAGTGCTGTCCAATAGAAACTTCTATGATGATGGAAATATTCTATATCTGCTCTGTTCAATAGAGTAGCCATTAGCCACATGTGCTTATTCAGCATTTGAAATGTGGCCAGGCAACTGAGGAACTGAAGTTTTAATTTAATTTAAATTTGGTCACATGTGGCTAGTGGCTACTGTATTGGATGGTGCAAGACTCTAGCGTATGGTAATGGAAGCCACAGTTTTTTACCTTACAAATTATATCATCAGGAGCTCTAAGACAATTGCATCCACCCTCTAAAGGTCAATGAATGATGCTAAGATCTTGTGTTGGTCCCTTTACATGTCCTACTTTCAAGTCTCCTTGTTCCTGATTTCCAGGTGGGTTAAAAGATGGATTATCATACAGAAAAGACAAGGTTGCTAGAAATCCTTTCTGGGAAATGACTATACTCAAACCAAACCATGTAGAAATTAATTTCTAATTCCAACACTCTCGCATGACATTTAATAATTGAACCCCCCCCCCATCAACCATCCCACTAGCCCAGTGAAAGTTTCAAGGATGACGGAAGTAATATACAAAGTCAACAGAATAATATGAATATCTTACAAAAACAATCTTGGCTATGAGCTGTCGAGTTGTTTGTCATAAATGGGTTTAGACCCGGAGAGAACTAATCTACTTTCTTGTTTTCCATAAATGCCTCTGGGACTTCCCGAATCCCCATCCAGATCTCCTTTATCACCCAGAATGTTCCCGACTGTCCCACATAGTCTGCTAAATCTATAGCTCACGTAGATAGGCACGTGGTTATGCAATTTGCTCCCAGAGTAGGCTCCAGAATGTCCAGACCTAGTGTCCAGTTGATCTTCCCTGGCAACATCAGGCAGATATGACAGCACATGTGGGCTGAAGAAATACATAGTGTGCCCCTGGGGAATAGTGAGGCACGAGGCACAAACACACATACACTTAATACAGATAATAATAAAATAACATGAAAAATATGCTAGCTATGCCTGTAATAAAAATCCATGACCAGCTCCTCTTTTTCATGCGGGTGCCAATGTATGAAAGTATGTATATACATATACCTATCCTCTTGTCTTTCCCTCCCCCCTCCCGTTTCCTGTTCTTTTATGTTTACTTTCTCTGATCTCTTTGCTTAGTCTCTTTCTCCTTCTGCCTCTGGCAGTTTCCACTGCTGATCCCCTTTCTTCTTTTCCTGAGGCCAGTCTTATAGCACCCTTCAACAAGGTCATGCACTTAGTTAATCTATGAGTGGTATCAGGCCATTGAGGTACAAGTTAAAGAGAAAGGAGACGTAAACACAGTCCTGTTTTACTTGTGATTGTCGTCTGGTGTATCAGGGGACCTCTACCTACCCTTAGACTTTCTATTTTAAACTTTTTAAAAAAGAAAATCCCCCCACACTCACTATAGGAATAATGCTGTTTAAATCATGTGTTTATTAAAGAAAAATTGTGAAATACAGAAAAGAATTGTTTAAAGTAACTATAGTTCCATCACCCAGTGAAAACCACAGCTAATAATTTGGCTATATTTCTTTCCAGCATTATTTTTCCCTTCCACATAGATTTTTTTTTTTTTTTTACAAAAACAATGTAATCACACTATACATACAATTTTGTATTTTTGGTTTTGTCTTTTTCCCACTTAACATGTAAGTGTATTTTCAAATGATTACACAGGTTTATAAATATAATTTTAGTGCCTACATAATATTCTATAAGTTGGATGCACCATAGTCTAATCATTTCCACGTTACTCGTCATTTATCTTGAAGTGGTATTGAAGGAGGATTTTCACAAGCATTGATTACCAAGGATCTATGTTAAGCACATATGAATAGTCTCCAAACAGTAATTGCCCATGAGATCACAGGAAAATGATAGTTCAATGAAAGCTTCAGTTTTTCAAAGCACAGTAGATTTCTCCATAAAGTTTAAGAGAGTATAATAGTAGTCAATCTTATAGTAGTGTCAGGACCTCCCTCTCGATGATGACAGCCTGGCATAGTAGAAAGGAAGAAATACTTTGGAATCAGACTTTCTTTTCTTTATTCAATAATATCAATTGAGTGCTTATTGCATGCACTGTAAATACACCAATAAGGAAAACATGGTGCATGCCCTAATGGAACATATAGTCTAGTGAAGGTCACAGACAATCAACTCATGTAATTACATACAGCATGATAAATACTAAGATTGGACAAATGTGGGGGGCTATTGATGTATTAGTGAGGGACACCTAACTTGGACTTGGGGGATCAGGAAGGCTTCCTGGAGGAAGTGGCATTTAAGCTTAGTTGTGAAGGATGAGTAGGAGTTAGCAGGCTGAAGATAGGGAGGGGACTAGAGGAGAGACTGTGTGTTCCAGACATAGGGAACAGCAAGAATAAAGGCTTATAAGCATGAGAGAGACTCTCTTTATCTGAAGAGAGTCTTTATTTTGCCTTTGTTATTGAAGAATATTTTTACAGAACATAGAATTCTGGGTCGACAGTGATTTTTTTCCCCCACTAATTTAAAGATGTTTTTCTACTGTCTTCTAGCATCCATAGATTCTGAGGAGAAGTCCATTGTTATTTGAATCATTATATGTAATGTGCTGTTTTTCTCTGGCTGCTTTCGAGATTTTGTCCTGATCTTTGGTTCTCAGCATTTTGACTATGATACACATAGGTGCAATTTTCTCCATATTTATCCTGTTTGGGCTTTGCTGAGCTTGAATCTGTAAATATATGTCCTTCACCAAATTTGGGAAGTGTTCAACCATTATTTCTTCCAATACTGTTTCTGGCCCCATTCTCTCTTTTCTCTCCTTCAGGGATGCTAATCACACATATTTTAGACCACTGATGTTCTCTCATGGGTCTATAAGGCTCTGTTCATTTTTTTTCAACCAACTCTCTTCTTCAGATCGGATAGTTTTTATTGCTGTACCTTCAAGTTCACTTACTCTTTCCTCTGTTGTTTCATTCTGCTATTGAGTGCATCTAGTTAATTTTTTAAATTTCAGATATTGTGTTTTTCAGTTTTAGAATTTCCATTTAGTTCCTTTTTATATTTTCTATTTCTCTGCTGAAGTTTCCTATCTCTTCATTCATTACCAGGGCATTTTTCCTCTCCTCATTGAGCATCATCATCTCAGGGTTGGCCTCCATTAATTGTCTTTCCCTTGAGACTGGGCCACATTTCCCTGATTCTTCATATAGTGAGCAATTTTAGAGGGTTTACTGGACATTGTGAATGCTATCTTGTGGAGTCTCTGGATACTGTTATACTTCTCTGAAGAGTGAGGATGCATTTGTTTCATCAGGCAATTAACTTGGTTAGATTCAAACTAAAAACCCTGCCTTGCCTGTGGTGGGTGGCAGCTCAAATCTCAGTTCCATTCTTTTAGTCTTAGATGAAAGTTGTTTTCAGTCCACCCTGTGCATGCATGGTTTAGGATAAGTCTTGGGAGGAATTTATACAGATAATTCAGGGCTCCTCCTCAGGATCTCTTTCTGATATATCCCCTCATTTTCTAGAGACTGTCGTTTCCCCAGATCCTGTCCTCTGGTTCTTTTTTTTTTTTTTTTTTTTTTTTTTTAAATTTATTTATTTATTTATCTTAGGCTGTGTTGGGTCTTCGTTTTCTGTGCGAGGGCTTTCTCTAGTGGCGGCAAGCGGGGGCCACTCTTCATCGCAGTGCGCGGGCCTCTCACTATCGTGGCCTCTCTTGTTGCGGAGCACAGGCTCCAGACACGCAGGCTCAGCAGTTGTGGCTCACGGGCCCAGTTGCTCCGCGGCATGTGGGATCTTCCCAGACCAGGGCTCGAACCCGTGTCCCCTGCATTAGCAGGCAGATTCTCAACCACTGCGCCACCAGGGAAGCCCTGTCCTCTGGTTCTTTAGGCTAGAAAGATGAGGGTTTCCTGTTGTAGTTTTAGCGATGTGGCTGATGACTACAGCCTGCCCTCAGGCTAAATCCATAAAAATGGGAATCCTGGCCCCTGCTGTTCCCTTCTTCTAAGTTCCAACCTCCATCCAATATCTGCCTACTTTTGTTTACTCTCGGGAGCTTTCAGGTGTGTGTGTGTGTGTGTGTGTGTGTGTGTGTGTGTGTGTGTATTTTGTGTATTTTGTCCAGAGTTTATAGTTGTTACCAGTTGAGAGTTTATTCCATCAAACCTGTGAAAGAATCTCAGATGAGCTTACTTCACATTTTGAGGGGAAAATCATTGCCCCTTTCTTTTTCACCTTAACATTTCTCTATATTATTACCCATATTCTCCTCTTGCTTCAGAGAAAAAGAAAGGCTAACTTGTTTACTTTTCCCCGTCACCTCCTGTTTTTAGCAGGAACTACAGTTCTTGCAACCATTTATTCAGTTATTCAACAAATATGTATTGAACCAGGCATTGAACTGGGCATTATAGGTAACAAGAGTAAGTCAAAATAGACCCTACTTCACTGAGACCTCTCTCTTCAAGGTCATCAAATGTCTGGCTTCTTAATCACCAGATCAAATAACCTTATCTCAGTCTTATCCTTTCTAACTTCATTGATCCATCCTCCATTGACTCTGGTGACCAGTCTCTCCTTAAAACTCTCTTCTTCATCTTCCAGTTCTCTCACCTCATTGATTTCTCCTCTCATTTTCCAAGTAGAGGAATTCTCGGAGATTTTGTCCTTGGTTGCTTTGTTCCCTTGTCCTTAGTAGTCTTAATCTTAGTGTTTCAACTACTACTTCCATACCCAAGACTCCAAGTCTCTATCTTCAGTCCTGACATCTCTCCTGAGATTGAGACTTGAATTTCAGCTCTTTGTTTCCACTTGGTTGTCTAACAATCACAGTAAACTGCACGTAGTCAGAATCCAACTCATTATGTAGCTCCTGAACCTATTCTTCCTCCTATGCTTCCTATATTGATTAACTCTTGATACTGGAAGTGTATAATTAAATAAGAGCTGAATCAGGGCTGTTACAAAAGGGATTTTTGCGTTGGGTGGGAAGTTTGACAATAGGGAAATCTCTAAAGTCCTTTCTAATTCTGTGATTCCATTTTGGTCCCAGCACAGTGTTATCCATTTCCTTCAAGGAGCTTGCAATTGAATCGGGGGAGACAACAACTGAGTGATAGCTAGTCCTGACTTCAAATGCAGCAGGAATTCAGAGAAAGGAGATAGTGTGCACTGAAGTAGTAAGAGAAAACTAAGCTAAGGTATTCAAAGGTAGAAGCTGTGTCCTCTATTTAATTTCTATCCCCACACACCATTCTCTACACACTGTAGAAGCTCTATAAAAACTCTTTGAATGATTTTGTAATCATCATTAATGTTTATTGAGTACACATTGAGTGCATAGTTCTTCACTAATGATTCAGGGGTTAACCAAGATTTGATGTAGTCTCTGACCTTTCCCAATCAATTAGTCAACCAACAAATATTTGCTGAGTGCCTATTATTGGCAATACACCATGCTAGGCATTATGCAGGATACACGATGCAAGAGAAATAAAAGTCATAGTCTCTTCCCTTAGGGAGTTTACGGTATGGTTGGTAAGATGAGACATGAATGTACACAAGACTAATTAAAAATGCGAGTCAGAGCCAAATGAACACTACAGACAAGAAGTCTGTAAAAAATTTCAGAAGTACAGATTACTGTAGACTGGATGAATATGGAGGCTTTATGGAGGAGGTGGGACCTGCACTGGGCTTTGAAGGATGGGCAGAAATTAAATAGGCTTGAAGTTATCATAGGTATTAAGAAGATAGAATTCAGGGCTTCCCTGGTGGCGCAGTGGTTGAGAGTCTGCCTGCCAATGCAGGGGACACGGGTTCGAGCCCTGGTCTGGGAGGATCCCACGTGCCGCGGAGCGACTGGGCCCGTGGGCCACGGCTGCTGAGCCTGCGCGTCTGGAGCCTGTGCTCCGCAGCAGGAGGGGCCGCGATGGTGGGAGGCCCGCGCACCGCAATGAGGAGTGGCCCCCACTTGCCGCGACTGGAGAGAGCCCTCGCACAGAGGCGAGGACCCAACACAGCCATAAATAAATAAATAAATAATTTTAAAAAAATACTGACTTTATCAAAAACATTAAAAAAAAAAAAAAAAAAAAAGAAGATAGAATTCAATACAAAAAGTTTCAGATTAAAGGCCAGATGAAGAACATCTAGGCAGGAGCAGGCAACTTACACCAGAATGTTACTAAGCTGTTGTTAGTGACATTCTGCCCCTTAAACAATTTTTTTTGGTCTTTATTTCTCTCCTTTTTCCTTTCCTAATTCTTTTTCCATCTTACTCCCTTTATGATGACTCTTTTTTAGCCCTGTATGAGCTAAAAGGATCTTCTCTGGGAGGCAGGTTGAAAACCTGGGCTCCAAAACCAGACTGGCTGGGTTCAAATCCTGACTTTACCACTTATTAGCTGTGTGATTTTGGGCAAATTGCTTAATCTGTCTGTGCCTCATTAGTAAAATGCAGCTATAAAAGTAGCACCTGTGGGGCGTCCCTGGTGGTGCAGTGGTTGAGAATCTACCTGCCAATGCAGGGGACACGGGTTCGAGCCCTGGTCTGGGAAGATCCCACATGCCGCGGAGCAACTAAGCCCGTGAGCCACAATTACTGAGCCTGCGCGTCTGGAGCCTGTGCTCCGCAACAAGAGAGGCCGCGATAGTGAGAGGCCCGCGCACCGCGATGAAGAGTGGTCCCCACTTGCCGCAACTAGAGAAAGCCCTTGCAGAGAAACGAAGACCCAACACAGCCATAAATAAATAAATAATTTTAACAAATAGCACCTGTGTCATAGGATTGTTCTGAGGATTAACTGAGTTAAAATACATAAAGTGATTAAAAGAGTGCCTGGCAGATAGTAAGTGTTCAATAAATGTTAGCTTTTATTAAGGGAAGAAAGCTGGCTAATTGCAACATTATCATCTTTCCAGGTCTTATTGTTGCTAAATGATTCATTATATAATTAACAAACACCTACCTGTATGGAAGCTGGAGGCCAAACTCTTGTCAGCTAAAGGGTTAGGTCTTTAGCAACACCTGATAAACATGCATAGATACTCACACACTTAGGCCACACCACTTTTCCTCAGATTGCCCTCACCCCTAGGCGATCGAGAGATACTTTAGTAAACACAGTCACCAACTTAAGTAGACAAGTTGAGTATTTAAAGGACTTTTCACCAACATTGGAAATGTTTCATCAACATTTCATCCAACTTTCAGAAGGGATTTAGTTAAAGTAGAGACGATCCCTAGGGAGGCGCCAGGCGAAATTAGGGTTAAAGGAACTTCAAGGGGAGAAGTCACTACTAGTAGTAGGCAGTTGGATGGATGTGTGCAGAAAGAGAGCGGGGCTCCATAGAAAGGCAGGTAAACTCTGGATCAACATTCCCTGGAGTAGACTGTATGTCATGAGCCCTGCTCTCTGGATTTCCTCTCTGCACCACCTCTTTTACACTCAGACCCTCCCCCTACTCCCTCCCTGCAGTTCCAGACCCCTGCTCCCAAGAACACAAACACCCCAAATTATAGGGGCTCTTGATTTGCCAATTCCTCAGGACAGTCTGAAGAGAGACTAGAAGGAAGTTCTTGTCAGTATGATTGCCTATGACTGATTCGGATATTGTGCAATCTCCTTTGGGAACAATTTAAAGGCAGAAAGATGGATAGATGTATGTTTGATTAAGGTCCAGTATTGCCTGTGGGCAGGAGGACGAACTAATGAGATTCCTTCCAATTTGAGGATCCTAAATCTCTCTCTCTCATTCCCCTCCCAACTCTGGACTCCTTTTGGCAAAGAATGAACATAGTCAAAGAAACCCAGTGAGAGGAAAATGCGCATTGCTCTCACATCATGCTCTGATGTCACCTGTTTGCCAAGAGATTTGCTTTGGCTATTCTATTCTGTGTGTGTGTGTGTGTGTGTGTGTGTGTGTATGGGAGCCAGCTGATAACAGCTGTCAATTGCATTATTACTGCAAAAGATTTAATTAGCCCAGTACCCAGCTACTCTCCTCTCCACCCTATCAAATCTTTCTCTTAAAAAAAAAAAAAAAGACCGTGTATTTACACCTCATTGTGAATTTAACTTTCGCAATTCTCCCAGGGCTATTTGATTTTAAGCCTTTTCCTATTACTTACCTGTATATTCAACTTCTCTCTTTCTATGAAATTCTTCCCCCCCACACCAGTCGTTAAACATATTCAAGCCTCCTTTCTCTTTAAACAAACAAACAAACAAACAAATCCTTCTTTGTCAATGCATTGCTCTCTAGCTACCACATTCCTCAAATCTTGGGCAAGCTTCTTTAAAGAATAGTCTGTACTAAATGTTTCCACTTCACCTCTTAATCCAATTCTTAATCTGCTGCAATCTGGGTTCTACTCCCAGTGCTCTACCAAACCTCTCACCTTTAGGTAATTGTCAAATTGAGTGTACATTTCCCAGGTTTTATTTGACCATTCTACTGTATTAAACACTGTTAACCACCTACTTTCCTTTTGGAAACATTTTTTATCCCTCTCCTTCAGATCACTATTGTCTCCTGGTTCTCTTTCTACCTCTCCGAAAATTCCTTCCTGGGTTTCCTTCACAAGCTTCTCTTCCTGTGCCTGTCCTTTAATTTTTTTCCGGGATGGAAATAGTTTTTATTTTTCTGATTAAAAAAAGATACATGTTTATTGTTAAAAATCAGGTCCTTTAGAAAATTATAAATAAAAACATAAAACTGAAACCCCACCACCACACAGAGGTAACTACCACTAACATTTTCATTTATATCCTTCTAGTCTTTAAAAATTATTATATATATCATATACAGTAATACAAATGGTATCATATTACAATATTTTTTTCACAAATAAGATCTTTTATTTGTCACCATTAAAAGTCTGAATTTTAAACAGATTCTTGGACTGGCAGCTAATATCCATCAACTCATTCAACTTTAGCACCTGCCTCATCCCCAGTAGCTTTTCCAGAACTACTATATTTTTCCCCTTTTTAAAATTAATTAATTACTTTATTTATTACTTTATTTATTTTTGGCTGTGTTGGGTCTTTGTTGCTGCACGCAGGCTTTCTCTAGTTGCGGAGAGTGGGGGGCTGCTCTTCATTGTGGAGCACGGGCTCTAGGCACGTGGGCTCAGTAGTTGCCACATGCGGGCCCTAGAGCGCAGGCTCAGTAGTTGTGACGCACGGGCTTAGTTGCTCCGCGGCATGTGGAATCTTCCCGGACCAGGGATTGAACCCGTGTCCCCTGCATTGGCAGGCAGATTCTTAACCACTGTGCCACCAGGGAAGTCCCAGAACTACTACCTTCACCATGTTGCTCCATGAGTTTTCCCAATTCAAACTGGGGCTTGTTCAGCATTTTTACTTTTCTAACAAAGACACCATGGAGCAGATAAATAGATTGGCAAGTCTTTTCTATGTCTTTTCCAGTGCTGTCTGGAATCAGTTTATTGACCACCTCTTTCAAGTCACTTGTCTGCACCTCTTGGGTCATGATTTCCATCATCTTCTTCCGAATTTGGTGGACCTGCTGGTGCTGGGCATAAGAGGTCTTCTGAATCTGATTGTTGCGTTTTTTAGTAAAACCCACACAGAATAGATGAAGCAAATAACCATCGGTAGTCTTGACGTCAACGTGAGCTTCAATCATGGTACTTTCTTCTTGGCTCCTTTTTTGCTGCCTTTTGTAAGGCGCTTGTTCTTGCTGACCGCCATGGTCTACAGTATTTTTTTACCAGCTTTTTTTCATTTTTCTCGTGGGCATCATTCCATATCAACGAATATAAGAACATTATTTTACATGGATACATAGGAGAACCCTGAATTTGGCAATTTACACAAGACACTGAGTTTTATGATCGAGGTGAAAATTTTGAGCCAAAAGTTTTGATAAATAATATTAATTTTTTTTTTGGCGGCGCCCCATGGATTGCAGGATCTCAGTTCCCCCATCAGGGATTGAATCCGGGCCCCGGCAGTGAAAGAGTTGAGTCCTAACCACTGGACCGCCAGGGAATTCCCACTTAAAATATTTTTACAATACAAAAGCACTTAAACATAAATGAAATGAAAATGAAAAACAACTCTCCCTGCTGTCCCTGACTCCTGTTCTCCAGTTCTGCTCTCCAGAGACAACCAGTATTACAAGCTTCCTGAGGTCAAGGGGTTTTTTTTTTAATACATACTGCCAATTAGCTTCCTAGAAAGATTGTACAGATTTACAGTCTCATCAACATTGCATGCCTTCATCAATTTTTAAATATTCTGTCCTTGCCTCTTCACATTTTTCTTTCTACACTGTATGCTAATAATTCCCAAATCTCTAATTCTAGTCACACCCTCGAGCTCCAGGCCAGTATTTCCAGCTGCCTCTTGGACATTTGGATGTCCTACAGACACCCCAGATTTATCTAAATTGAACTCACTGTCTTCCCTCCCAAGCTCACTCCTCTTTCTGTAATTCCAATTTCGATTGGTGGTACCAGCAATCCACATAGTTACCTACCTCAGAAACCTAGGAGTCATTTTATCTATTTTCTCTCTCTCCCGTCAAATAGTAATAATAGCTAATAGTTACTGAGGACTTACTATTTGCACATATTTTATTTCATTGAATTCTCACAAAAGCCCCAGGGGTAGCTTTTAGTCTTATTTCCATTTTACAGAGGAGGAAAACTTGTTGGATAACATGCTCAAGGTTATACAGCTAGGAAGCAATGATCTAAGCCCAGGCAGCCTAAGTCCATAGCTCACACATTTAAGCCCTATACTATACTACCACCATATCTATCAGATACAACTCCTATCATTTTATTTCCTCAGTCTCAGCCTTCTCTCTTCCCTTTTCTCCATTCCCACCACCATCATCTGATTCCAAGTACTACTGTATCAACAGATACTCATAATTGGTCACACTCAACTCAGATACATCTTCCATGTTGCCTGCAAAATAATCCTTCTAAAACACGAATCTGATCATGTCTTTGTGTGTGTGTGTGTGTGTGTGTGTGTGTGTGTGTGTGTGTGTGTTGAAGATCCTTCAGTGGCTTCTTATTGTCTGCATCATAAAACCAAAGATCCTTTGCTTAATATAGAAGGATCATCCTCATCTGCCCATCCCCAGCCAGGCTACCTCTCTAAGCACTTCCACTACACAACCTGAATTGGTGATAATTGCCTAAAAATATCATGCTGTTTCTTATCTGGATGACTTTGCATATGCTATTCCCTCTGCAAGAAATTACCTTTCCCCATTTCCATTCCTGTTTGTCTTTTCATGTTTGTCAAACTCAGATGTTTCCTCCTCCAGGAAGCCTTCCTTAATTCCTCCAGTTACTCATGTCCTATGTGTTGCTTGGAATATTCACTTATTTTGTATTTGTCACATTTTATTAATTTTATTTACTCGTCTCCTTTTCTAGAATGCTAACTCCTTGAAGGCGGGGACTCTCTTATTGAACTCTAGGTCTTTAGTGTTTAGCATGGTGCCTGACGCATAAGTAGTTGCTTAGGAGATATCACTTAAATTGACTTAAATAACTTAACTGTGAAATTATAGGGCCTTGTACTCCGTTGAAAGAATTTCAGGCATCAATGATATGGGAAATTTTTTTTTGAGCAGAAGAGGGCTGGTGCAAGGAGGAGAAAGGATGACCTAAAATCACCACCTTTACTGTGGGCACTACCCTCTTCATGTGCGCCATGTGTAAATTAGTCATACAAATATTAGTATTTCTATAGATATTCTCATGTAGACACATATTCTATCTCCATTATGGGCTGTAAGCAACCTCAGAGCAGCGCCAAATTTGGAGTTTCGCAGAGTAGCGATACAAGGTGTTGAAATAAATGCCCTCAGTTTGCTGAGAAATGTAATATCCGAGTACACCTGAAATTAGCTTTTATGTGGCAACAAGTGGAGGATGAAGATATGCCCAAATTTTCCTGAAAAGTGAGAATGAGAAATCATCTTTGTATACCCCATCCTCGCTGCTTTCCTGGCACCATAAGTAGCGCTCACTGAGTGCTCAATTGTGTGTGAAATGAATTGAAACTATTAGTGGCACAAGTGGCCGGGCTGCGTTTTAGGTTCTTAGTACCATTGCTGAAACCCCACCATCGGGAAACCACCCTTCTATTTTCGCGCAAAACCAGGACTAATTCAGGTCACGGGGCTTCGGCCTATCACTGTACGATCCTAGCTCGCGGGGCAGTGCCCACTGCTGATTGATGCACAGTATAAGACAATTTCTTGGCTTGAGGAGCAGCGATTGGCGGATCTCCCCTGTAGTGCTTCCTAGGATACTGGGGGTGCGTTTTGAAGACGCAGGTTCCGGGGCGGCCACAAACACTGCCCGGAAGTCTGAATGACGCCTCCTCGGTACAGGACTTCCAGCCGTCCGCTTCGCCGCTATTCAGGGTGCCGGGCCCCGGGTCGCGGCGGCGTGCGCGTGCGTGCGTGCGTGCGTGGGCGCGCGTGCGCGGCGCCGTACTCTGTGGGTTGGCTGGTTATTTTGCAAGCGGGAGGGGCCGTGCGCGCTCCTGCCTTCGGCCTCTGTCCCCCATCCCCCCTTCCCCGGTCCCGGTCTCTCCTTCGGAAAGATGTCGGACACGGCAGTAGCTGACACTCGGCGCCTTAACTCGAAGCCGCAGGACCTGACTGACGCTTACGGGCCGCCAAGTAACTTCCTGGAGATCGACATCTTTAACCCACAGACGGTGGGCGTGGGCCGCGCGCGCTTCACCACCTATGAGGTTCGCATGCGGGTGAGTCACGGGGTGAGGGAGACAGCTGAGGGAGGACCGGGCGGCTGGGCGGGGAGGGCGGGGGTGGGCGGGGGGTGAGGCTGCCATAGGGACGGCCAACGGTGGAGAAGACGCTGGAGGGGTCATTTGGGGGTTAGGGGCTTAATAGGTTTGCAGAGAGATCTGCCCACTCGGTTGTGGCCCGAGGATACAGAAAACTCCTGAGGGGGAACATTGGACCGGCGTGAGGGAAAACAAGTACCCATGAGCAAGAAGTGAAGCATGGCTGGAGACGGTGGGGAAGGATGGAGAGGATTAGAGTGAGGAATTACAGGAAATAGGAATCAGGACTGTAGCGACAGAAGGAGGGAAGGAGGAGTGGAAGAGGGCCGGGGGATGGAGAGCCAAGGCGATATGCTGCGGGGTCCCATAACTAAACTAGGTTGTGGGAAGTCAGTCTGAAGAAGGGGGACAGGAAGGCCCAGAGGAGCTTCTTCTTAATGAGGTCTCCGTGGATGATGGAGTTGAGCAAAGCCTAGATGAAAGGGAAGAGAGATTCCAGGAACGGGAGACAGGACAGTGGGCTTGGTGGAGCAGAAATAAGAAGGGATGTCTCCTTGAGACTGAGTGCTTCCCAGACTTGTGTAGAATTAACATCTGAAAGAGAGAAGTGTTTAATGCTTAAGTTTTCTCAGGTACTACATGCTCACTGGAAAACCTGACCTTGCACTCGGATTGGCGGATTGTCAGTCGCTGCCCTCATCCTGGGCTGACCCTTTAGATTTGAAGTATCCAGAATATTTATTTCAATATTTACTGGCTCTCATTTGGCATTTCTGTATATGGATGGCCATTTGCCCTTTCTGCCCTAGATTAACCTTTTGGATTCATTATATTAGTCCCTAGTCTGTAGTTAACTTTAATATATGACATTTCAGGACTGCCCCAGGAGTGGTTTCTTCCAGTGTGCACTACAGAGGACTTTATTCTCTAGTTCTTAGTCCACGATGCAAGGATGGAATGTGCAGAGTACATGGTTTGCAGTGTCTTTGGCCCCATTGAAGTGGTTACAGGCAAAAAAGTTTGAGAGCCATTTTCTAATTTTCCTTATGTTTTCTTCTCAGACTAGAGGGCCAGAATATTCTCTATGGACAGCATGCTGCTCAAACAGCATTTGAAGACCTAAAAGAGTGTATGTGCTTTTATTTTTGAATGAATGAATTGAATGAGAGAGTGTGCTCTCCCACCTGGGCTTTGAAACCTAATTAAGAAGCGATGATCTCCAAATTCCAAGTTTGGCAAAGTCCAAACTGAAGAAAGAAACGCGAATAGAAAAAAATGAGAAAAACTTGTCTATATAAGAACTGTTTGAAATCATCTCTTTGGGGAAGAATGGACGTTAGAGCCCTCAAAGTATGATAAAAGCTGGGAACTGTTGATGGCGGAGAACTTAATTACCTGAGGAATCCTGGGCATAACTTGTTCAGTGTAAGAACTCTCTGCTGTGGGGTCTTGGAGACATTGTCTTGATGTATTACCCAAGAGCTGTAGGGATTATGAATGGAATTGTTCTCTACTTCAGGCATTCTAATAAAACAGGAACTGTTCATCTAGTGCCTACTGTGTGCCAGGCACTGAACTAGGTTTTAGTTTCTAAGTCCTTACAAAACACCATTTTACAGATAGAAAACTGAGGAGGAATGCAGTTTAAGTAATTTGCCCAAGTACACATAGCTAATAAGTGGCAGGGTTGAGATTTGAACCCAGGTCCGTCTGACTCCAAAGCCCACCATACTCTTTCCACTACACTTTAGTCTCTTCGGCAATGCTTAGTTGCAAAACTTTAGTGTGCAAGATTTTTTTTTACCCACTAAGATTTTCATCAGTCTTTTCCACAATTACTAATTGTATAGTGATTGATGAGAGGGTTGATGGCAGTTCCTACTTCTGTGGGCTTGAGTTAATTTGTATTTATGTTAATTTATATGGCTATATAGGCTTTTAATATTTTTGTTGAACTCTGTTTTGGGGAAAATTGGTGAAATCATTTGGTTTGAAATTGTTAATTTAAGTGACTGATCACGGTAGGCATTATAGGGAGCATGAGACTCAGGAGAATGGGCTTTGGGAGTTAAGCATTGTGTATGGTAGAAGCAGATGGCACTGACTTGTTTCTTTGTATAATAGCTCAGGGAAGGAATACCCACCCCAAGAAATAAGGAGTCTGGAGAGGTATTCTGGTGGCTTAACAAGATATGTATGGAACTTTTCAAATGTCAGTTGTCCTGTGGACTTGAACTTTGCTTCTTTCTCCCCTTTCCCTTGATTTTGTGTTGATCAGAGCCAAAGGACTCTATATGCTGTACTACACAATCGTGTCTCCCTCATATAATTTGTAGGTTGGAGCTGAGAGAGTATCCTAGTACATAGTATCCCCTTCCTTAGATGGCTAGGTGCTGAGATGAAAGGCCGTTACTGTCACCATCCTGTGGGGGTGGGGAAAGAATAGCATTTTTGTAAGTCGAAGGAGGAAGTTCACAAAATGGCAGTGGGTGGTTTCGCTGTGTCTTGGAAGAATCTACTCAGCACTTTTTTACTTTTCTTAGATTCTTCTGTTGGCTTCTGTAAAGGCCTACTGGTTAAGGTTCTACTGTTTGGGGATCACAGTATTTGTCTTGAACTCTGGTGGAAACCTGGAATCTCATGATACTGAAGGGCTTTTTTTCTTGAATGATTATTTTTACTCCCAGTTTTATTGAGATATAATTGACAGATAACTTTGTGTAGGTTTGAGGTGTAGAATGTGATGATTTGATACACATATATATTTTGTGCAGGATTCTGAGAATGTTCTCTATAATGGCTGATTGTGAATAGGTAATACATGCACATGGTACAAAATTCAAAAGGTACAAAAATGATATACTATAGTTATTGAAAAAAATCTGTGTATAAGTGGACCCATGTGGTTCAAACCCGTGTTGTTCAAGTGTCAACTGTACTGTAAAAATGAAGTCTCCCTCTCTCCCTCTGCCTTCCAGAGGTTCCCCTTTCTGAAGAAACCGCTGTTTCCATTTTCTTATTTATTCTTCTAAAAAATAGCTTCGGTAATAAGATATTACTTTACGTATATCCCACTCCGCTTCAACCCATTGACATTCCTGGGACCTTGATCCTGAGTAGAGTTGTAACTAATGTAAGTTGGCCAGTTATTTGGCTTTTGATGCCCTATACCTAGAGCTAGATCCTGAAAAGACAGTTTCCAGACTTGAGGACTACAAAGCATGACATAGTGAGGAATGTGTGAACCTCTAGCATAGCTCCAATGCTCTTTACCTGCTCTGAGTTAGCTGTGGAGAAAGGAGAGAAACTAGCTCCTTTTTTTCCCATCTACTGATTTGAATTGACTGGTGGGAAATATAGTCAGTATTAATACATTTGTTTGGCCATTTCTACTTAGAACTTGTAGATAGGAGTGAGGATCAGGGCTTTTTGTTTGTTGGAGGTTCCTGTTGCCATTGGAGCCTTGGGAAAATTCTCAGTGATTAAGATGTGGGAATAAGCCGATTTATATCAGGGAGCAAGCTATGGTAAGCCAACTTAATGTAAGTGCTATTTCTGCTGCACTTTCTGGATAAGGAGAGGGTAAACAGATACATAGGGCCACTATTAATCAATTGAGTATTTACTGAGTAACTTGCATAATCTACATTTAGGGAGATGCAGCAGTAGTCATGGCTCCCGATTTCAATGAAATTATAATTTAGTTAGGTAGCAAGACTAACATAATGCTTAAAACAGTGGTGTGTCAGGCAGTACCAAAGTCTGTGTGTCATAGGAGTTCAGAGGAGAGGGAGACCAATAAATTAAGCTGGTGTTGTCAGGACAGATTTCCTGGATGAAGTGGGACTTGAGCTGGGCTTGTAGAATGGAGAGGATTTGGACAGGAAAAGCAGAGGAAAGCATACTTTGGAGGTGCTTATCTCTTGTTCTTTCCAGGGAACTTAAATTCACTTTTCAACTGAAAATGTAATGCATGCATATGATAAATTCAAATTTGCACAATGAAAAATGTGACCTACCCGCTCCAGTTGTCTAGTCTTATTCTCCAAAGTCAATCATTGTTATCAGTGTCTTTTCATAAATATTTAATTCATAAATATAAATATATACACGTATACATATCTATCCCTTTTAAAAACAAATAGAGGCAGGCTGTATATACTGTTGTGTGCCTTGATTTTAATGCTTAATATCTTTCCATACTGGGACATATATATCTTTCGCATTCTTTTCATAGTTGTATTCCACTGTACAAGTGTATCATAATTTATTTAACCAGTTATCTGTTGATGGACATATATTATTATTACAAATGAGAAAATTCAGTGAAAACCCTTGCACATACATATTTATGTACAACTTCAAGTCTATTCATAGGATAAATTCTAAGCAGCAAGGGACTTCTAATCACCACCTGTGACAAGGCTGGATGTGGTAAGGATTGGTATTCACCCGGTGGTGCTTTGAAAGGGTTCTAGGAACATGGTCCATAGGAGCTGTTTCTTTCTTAAGACCTGTCCAAGTGGTTGTGATAGGTGGCCATCACAGGCTGACATTTCTTACCATCTCTCTTCTCTCACATTCTTTCTTCTCTGTAGACAAACCTACCTATCTTCAAGCTGAAGGAGTCCTGTGTACGACGGCGCTACAGTGACTTCGAGTGGCTAAAAAATGAGCTGGAGCGAGATAGTAAGGTATGGCCCTGTTTCCTGTGTGGCATCCTTGAGAGAGGAGATCTGCATAGGTTTATAAAATCTTGAAGGCAACAGAGAGGGTGAACACACTCTGTCTACCAAATCCCAATATATTGGATCTGGGTGATACCCTTTGAAACTTGAAAGTGGTAAGTTCAGGAGAAATTGTAAAGAAAAACTATTAGTTGACTTAGTGGCTAGAAAAGTCATACAACTTAATTCCTTTAGGTGCTAAAAATGGAAAGTGTAGCTAAATTTTTGTATGGTAGTGGACTGTCAAAGAAAGTGAAGAATATTTGAAGTTTACTTCCTTTCTTTTGAGATGGTAAACCTGTCCTCCCACAGAAACAGAGCTGGATTAATTTTTGACCTGAGCCACCCCCTGACTGTTCTTATGACCTCAGTTCTTGCAAGTTGCTGAACTATGGCATAGGATGGACCCTATGCCTAATAGGAAATGAAGTGTACAGTGCTTTACCACCTTATTCCATCTCTGTCCTCTCCCGTGTGACTGATATTTTGCATCTGCCTACAGATTGTAGTACCACCACTGCCTGGGAAAGCCTTGAAGCGGCAGCTCCCTTTTCGAGGAGACGAAGGGATCTTTGAGGAGTCCTTTATTGAAGAAAGGAGGCAGGGCCTCGAACAGTTTATTAACAAGTAAGCCAAGTTCCTGGGGATTCCTTTTGCTACTTTTGCCATTTTGGTCTTTCTGTATGTTTCGTCTCTTTCTTCTTTTGTAATGGGTAATATGATGTGGTGCCGATTTTGTGCTGGGCTCACTGGACAGTAAAACTCCATTCCTTTGAGCAGAATTCCGATCCTGTGCCTCAGGGCCTGAGAAAGCGCTGCATGTTGGATGTGTCTAGGGATTTCCCCCACCTTACGCCTCTGTCCCCTTCCCTTCTGCAATATTAGGGTTGAAGTGGTACCCTGCTGCTGTCCTCTACTTGCTTGAACTTCAGGGCTGACTTTGCCCTTCTTCCCCTGTCCACATCCACAGCCCTATCCCTCTGCGAATTCTCTCTTATCCCAGATAATACTGATAACCATCTTGGTCTCTTTATAGAATTGCTGGGCACCCACTGGCTCAGAACGAACGCTGCCTACACATGTTCCTGCAGGAGGAGGCAATTGACAGGAACTACGTCCCTGGGAAGGTGCGCCAGTAGGAGCCCCTCTCACCACTTGCCCTCTACTTTCCTGCTGAAATGACATTGGTTTTTACACTAAGCCTCTCTCTCTCTCTTTGATCTGAAGTTGGCTCTCCATCCCCTGGCCCGATAGACTGTCTGGCATTGTGTTCCTTGGTACCTGACTATACCATGGGCACTCTGCTAGGATCCTCTCCTCTGAGGAGAGGTGGGAAACCACAGGCAGATGCCCTTTGCTTGGGGTTGGGGGGTGGGTGGGGGGATTGGACTGGAAGGCAATTTCTTGGGCATTTACCCATGCCAGAAGGCTAACCTTGCGGGGGGCGGGTCTTGTGCTGGTGGGGCACTTGGGTACATACTGATGCTGCAAGTCCAGGGGATTTTTCTTACTCTTAGGTTTAACCAGGAATACTGAGCAGGGAAAGACCCTGCCTTTCCTACCTGCATGAACTTTTTTCCTTGTGGGGAAGGTGGCAGAGACTGAAAAGCTCTCGTTTTCTCTAGGCCCGTTCCTAGTTTTCTCAAGAGTTTCTTTTGTTGTACTTTCTGTCTCCCTTGTTGCTTTTCATGGCAGTAATTCTAGAGTCTAAGCAGTCTGTTGTGTGGAGCAAGGTGTGTGGGTTTTCTGGGCCCATCATCATGGCTGCTTCAGAGTCAGAAGAAAGCCATAGGGCAGTTGGGGAGCTCCTGTTGCCTAGCCCCTTTTCCTTTGTGGCTCCCCGCTCTGGCTGCCTGTTCTCGCTCACCAGCAGGTGAGTCAGAATGGGCTGGGCCAGCAGTTCTCCCTCCCCAAGCCCTTGCTACTTTTATGGGTTAGCTTTGCAGATTTGGAGGCTTGAGGGCTAGGGGAAACTCACCACTGCCAGGTAACTCCCTGAAGGGTGGGAGTGGATCATTTTCTAGGTACCTCCCGGTGGTAGGGAAGGGCATCACCACTCTCTTCCTTCCATTCTCCCTTTCCCCCATCCCATTTAGTGCTGCCACAAGACAGAAAACACATGAACAAACCACACAGTCTCTGACTTCTCCTAAGCACTTTGAGCTATTGATGGGGCTTAGGGGCAAGAGTTGTCGCTGCCCTCCCCAGCTTGGTCACAGGGTTATTGAACTGCCTGCACTTGTTTCCCGTGGAACCCCAGCATTCTCCCCGGAAGCTGAGCTAGGTTTAGCAGCTGGGTATAGATTTCCTAAAACTTACAGTCTGAGGCAGCTTCCTGAGGCTGGCGACTTTCCTGGGCTTCTGTCTGGGATGTAGTGGTTTGTTTGCTGGGGCCCGATATCTGTCCCAAGTGGTGGGATGGGAGCAGGTTAACTCTGGTGTCAGGTCAAGAGTGGGGGCTCTTTGCTTAGTCACCCTATCATGGAAGGACTGGAATTCTTTATATAGGGTCTTGAGGGAAAGGATTACTGATTCTGACAAGACCCTGATCGGAGAGATTAGGATTGGATTTTGATACGGGGTTTGGAGTCCATCTAAATGTTGAAGTTCCCTGACACAGATCAGCTCTTCAGCTGCCGGGCCTGTGCCAGGGGCTGAGCAGCCCCTAGAGTGAGGCTCTGCTCCCTTTCCCACCTTCCCAGTGTTGGTGTTGTTGCTGCCTTTTTCATTTGTATCCTCTGTTATTGACTTTTTTTAAAAAAAGATTCCTCCTTTCATTGTGCACAAGTGCTGAGAGCCTGAGGCCCCATTTCTGCTGTGTATATATCCTGACTCGGGGCTTTTATTCAGCAAAATGTTCATTCTTCTGTCAGACAATGTCATATTCAACTCTGTTCATATTAAACCACTGTGAAGTAAGCCTCTGTTTTCCTGCTTAAGTTGTAAATTTAGTACTTTTTAGTTTCTAGGATATTCTGGGTATTGTGCAGAAATTATACAACATGGTCAATGTCCTGAAGTGATAAGTAATTTTTACATTTAAATTTTAAAAAAAGCAGAATCCTAGCTGCCTGTAGCAGTATTTACCTATCTTCCTTGCAACACGCAATTGACTTTGTCACAGGGGTAATGCATCTGCTTGCAGGAAGTAGCCATAGGTCTCAGTAACTGTGGTTTGGGTCAGATTTAGCAGATTTGGTTTTTAAGCTTGTGGGTGTGTGCTAATTTGGGCAAAATATATTTATTGTGTGTGTATATGTATATGTATATGCTATCTGTGTACATAAACACGTTTGTACATACGCTCATCCTCCGACACACCCTCACACCCCTTACAAACACTATTTCTTTCATAGGCTTTTTACCTCAATTGAGATGTTTTTCTTTCACATAGATTTGATGCAGGCAGAAAGGTGAGTGAACTCTGAGAATTTTTTTTTTTTTTAATTTTATTTATGGCTGTGTTGGGTCTTCGTTTCTGTGCGAGGACTTTCTCTAGTTGTGGCAAGCGGGGGCCACTCTTCATCGCGGTGCGCGGGCCTCTCACTGTCGCGGAACACAGGCTCCAGACGCACAGGCTCAGTAGCTGTGGCTCACGGGCCCAGTCGCTCCGCGGCATGTGGGGTCTTCCCAGACCAGGGCTCGAACCCGTGTACCCTGCATTGGCAGGCAGACTCTCAACCACTGCACCACCAGGGAAGCCCCTACTCTGAGAATTTTTGATGGATGGATATTTTCACTTGACCAGTGGGTTCTGAAATGGCTTCATACACAAAGTGGGTTTTGGGAAAGGTTTGGGATGAGAGGTTAGGTAGGAATCTTGGCATTTGGGGAGTCAAAGGTAGTTTTAATCATGTAGTTGAGCGTGGAAAGAAGGTATAGAAAGTGATGTGGTCAAAACATTATGAATTAAGATGACTTAACAATGGTATTTGGGTCCAAGTAGAAGAGTGGGGTCTGAATTGAAGAAGTTAAGAGGTTTTGGTAGTTCAGGAATTAGATGACTAAAGATATCTGAGGGGACAGGGAAGAATAGCTGTTTCTGTGAGATAAGAGAAAGGAAGAGTAATAAGAGAAATGCAACCTTCACAGGCAGCAGTGTTGGAGAATGAATAGAGAATAACTAGAAAAAGCAGCTGTAAAACAAAATATTAAGCTGGGCTGTGATGGGGCGGGGTGCTTGAGGTAAAATAAAATGATTACATTCTCTTTCTTCAAAGACCTTATACTTCTTATACTTTAGTTCAGGAGATATCTAAACAAGACAAAAAAATGCTAGAGACAAAATAAGAGGTCCAGACACATCTAGTTAGTTGTCCAAACTTTTTAAATATCAGGTAAATTCCCTCTTTGGAGTCAAATGTAACTGGGTTCTGAAAGAACCCCAAATATAAGCCCATCAACACTGAGAAGGAGAAGCATACTTTTATAAGGAATTCAAGTTTATGCATGCATCTAGGTATTTACTACTAATTAATCCCCTTTATCCATAGCACAGAAAGCAGCTCAACCTTTCACTGGGACCTGGGGGACAGAGGCTAACAAAAATTTTTGAACATAGTAGCTACAACCAAAAGAAGTCTAAATCCTCACATTCCACAGATGCCTTATCCACCCTTTGAACCATTCTTTGAGATGAGTTGAGCTAGTAAAGGGTGGGAGAGGTGGACAGCATTCAGGCTTCTCTGGAGTTTTTGTTGGATGAGGTGTCCTATTTAAGATACTTCCATCTTCAAATACATGCTGTAATAATTTAAGTAAAATTACTTTTTTGCTTTGGAAATGCAGACCAGCTGCTCACTGAAATGGATATTTCTTCCCATCCTTGAGGACTGTTGAGTCACCTCTGGTCTTCTCTTCTTAGACACAATAACAGTTCTAAGTTTTCCTCACTTCACTCATTTTTAACCCTTTTATCTTTATTATTCTGAAATCTCTCCAAGGTCCTCATATGTCCCTAAGTCATAGAGTCTAAAACTGGACACCACTTTAATTATAGCCTGAAGTTTAGGTGGTTGTTAGTCCATTTATACTTCGCAGTGTTCAAGTTTACTTTTAAAATGTAAACACTTTGTGACTAATTTAGCTTGTGGTTCTCTGCCACTCCCTTCCCGACCACCCACCACCCCTCATTCTTCTTATCTGTTTTTTTGCCTTGTACAAAAAAAAATTATTCCCTAATTTGCTTTTATTTTCTCTCTCCCTCCTGTCTGTCTATCTGTCTCTCTATCTGTCTGTCTCTGCTATTGAGAACAGAAAAGTCATTCCTTACAAAACATACAAAATGGGGGTAATTATTCACATTATACAGAATAAAGGATTCTTTAAATCATGACAAGGTTTCTTTAAATCATAACAGGGTTTCTTTAAATAGGTGCTTCCTATGGTGGTTTTAAGTGTTTGTATATAGATCAACAACTACTTAATATAGAGAAACTGAAGGTAAAGGATTAAGAGGTACTGCCAATTGAAGAACAATCAGAAATTGGATAAAACAGTAGTTCTTAAGTGAACAGTAAAATACAGTTAGATTCACAGAAATTAATGCATTACTTTTCAAGAAAATGTTATTTATTATACCAATAATTTCTTTTATCCAGATACAGTCAGCTTTTGATCATCTGTGCTAGTAGAGGGATATACTTTTTTATTTTGTTATGCATTTTCTAAAATTTAAATATAGGGATGTCTAATATTCATAAGACTTAAAAAATATTCCCTAATATGTCATCAGAATAAAGACTCAGGAAAATCTGAAAAGTAGTAGAAAGAGTAATAGGCCTGGAATAGAAACCTGGGTTCTGGAGCTGGCTATGCTATTAGCTGGCTATAGCACCTTAGGCAAATTGCTTTACCACTCTGGGCCTGTTTTCTCAGCTTTAAAGTGAGGGGATTTGACTAAATGATATCTGAGGTATCTTAAATCTCTAATGCTTATGATTTCCAACCCTTGCCAAGGAATTGAGAAACCCTGGAGGTGATGCCACCAAAAAGGTGAAAGCACAATTTCCCTGTGTGATGGAGTTTGCTGTAGTGCAGTTAGTTTTCTCTCCCAGCAATGAATGACTCTTCACTTATCCTCATTAGATTTTGTTTGCCTATATCCTGTTGTGTCAAATCATGAGTACCCCCATTGAATCTCAGTGGTGATTTGATTTACAGCTGCCCTAATTTTATCATAGGTCTTCTAGCCGAAATTTTTATTTATTATTTTTTTAAAAAATAAAAAAAATATTTTTTGGCCACACAGCATGCAGGATCTTAGTTCCCCAACCAGGGATCGAACCTGCGCCCCCTGCAGTAGAAGGGCAGAGTCTTAACCACTGGACCACCAGGGAAGTCCCTAGCCGAAATTTTTAAATGAAATAGTCACCTCATAACTATATGTAATTATTCTTATTTAAAATATATAAATTATAACTTGATCTGATTACAAAATATATAAATTATAACTTGATCTGATTATAACTTGATCTGATTTAAAATATATAAATTATAACCTGATCTGATTACAAAATTATAACTTATCTGATTACAAAAAATTACAATATTATAAATTATAACTTGATCTGATTATAAAAGTGCCTATTTTGTTAAAATGTCTTATTGTGATAAAGTTCAAAAGTAATTAATGCTAGTTGACAAAATTGAAACAAAACATAAATATGTAGAAAGTGAGATTTCTCCTTATTCCCTAACCCTATTCCCATTCCTCAAGAATAACTTAATTTGGTATGTGTCTTCCTAGACTTTTTTCTATGCACAAATATATGTATATGAATATATACATATATTCATACACACATATACAATCATCGAATACCCACACCCTTGTATATAGTTTTTTGAAAACAAAATGGGATATTTTATGTATTATTTTGCAACTTTATCACTTTGTAATATAGTGTGGACTTCCTCTCACATTAGTACATGGAAATTTACCTCATTTTTTAAGTAACATTTCAGAGTGTAGTTGTATCATCATTTAATGATTCACTTATTGGTGGAAATTTGTCTCCAATCATCCACTATTATAAGTAACGCTGCATATAACCTTGCTCGTGTGTTTTACGTGTTTCTGTAGGATAGATTTTGAGAGAAGGAATTCCTGGGTCAAAGGATGTGTGCATTTTAGATTTTGATAGGTACTACTAAGCTACTTTCTTAAAAAGTGCCGTTTAGATTCCCACTTACAGCAAATGAGAATTTCTGTTTCTTCCCAAAAGTGGAGAAATTCCTGTTTCCCTACAAATAGTTTTTTTGCCAAACGTGGAAAAATATTAAACAATTCATAATTATCCAAACTAGTTGGTGGAAGTGGTATTTCTTAGTTTTAATTTGCATTTTCTGGCATATTTAGTTGTAATGATACCACTATCAGGTTTTCAAAAATTTCTCCACACATTTCATTTTAGTTGTTCTAGAAGCAGTATTTATTACTGCTAATTATCCCTACACTCCTCGCTATAGAAAAACCAATAATCTCAATTAAAGGCCCAGGATGTTCCTAGCCTTCTTCCCACCTAAATTTTGGGGAAAATGAAACAACTAGCCTAGTGGCAAAGCAACATATCTGAGGCGCTCTCATGACCAATACTTTTCTCAGGTTGGCACTCGTTGAGGCCAATCCCAGAGCAGCACTGACAGCTCAACCACAGGCTCATCTGACCTCAGGGCCAACCTCCTTGGAAACTCGGGGAGATATCACTTTGCCTCTTGGGCCACGATTCCTCCAGCTTGGATCTCCTTTTCGGTTATTTCTCCCAGATCCAAACCTTTGATTACAGGTAGGGACGGGACAAGGACAGTGACGTAGATCGAGACGGCGACTGATATAGGAAGCCGACTTACCAGGCCTCGGCTCTTCTGGTTGGCTACGCACACGTCAGTCAGAAATGAGCAAACTTGTAGTTGGTCTTACGCAACGGGAAGCACATATTCTCCTCTGATTGGCTTCTTAATCGAGGGGGTGGGCCATAGGGAGACCTGCTGGTTGGCTGGAATGGAAGACCAATGGGGACCCTGTGGCGCTGCTTTCGAAAGGAAAGTCTTCGTCACGGCACTTGGAAGAGTCAGCGGGGTTGCCTCGGAGCTCCTTCGCCTTGTTTGGTAACTGCCTGCACCCCGCAACCTAGCTACCCTCTAATCCCCCACCCCCACCCCATCACCCCAGGCCCTGTCACGCTTCGGCGTCTTAGAGTGTCTCCGGGTGTGCCGCCGCGACTCTGGCTGTAGTCTCCTTGTCTAGCACTTAGCGGGGCCATGCCTTAGCCTGCAGGGCTCCTTCCACCACCGCCAGCCCGGAGCTCTTCCTCTGATGCGGTTCGGGGAGTGGGGGTCGGGGACCTGGAATGGGGCAAGAATTTGCTGGCAACAGGAAGAGGTTTGTGACGCCGGAAGCGGGAGAGGCTGGGCTGTGTGGCGGTGAAAGCCTTTGAATTAATCCCAGGAAGGGAGCAGGAGGTGCCTGACTCAGAAAGTTCCACCATCCAGGCGGTCACCACCGTTTGAGCCATCCATTCCCTCCGTCGCCTGATTTCACCCCTCGTCGCTTCTTCCTAGACTCATCAGCTCCAGAAGGACTGCAGCAAATACATTGGCCCTCTCAGCCTGGATTCAGAGCCAGTGCCCTTTCTTTCTCAGTGTCAATGGACCTGACCTCATTGCTTTACTCCTTTTCCCCAATTATTTTTAATTACACTAGTACATTTTCCTTGGGGGGGAAAAAAACCCTCAAAACATTATACAAGGATAGTGCTAAAGTACACGTTGGCCATTACCCACAATCCTAGTCCTCTTCCCCTTCCCAAAGGTCAACAGTTTGGTATGTATCCTGGTAGCCTTCCAGCTTTTTTTTTTTTCTTTAAGAAAATGTGTCGTGTCTTTATTTCTACAAAAAGTATACCATACTGTACATATCCTGAAAGTTTTTCATTAAATGTTTTGGAAACATTTTAATTTCACTACATCAAGATTTACTTCACTTTAAAAAAATGTGGCATAATATGCCATAGAATGCCTACTAAATGGTTTATTTAACCATTCCTTATCGATAGACTACTAGATTTTCCCAATTTTTTTGCTTTTACAAGCAGTCCTGCTATGAACATTCCAGACATGACTTTTTTGTCAGAGTTTCTCTCGGGAAGTGGTTCTCAAACTTTTTGATGTCAGGACCCCTTTACACTCCTAAGAGAATTTATGTGGGTTTATATCTATCACTATTCCATGTATTAGAAATTAATAGTGAGAATTTAAAATTTTTCATTAAAAATAACAGCAATAAGCCCATTACATGTTAGCATAAATATTTTTAGATGAAAAATAACTTTGCCAAAGCAAAAAAACAATTAGAACAGTAAAATTGTGCTACATTTTTTGCAAGTCTCTTTAATAGGGTTAATATGAAACATCTGGATTCTCATATCTGCTTCTGTATTTGATTATGATATGATGTTTTGGTTGAAGTATATCACACAGATGTAATTAGAAAAACAAGCAGCATTTTAATAGCCTTTTCAGATAGTTGTGGATATTCTTTAATACTACATCAATCCTCAACAAGTGGTAGTTTCTTAAAGATTACTTTTTTAAAGATTACTTTAATGTGGATTTTGAAACCATATCAGTCAACTTTTCGTATTTTGTTGCATTAAAATCCGTTAGTCTACCCTGTACTTTAGTAGATCTTTTACCGGGTGCATGATTTTATAACATCATGCACTGGCAATTTATTTATTTATTTATTTATTTATTTATTTATTTATTTATTTTTGCTGAAGAGTTTTTTTTTAAAAATTAATTAATTTATTTATGTATTTATGTATTTATTTTTGGCTGCGTTGGGTCTTCGTTGCTGTGCGCGGGCTTTCTCTGGTTGCTGCGAGCGGGGGCTACTCTTCATTGTGGTGTGCGGGCTTCTCATTGTGGTGGCTTCCCTTGTTGCGGAGCATGGGCTCTAGAGCTCAGTAGTTGTGGCTCATGGGCTCTAGAGCGCGGGCTCAGTAGCTGTGGCTCATGGGCTCTAGAGCACAGGCTCAGTAGTTGTGGCGCACAGGCTTAGTTGCTCCGTGGCATGTGGGATCTTCCCGACCAGGGCTCGAACCCTTGTCCACTGCATTGGCAGGCGGATTCTTAACCACTGCACCACCAGGGAAGCCCTGCACTGGCAATTTAGAAAATGTTGGTTTCACTGAGTTATGCAGGTCTTTCCAGTGTTGACACAGTGTCAAAAAATCACATTCATTCATATCACCACTGCTCTCATTAGAAGTCTTTAAGTATTGGAAAGCTGCCAAACCTATGGTGGAGGTGCAAGTTTTCCAAAATTCTAATTTTTGCTTGGAAGCTCAAATTTTATCAGCACTGGATATTGTCAGTTGTTTTTCTTGAAGCGACAGGCTCACTTTGTCCATTTTGAGAAAATGCCTGCCAAGCACCCAAGTCCGAATAGCCATGGTAAAATATTAGAAAGCCATGTACTCAGCAATGGAGATTTAATAATTTTTACTGCTTCATCAAGGACATTCTTAAGTGTGCAGTGGTGAAAAAATACGGTGACTACTAGTACAGTTTGGTGCCACTGCCTTTTACCCACCTTTGCTTTTTCTTTTTCTCCCACCTTTGCTTTTGCACCATCAGTGCAAATGTCAACACAGTAAAAAAGGCAAATACATCTTAATACTTTTATGAAAATAGTTTTGAATCTCATAGACCGCCTGAAACGATCTTGGAAGCTTCCAGGTATCTGTGGACCACCTTTTGAGAACATCTGAACATCTACTCTAGGGCATATACCTAAGAGTGGTATCGTAAACTATATGCATTTGTAATCTTAGTAGATATTACCAAATGCCCCTTCAACGTGGCTGTACTAGTCTATGCTCCCCCCAGCAGGGTGTAAGAGGTCTCAATTCTTTTTACTCTTCCCAACACTGAATATTATCAATCTTTAAATTTTGCCAATATGATAGGTAGAAAATAGAATCTCATTGCTTATTTGTAGTACTCTGATTAAGAGGGAAGTTGAACATCCATTCATATGTTTATTGGCAATTTGTATTTTTTCTGTGATGTGCCTGCTCATATCCTTTACCTGTTTTTCTGTATTGTTTGTCTTTTTCTTATCCAGGATAAATAAAGAAAAATATTAGTCCTTTGTTTTATATATATTGCAAATATTTTCTCTCAGTCAATCTCTTGCCTTTTAACTTTATGGTATCTTTTACTGAGTAGAAGTTTTAAATTTCAAGGTCAGATTTATCTTTTGTTTTTTGGCTTTTGATTTTTGTGTTTTGTTTAATAAGGTCTTCCATATGCCAAGGTCATAAACATTCCTCTGTGTTTTCTTGTACAGGGGTTTCCATGTGTTTGATTACATCTTTGATACAGCTAGGATTTATTTTTGTGGATGGTGTGAGTGACTTATATTTTTTTGTTCTTTGTTTTCAAAGGACCATCTTTGAAAATAGATGAGAATACAGCAGAGAATACAGCAAAGAATAAAGGGAATTTAGGATTGTGAATCTCCAGGGTTCCTCAATTGAAGTCTTGTCAATGATGTTTTCTGACCTTAGTAGTTGGCTGCATTCAATGGGACACCTGATGAGGGGGCCATTTCCTGTAAAGAAGGATCCCATTCAGAGTCCAGCATCCCCATACCCAGCTCTCATCTGCCAATCAGTGGGAACTTGCTATATGACAGTGGCTCTTTCCTGGCCTCCACCCTCATGCTGGGAAAGAGGTAGTCTATAGGTGAGCTAACATCTTCCTAGAGAAATCCTCATCTGGGATGAAAGGAAGGGAAGGGAATAAGCAGCCTAGTTCCAGGTATCTTTTGGAGGGTGGGAGTGGGAGAGTACCAAGCCCATCCAGACAAACAGCCCTTAAGGCAAGATAGAAGAAAAACCACCAGGTGGTCTCTCTAGACTTACTCTGGAGAAGAGGTTCCTTGAGTTTTTTCTTGTCATGATAGAAAGTCCTAAGAGGTTTCTTTGGGTCGCCATCTTTTCCTTAGGATTCAGTTTGTTCCTCTATTTTTTTTCCTTTTAAAGTGGGTGTATTAGTTTCCTATTGCTGTTACAAATTACCACAAACTCAATGGCTTAAAACAACACAGATTTATTGTCTTACAGCTCTAGATGTCAGAAGTCCAAATAGGTCTTACGGGGCTAAAATCAACGTGTTGGCAGGGCTTTGTTCCTTTTGGAGGCTTTCCGGGAGAATCCGTTCCTTGTCTTTTCCAGCTTCTAGAGGATAGCTGCATTCCTTGGCTCATGGTTCCGTTCCATCTTCAAAGCCAGCAATCTCCACTTCAACTTCTACTTCTGTCTTTTCATCTCCTTCTCTGACTCTCCTGCCTCCTTCTTTCACTTATAGGGACCCTTGTGATTATGTAGAGGCCACCAGGATAATTTCCCTAACTTTAACTTAAATCACTGAAATCTTTAACTTAATCACATCATCAAAGTCTTTTTTCTTCTGCAAAGTCTCTTTTGCCATGTAAGGTAAAATATTCACAGGTTTTGGGGATTAGGACATGGACATCTTTGGCTATTTAGCCTACCACAGTGGGTTACTTCAGCAGAAGGCTATGTTTATTCATTTGATATTGATTCATAGTGGGTAGAGAAGCATCTTTTAGGCTTGCAGGATTATATGCAACAGAATTTGTAACCCTTCCATAATAATTTCCCAGTCATATTCTATCTGCCTTTGGTTGGATTATAGAGGAAGTACGAGGTAGAAGGGAGAAGCTCACAAAGGAAGCTGAGGAATGGGAAGAGATGTAGGAGGAAAACCAGGAGGGTGAGTTGTCATGAAAGCCAAGGGAATAGAGTATTATTGGAAGGAAGGAAGGAAGGAAGAAAGGAAGGAAGGAAGGAAGGGGTTACATTTAATACTGTATTAAATGCTGCTGAGAGAGTAAAGTAAGATGAGGACTGAAAGGCATCTGTTAGATTTAGTGACCTTTGCAATAGCTATTTCCGTGGAGTGATGGGAAGTGGGAAGAGCATTGAGTACAGAGCTCATTTAAGAGTTTTCAGGGACTTGCCAGGTGGTCCAGTGGTTAAGACTCCGTGCCTCCATTGCAGGGGGCACGGGTTCTATCCCTGGTCAGGGAACTAAGATCCTGAATGCCGTGCGGTGTGGCCAAAAAAAAAAAAGAAAAAAAATCATTAAAATTAATAAAGTTAAAAAATTATATATAAAAAAAGTTTTCAAAAATTTTTTATGAAGCAGTAGAGAATGGCAGGATGGAGTTGAGAAAGGATTTTTTTCCCCTCTTAAAGGTGAGTGACTTGTGTCTACTTATAAATGATGATGGAAAGGACCCAGTTGAGAGGGTAAGGTTTAATGATATAGAAGGGACTGAATTCTCATGGTTTCAGTAACCTGATTCCCGAATGTGTGGTTCTAATCAGACCTCTCTCTCAAGTTCCAGACCTGTATAATCCAACTTCCTACTGAACATGTCCACTTGGAAATCCTTCTCAAACTTAAAATGTCCAATATTAAATAACACTTTGTTGCTCCTTGCCTGCCCCCCTTCATCAACTCCCACTCTCTTTTATCATTTCTCTTCTGGATTGCTAAAGTAGCTTTAAAAGTGGCCTTTTTGTGTCTACAACTACTGTCCAATCTATTTTCTGCACAGCACCTAGAGTGATCTTTTTTTAAAAATATTTTATTTATTTATTTATTTTTATATTTATTCTTGGCTGTGTTGGGTCTTCGTTTCTGTGCGAGGGCTTCCTCTAGTTGCGGCAAGCGGGGGCCACTCCTCATCGGGGTGCACGGGCCTCTTCACTATCGCGGCCTCTCCCGTTGCGGAGCACAGGCTCCAGACGCGCAGGCTCAGCAGCTGTGGCTCACGGGCCCAGTTGCTCCGCGGCATGTGGGATTTTCCCAGACCTGGGCTCGAACCCGTGTTCCCTGCATTAGCAGGCAGACTCTCAACCACTGCGCCACCAGGGAAGCCTTGGAGTGATCTTTCTAAAACAGGTAGGTGATTCCAGTAAGCTTTAAAAATTCCCTATTGTTCTCAGTGTAAAAGCCAAATCCTATATTCATCTACATAGATTCTATGCTTCAAGCCTGATGAACTATTTCCAGTTCCCAGAGAAAGCTATGTTCTTTCATGCCTCCATGCCTTCACACATACAATTCCCTCTGCTTATAATACTTTTTCCATCTTTTTGTTCCCATTCACATTTTTCTTGGCTAGTTTCTACTCATCTTTCAAGGCTCATTTCAGGCTTTCCTTTCAACTTCCTTTTGGAGGCCTTCCTTGGTTTTCCCAGGCTGGGAACTTAGGTCTCTCTGTATCCCCACAGCACCTGTGCCTTTTTTCCTTACCATACTATATATTTTCTGTAGTTGACCTATTCTTTTAATTTTTTATAAAAAGCATTTTGATTCTTCAAGTAATACATGAATATATTTTTATTAAGTCAAACATTATAGATAGTTCTTCTTTCCAGCCCCCGCAATGCAGGTCCCTGTCCCAGAGGAAACCAATGTTACCAGGTTGGTGTTTGTTCTTCCAGATCATCTTCTGTGTATTTAAAACTTGAAATATATTTTTTGTTTATTTTTTCCTGTATAAGTGATATACTCCACACTGTTCCACAGCTTGATTTTTCACTTGGCAATATACCTAAGGGAATGAGGTAAATCAGTGGTTCTGATACAAGACATGCTGCATAGTATTCTATAGTATGCATGTAGCAATTTCCCACTTCTCTTTTTTTAATTGTGGTAAAATAAACATAACAAAATTTACCATTTAATAATTATTTTCATTTTTTAAATTGAAATATAGTTGATGTGCAATATTACATAAGTTACAGGTGTTACTGGTCCTTTACCACATGCAGTTTGAGAATCACTGAGAGATAGTTTCTAGTTTTCTGGGGTTTTTCCCATTAACTCTTTTTAAAAAATTTTACTACTAAAATTTTTATATTGTTTTCTTATGGAAGTGTAACACATCTTTATTGTAGAAAATAAGAAAATACAAATAAAAGAAATAGCAACACAACATGTCATTATGTAGATGTCAATCTTTTTTCTATCCATGTCTAAAATTTATCTCATGGTCTCCTATTGATGTACACTTGAATTTTTTGTTATTATAAACAATACTGTAATAAACACCCTGTGTGTTGATCTTTTTTTTTTAAATTAATTAATTAATTAATTTATATTTTTGGCTGCGTTAGGTCTTTGTTGCTGCGCACGGGCTTTCTCTAGTTGCGGCAAGCAGGGGCTACTCTTTGTTGCGGTGCGCGGACTTCTCATTGCGGTGGCTTGTCTTGTTGCGGAGCACTGGGCTCTAGGTGCGTGGGCTTCAGTAGTTGTGGCACATGGGCTCCGTAGTTGTGGCTCACGGGCTCTAGAGCGGAGGCTCAGTAGTTGTGGCGCACGGGCTTAGTTGCTCCGTGGCATGTGGGATCTTCCCGGATCAGGGCTCGAAACCGTGACTCCCACATTGGCAGGCGGATTCTTAACCAGTGCGCCACCAGGGAAGCCTGATCTTTTTTTTTTTTTTTTTTTTTGCATCTCTGATTATTTTGTTAGAATTAGTTCCTAGAACTGCTATTGGTGAGTCAAAGCATATTGCATTTTTAAGGCTTTAAAAAACATTTTTTTATTGAAGTATAGTTAATTTGTAAAGTGTTAGTTTCAAGTGCACAGTAAAGTGATTCAGTTATACATACATACATATACATGTATAATACATATACATATATGTATGTATATACATACATATATGTATAATACATATACATATATGTATGTATATACATACATATATGTATAATACATATATTATACATATATATGTATATGCATACATATATATGTATATAATTTTTCAGATTCTTTTCCGTTATAGGTTAGTACAAGATATTGAGTGTAGTTCCCTGTGCTATACAGTAGGTCCTTGTTGTTTATTTTATATATTGTATTGTGTATATGTTAATCCCAAACTCCTAATTTATCTTTTTGTGGACATATGCAAGTGTTTCTCTAGGGTAGGTAATGAAGAATAGAATTACTGGGTTGGAGGGTATGCACGTTTTACATTTTAATAGATAGTACAAAATTGCTCACCAAAAGGCTGAATATTTCCAACAACAGTGTATGAGAGCACCTATTTCCCCATACCCCTGCCAGCAATTGATATCAATCTTTTTAAACTTAAAAATCTGTAAGGCAAAAGCTGATGTTTTGATTCATAGTTCTGATTATTAACCAAATTATATATCTTCCTTTCATATGTTTATTAATATTTGTATTTCCTCTTTTATTATTTGCTTGTTATATCTTTTGCTCATGTTTCTATTGAGTTGTTTTTTCTTATTGATTTGTAGGAGTTCTTTTTTTTAATTTTTTAAAATTTTTTTTAAAATTTATTTATTTATTTATTTTTGGCTGCGTTGAGTCTTCATTGCTGTGCACGTGCTTTCTCTAGTTGTGGTGAGCAGGTGTACTCTTTGTTGCAGTGTGTCAGCTTCTCATTGCGGTGGCTTAGGCTCTAGGCACTTGGGCTTCAGTAGTTGTGGCTCATGGGCTGTAGAGCACAGGCTCAGTAGTTGTGGCTCACGAGCTTAGTTGCTCCACGACATGTGGGATCTTCCCGGACCAGGGCTCGAACCCGTGTCCCCTGCATTGGCAGGCGGATTCTTAACCACTGCGCCACCAGGGAAGTCCCAGGAGTTCTTTATTTTGGGGATATTAGTTATCTGTTGTCTATATATGTTGCAAACATTTCCCCCAATCTACCCTTCTTTTTTTTTTTTTTTAAATTAATTTATTTATTTATTTATTTTTGGCTGTGTTGGGTCTTCGTTTCTGTGCGAGGGCTTTCTGCAGTTGCGGCGAGCGGGGGCCACTCTTCATCGTGGTGCGCGGGCCTCTCACTGTCGCGGCCTCTCCCGTTGCGGAGCACAGGCTCCAGACGCGCAGGCTCCAGACGCGCAGGCTCAGTAGTTGTGGCTCACGGGCCTAGTTGCTCCGCGGCATGTGGGATCTTCCCGGACCGGGGCACGAACCCGTGTCCCCTGCATTGGCGGGCGGAATCTCAACCACTGCGCCACCAGGGAAGCCCTACCCTTCTTTTGTATTTAGTTTTTACGTCTTTAGAATAGAAACTTTAAATTTTGATGTAGTCAAATATATATCATTCTTTTCCTTTATAGCTTTTGCTTCTTTTGTCTGTTTAAGAAGGCTGTCCCTACTCCAAGGTTTTAAACATAGTCACTTATATTTTCTTCTCATACATATCTTCCTCCTTTTTTAAACAGCTTTACTGAGGTATGATTGATGTACAATGAACTGTACATAAAGGATATAATTTGATGAGTTTTGACATATGTACACGCCCTTAAACTATCACCACAACAAACATGTCCATCACCCCCCAAAATCTCCTTGTTCCTTTGTTCTCATACATTTCTAAGTGTGTATGTTTGTGTATGCATGTGTGTGCTAGGATTATTTTTTTTTCATTTTTAATTAAGGTATAATTTACATATAGTAAAATTCGCTCTTTTTAGTGTGCATTTCTGCATGTTTTGACAAATGCATACAGTTGTGTAACAACCACCATAATCAAGATATGGAATAGATCCATCACTTCAAAAAATTCCCCAGTTCCCCTTTATGGTCAACTCCTTCTCCCTACTTCCTAGTACTCACTACCTATTTTCTGTCATTATAGTTTTACATTTTCAAAACTGTCATATAAACGAAATCATACAGAATATAACCTTTTTTTTTTTTTAAGATCATTGGCAGGGCTGTTTAAATTTATTTATTTTTTATTTATTTTTTGGCTGTGTTGGGTCTTCATTTCTGTGTGAGGGCTTTCTCTAGTTGTGGCAAACGGGGGCCACTCTTCATCGCGGTGCGCGGGCCTCTCACTATCGTGGCCTCTCTTGTTGCAGAGCACAGGCTCCAGACGCGCAGGCTCAGTAATTGTGGCTCACGGGCCCAGTTGCTCCATGGCATGTGGGATCTTCCCAGACCAGGGCTCGAACCCATGTCCCCTGCATTGGCAGGCAGATTCTCAACCACTGCGCCACCATGGAAGCCCCGAATATAACCTTTTGAAACTGGCTTATTCCAATCCACACGCTGCCTTTAAATTGTATCCATGTCATTCCTTGTATCATCAGTACTTTTTTCCTTTTTATTGCTAAGTAGATTCCAATGTATGGATATACCACAGTTTGTTTTTCCATTCCCCAGCTGAGGGACGTTTGGGTTGTTTCCAGCGTTTGGTGATTACAAATGCAGTCACTGTAAACATTAGCATCAGGTTTTTGTGTGAACACAAGTTTTCATTTCACTTTGGTGAATGCCTAAGAGTGGGACTGCTGGGTTGTGTAGTCAGTGTATGTTTAACTTTGTAAGAAACTACCAAACTGTTTTCCAAATTGGCTATACAATTTTGTATTCCTTTCAGTAATGTATAAGAGTTCCAGTTACTTCTAGTTCCCCAGCATTTGGTAGTGTCGGTTTTTGGGTTTTTTTTTTTTTAAGATGTTCTAATAGGTATGTAATGGTTTTTTGTTTTTTTAAAAAAAATAAATTTATTTATTTTATTTTTGGCTGCATTGGGTCCCTGTTGCTGCACGCGTGCCTTCTCCAGTTGCGGTGAGCAGGGCCACTCCTCGTTGCAGTGCACGGGCCCCTCATTGCGGTGGCCTCTCTTGTTGTGGAGCACGGGCTCCAGGCGCACAGGCTTCAGTAGTTGTGGCACGTGGGCTCAGTAGTTGTGGCTCGTGGGCCCTAGAGCACAGGCTCAGTAGTTGTGGCGCACGGGCCCAGCTGCTCCACGGCATGCGGGATCTTCCCAGACCAGGGCGCAAACCCGTGCCCCCTGCATTGGCAGGCGGACTCCCAACCACTGCGCCACCAGGGAAGCCCTATGTAATGGTTTTTCATTGTGGTCTTAATTTGTATATTCCTGATGACTTAATGATATTGACCATCTTTGGTATAATGTCTGTTCAAATCTTTTGCCCATTTAAAAAAAACTGGATTGTTTTCTTATTATTGAGTTTTGAGAGTTCTTATATATTTTTCGGTACAAGTCCTTTATCAGATATGTGATTTGCAAACATTTCCTCTCAGTCTGTAGCTTGTCTTTTCATTCTCTTAGCAGTATCTTCTGAAGAGCAGAAATTCATCATTTTGTTGAAGGTCAGTATATTGATTTTTTCTTTTATGACTCATGTTTTTGGTTTCATATCTAAGGAATTTTTGTCCAACATAGGTTGTTTCTGAGTTTGTTTTTTAGGTTTTATTCTTTAAACTGTTTAGAATTTATTTTTGTGAGTGGTGTGAGATATTGCTATAACTTAGTTTTTTTCCAAACAGGTAGCTAATTGTCCCAGCACTACTTATTGACTTTCTCCAATGATTTGAAATGCCACCTTTATCATATACTAAATTCCCTTATACACATCAGTCTGTTTCTGGACCATCTTTTTGTTTTACTGATGTATTTGTTTGTTCTTATGCCAATATTAATGTCAATATCAATATCAATATGAAAATTACTGCTAAGGCTTTATCACAAATTTTGATACCTGATAGGGCAAGTTTTCCTCTGTTGTATTTAAAATATTTCTTGACTGATCTAGCTCATTTTTCCTTCCATGAGAATTTTTAGAATCAGCCAATAAATTCCACAAAATATCTTGCTGAGATTTTAGTTGCGATTACATTGAATTTTCAGCTTAATTGAGGGGGAGTTGATATCTTTACGTTATTGAGTTTTCCAACCAGGAACGTGGTATATCTTTCCATTTATTTAGGTCTTCATTTATGTTTTATACTATTTTGTAATCCTTTGTTTACTTCTCTCTTTTTCTTATCTGTGAACTTTTTGAGTGTAGGAACCTTTTTGTTTCATCTCTGTATTTATAGTGCCTGGCATATAGTAGGTTGCTCAATAAATGTCTGATGAACAAGTTACATTACAGTAATTGTTCAAAATTTGATTTAAAAACTATAGACTTTTTCCCAAGAAAAAAAGCACAAATATATACAGAATTTTGCATAAAGTTTCAAGGGATACATGGATACTATCCCTGCTGCCATTCATAAACCTCATGTTAAGTATCCCTCATCAAAAGTGATAAATCCTATAATAGTGGTTGTATAAACTGCTATAGGATTTGAGGGAAGGATTTTGTAACTCTACCACAGGGTATCAGGGAAAGCCTCATCAAAAAATAATCTTTGGTCTAAGACTTAAAGGATGAGTTGGAGTTTCCTGGACTTTCAAGGGTGGTTTAAGGACATCTTATACTGAAGGATCCCGTTAACCTGAAAGCCAGTTTATCCTGCAAGCCTCCTTGATCATTTGTCTTTTTGTTCACTCTTTTTCGAGCTTCCAGCTACCCTTCCACACCTTCCCTTACCCCGTTCATCCACCCACTGTTGCCTCTCTTGCCAATTCTTTGCACGGTGTTTTCTGCAAAACTGATTTCATTGTAAACAAACTCAAGTGTACACTAAATTTCCTCCCCCAATTCTCTTTTCAGTTGCTTTAACTGAAGCCTTGCTTCTCCCCAAGGGTATACCTCCCTTATTGCTATGGCTCTTGAGTAAAAGCCTCACGTTATTTGTTTAACCAGTGTCCTTACTGATGAACATTTAGGTTGTTTCCAGCTTTGTTTTGTTTTTGCTATTACAATGCCACAGTGAACATCCTTACATCTATGTTTGAGTACATGTGAATGTATTTGTAGGATAGATTTATGGAATTGGAACTGCTGAATTAGATGGCATGAGAATTAAAAAATTCGATAAATACTGCCAAATTTTATCCAGAAAGTTTGTTCTGATGTACATTCTTACCAGCCATACATGAGAGTGCCCATATTCTTACACCTCACCATTACTGGAGAGTTATTTATCTTTTTCAGTCATTTTAGTCATTAGTCATTTTTATTTGTTTCACAGGAGAAGTTATCATTCTTATTCTTCACTGTTTTCAGACCATTGCTTTCAACCCTCAGATTAAAAGTTTCTCCTTTGAGGCTCATGCCTTCTGGTAGTATTACTTTTTATTCCTTCTTTGTTTTTTTTTGGTCATGTCCCACACCTTGTGGTATCTTAGTTCCCTGACCAGGGATTGAACCTGGGCCCCTGGCAGTCAGAGCATGGAGTCCCAACCACTGGACCACCAGGGAATTCCTGGTGGGAATTCTTTATTCCTTCTTGATGTAGTCATTTATTAACTTCTTTTATATTTCCTTATATTCTTTGAGAACTCGGGCATCTGGTTCTTATTCTCCCCTCTTCCCAAACTGCAGCTCTTCACCTGCTAGCCGATCACAGTGCTCCGAGATTGGACTGGCCAAGCAACACCCTAGCTTCACAGTTCCCTGGCCACAGCTAGTGTTCTTCTCCACTCTACTTCTGTGACAAAAATCTCTCCGCCTGCTCCTGGATTTGGTCATTTCCCAGAATTACTCTACTGAAAATGTAAAATTCCATTATCTCATTCTTTGTCCTCGACTTTGGTTTGTTCCAGCTTTCTCACTACCTTAATCCTTTTGTAATTGCCCTTCAGATCCATAACCCCTCCACTTTATTTTTCAAAAGTGTTATTATTATTTTAAACATAATATGTATTATAAAAGATTTGCTTAATAACATAAACCTACAACCTAGACAGTATAAGTCTCTGGTAATTCTATCACTCTGAGATAACCCCTGTTAAGAATTTAGTGTAAGTCTTCCAGAGTTTCATCTACACATATACTTTTAGATGATTTTTATAATAAATGGGTACACGCTATATTTTATTTTATTTTAATATTTATTTATTTATTTGGCTGCATCGGGTCTTAGTTGCAGCACGCAGGATCTTTGTTGTGGCATGCGGGATCTTTCGTTGTGGTGCACAGGCTTCTCTCTAGTTGTGGCTCATGGGCTCTAGAGTGCGCGGCATGCAGGCTCTCTAGTTGTGGTGTGCAGGCTCCAGAGCACGCAGACTCAGTAGTTGCGGCACACTGGCTCTCTAGTTGTGGCGCGAGGGCTCTAGAGCGCGCAGGCTTAGCTGCCCCTCAGCACGTAGGATCTTAGTTCCCCCACCAGGGATTGAACCCATGTCCCCTGAATTAGAAGGTGGATTCTTAACCGCTGGACCACCAGGGAAGTCCCCGCATGCTATATTTTATACACCATTCTGCAACTTCCTTTTTGCATAATATATTTTGGACATTTTTGTCTTTTTATACATACAGCATCAATGCATTCATGTTTTTTAAATTCAAATTTAATTTTTTATTGAGGTATAAATGGACATATAACATTATAATAGTTTCAGGTGTACAACATAATGATTCAACATTTGTGTATATTGAGAAATGATCACCAAAATAAGTCTAGTTAACATCCATCACTATACATAGCTACAAACTTTTTTTCTTGTGGTGAGAACTTTTTAAGATTTACTCTCTTTTTTTTTTTTCCTGCGTTGGGTCTTTGTTGCTCACATGGGCTTTCTCTAGTTGCAGTGAGCTGGGGCTACTCTTCGCTGTGGTGCGCGGGCTTCTCATTGCGGTGGCTTCTCTTGTTGCGGAGCACAGGCTCTAGGCACGTGGGCTTCAGTAGTTGCAGCACGCGGGCTCAGTAATTGTGCTGCACAGGCTCAATAGTTGCAGCTCATGGGCTCTAGAGCTCAGGCTCAGTAGTGTGGCACATGGGCTTGGTTGCTCCGAGGCATGTGGGATCTTTCCGGACCAGGGCTTGAACCCTTGTCCACTGCATTGGCAGGCGGATTCTTAACCACTGCACCACCAGGGAAGTCCCTTTTTTTCGTTTTTAAAAAAAAATTTATTTTATATTGGAGTATAGTTGAATTACAATATTAGTTTCAGGTGTACAGCAAAGTGATTTAGTTATACATATTCATATATCTATTCTTTTTCAGATTCTTTTTCCGTATAGGCTATTATAGAGTATTGAGTGTAGTTCCCTGTGCTATACAGTAGGTCCTTGTTGATTATTTTTTTAAAAAAAAGATTTACTCTCTTAGCAACTTGCAAATATGCAATACAGTATTATTAATTACAGTCACCATGCTTTACATTACATCTCCATGATTTATTTATTTTATAACTGGATGTTTGTACATTTTGACTCCCTTCACTCATATTGCCCCCCACCTCTGGCGACCACTAATTTGTTCTCTTATGTCTATGAGCTTCGTTTGTTTTGTTTTTTGTTTGTTTGTTTGTTTTTAGATTCCACATACAAGTGAGATCATATGGTATTTGTTTTTTTTTTTAATATTTATTTTATATATTTACTTTTGGCTGTGTTGGGTCTTCATGCTGCACATGGGCTTTCTCTAGTTGGGGCGAGCGGGGGCTACTCTTCGTTGCGGTGCGCAGGCTTCTCATTGCGGTGGCTTCCCTTGTTACGGAGCACAGGCTCTAGGCATGCGGGCTCAGTAGTTGTGGCTCATGGGCTCCAGAGCACAGGCTCAGTAGTTGTGGCACACGGGCTTAGTTGCTCCGTGGCATGTGGGATCTTCCCGGACCAGGGCTCGAACCTGTGTCCGCTGCATTGGCAGGTGGATTCTTAACTACTGCGCCACCAGGGAAGCCCATGGTATTTGTTTTTTTCTGACTTATTTCCCTTAGCATAATGCCTTCAAGGTCCATCCATGTTGTCACAGATGGCAAGATTTCATCCTTTTTTGTGGCTGAATAATATTCCACTGTATATATTTCCCACATCATCTTTATCCATTTATCCATTGACGGACATTTATTTTTTATTTCACTTTTGAGTTTTTGCACTTTTCCTGGTTATTCCATGTAAGGTGGAAACTATGTATGTTTAAAAGACACACAAGTCTAGTACATCAATAACCAAGTTTTTTTCTTTTTTGCTATACTATTTTCACAACCATGGGTGTGCTTGCTAGGCAATATAACCATCACAGAAGCAAATGTGGGGCAGAATACTGGTAAGGAAAAGCAAAGCAAGAGAGAGCTACCAGATATACAGGCTCGTTCCGCATCATTGATGGACATTTAGGTTGTTTCCATATCTTGACTATTGTAAATAATGCTGCACTGAATATGGGGGTGCATATACCTTTTTGAGTTAGTGTTTTCATTTTCTTTTTTATTTATATATCTTTATGTTATTTTTGGCTGCGTTGGGTCTTTGTTGCTACATGCGGGCTTTCTCTAGTTGTGGCGAGAGGGAGCTATTCTTCATTGTGGTGCACGGGCTTCTCATTGCAGTGGCTTCTTTTGTTGCAGATCATGGGCTCTAGGGTGCGCGGGCTCAGTAGTTGTGGCTCGCGGGCTCTAGAGCGCAGGCTCAGTAGTTATGGTGCACGGGCTTAGTTGCTCCGCGGCATGTGGGATCTTCCCGGACCAGGGCTCGAACCCATGTTCCCTGCACTGACAGGCAGATTCTTAACCACTGTGCCACCAGGGAAGTCCAGCGTTTTCATTTTCTTCAGAAAAATACCAAAAAGTGGAATTGCTGGATTATATGGTGGTTCTATTTTTAATTTTTTGAGGAACCTCCAAACTTTTCCCTCGTGGCTACACCAATTTACATTCCCACCAATGGTGCACAAGTGTTCCCTTTTCTCCACATCCTTGCCAACACTTGCCATTTCTTGTCTTTTTGATAATGGCCATTCTAACAGTTGTGAGTTGATATCTCATTGTGGTTTTGATTTGCATTTCCCTGATGATTAGTGATGTTGAGCATCTTTTTGTGTGCCTCTGGCCATTTGTATATCTTTGAAAAAATGTCTATTCAGATCCTCTGCTCATTTTTTTAAAATTAATTAATTAATTAATTAATTTTTGGCTGTGTTGGGTCTTCGTTGCTGTGCGTGGGCCTTCTCTAGTTGCGACGAGCGGGGGCTGCTCTTCATTGCGGTGGCTTCTCTTGTTGAGGAGCACGGGCTCTAGGCTTGTGGGCTTCAGTAGTTGTGGCATGCAGGCTCAGTAGTTGTGTCTCGCAGGCTCTAGAGCGCAGGCTCAGTAGTTGTGGCACATGGGCTTAGTTGCTCCTAGGCATGTGGGATCTTCCCGGACCAGGGCTTGAACCTGTGTCCCCTGCATTGGCAGGGGGATTCTTAACCACTGCGCCACCAGGGAAGTCCCCCTCTGCTCATTTTTAAATCAGATTTCTGTTTTGTTTGTTTGTTTGTTTTTTACTATTGAGTGTATGAGTTCTTTATATATTTTGAATATTTACCCCTTAGCAGATATATGAGTTGCACATATGTTCTCCCATTCATTAGGTTGTCTTTTCATTTTATTGATGGTTTCCTTTGCTGTGCAGAAGCTTTTTAGTTTGATGTAGTCCTACATGTTTGTTTTTGTTGCCTTTGCTTTTGATGTCAAATACAAAAAATCATCACCAAGACCCAAGTCAAGGAACTTACCACCTATGTTTTCCTCTAGGAGTTTTATAGTATCCAATCTTACATTTAGGTCTTTAATCCATTTTGAGTTTGTTTTTGTATATGGTGTTAGAGAATGTTCTAATTTCATTCTTTTACATGTAGCTGTCCAGTTTTCCCAGCACCATTTGTTGAAGAGACTGCCCTTTCTCCATTGTATATTCTTGTCTCCTTTGTCATAGATTAATTGACCGTAAGTGCGTGGGTTTATTTTTGGGCTATTTATTCTATTCCATTAATCTATGTGTCTGTTTTTATGCCAGTACCATACTCTTTTGATTACTCTAGCTTTGTGATATAGTTTGAAATTGGGAAGTGAGATACTATGTTCTTCTTTCTCAAGATTGCTTTGCCTATTTGGGGTGTTAACTCATTCATTTAAAAAATATTTTATTTGTTTATTTAGATGAATAAAAATTGTATATACATATGTATTTTAAAAAATTGTATATATTTAAGGTATAAAATGTGATGTTTTGATAAATGTATACATTGTGATATGACTACCACAACCAAACTAATTAACATACCTCCCATAGTTATCTTTTTCTGGTGTGTGTGGTGAGAACACTTGAGATCTACTCTCTTAGCAATGTAATACATTTTTATTAACTACAGTCACCATGGTGTACATTAGGTTTCCAGAACTTATTTATCTTATAACTGAAAGTTTGTACCCTTTGATACAAAAAAATTATCTTCTCTTTCCCCTCCACCCCCAGCCTGTGGTAACCACCATTCCACTTTCTGATTCAATGCCAACTAATTAATTTTAATAGCTGCATAGTGTTCCATTGTATATATGGACCATCATTTTATTTAGCCAAATCCACTGATAGACATTTGGGTTGTTATAATGTTTGACTATTACAAGTACTGCTACATTCTTTGTACACATATCTGTGTGCCTATGTGAGTATTTATGTAGGATGAAGCTTTAGAAATGTATTGCTATGTGAAATAGTATGCACATTTAGAATTTTAATTACAGTCATGTAGCCTTCTAGAGTCTACCATTTTACACTCTTTACCAATAGGATATGAAAGTATTGATATGTTTTTCCCACATATTTGTCAATATTGGGTATTATCAATCATTTTTCATCCTTACCAATATGATAGATGAGAAATTTCTTGTTCTTTCTTTCATGTTGTTTGTAATCCATTTTGTTTGCACTCAGCAGTATGTTCTGAACTTCTTTCTGTGTCAATGAATATAGATTATATCATCATTTTAAGTGGCTGTGTAGCATTGCAGTGTATGGATGTAACATAATTTTATTTAATTTTCTCTTAATGGACATTTAGATTGTCTTCTTGCTATTATAAGCTCTTGTGATGAACATTCTTACCCATGCATCTTTGTGTACTTGTCTGGTTCTCTCTTTAAAGTAAAATGTATTACTTATTAATGCATTTATTAACCAACATTTACTCCAAAATCTATAGCTTCTAAGGAACAGTTTTTGTGTAATGCTTCTTTTGCTCAACATAATTTTTCTGAGATTTTCCCATGTTAATCGTGCATATCAAGTTTTCTCCTTTTCATTATTGAGTGACATTCCATTGTATGAATATACCACAGTTTGTCCTTTCTATTATTGATGGACATTTGAATTGTTTACGTTTTTTAGCTATTATGACTAAAGCTGCAATGAACATTCTAGTACAAGTCTTTTTGTAAACATATGCTTTTGTTGTTTTTGTTTGTTTGTTTTTTGTTTTTGGTAAGTATCTAGAAGTGGCATTTCTAGACTGTAGGGTAGATGTATATTTAAATTTATAAGACACTTCAGAACAATTCTCTTAAGTGGTTGTACCATTTTATATTCATATTGACAATGTATAGGAATTCCACTTGCTCTTCATCCTGTCCAACATTTGATATGGTCAGTCTTTTAAATTTTAGCCATTTTGGTGTGTAGTAGTATCTCATTATAGTTTTAATATGCGTTTCTCTGATGACTAGTGATGTCAAGCACTTTTTCACGTGCTTATTGACTATTCATACATCTTTCTTTGTGAAGTGTCTATTCAAATATTTTCTCCATTTTTCAAATTGGATTGCTTGACTTTTTAAATTATTAAATTGTAAGAGTTCTTTTTTCTGTATTTTTAAATTAAGACTTTAATTTCTTGGGAAATTTTTAGGTTCACAACAAAATTGAGGGGAAGGGGCAGAGATTTCCCATATACTCCCTGTACCTATGCATACAAATGAAGTTTTTATACCTGTTGCTGGCAGGGAGGTAGGGAAACGAGTATACTCATGCAGTGCCTGTGGAAGTGGTTCCTTTAGCTCCTGTTAAGACTGTGCGGAAGGCGCCTCCTCCTGTTGTACCTACAGGTCTCGTTGCTATGACCACAGACCATCCAGTAAACAGAGATGCCATTTATCTTTCTCCTAGATTGTGACTTTCAACACATTCCATATATTTTGACATCATTTTCTAAGATAGGAGCTCTTTCTATACTCTGGTTACAAGTTCTTTGTCAGGTATATGTTTTGCAAATATTTTCTCCTAGTCTGTCACTTACCTATTCATTTTCTTAGTGGTGATTTTTTTTGTGTGGTGATTTTTGATGAACAGGTTTTTTTAATTTGGTGAAATCTAATTTATAATTTTTTTCTTTTATGATTATTGCCTTCTGCGTCCTTTCTAAGAAAGCTTTGTCTATCCCCAAGTCTCAAAGATCCTTTCCTGAGTTTTCTTCTAGAAACTTTATAGTTTTAACAGTCATCTTTTATGACTAGTTCCATGATCCATCTTCAATTAGTTTTCTAAAAATTTCAGCTTTATTGAGGTATAATTGACATTCAGTTAGTTTTTTGTGAATGGTGTAGGGTTGGGGTTGAGGTTTATTTTCTCTGTATTGATATCCAGTTATTCCAGCACCATTTGTTGAAAGACTTTTCCTTTCCCCAGTTCAATATTGCTTTGTCAAAAATCAAATTACTTTATATGTATAGGACTCGCTATTCTGTTCCATTGATCTATTTGTCTGTCAAATATTGTAGCTTTGTAGTAAGTCTTAAAGTCAGGAATATAGATCCTCCAACTTTTGTTATTCTTTTTCGAGATTCCTTTGGATATTTTAGGTCTTTTGCATTTCCATGGACATTTAAAAATCAGCTTGTCAATTTCTATTTTTAAAACCTGGTGGGATTATGATTACAATTTTATTAAATCTATAGATGAATTTTGGGAGGTTTAGCACCTTAACAATATTGAGTCATTCAGCCTAGGAACATGGTATATCCATTTATTTAGGCCTTTAAAAATTTCTCGTTAGACTGTTTTGCAGCTTTCAGTGTAGAAGTTTCTAGATCAGTTTTAATGGATGTTATCAAATGCCTTATAGAACTGTTGTACCAGTTTGCATTATCACCAATAGTACATTTTCTCATACTTTCATCAACACTGGATTTTATCAATGTTTTTATTCCTTGCCAGTCTCATAGGTTAAAAATTATATTTCATTTTTATTGGCATGTCTTTGACTAATGGTGAGGTTAAACATTTTTTCACAAACTCTATTTATTGATTATCTGTATATAATTTTTCATGAATTGCCTGTTCTTATTCTTTGCCCATTTTTCTTTTGGGAGGAGTTCATCATTTTCATGTTGATTCGTAATGATTTGTGAAAGCTCTTTGTCAGTTAGGGAGGGGTGTGTGTGTGTGTGTGTGTGTCTGTGTGTGTAAGTGTAACTAGAGAAGTAAGTAGTATTGTCTTTACAACATGAAGAAATTGAGGCTGAGAAAAGCTAAGCCCAAGGTCATGCAAATAATAAGTGGCAGAGCAAGGATTTGAATCCTGGCCTGTGTGACACAAAATACCATGTTCCTTCTTTTACATAAAGACTATTTTTAGTCTCTTAATAACTTTTTCAAGACTTGTAGGGCTTCCCTGGTGGCACAGTGGTTAAGAATCCGTCTGCCAATGCAGGGGACACGGGTTCGAGCCCTGGTCCAGGAAGATCCCACATGCTGTGGAGCAACTAAGCCCGTGCACCACAACTACTGAGCCTGTGCTCTAGAGCCCACGAGCCACAACTACTGAAGCCCACACGCCTAGAGCCAGTGCTCCACAACAAGAGAAGCCATCGCAATGAGAAGCCCACGCTCACCACAACTAGAGAAAGCCCACGCAGCAACGATGACCCAACACAGCCAAAAATAAAAAATAATAATAATTAAATACATACATTTATTTTAAAAATGACTTGTAAAAATTCTTTAAGATTATTGTCTCTTTGGGTAAGAGATCAAAATGGTGGAGTATGAGGACACTGAGCTCACCTACCCCTATAAACACATCAAAAATACATCTACTTGTGGAGCAGTTCTCACTGAAAACAAACTGGAGAGAGGCAGAAAGACTCTGCTGCAACCAAGGCTGTAAAGAAAGATCCAAACGAAGTTGCATAGAAAGGGAGGAGAAGTGATCTGGTCGGGACCTGCGCACCTTGGAGGGGACACAGAAGAGGAGAGGGATTATGTGGGCTTAGAGATCCTCCCTGGGGAGTGAGCAGTTCAAACCACATATTGGGCACCCCAGCCCTGGGGTCAGACACTGGGAAGACAAGTCCTCTTAGCTGGTTTGAAAACTAGTGGGACTAACAGGAGGGCTGTAAGAAACATAGACTGTGCTCCTGAAGAGCATGCACACACTTGCTTACTCCCAAAACAAGGCAGAGGAAGCAGATCAAAACTGCCTGGGACTCTGGCCAGTATCCCACGAGCTCCCCAACATGTGCCCTGGCCCACACCAAGCACCCACTATGGCCTCTCTTGCTCCAGCACAGCTCCCCACTAGGGCGAGGGCTGCTGTTGCTGAGGAGAGTGTACAGTGTACTAATTGAATTAGTAATTAAAAAGAATCCCAGCAAACTAAAGTCCAGTAGTGGATGGCTTCATAGGGGAGTTCTACCAAACATGTAAAGAATCCTATCCTTCTCAAACTCTTCCGAAAAACTGAAGAGGATGGAACACTCCCAAATTCATTTTACGAGGCCACCATTACCCTGATACCAAAACCAGACAAAGACACTACAAAAGAAGAGATTACAGGCCAGTATCTCTGATGAATGTAGATGCAAAAATCCTCAACAAAATATAAGCAAACTGAATTCAACAATATATAAAAAGGATCATACATCATGAACAAGTGGGATCTATTCCAGGGATTCAGGGATGGTTCAACATTCGCAAATCAATCAATGTGATACACCACATTAACAAAAGGAAGGATAAAAATCACATGATCATCTCAATAGATGCAGAAAAAGCATTTGACAAAATTCAACATTCATTCATAATAAAAACTCTCATCAAAGTGGATATAGAGGGAACAAATCTCAACATAATAAAGGCCATATATGAAATACCCACAGCTAACATCACACTCAATGGTGAAACGCTGAAAGCTTTTCCTCTTAAATTGGGAAAAAGACAAGGATGCCCACTCTCACCACATGTATTTAACATAGTACTGGAAGTCCTAGCCACAGCAATCAGACAAGACAAAGAAATAAAAGGCATTTAAATTGGGAGGGAAGAAGTAAAACTCTCACTATTTACAGATGACATGATACTATATATAGAAGACCCTAAAGTCTCCATCAGAAAACTACTAGAACTAATAAATGAATTCAGTAAAGTTGCAGGATACAAGATTAATATACAGAAATCTGTTGCTTTTCAGTTATAATGAACTATCAGCAAGAGAAAGCAAGAAAACAATCCTGCTTAAAATTGTATCACAAGGAATAAAATACCTAGGAGTAAACTTAACCAAGGAGGTGAAAGACCTATACCCTGAAAACTATAAAACACCAGTGAAGGGAATTGAAAATGATACATGGGAAAGATATCCCATGTTCATGGATTGGAAGTATTAACGTTGTTAAAATGGCCATACTACCCAAAGCAATCTACAGATTTAATGCAGTCCCTATTAAAATATCCATGACATTTTGCACAGAACCAGAACAAATAATCCTAAAACTTATATGGAAATCAGAAAAGACCCCACCCCCGCCCAGTAGCCAAAGCAACCTTGAGAAAAAGAACAAAGCTGGAGGTATCATGCTCACTGATTTCTTGGCACAAAAATAGACACAGGTCAATGGAATAGAATAGAGAGCACAGAAGTAAACTCATACACTTACGGTCAATTAATCTATGACAAAGTAGGCAAGAATATATAATGGGGGAAAAGGCAATCTCTTCAGTAAGTGGTGCTGGGAAAACTGGACAGCTATATGTAAAAGAATGAAATTAGGACATTTTCTCACACCTCATACAAAAATAAACTCAAAATGGATTAAAGGCCTAAATGTAAAACCGGAAACCATAAAACTCCTAGGAGAAAACACAGGCAGAACACTCTTTGACATAAATAGTAGCAATATTTTTATGGATCTGTCTTCTAAGGCAAAGGAAACAGAAGCAAAAATAAAATATGGGATGTAATTAAACTTAAAAGCTTTTGCACAGCAAAGGAAACCATTGATAAAATGAAAACACAACTGAGTGGGAGAAAGTATTTGCAAGTGGTATGACCAATAAGGGATTAATAATCCAAAATATATAAACAGCTCATACAACTCAGTATCAAAAACAAACAACCTGATTTTAAAATGGGCAGAAGACTTGAATAGACATTTTTCCAAGGAGGAAATGCAGTTGACCAACAGGCACATGAAAAGATGCTCAACATTGCTAATCATTAGACAAATGTAAATCAAAACCACAATGAGATATCACCTCACACCTGTTAGAATGGCTATCGTCAAAAAGGCCACAAATGACAAATGTTGGCAAGGCTGTGGAGAAAAGGGAACCGTAGTACACTGTTGGTGGGAATGCAGTACAGCCACTATGGAAAACAGTATGGAGGTTCCTCAAAAAACTAAAAATAGAACTACCATATGATCCAGCAATTCCACTCCAGGGTGTATATCCAAAGACAGCGAAAACACTAATTTGAAAAGATACATGCACCCCATTGTTCATAGCAGCATTATTTACAATAGCCAAGATATGTAAGCAACCTATGTGTCCATCAAGAGATGAATGGATAAAGAAGACGTGTGTGTGTGTGTGTATACATACATATATATATAATGGAATATTACTCAGCCATAAGAAAGAATGAAATTTTGCCATTACAACAATATGGATGGACCTGGTGGCTGTTATGCTTAGTGAAATAAGTCAGAGATAGACAAATACTGTATGTTATCACTTATATGTGAGACCTTAAAAAAAAAACAAATAAATGAATATAATGAAACAGAAACAGACTCACAGATATAAAGAACAAACTAGTGGTTACCAGTGGGGAGAGGGAAGGGGGAGAGGCAGGAGAGGGGTATGGGATTAAGAGGTACAAACTATTATGTACAATAAATAAATGTATAATCAGACCCATGCCCCCCTGCAGTGGAAGCACCGAGTCCTAACCACTGGACCACCAGGGAAATCCCTATTCTCCTTTAATCTAAAATGGTTCCTCTGTCTTTTTTTCTTTCATTGTGTTGCCATTTTTGAAGAGTTCAGGCCAGTTATTTTGTAGAATGTCCCTTAGTTTGGGTTTATCTTATGCTTCCTAATGATTAGCTTCAGGTTATGCATTTTTTAGAGGAATATAGCAGAAGTGGTATGTTCTTAATGCATTACAACAGGAGGTACATGATGTCAGTTTGTCCCACGATCACTGATGTTAAGTTTGGCTATTCGGTTGAAGTGTAGTCTGCCAGGTTTCTCCATTGTAAATTTACTATTTTCCCTTTGTAATTAATATCCAATTTGTGGAGGTATAATTTGAGACTGTATAAATGTCTTGTTCCTCATCAAACTTTCACCCAATAGTTTTTAACATTCATTGATGATTCTTGCCTGAATCAGTTACTACTGTGTTGTTTGAAAAATGGTGGTTTTCTAAATACATCTCTATTTCTACATTTATTAGTTGGCATTCTACTGTAACGAAGAGCTTTCCCTTTACCCCATGTATTGATTGATTGATTGATTGATTATCAGTATGGACACATGGATTCTTATTTTTTGCATGGGTTATAATGTTTTTACTGTCATTATTCAGTTTGATGCTTAAATTGGCCCAGACTTGGCCAGTAGGAGCCCTTTCAAGCTGATTTCTGTGTCCATTTACATGTCCCCACCATTCTTTAGCACTTCCTTACTTTCTGGGACAACAAGAATATTTCAGGCTTATCTTATATTTTCCCTGCTGTAGTCCTGGAATCAGCTATTTCTTCAAGGAGCTTTGGCTCAGTTAAATGAGGAATGATATTTAGAAACCAAGATCTGGGTGCTAGGTATATTTATTGCTACTGAAGTGTCATGGCTTTTGGCTAAAAGCAGAGAGACCTAGGAATTATCCTAGGCTTTTGAATCTCTCTCAATATTCCCACCAAGTGATTGTCTAGGTCTGTGCTTGAACACTTCATTATTTGAGGATACTGCTCCAGAGGTAGTCTCTTCCATTGTTGGTCAGCTCTGATACTTGACGGCCCTTTACATTTGAAAACAGTGGTCATTGGTTTCCTCTACTAAGTCTTGTCTTCTTTGTGCTAAACATCTGCAATTCCTTTACTGCCATTATTCTCATGGCAGAATTTTAAGATTTACTCATCATTCTGGTTATTCTGTTCTCTTCATATGTCAGTTCATTAATATCTCTCTTTAAAGATTGGCATCTAGAATGAAACGTACTATTTCAAGTAATGTTCTGATCACTACAGAGGAGTGGTTCAATGACTTTTTTTGTTCTAAACCCTATGCTACTACTCATGCAGGCCAAGATTAATTTAGCTTTTTCCTTTTTCTTTTATTTTTTTTTTCTTGACAATCACGTCAATCACTCTGTTGACTTATGTTGAGGAAGTTAGTTGAAATCCCTAAGACTAATTATGCTGCTGTGTTCATCCATTTGGTACTGGCACAGTTGTGTTTTAGGACCCAGTACATGTCTTTAAGTTGATCTCTTTCTCTTCACCTTGTTAAATTTAGCCTATTATTCCTGCTTGTCAAGCTTATTTTGAATCCCAAATGTCATCCAGTTGTACTAGCTTTCTTTCTAGCTATCATCTGCAAATTTGATTAGTATGCCATTAGTGTGTTCATACAAGTAACTATTTAAAAATATCAAGAAGGGCAGGGTGAAGCTCAAGTCTTTTCAGCCTTACTAGAGGCTTTCTCCCATGTTGAAATCAATCCATCAAATAAGGGTTACTGCTGTTCATCTACCTTCAGTTACTGTTGTATATAGGATCTGAGCTAACAGACCTATCGCAGCACACAAAATAGGTCCAATTTTTAAGTTTTTTTCATAGGATCAGTGCTTCAAGGTCATAGGAAGGCTTATTTCCTGTAAAATGGAGGCCTTTCACATAGTCCAAACTTATTCTTGAGTGGAAATTGACGTGGTTTGGCTCATTCTCTGTCCTCCTTGGTGACAGAGGCAAAGAGAAATGTTTCAGGGAGCCAAGACTATTCTACTTTAATCATAGAATCTTCACTGAATCTAAGGAACTTTAAGGGTCATCTAGTTCAAGCTTCAAAAATTTGACTGACAAAACCTCCTATTAATGTACCCTTCTCTTTTAATCTGCTAAATCAGCCAACAAGTACTTATACACCTTATTAAAAAGGAGGAAATATGCCTTATTCTATAAGGTGCTCTCAGAATTTCAAATAAGGATAGGGAAAGGTCATTGTCTTAAAATTAAATATGAAGGATAAAAGCAGCTATCTGAAAGCATACATCTAATGGAATTAACCTACCTTAAGAGAGAGCTTCTAGGTTTTCTTTTAATGAGAGTAGAGTATCTTTCAAGTTTCCATCAAAGACCAGAGTGTAGTCTTAGGAAGAAGAGAATGAAATGTAATAATGCAAAGAAATCCTAACTTACTCAACTGCCTTATAACTTGGGCCATCTGAGATAGTGATCCATGCATAGAAGGGGAAGGGTGGTTATCAGCAAGGAGCCTGGAAAGCAGAAGAGTGATATTTTGTTTCTTTAGCCTTTTCTGAGGGTTCTTTCTGTTATTTGTTTTTAACTACACCGATAATATGTGAATACTTCTTCCTGTAAATAATATTAAAACATTACAGGTAAGAATAAGTGTCCTTTCACCAATTCTTTTGCCCCTCGTTCTGGTTAGGTAGGCTTTTTTTTTTTTTTAACATCTTTATTGGAGTATAATTGCTTTACAATGGTGTGTTAGTTTCTGCTTTATGACAAAGTGAAACAGCTATACGTATACATATATCCCCATATCTCCTCCCTCTTGCGTCTCCCTCCCACCCTCCCTATCCCACCCCTCTAGATGGTCACAAAGCACCGAGCTGATCTCCCTGTGCTATGTGGCTGCTTCCCACTAGCTATCTATTTTACATTTGGTAGTATTTTTAAGTCCATGCCACTCTCTCACTTCGTCCCAGCTTACCCTTCCCCATCCCCGTGTCCTAAAGTCCATTCTCTATGTCTGCGTCTTTATTCCTGTCCTGCCCCTAGGTTCTTCAGAACCTTTTTTTTTCTAGATTCCGTATATATTTGTTAGCATACGGTATTTGTTTTTCTCTTTCTGACTTACTTCACTCTGTATGACAGACTCTAGGTCCATCCACCTCACGACAAATAACTCAATTTCATTTCTTTTTATGGCTGAGTAATATTCCATTATATATATGTGCCACATCTTCTTTATCCATTCATCTGTCGACGGACACTTAGGTTGCTTCCATGTCCTGGCTATAGTAAATAGAGCTGCAATGAACCTTGTGGTACATGACTCTTTTTGAATTATGGTTTTCTCAGGGTATATGCCCAGTAGTGGGATTGCTGAGTCGTATGGTAGTTCTAGTTTTAGTATTTTAAGGGACCTCCATACTGTTCTCCTTAGTGGCTGTATCAATTTACATTCCCACCAACAGGGCAAGAGGGTTCCCTTTTCTCCACACCCTCTCCAGCATTTATTGTTTGTAGATTTTTTTAAAAATTTTTTTAAAAATTATTTATTTATTTATTTATTTGTTTTTGGCTGTGTTGGGTCTTCGTTTCTGTGCGAGGGCTCTCTCTAGTTGTGGCAAGCAGGGACCACTCTTCATCGCGGTGCACGGTCCTTTCACTATCGCAACCTCTCTTGTTGTGGAGCACAGGCTCCAGACGCGCAGGCTCAGTAATTGTGGCTCACGGGCCCAGCTGCTCGGCGGCATGTGGGATCCTCCCAGACCAGGGCTCGAACCCGCGTCCCCCACATTGGCAGGCGGACTCTCAACCACTGCGCCACCAGGGAAGCCCCTGTTTGTAGATTTTTTATTGATAGCCATTCTGACTGGTGTGAGGTGATACCTCATTGTGGTTTTGATTTGCATTTCTCTAATGATTAGTGATGTTGAGCATCCTTTCATGTGTTTGTTGGCAATCTGTGTATCTTCTTTGGAGAAATGTCTGTTTAGGTCTTCTGCCCCTTTTTGGATTGGGTTGTTTGTTTTTTTGATATTGAGTTGCATGAGCTGTTTGTAAATTTTGGAGGTTAATCCTTTGTCAGTTGCTTCATTTGCAAATATTTTCTCCCATTCTGAGGGTTGTCTTTTCATCTTGTTTGTGGCTTCCTTTGCTGTGCAAAAGCTTTTAAGTTTCATTAGGTCCCATTTGTTTATTTTTGTTTTTTATTTCCATTTCTCTAGGAGGCGGGTCGAAAAGGATCTTGCTGTGATTTTTGTCATAGAGTGTTCTGCCTATGTTTTCCTCTAAGAGTTTGATAGTGTCTGGCCTTACATTTAGGTCTTTAATCCATTTTGAGTTTATTTTTGTGTATGGTGTTAAGGAGTGTTCTAATTTCATTCTTTTACCTGTAGCTGTCCAGTTTTCCCAGCACCACTTATTGAAGAGGCTGTCTTTTCTCCATTGTATATTCTTGCCTCCTTTATCAAAAATAAGTTGACCATATGTGCGTGGGTTTATCTCTGGGCTTTCTATCCTGTTCCGTTGATCTATATTTCTGTTTTTGTGCCAGTGCCATACTGTCTTGATTACTGTAGCTTTGTAGTATAGTCTGAAGTCCGGGAGCCTGATTCCTCCAGCTCCATTTTTCTCTCTCAAGATTGCTTTGGCTATTCTGGGTCTTTTGTGTTTCCATACAAATTGTGAAATTTTTTGTTCTAGTTCTGTGAAAAATCCCATTGGTAGTTTGATAGGGATTGCATTGAATCTGTAGATTGCTTTGGGTAGTATAGTCATTTTCACAATGTTGCTTCTTCCAATCCAAGAACATGGTATATATCTCCATCTTTTTGTATCATTTTTAATTTCTTTCATCAGTGTCTTATAGTTTTCTGCATACTAGGTAGGTTTTTTATAGAAATATCTTGAGTAGAGAAGGGTATTTTATCAGGCTCTTATAATTTGATGGGTATATATCCTTTGTGGATATAAACTCCTTTTGTTTTAAAATTGTGCTCACAATCCACCTTTTAATATATGGTCTGGACTGCTGAATATGCCTGCCCCCCTAGAGGGACTGTCCTGTACAGATGACCTGGTGCTGGTTCTTAAAGTAATTCTGCTTCCCTTTGTAAATTAACACTTTGGCATATAATCTGGCTAATTGTGGGATTGACTAATTTGGCTTCCTAAGCACCATACCTTGGACCACTGAGATGCCACAAAGATATTGCCTACCTAGGAGGTCATTCTTCTGTCGTTGGCAACAAGCCTCCTGACCTTAAACAGCTCTTTGACTTCTGTACGTATAGTGGGGGATGCAAAGAAATTTTAAAAAGCTCCATGAGGAGCTTATAGTTTTACTGGGAAGACTAGACATGCATTTAAGGCATTTCTTGAAGAAGATAACACTATATATTTATAACATAGGACAGTATATAGTAAAGGGTTAATTGGGCAGCATGGATGAATGCTATACAAATTCATATTCTCTTTCAGTTCCTGTCATCTCTACTTCTTTACCTTCAGTCACCTTTTATTTCCTCACCTCTTGCTCTTCAATTCATCTGGCTTCTCTTCTGCCATTGGCCTGGAATTGCTAGTGGTTAAAGATATGAGGCCACAGGCAATGTGTTATGCTTTGCGGTTTTGTTTTGTTTTCTGGCCGCACCGTGCAGCTTGTGGGATCTCAGTTCCCTAACCAGGGATTGAACCCAGGCCACAGCAGTGAAAGCCTGGAATCCTAACCGCTAGTCCACCAGGGAACTCCCACTTTTTTAAAAAAAATAGGGTTATCTTATCCATTCCCATGGCTTCAACTGCTTACTATACACTCACTTCACACAAGTGTATGTCCAACCCAGACCTCTTTCCTGAGCTTCAGACCCCGTGTATCCATCTGCCTATGTGGATAGGCATCTCAAATTCACCATTTCCCATATTGAGCTTGTTCTTCCCCTCTCCTTCTAAACCTGTTCCTCCTCTTGTGTTCCTTATCTCAGAGAATGGCACCACTGTCAACTCAGTCGCCTAAGCCCGAAACCTTCATACCATCCTCCCTCTAGTTATTCTACCACTAAATCATTTTAGTTCTATTTGCTAAATAGCTGTTGAATCCATATACTTCTCTCTACTCCTACTGCCACTATTCTGGTCCAGGCCACCATCACCTCTCACCTCGACTACTGCAACTGTCTCTTAATTCATCTCCCTGCTCCCACTCTTTCCTACTCCCAAATCATTCTCCACACTGTAGCCAGAGAACACTTTCTAAAACACAACCCTTCCGTGGCTTCCTAGTCCCCATAAGAGAAAGTCCACAATTCTTTGAGTAGCTTCCAAGGCCCTACATCTTGCTCCTGCATCCGCTTCATTTATCAAAACTTTCCATCTCAAACTCTATCTCAGTCATTCTAAACTCCTTCTTCCATTCTTGGACAACTCCATGCTCTCTTGCTCTCGAATCCAAACCTTCACACATACTATTCCAGTGTCTGGTTGTTCCACTTTTAGTGATGCTGTGATTGAGCAGTGAGTGCAGATTGGTGACCACTTGATCCTCCCACTCTAAAGTTCCCTATTTGTCTTCTATTAGTTTTAGCATCCAGTGGTGATCATTATCTGAATCAGTTATTTCATAAGGGGCTTCAAACTGGTGATTTTTCTAGTTCTATCATTCTTTCTACATCTGTTAGGTGGAATTCTTTCATAAAGAATTTTCCCTTACCAACTAGGTCTATTTGGTATACTAAAATACAGTTTGTACATGATTGGGGAGGTAAATGTTTAATTCTTTTGTGATTATATTTTTAAACGTTTATTTAAATTAGTGACTTGAAGTTTTGGACAATTTTATCAGAGAAACCATTTATGAGTAGTGGTTGTGTTTCCAGAATAGCAGATAAAAGCCTACTTAATCCACAGGGTAAATTAAACATTACACATAAGCAATGAAAAATAGAAAATATTTTTGTAATATTAGTTATTAAACAAATGAAAATTGAATGAGTTTTTGAAGTTTAACTTGAGTGCTAGTACTTGAGAGAAAGGCAGTTTCACTTAGAGGAAGAAGATGTAGATGCATACTTACGGTGATTTGAAGGGGTCCGCTGAGTATTTTCAAGAGCTTTTAGAATTTGATGGCACTGGTTCTTATGTTTAATTTCACTAAGGATTTAAGCTATTTCCATTTCTGTGACTGGTGTAATACCAACACTTCTGTTATACTCAGCAACCAGGGCCCACAGTCAGGGGAAATTTTCAGCTTACAAATGGAGAGAGGCACATTTTCCCATATGCCAAGTATTAGAAGGGAGTTAAAGAGGTGAATGTGAGGGAGTGCACCTGAGACCAGAGTGGTAAAATATAAGAGGAAGGACTTTAATGCTTGGACTTAGGTGTGGGGAGGGACCAGGGCCAGAACTAGGGTGAAGCAAATGAGGTGCCTGTAGTGCCGATGCTACACTTGCTTGACCCTGAGAGTGAGTGCCTCCTTAAATGTTGTGCTGTAGGACAGTGACTTTGAGCTCTGTCAGTGGGAAACAGACCAGTGAGAGCCATGGAAGGACTAGGTGCAAGAGTTCCTGGGTACAGGAGTTCGAACCTGAGCAAAGACTCTAAGGCTACAGATAAGAACCCAGACATTATGTGATAGGAGAATAAGGTTCAAAACCAAAGTAGACTGAATATTGGAGGTCAAGAAAGGCTTCACAGAGACCTGTGTTGGAATCAGAAAGCTCTCCTCAGGTCAGAAAGGTTTGGGCAGAAGTGTGATAACAAAGGACAAAAGAAACAGTAGATGCAAAGGCATGGAGGTATGAAATAGGTTTAGTGGCTGGAATTTAGGGAGCAGTAGGAGATGAGGTTGGGGACCACATTATGGAGGGCTTTATAGACCATGCTGTAGATTTGAGCTTTATCTCTGTGGACCTTGGGGAACTATTGAAGTTGTTTTTATACTTGGAAGTTACATGGTAAGATTTGTGACTTTAAAAAATTATTAAATGTTTTCACATGTACTCATAAGTAAAGAAAATTGTATAATGGACCTTCATGTACCCTTAACTACATTCAATAATTATCAAGATTTTGCCGATCTTGTTTTAGCTATCTCTTTTTTTCTTTCTCTTTCCTTCTTTCTTAAAATTTGCTGAAGTATTTTAAAGCCAATCCCAGACATCATGTTATTTCACCTGTGCATATTCAGTAGGCATGTCTAAAAAGTACAAACATTTTCTTATATAACCATGCTGTCGTTAGGCTATCTTACAAAATTAATAATTCCTTAATAGCATCTAATACCCTGTCCATTATAAAATTTCTCAGATTATCTCAAAAGATTCTCTAACGGTTGGTTTGTTCATATAAAGATCCAAACAATGTTCTTATATTACAATTGGTTATTATCTCTTTTTATCAGCTTATTGAGATTGCTATAGATTAAATGTTTGTGCCGCCCCCCATAATTGATATGTTGAAACCTAACCCACGGTGTGATGGTGTTAGGAGGTGGGGCCTTTGGGAGGTGATTAGGTCATGAGGACAGAGCCCTCATGAATGGGATTAGTGCCCTTATAAAAGAGACTCCAGAGAGATCCCTCACCCATTCCACCGTGTGAGGACAGCAAAAAGAGGGTTGTCTATGAACAAGAAGCGGGCTCTTACCAGACACTTAATCTGCCAGCGCTTTGATCTTGGACTTCCCTGCCTCTAGAACTGTGAGAAATAAATTTCTGTTGTTTATACGCTACCAAGTATATGGTATTTTGTTATAGCAGCCTGGATGAACAGACTAAGACAAGGTGTCATTGACAAATAAAAATTGCGTATATTTAGGGAATTCCCTGGTGGTCCAGTTGTTAGGACGCTGCGCTTCCACTGCAGGGGACCCGTGTTTGATCCCTGGTTGGGGAACTAAGATCCTGCAAGCCGCTCAGCAAGGCCAAAAAAAAAAAAATTCATATACTTAAGGTGTACAACTTGATTTGATATAGGTATCCATTGGGAGATATTTACCACGACCAAGGAGGGTAGGCATTAAAGGGAGAAATGTTGGTAAAGGGGTACAAAGTTTCAGTTATGCAAGATGGTTATTATTTCTTAAGTCTCTCTTAATCTAGAGAAGTCTGCACCTCACTTTTTCTTTTTCAAGCCATCGACTTGTTGCAGAAAGTGGGTCAGTTGTCCTAGAAAATCCTGCATTTTGGATTTGTCTGTTTTCTTACACTGTCATTTACTTTATTCTTCTATATACCCCATATTTTTCTATAATGGAAGTTAGCTTTAGAGGCTTGATGATATTCAGGTTCAATTATTTTTTTTTTGTCAAGAATATTTCACGGGAGTTGGTGTGTAATGCACTTTGAATCACATCTGGAAGCTCATGTCTGCTCCATCTTTAATGAGCAGGTGACAGTCTGATTCCTTCTTTATGATATTTCCCATTAACCTTTCATCTAATGGTTTAATCCATTGATGATCATTACCAGAATTAATTATTTCACTAGGAATTTCAAAATGGTGATTTCCTAATTTTATCTTCTACATTAGTTAGCTGGAATTCTTCGGAAAATAAACTTTCCCTCATCAGTTATGGCTATCGAGTAACCTGTACAGACAGGACAGGAAAGATGCTTAATTCTTCATCTTGGACTTTATTGCCAATTTTTAGAATAAAGGCTTGGTGCCCTGGTTACTTACTTTCAATGATATCCAATGAGTTGTATGTGTCTGTTCTCTCTTTATCATTATGAGTTGGTGTTTTTAAAAATACATTCAGTGGGTTTCAATTGATTGCATTCATTATCCTTGTTAATGCTCAAATTGTCCCATATCTTGCCAAAATGTTACCTCCTGTATCCTTTCCACACTACTCATTAGGTTTCTATAGCTTGCTTGATTTTTGGCACAAAGATTATCATATATATTTCCTGCCTGAGACCTGCCATTTGTCTAAGGAGCCTTAGTTTATTTATGTTTTCTTTTTTAACAATAGCTTTATTGAGGTGTAATTTACATACCATAAAATTCACCTATCTGAAGTATACAATTCTATGATTTTTAGTAAATTATATAATTGTACAACTATGACCACAATCTGACTTTAGAACATTTCCATCAGACTACAAGATCTTTTGTACCCTTTTCCCATCAATTCCCTTTCTCACCCCTAGCCAACCACTAATCTACTTTCTGTCTCTATAGATTTGCCTTTTCTATAGAATTCATATAATTGGAATCATACACTATATAACCTTTCGCATCTTGCTGCTTTCACTTAGCATTAGTTTTTTTAAAAAAAATTAAGATGTAATTCACATACCATAAAATTCACCATTTCAAAGTATATAACTCAGTGGTTTTTTTTTTTTAATTTTTATTTATTATTTATTTATTATGTTTATTTTTGGCTGTGTTGGGTCTTCGTTTCTGTGTGAGGGCTTTCTCCAGTTGCGGCGAGTGGGGGCCACTCTTCATCGCGGTGCGCGGGCCTCTCACTATCGCGGCCTCTCTTGTTGTGGAGCAGAGGCTCCAGACGCTCAGGCTCAGTAGTTGTGGCTCACGGGCCCAGTTGCTCCGCGGCATGTGGGATCTTCCCAGACCAGGGCTCGAACCCGTGTCCCCTGCATTGGCAGGCAGATTCTCAACCACTGCGCCACCAGGGAAGCCCCAACTCAGTGGTTTTTAGTGTATTCACAAGGTTGTGCAAACATCACTACCATCTAATTCCAGAACATTTTCATCACGCCAAAAAGAAACTCTGTACTGGTTAGCAGTCAGTTCCCTTTTTCCCCCTCCCCCCAGGCCCTGGCAACCAACAATCTACTTTCTGTCTCTATGAATTTGTCCACTCTGAACATTTCATATAAATGGAATCATACAATATATGACCTTTTGGTCTGGCTTCTTTCACCTATCATAATGTTTTCAAGGTTCATCCGTGTTATAACATGTATCAGAACTTACTTTATTCCTTTTATGTCTGAATAGTATTCCACTGTATGAATATACCATATTTTGTTTATCCATTTATCAGTTGTTGGATATTTTGGGTTGTTTGGGACATATGGTAGGTAACTCTAAGTTTAACCTTTTGAGGAACTGTCACACTGTTTTCCAAAGCAGTTGCACCATTTTACATTCCCAGCAATAGTGTATGAGAGTTCCAGTTTTTTCCACATCCTTGCCAACACTTGTTTATTGTCCATCTTTTTGATCATAGCCATCCTAGTGGGTGTAGCCACTTTGGAAAACACTTGGCAGTTCCTCAAAAGGTTAATTTCGGGTTCTGATCCCTACCCACCCCTCCTCTGAGGTTGCTGTGGTGACTTGCCTCGACTAATTCTGTAGATTCTGTCTCCTCTTCAGTTTGTAACCTATTAATGTTTCTACTCTTTTTATTTATAAGCCTGGCTTCCTAGGTGTCATACCTGGGTCAGGATAGCTTAGTGTTCAGCCGGTGATTTGTTAGAGATTGTCCCTAAATGCCTTGGGCCAGTATTGTCTTCCACCCTTTGTTGATGGAATTGTGTGTAGGTTGGGAAGTATAGTCGAAGTTCAGGGAGTTTACAACTCTTCCCTGATTTTTACTTTCTGCTAGGCCTTCTCATGTCTCCTCTGTACCTGTGTAAGGCTTCACATTCAGATAGGGAAATGTAGATAACTAGGACCCTCTCCAGTACCTTGAGCTTGAGTGCAGCCATGTACATATGTATAGCCTTCTAGACCCCAGGGATATGAGTGAGCTTATCAAGCCCTTCTAGGGCTGTCTTGTTCTCTGGATCTCTCTGCTAAACTTTCAGCAGGCCTGCTGTTCTGTTGCTTGCCCCAGCCGATGTTGTAATCTCAGGTAACTGTGATGTTCATTTTCTCTGATCTAAGGAGTTTGCTATTATTTTCAACACCTCTGGGCATAGAACTTTTTTTGAGCTCATTCCTATACAAGTAATTCCCCTCCAGCAGCCAAGTTGTTGGTTTTTATGGCTTGACTTGGCCTACCCTTGTAAAATCAGCTCCAGTAGAGCTGGAGAGGGAGGTGGGAATGTGAACAGCCTCAGGCTAAAACACCATAGATTCCCACTGTTCTTACCCAAGGTTCAATAGGTTTTCTTAAATACTTCTTAATTTATTATTTAATTTTGGTCTATTTCCAGAATCCTGAAATGGTTGTTTTTGACAAATCTGTACAGTTGTATCATTGTTTTGGGGGGAGACAATTAGCTGAGCCCCTCATTCTGCCATTCCTGAAGTCCTGCTTAATTTATGTTTTATAAGATCATTCTGATAGCAATGGAAGATCACTTGGGTGGAGGGAAAACTAGTGGTCAGGAGTAGAGGATTTTACTCAGTAGTAGTTTGTAATCTATAAACAGGAATAGCAAATAGAGATAGTTAGGTTGATTTGTGGGTGGGGATTGGCAGGATAGGTATGGTGGAAAATCAAGGGGATAGGAGAATTGAGTGCTGGTTACTGTCATTGAAGTCCCACTGTCCATGGAATCTTTCCTAGGTAGAGAAGGAAGTGAAGTCCAAAGGGACATTGAGGCCTTGGAGAATAGGTAAGAGGGTTGATGAATCAAAGGCCTTGGGAAAGTTGAAGGGTAAATTCAAATAGCGTAAGGTGTAGGACAGGTAGAAAAACCGGTAGTTCTGAGTGTGGACTCTGGTTTTGGAGGTAGAGCCATTCCAGGTGTCACTACAGAAATGGATGACTGAAATGGAGTTGAGCTGAAGAAATTAAAATAGGATATGTCAGAGCTGCAAAGTTTGGATGTTAGATCATCAAGGGGGGATAGTGAAGGCTTTCAGGATGAAAAGGGGAAAGAAAACAGTTGGTACCAAAGTCCTCAGTGAATGTCAGGGAGAGATCTGGAAGTTGACATTTAACATTAACAGGATGATAAAACTGAGTAGTATAAATTTTGAAGAAAGAAGGGCTGTTGAGAGAATATGGTAAAATAATACTTTGGGGATCCAGTGAACAAGACATGAGAAGATGCTAACTTGGTCTTGACTTATGTGGAGGGATGAATAAAGGAAAATGAATAGCTTCCAATTATGAACTTTGCAAGGGAAACAGAATTTTCGTTACCCAGAGTTAAGGAGAAGAGATGGAGGTTGAATGGATGAACAAGACCAAAAGCAAGAAGGTTTTAGGAAATGGTGGATAGTTCTTTTTTTTGCTTAAGCATAGGTGTAATTAGGAGTATATTAGAAGATAATATTGGAATCTATGTGGTTAGTTTGAATCTAGAATATAACTAGGGTTATTTTTTAAAATATTAGTTAGATGGTACACTAAGGAAACTTTTTGAAATTATTTTGTTTAGATCTTAGGGAAATTCTGGAACTGGTATTGGTAGCTGGGAAACAATTTGACAGCTTTGGAATACTTTGTGACAAATGTGAACTGGTGTACGTTTGATAAGTTATTAATGCCACCATTGGAATTGATGGTGACTGTAAATCATAATTTTGATAGGAATATATCCAGTAGACTGATGAGTTTGGGTCTTTTGTAATTAGAAAATTGAAGCTGTAGGGCTTCCCTGGTGGCGCAGTGGTTAAGAATACACCAGCCAATGCAGGGAACATGGTTTCGAGCCCTGGTCCAGGAAGATCCCATATACTGTGGAGTCACTAAGCCTACGTGCCACAACTACTGAGCCTGCGAGCAGAGAGCCTGTGCTCTGCAACAAGAGAAACCCCCACTCACCGCAACTAGAGAAACCCCATGCGCAGCAATGAAGACTCAGCACAGCCAAAAATAAATAAATTTTTTAAAAAAAAGTTTGCCATCTATCAAAAAAAAAATGGAGCTTTAAAAATGTATTGACTTTTTGAGCGTCATGTACCACAATGTTCATTGCAGCTGTATTTACAATAGCCAGGACATGGAAGCAACCTAAGTGTCCATCAACAGATGAATGGATAAAGAAGATGTGGCACATATATACAATGGAATATTACTCAGCCATAAAAAGAAACGAAATGGAGTTATTTGTAGTGAGGTGGATGGACCTAGAGTCTGTCATACAGAGTGAAGTAAGTCAGAAAGAGAAAAACAAATACTGTATGCTAACACATATATATGGAATCTAAAAAAAAAAAAATTGGTCATGAAGAACCTAGGGGCAAGACGGGAATAAAGACGCAGACCTACTAGAGAATGGACTTGAGGACATGGGGATGGGGAAGGGTAAGCTGGGACAAAGTGAGAGAGTGGCATGGACATATATACACTACCAAATGTAAAACTGATAGCTAGTGGGAAGCAGCCGCATAGCACAGGGAGATCAGCTCGATGCTTTGTGACCACCTAGACAGGTGGGATAAGGAGGGTAGGAGGGAGGGAGACGCAAGAGGGAAGAGATATGGGGATATATGTATATGTATAACTGATTCACTTTGTTATAAAGCAGAAACTAACACACCATTGTAAAGCGATTATACTCCAATAAAGATGTAAAAAAAATGTATTGACTTTTTGGAATAATCTATTCTTTTCCAGAACCATATGTAATTCACTATATATAGAAGACTGTGTAGGATCTGCTTTAGTGTGAGGGTTTTGATCTCAGTTGCCCTGACTAACTCTATTTGATGTGATTGTGTCTATGTATAAGAAACATAGGAGCGTAGGAGAAGAGAAAATGTAAAGCAAAAATGAGACTGAATTGTAGATGTAGAGCTCCAGCTATGAAAACTTTAAGAAGATTAACTGCTGTGATGGTAACCTGGTGTATTTTCAATTCTAGCTATCGTTTGTTATGAACTGAAAGAACATTGAAATAATTGGATACTGAGATGCATAATTGCTGGCAATGGGATGGAGGAGGGGAGTTGGTTAGCTGGCAAGAAGCCTTATAGCTGTTTTTATATTAATACTGTATATTTGGCATTGGTTGATAACAGCAGAAAAATTATTTATGATTATGCTTGGGACTTGTTATATTGATTCTACTCTGTAATAATATGAAAGAGTTTAATGGTTACTCTTATAGATGTAATATTTCTTTTTTTTTGTCATTCCAGTAGCCATCAGAAAAGAGATCACAAAAAAGCGATTGCCTGTACAGTCCTCTTCATCATTTGTGACCTGGGATATTGAGCTCTTGGGCTGTCAGAATTCCAGTTCATGAGGCAATCTATGTCATTCTGGTCTAGCCAGGTGAGTAGTCCCTATGGACTAATTCCTTGTTCTCTGAAAAGAACAAGCAAGAAAAAAAGCAAAGGAGGGGAGTATGGAAAAATCTAGATATGAATCTTAGGCCCTAGAGTAGAAGTTAAGCCTTGGGCCATAAGCAGCAAAACAGGTGGAGATGACCCTGGGGGTTATGTACAAGTTCACTAGAGTGGTATTCATGAAAAAAACGCTGGGAGAATTACGTCTGTTTTGAGACCTGGCTTGACTTCAAGAATGAAGAAACCTAGATTGAACTGCAATAAAAATACCTATGAAGGCAAGGTTAAATAAGAAGGAAGTATGCTTTGAAGTTAAGATGGATAGAAGTTTAATTTTAATGAAGTATCTTTTTCTTTCTTTCTTTCTTTTTATACCAATATTTTATTTTTTTGTTTGTTTTTTAAAATTTTTATTTTATATTGGACTGTAGTTGATTTACAATGTTGTGTTAGTTTCAGGTGTACAGTAAAGTGATTCAGTTATGAAGTATCTTTTTCTAAAGAAACATTAGCTCTATATAGATGATAATCATATTTTAAAGATTTCTTTAATATTTAATAGTTAAGAGAATGAATCCCAGCTCTTTCACTTACTAGCTGTGTGATCATGGGAAAATTAGTTAACCTTCTCAAACTTCAGTTTCTTTACCTATCAAATAGATTATTTATACTTATATGGTTATTGTACAAATTAAATGAAAAAATATATAAAGCATAAACATGATGCCTAGCACATACGTAGAGCTCAATATACAGTCACTATTATCAGGCATTGGAAGGGAGAGTATATGAGATGGAAGTTCAATATTGTGATAAATGATTTTTCACAGGTAGGCATGCAATCAGTTATTTCTTGTCAGAACAGTTTGCAGCAAGAAGTTTCAGGGTCAGAACATCTTGGAGATCAGACTAGTGGGTGCTAATTAGGCCAGTTTGAAGGAGGGTAGCTTCCTTTGTTTCCTGAGTTTGTAACAAATTAGGTCTTCTACACTTTCCTTCCAGAACAGTGCTTTTAACATTAGTATTTTTAGTTAGATTTGTCATTAGTGTTTTTAATATTTTTGTTTGTTTGACTTAGATCTTGAATTTTGGGGAAGATGGCAAAATGAAGGACAGGTCAGGTAGATAGACCATGCTAGTTGAAAACAGAGAAGATGGTAAGAGTATAAAAGGTAAAGATTTCTCCATAGTTAGTACAGACCACCTTTTGGATTGAACTCGTTAGGTCACTTGTCTGGGTAGAGTGAAACAGAATGCCTGGAGTTGAAGTGTCACAGGGAGTCTAAAACAGAGGTCCTAATGAGGCTCTCTGGCCAGCCTATTCAAGTTAAGGAGGAGGAGTTAGGCTTCTCAGTCTAGATAGCAAAGGAGGACATGGACTGTGCTTTTTATGGACCTAGTTTTACTAGGCCTAAAAAGGAGCCATGCAAGAGAAAGTATAAAGGTACAGGACTTTTTGTGTTGTTATTTCACGTTCTATTTGAAGAGTCTCTGATTTAAAAAATTTTTTTTTCTTTTTAAATATCCTTTATTTTTAGAGCAGTTTTATGTTCACAGCAAAGCTGAGCTAAAAGTACTGAGAGTTCCTGTGTACCTCCTGACCCCATGCATGCACAGCCTCCCCCACAATCAACATTCTGCACCAGAGTGGTGCATCTCTTATAATCAATGAACCTGCAATGACACATTATTATCACCCAAAGTCCATAGTTTATATTAGGGTTCATTCCTGGTATTGTACATTCAGTGGGTTTTGACAAATGTGTAAGATGACATATAGCCACCATTATAGTATCATACAGAATAGTTCCACCACCCTAAAAATCTTCTGTGTTCTTCCTATTTATCCCTCTCTCCTAACCCCTGGCAACCACTGGTCTTTTTACTGTTTCTATAGTTTTGATCTGATTTTTAAAAATAGCTTTATTGAGGTATAATTCACACACCACAGAAGTCACCCATTTAAAGTGTACAATCCAATGTATAATTTAGTATATTGATCTTTTCAAAGAACCAGCTTTTAGTTTCATTGATTTTTCTCTACTGATTTCTATTTTCAGTTTCATTGATTTCTGCTCTAATTCTTATTATTTCTTTTCTTCTGCTTACTTAGAATTTAATTTGCTCTTTTTCTAGTTTCCTAAGGTGGAAACTTAGATTACTGATTTTAGATTGTTCTTCTTTCATGCATTTGATGCTATGACTTTCTCTCTAAGCACTGCTTTTGTGGTATCCCACACGTTTTGATAAGATATGTTTTCTTTTTTTTTAAGATTTATTTATTATTTATTTAATTAATTTATTTATTTTTGGCTGTGTTAGGTCTTAGTCACGGCACACAGGATCTTCATTGAGGCACGCAGGATCTTTCGTTGTGGCACGTGGGCTTCTCTCTAGTTGTGGCGTGCAGGTTTTCTCTTCTCTAGTCGTGGCATGCAGGCTCCAGGGCACATGGTCTCTGTAGTTGTGGCGTGCAGGTTCCAGAGTCTGTGGGCTCTGTAGTTTGCAGCACGTGGCCTCTCTAGTTGAGGTGCACGAGCTCAGTAGTTGTGGCACGTGGGCTTAGTTGCCCCACAGCATGTGGGACCTTAGTTCCCTGACCAGGGATCAAACCTGCGTCCCCTGCATTGTAAGGTGGATTCTTTACCTCTGGACCACCAGGGAAATCCCCAAGTTATGTTTTCATTTTCATCTAGTCAAAATATTTTTAAATTTCTCTTGAGATTTCTCCTTTGACCCATGTGTTATTTAGAAGTGTGTTGTTTAATCTCCATATATTTTGGGATTTTTTCAGTCATCTTTCTGTTATGATTTCTGGTTTCATTCTACTGTGGCCTGACAGCAGAAATTGTATGATTTCTATTCTTTTAAATTCTGTTCTTTAAATTGTTAAGGTGTGTTTTATCCTGGTGCATGGTCCATGTGAGCTTGAGAAGAATGTGTATTCTGCTGTTGTTTTATGAAGTAGTCTATAGATGTCAGTTATATCCAGTTGATTGATGGTATTGTTGAGTTCAACTAGATCCTCACGGATTTTGTGTCTGCTGGATCTGTCCATTCCTGACAGAGGGATGTTGAAGTCTCCAACCAAGATATTGGATTTATCTATTTCTCTTTACAATGCTATTGGTTTTTGCCTCACGTAATTTGATGCTCTGTTGTTAGGTTGTCTATACATTAAGGATTGTTAAGTCTTCCTGGAGAAGTGACCCTTTTATCATTATGTAATGCTCTTTTTTATCCCAGATAACTTTTCTTGCTTCAGAGTCCACTCTGTATGAAATTAGTATAGCTACTACTTCTTTTTTTTTTTTTGGTTAGTGTTAGCATAGTGTATTTTATTCCATCCATTTACTTTTAATCTATGTGTGTCTATATTTAAAATGGGCTTCTTGTAGACAGAATATAGCTGGGTCTTGTTTTTTTTTTTTTTTTTTTTTTTTTTTGGGTCTTGTTTTTTTATTCACTCTGACAACCTCTGTCTTTTAATTGGTACATTTAGACCATTAACATTCAAAGTGATAATATTTATCATACTCATTAGTGTTTTCTGCTTGCTGCCCTTGTTCTTTGTTCCCATTTTCATCTTCCATTCTTTTTCTGTCTTCTGTGGTTTTAACTGAACATTTTTTATGGTTCCTTTTTGTCTCCTTTCTTAGTATGTCAATTATACTTTGTTTTCCCTTTTTAGTAGTTGCCCTAGAGTTTTCCATATACATTTATAGCTAGTCCAAGTCTACTTTTCACATAACACTACAGTAGACCTTTGAACAACATGCACACGTCCACTTATATGCAGATTTTTTTCCAATAAATATACAGTTAGCCCTCTGTATTCACGGGTTTTGCATCTGTGGATTCAACTAACTGCATATTGAAATTTCCATCTGCGGTTGGTTGAATCTACAGATGTGAAACCCGCAGATATGGAGGGGCAACTGTACTATGCCGTTTTATATAAGGGACTTGAGCATCCATGGATTGGGGGCTCCTGGAAACAATCCCCTGTGGATACCTAGGGATGACAGTATACTGCTTCACAGGTAGCATGAGTGCCTTATAATAACAAAATAATCCTAATTCCTCCCTCCCATTCTTTGTATCATTGCTGTCACTCATTTTGCTTCATTATAAACACACACACACACACAAGCATACATAATTGAATACACTGTTGCTATTTGAGCAAACTGGTATTTAAGATCAATTTAGAATAAGAAAAATTTCTTCTGTTCCTTTTTTTATTTCTTCTCCTTCTGGTATTCCCATTATGCATATATTACACTTTTATTTTTGTTGACCCACAGTTCTTAGATAGTCTTTTCCTTTTTTTTTTAAAGTCTTTTTTTCGTCTGCTTTTTATTTCTGGAGGATTCTATTGATATATCCTCAAGCTCAGAGATCCTTTCCTCAGCCATGTGCAGTCTACTAATGAGCCTGTCAAAGGCATTCTTAATTTCTGTTACAGTGTTTTTGATCTCTAGAAAATCTTTTTGATTCTTTCTTAGAATTTTCATCTCTCTGCTTAAATTACTCATCTGTTCTTGCACATTATCTGCTTTTTCCATTACAGCGCCTAGCATATTTATCATAGTTGTTTTAAATTCATGGCCTGATAATTCTAGCATCTGGTATGTCTGAGTCTGGTTCTGATGTTTGCTCTTTCACTTCAAACTGTATTTTGCCTTTTGGCATGCCCTGTAATTTTTCACTGGAAGCCAGACATGGTGTATGAGGTAAAAGGAACTTTGGTAAATAGGACTGTAGTAATGTACTGGTAAGGTATGGTGGGAGGAGAAGTGTTTTATGATCCTCTGATTAAGTCTTTGTCTTTTAGTGAGCCTGTTTCCCTGGGCTGTGAACTTTATGTGTCTCTCAGTTTTTTTCTCCCCACTTAGATGGTACAGGGTGTTTAGAGGGGGCAAGAGTTGGGTATTTCCCTTCCTCTAAGTTGGTTAGGCTCTGATGAGACCCCAATAGATTAGGCTCTGGTGAAGTAGTTTCTCTTAAGGGTAGAACAGAATGGTCTAGCATATTTCAAAATGATTACTTTCTCCTCCTCCTACTGGAATCCTGAGAGTTGGGGGTTCCCCATGACTGGGTCTCCCTGGCTTTTTTTTTAATCTCTCAGGTTTGTCGACTCTGATACTCCAGCATTTCATCAGTAGTTCAGAATTTTCTACCCCAGTACTGGTTCCCATGGAGGTTTCTGCTCATGGGTTTCTGTTCTGGCAAGTTGTGATTCTCTGTATCTGCCTGTTTGTCTTTGCAATTTTGGGGGCAGTGTTTGCCTTGTTACCTCACTGACAGATCTAGAAGAGTTGTTGATTTTTTTAGTTTGTTCAGCTTTTTTTTTTTTTAAATTATTTATTTATTTATTTGTTTATTTATGGCTGTGTTGGGTCTTCGTTTCTGTGCGAGGGCTTTCTCTAGTTGTGGCAAGCGGGGGCCACTCTTCATCGCGGTGCGCGGGCCTCTTACTATTGCGGCCTCTCTTGTTGCGGAGCACAGGCTCCAGATGCGCAGGCTCAGTAATTGTGGCTCACGGGCCTAGTTGCTCCGCGGCATGTGGGATCTTCCCAGACCAGGGCCCGAACCCGTGTCCCCTGCACTGGCAGGCAGATTCTCAACCACTGCGCCACCAGGGAAGCCCTGTTAAGCTTTTTACTTGTTAAGATGGAGTGGTGACTTCTCCTTATATGCCAGACTAGAAATTGGAAGGCTCCTCTGTCAATTTTTAATTGGATTATTTGTTTTAGTATTAAGTTGTAAGAATTTATATATTTTTGATATAAGTCCCTTAACATATATATGATTTGCAAATATTTTTCTCCCATTCTGTGAGTTGTCTTTTCACTTTCTTTCTTTTTCTTTTTTCATTACTCCCTGGAAGTCTAGTACCTTCTTTCCTCATTGTCCTGGAGAAGCTCAACCTTTTCCTCTAAATTTGAGTTATTTCTTCCCCCAGATATTTTAACCACTTTCTATCCCAATACCTTTTTATGAGCTGCCATCTCTCAAACAAGATCTGATGGCAGGAACTGGGGGGTTTTTGTCTTTCATGTGTTTGTGAACTTCTTATTTTAGGTTATGTCACAGAACAGTCATTAAGGTCCTTGACTTAGGGAGCCTAGATTCTGGACACGTTCGTGTGACTACTGATTTAGAATGGGGAGGGTTTAATACCTCTCATTTTTTGCTGTTTCACAGAAGAGAGAATAAAACACAAATTATTATTATTATTATTATTTTTAAAGAGATTGGAGTTTATTTATTTATTTATTTATTTTTGGCTGTGTTGGGTCTTCGTTTCTGTGCGAGGGCTTCCTCTAGTTGCGGCAAGTGGGGGCCACTCTTCATCGCGGTGCACGGGCCTCTCACTATCGCGGCCTCTCTTGTTGCGGAGCACAGGCTCCAGACGCGCAGGCTCAGTAGTTGTGGCTCACGGGCCTAGTTGCTCCACAGCATGTGGGATCTTCCCAGACCAGGGCTCGAACCCGTGTCCCCTGCATCGGCAGGCAGATTCTCAATCACTGCACCACCAGGGAAGCCCAAACACAAATTATTGTCTAAATAAATCATCCTCTGAATTCTCCTTGACTTAGGGAGCCTAGATTCTGGACACATTCGTGTGACTACTGATTTAGAATGGGGAGGGTCTAATACCTCTCATTTTTTCATGTTTCACAGAAGAGAGAATAAAACACAAATTATTGTCTAAATAAATCATCCTCTGAATTCTCCTCCCCAAGTAAATTTTTGTGCTTTAAAAATAGTTTCCCCGCTGAATTGTCTCTTTATAAGTGTCCTGTGCGTCTCAGGTACCTGTGCATCTGCTTTCTCTAAGTAGTTATTCTCATAGGTAAAGTGGTATCTCTTATTTATGTTATCTCTGAGCATTTTGAATTGGGGTATGTGAGATTACCTTCAAGAATAAAGTTAGGTAAGTTGATTGCAATTGGAGAGCTCTTCATAATCCTGGATGTCCTGTACTTTAAAACTGTAAGAAAATTAATTTAGATGCAGTTTACAGCTATGACCTCTTTATTCTCCTTGTCCAAGTTCTTTAGCCCCTGCTTATATTTGGGGAGCTCATGTCTTATTCTCCTGGGATCTGACATGGACTATCTTGCCATGGATCCTTTTATTGATGGAAAGTCTTTTCACTTAATTGATATGTCCTTTGAAATACCAAAGTTTAAAATTTTTGTTAGTCCAGTACATCTATTTTTTTCTTTGATTACTCATGTCTTTGGTGTCATACCTAAGAATCCATTGCCCAATCCAAGGTAATGAATATTTACATTTATGTTACATTTAGGTCTTTGATCCATTTTGAGTTAATTTTGTATATGATGTGAGATAAGGGTCCAACTTTATCTTTTGAATGTGGCTATCCAATGTTCCCAGCACCATTTGTTGAAAAGACAACTCTTTCCCTATTGAATGTATTTGGCACCCTTTTCAAAAGTCAATTGACCATAGATACATGGGTTTATTTCTGGACTCTTAATTCTATTCCATTGATCTATATGTCTGTCCCTAATTCCAGAACCACACTATCTTGATTACTGTAGCTGTGTTTAGTAAGTTTTAAAATTGAGAAATGTGATTTCTCTAGCCTTGTTTTGTTTTTTCAAGATTGTTTTGACCTTCTGGGTCCCTTGAATTTCCATATGAATTTTAGGTTCAGTTTATAAATTTCTGTGAAGAAAACAGATGGAAATTTGGTGGAGATTACTTTGAATCTACACATCAATTTGGGGAGTATTGACATTTTAACAATGTTAGACATTATGTTAGACATTAGACATTATGTCTAATATTGTTAAAATGTCTAACAATATTATATCTAATATTGTTAAAATGTCATCCATGAAATGGGGTGTCTTTCCACTTATTTCGTTCTTTTTTGTAAAATGAGGTCTTTTCCATTTTATTTATTTATTTGGCCACGCCATGAGGGATCTTTGTTCCCCAACTAGGGACCGAACCTGTGCCCTGTGCAATGGAAGTGCGGAGTCTTTTTTTTTTTTTTTTTTTTTTTTATTTATTTTTGCCTGTGTTGGTCTTCGTTTCTGTGCGTGGGCTTTCTCTAGTTGCGGCAACCGGGGGCCACTCTTCATCGCGGTGCACGGGCCTCTCACTGTTGCGGCCTCTCTTGTTGCGGAGCACAGGCTCCAGACGCGCAGGCTCAGTAGTTGTGGCTCACGGGCCTAGTTGCTCCGCGGCATGTGGGATCTTCCCAGACCAGGGCTCGAACCCGTGTCCCCTGCATTAGCAGGCAGATTCTCAACCACTGCGCCACCAGGGAAGCCCCCATTTTCGTTTTTATTTTCTGTTTCATCTCTTTTTTGTTTCTCTAGTCTTCCTTCACTGCTTTGTTTTGTATTAAGTGAATGTTTTCTAGTGTAACATTTTAATTTTTTTAATCATTTTTCCAGTGGTTATCTTTAATGAGAGATGCGTCTAATGTGTAGCATTCTGGGGTTTGATACTTCATGAGTTTCTCTATATTTAAATAGGTTTTAGAAAATAACCTTAGAGGGAGTATTAGGGTATGTTGGAACTAAGATAGATTTAAAACCCTTAGCTTAAAAAACTTGTTTCAAAGTTTCCCTGAGCTCCTTTTCTACCAGTCCTCTTCTTTTCCGGCTGGCATAGTGACTTGTTACAAGGTGTGTTTAACAGACACCAGAGGGTTTTAGTAGTAGTTGGTTGCACCTAAAACTACTACTAAAGACAGTTTGGGACGGGTGATAATTTGGGGGAGGCACGTGGGCAGGAATTTACAAATCTTTTTGGTTGCCCCAAAATGACCTGAGAAAGTAACACACTACGTTAAGGCCAGGATCCCTTCAATTGAAGATTGTATATTTATCAGTTGTTACAAGAAGTTGTTAGGTAAAGCTGCTACCTGTAGGGGAACAAGTCTTAAAAGCTTGGTTGTGAAATGTAGGAGACTGGACAATGACTAGTATTCTTTTTTTTTTTTCTTCTTGTGTGAAAACCATCTAGTCAATGGTCCTTAAGTATGAAATATTTGAAAGCCTAATATGTACAAGGCTCTAGGGCATAGAAAGGTCAACAAAGTATAGCTAGTAGTGGGGATAGACAGGTATTTTGTGTTAAAGTTAAATTTCCCTACACAAGCTCAACTTATCCCCAATCTTGGGCAAATGCAGCCATGTGCTTTCACCCCTCATGCCCCTGACATGGAGTAAATATCATAGTCCCATAGATAGGAGCAACTGTAAAATTAATAGCATTCCCAAGCTCAGCTTGGTTTGCTATACTGTTCTGCAGCCTTTTACTTATCTATCGTCAATGCTTTCTCACTCTCCTGTTTATCTCTTCTAAGAATTTGCCATTCTTATTAAGCCCTCCACTGTGGCCTTCTTACTTTCTCACGAGCCTGCCTTCTACTTCAGAGAATATATTAGTTATCAAGTGAGGAATTTTCTCTCTCTACCTCCAAGCTGACTAGTAGAGACACTCATTTTTTACCTTCTTCCCTTCAGACTCCGGCCTTCCTGTCTTAGGCTAACTCTTCCACCTTTTTTTCATTTTTAATTTAAAATAATGAATTTGCTGGTTTCCCCCAAATGATATGTTTATTATAAAAAGTTAAACAGTGAAAGAAGTAGAGAAAAGCACTCTCTAGCTTTGCTCTTGATGATCCCCTCCCTATTTCTCCATGACCTTGCTCCATCAGCTATGCTCTTCTCTCTTGTATCTTTATCCTCTTCCTCTCCCTTCTTCTTCTGCTTCCTTCCTCCCTATCTACAAATATACTCAAATCCTCAATCCAGGAAGAAATACTCTGCCTCTTCTCAAACTATAGTTTCCCCCTTTCCTTTCACTCTCATTTTTGGGATAAATTTGTCAAAACACTGGCACTGGGTATCTGAATGTGCCCTTCCTCACTTCCCATTCATTCTCTTCTCAACATACTGTAGGATGTCTTCTACTTCTCCTGTTCTAACAAGGGAGACCTAAAGTAGGTTAATATTGCTGGTTAATTCTCTCCTTTGATGAACTGCAGACAGCACTGAGAAGTAGCAAGTGATGAGTGGCTAAAGATGAGGATAAGCAGGTAGAGGCTAGGCTGCTGGGGACTGCTAACCTCTATCAGTGCTGTGGTTATTGGGAAAGAGCCCTGTAGCGCTTCAAGTAGGTTTTAAGAAAACAGAATGGAATTGAATTTTAAACGGATAATAATGGTGGCTATGTGATGGGTGGGAATGAAATAGTTGTTGGCCAAGATCCAAGGCTGGAAGACCAGTGAGGATATAATAGTTATACCATATACAAGATGGTGAGGGCGTGAACTAGGGCAACTGTAAAGTTGGAGAGGATGGATTCTAGAGATCTTTATAAGAGTAGAATACAACTTTAGTGAGAACTAAGATATGTATATATTGGTGGTGTCATTGTTGAATAAGAAGATGACTTCCAGGTTTCTGGCTTGACTTAAGGAGGAAAATGGTACCATTGACTGAGATAAGCAATATAGGAGGAACAAGTTTGGTTGCCAGGGTGACAATAAGTTCAGTTTTAGACATGTTTAGGGCATTCAAGAAGAGGCAGTAATCAGGCAATAGGATATAAGAATTCAAAGCTTAAAAGAGAGATGAAGGCGGGAAGTAGAGATTTAAGAACTATCAGTACTTAGCTAATGGTTAAAAGCATGGGAATATAAGAGATCACTTACAGAGATTATAACAAGAGGAACAGGCTAATGTTAGTACCCAAGGGAATGTTTAGAGGATGGGTTAAGGAATAGCCCAGTAAGAAGATTTCTGTCTTCTATCTTTGGGGTTTTTTGTTTTGTTTTGTTTTACACATTATCTATAAGAAGTCTTATCTATACCAATGGCTTTAAATACTCTTTTTTTCAAAATTCAGTTTAGTATTTCTAACTGTGTACTGGACTCTTCTTCCCTGAATATTTCAAACTTAGCATCTAAGACTTAGATTTTTCATCTCAAATAATATCATCATCATTAACAATAGCAGGCCCTCCTTTCTGGGGGTGTAGGCATAACTGAGGGTGTCATCCTACCATGTGGTCTCATTGAGCATCTCTGCACCCTCAGTCTGTTACATTTTGGGTGCTCCTGAGTGGAATACAGAGAAATCAGGAGATGGAGATGAGCAAAAGGCTGCAAGCCACCCGAAATCCCACCCACAGAAAGATGGATAATGGACTTGAGGGGTGACTGTACCGCAGTGTCAGGGCAGTGGAACAGGGACCACAGCCCTGACATCACCATGGATTCTTCGCAAATGGTACAGGATAAATGCAAGTTGTGTAAGTTCATGCAATATGATGCCATTTTTATAAAGCCGAACACTAAATATAGATTTCATGGGATTCATATATATGTGCTATAATTATGAAGGAAAGCAAGGGAATCAACACAGTGACCACAATGCTTCCCTGTGGGGATGGCACAGGGGTGTGTTGTGGGGAGAGTGAAGGTGTTGATGACATTCTCATGCTCAAGGGGAGTGGTGGCTTCATGGATTTTCACCTTATGCTTTATATGTTATATATTCTTATGTCTGTACCAAATATTATGCAAATAAAAAAACAAAAAGCCAACTAGACTTAACAGACATATACAGTAAGTGCCCTACATATGAATGAGTTCCTTTCTGAGAGCACATTCGTAAGTCCAGTTTGTTTGTAAGTCCAACAAAGTTAGCCTAAGTACTCAGCTAACACAATTGGATATATAGTATAATATAATACTTTTCACACAAATAATACATTAAAAAAACACAAAAAATAAAGGAAACATTTTTAATCTTACAGTACAGTACCTTGCAAAGTACAGTAGTACAGTACAACAGCTGGCATACAAGGGCTGGCATCAAGTGAACAGGCAAGAAGAGTTACTGACTGGAGGAGGGAGAGGAGCTGGGAGATGGTAGAGCTGAAAGATCATCAACAATAGGAGATGGAGGGCAAACTGCAATTTCACTCATGCCTGATGTTGGTGGAATGCACTTTTGCATCTCTGAAAGTTTGTAACTTGTAAGTTCATATGTAGGGGACTTAATGTACAGAACATTCCACCCAACAACAGCAGAATACACATTCATTTCCAGTGCATGGGGGACATTCTCCGGGAGAGACCACATGTTAGGCTACAAAACAAGTCTTAATAAATTAAAAAGATTGAAATCATTAAAAAAAATAACACGACAGTAGATGATATTGAGCACTTATTACGTGCTGAGTACTAGGTGCTTTATGTATTTTAACTCATTTTATTTCTCACAACACCTTGATGAAGTGGCATATTATATCCATCTTCCAGATGAGGAAATTGATACATGGAAATGTAAGTAACCTGTCCAAGGTCACATAGCTAGTAAGTGGCTATGCCTGAACTTGAACCTAAGCAGTCTGGCTCTAGAGCCATTAATTTTAACCACTGTGTTCTACTACCGTTCTTAAATTTCTTCACCATCCTTTGTTCTTAGTTTCAGTTAATGTCACCATCCCTCAGGTTTTTTAAGCTGGCAAAGTCAGTGTCATCTTCTTGACTTATCCCTGTTCCTTATCCTGAACATTATACACACTGTTATTTTGCCTTTTCTCTAGCCTCTTTTTAATTTAAACCCTTATCTACTCTTATTAGACTATTACAGTAGTCATCCCTGGGGTCTTCATGCCTCCTATCTCTTCCCCATTCCAGCTTTCTTCAACACTTTGCTGTAGCTACTATCCTACTGATCATTTCTTTGCTTAAAAGTCTCTGTTGGTGTTCCTAAAAAAGGTAAACACAGAATTTTCATATGACTTGGCAGTTTTACTCCTAGGTATATTATTAAAGAGAATTGAAAGCAGGCTTTCAAATGTAAACTTGTACATGAATGTTCATGACAGCATTATTCATCATAGCCCAAAATGGAAACAACCCAAATATCCATCACCTGATTAACAGATAAGCAAAATGTGGTATAGCCATACAATGGAACACTATTCAGAAAAAAAAATGAATGAATGAAGTACTGATACATGCTACAACATGGATGAATGAACAGAATAATCCTAAGTGAAAAAAGCCAGACAGAAAAAACCTCATACTATATGATTTCATTTATATGAAATATCTAAAATGGCAAATTCTTAGAGACAGAAATCAGATTAGTGGTTGCCAGGGTTTGGGGGGGGTGGGGGAAGAGGACAATGAGAAGTGACTGCTTAATAGGCACATGGTTTCTTTTTGAGTGATGAAGTGTTCTGGAATTAGGTAGTGGTGATGGTTGCACAACAATGTGAATGTACTGGAAGCCACTGAATTTGCACACCTTAATGGTTAAAATGGTGACTTTTATGTTATGAGAATTTTACCTCAACTACAAAAAATCGTTTCTCTACTTACAGGATAAAGTTCAAATTCTTTAACTTGGTATACAAAGTCTCTAGTTTCATAATACACATGCACTTCCTCTCACAAATATTCTAAACATATTGAATGTAATACTTCCCTTTTGTATCTGTGCCTTCACATATTCTGTTCCCTCTGCTAGAATATTAATATTTTTTCTATTCCACTTGGCAAACTGATACTCACTTCGGAAGATTCTGCTCAAATGTTACCTTCATGTGAAGCTTTTCCTAGCTACCCCAGGCACACCTAATTGCTCCCTGGTCTATGTTCCCACAGCACCTTATTTATATTTTTGTTCTAGCATTTACCTTAATTGTTTTGTAACTTGTCAGTTAATATATGTTTCCCATTTAATCAGTGAGTTTTAAACTTTTTTGGAAGTCATAGATGATATAAACTGTGGACTCTTTCTAGAAAAATGCACATATATTCATATATTTACACAGTTTTCATGTAATTTCATGGAGTTCATGAACCTCCCAAAGGGCATGTACAGACCCACTCACCTGCATCAGAATCACCTGGAATGCTTGTTTAACAAGCCAATTCCCGGGTCGCACCCCCAGTTACTAAATCAGGATCTTTGGAGGTGATACTTTTATTCACTAGACAATGCAACACATTGAGAATAAAAATTTGAATAAGGTGTGACTTTTGCTCTTAAGGAATAAAGACAATCTGGTGGTAAGGTAAACATAAATAGAGAAAATGTGACAAAGTAACAACAGAGAGTGAGATTAGAGACATACATCTTCAGAGAGAAGGCAATTAAATGAAGACAGAGAAAGAATAAGCATTTACTAAGTGCACAAGGTAAGGAAGGGCATTTCAGGAAGAAACTAAATTGCCCAGGCATGAAATGGTAAAGCAGCATGGCCCATTCTTGTAACTGAAAATAAACTGGTATAGCTGAACTATAGGTATAGAATAAGGAATTGATAGAAGAAAAAGTTGGATAGGTGGGCAGGGGTCAGAACACAAAAGGGCCTTGTAGGGACTTCTTTGGTGGTCCAGTGGTTAAGAATCCTCCTTCCAATGCAGGGGACTCGGGTTCGATCCCTGGTCGGGGAATTAAGATCCCACATGCCGTGGGGCAACTAAGCCTGTGCACCGCAACTACTGAGCCTGCATGCTCTGGAGTCCATGTGCCACAACTAGAGAGCCCGCGTGCTGCAACTACTGAGCCCGCACGCTCTGGAGCCTGCACACCACAACTAGAGAGAAGCCCATGTGCAGCAACTAGAGAAGCCCACATGCCACAACGAAGATTCCGCGTGCTTCAACTAAGACCCAATACAGCCAAATAAATAAATAAAAACAAAAACAAAAACAAAACAAAACAAAAAGGCCTTGTATACCAAACTGTGTGGTAGCCATTGGAGAGGTTTTTGTTGTTGTTGTTTTTGGGTTTTTTTGCCGCACCAGGAGGCTTACGGGATCGTAGTTCCCCGACCAGGGATTGAACCCAGGCCGCAGTGAAAGCACCACTGGACCACCAGGGTATTCCCATTGGAGAGTTTTAAAGGGGAAAGTGCACTGTGTTTTAGACAGCTGGTTACAGTGTGAAGAATAGACTGGGAAAGACCAGAGGAAGGGAGATTAGTTTAGAAGGCTATTGGAATTGTCTCAAGGGAGAAATGAGGTCCTGAACTAAGAGAGGAAGTGATAGATTTAGAGAGGTATTTCTGAAGAAGATTCAATAGACCTTTGCTGACTAAGTAAATATGGAGAGAACGAGAGGAGTTAAGAAGGGCTTAAAGCCTTTAAATGGATTAAAATGGCTTAAAGCCTTAAAGAGCCCTGGTTTAGGAGACTAGGTCAATGATGAGACCATTAACTAAGAATAAAACTGTTGGCAGTAAAACAAGTTTGGAGAGTGGTGACTGTGATATAATAATCGCTAACATTTATTGAGAGCCCACTGTGTGGCAGGCACTATACTAAGTGCTTTTTTTTTTCTTTCTTTCTTTTTTTTTAATTTTATTTATTTATTTTATTTATGGCTGTGTTGGGTCTTCGTTTCTGTGCCAGGGCTTTCTCCAGCTGTGGCAAGCGGGGGCCACTCTTCATCGCGGTGCGCGGGCCTCTCACTATCGCGGCCTCTCTCGTTGCAGAGCACAGGCTCCAGACGCGCAGGCTCAGTAATTGTGGCTCACGGGCCCAGTTGCTCTGCGGCATGTGGGATCTTCCCAGACCAGGGCTCGAACCCGTGTCCCCCGCATTGGCAGGCAGATTCTCAACCACTGCGCCACCAGGGAAGCCCACTAAGTGCTTTATATGTACTTGTTCATTTAATTCTCACAACCTTAAATGAGGTGTTACTATAATCCCCATTTTTATTAATTAAGAAGTGAAAAGAGAATGAGGAGCCAGTAAAGGAGATTGAGATTATGTTCATTCAATATTATGAATTTAGTTCTTGTTAATTTTTATGCTCATCAGTTTGGGAAGGTACTTATTTGAGCTTTTCATGCCCAGTGCTATGCCAAGAGCTTTAGAAGCTATCTATGGTGTGCGATACCTTGTGCTCTCAAGTTACAGTAATTTTAAAAAGCATCACTGAAGAGGTGGGACTAGGGTTTTTTTTAAATTAATTAATTTATTTCTGGCTGTGTTGGGTCTTCGTTGCTGCACGTTGGCTTTCTCTAGTTGTGGCGAGCAGGGGCTATTCTTCATTGTGGTGCACAGGCTCTAGGTGCACAGTCTCCAGTAGTTGTGGCTCATGGGCTCTAGAGCTCAAGCTCAGTAGTTGTGGCACACTGGCTTAATTGCTCCACGGCATGTGGGATCTTCCCAGACCATGGCTCGAACCCGTGTCCCCTGCATTGGCAGGCGGATTCTTAACCACTGCACCACCAGAGAAGTCCCTAGGGTTGTTTATTAAACAAGAGGAGGATTTAGGCACAGAGAGAGGTAGTGGGAGGACATTCTAAGAAGAGGCAACAGTATGAAGAAAGGTATGGAGATAGGAATGTGCCTGGTGTGCTCCAGGAAGAGTGAGGAAGAAATTGGTATAACTAGTGGCAATTACAAGTGTAAGAGTAACAGGAAATAAGGTAGTATTATATTGGCAGAAGGATAGCAGATAATGGAAGACTTTGAAAACCAAGATGAAGAGTTTCGACTTGAGGCAACTAGAGAGCTGTTGAGGTTCCTTGAGCAAGAGAATGGCATGATGAAAGCTGTGCTTTAGGAAGATTTTCTCAAAGCTGTGTGTAAGATATACTGGGAAACAGTAAAGGGAGACCAGCTAGGAATCTGTCATGGCAAACCAGGTGTGAAGCAATGAGATCCTGGGTGGTCCCACTATCATTGAAGAAGGATGTGTAAATGAGACACATTATAATGGAATAAATGACAGATCTATTTTTGCACCCTGTATCCAAAGATGAGGCTGAGACTTTTACCTAAAAGACTGGAAGAATTGTGGTACCACTAACAGGAATGGGATATTTGAGAAGGGGAACCAAGTGTTAGGGTAAATAATCTATTCTAGATTGTTAAAAATTCAAAATAGCTGTGGCTTGCTGTGAGATGCTCATTCTCTGAATTTAATATCTTCCTAAGATACAGTCAGGAACTAGAAATATTAGAACTGTATATGTATTTTTTGTATAATGTCATTTATTTGTTCATTCAAGACTTATTTATTTGTAGTCTGGTGAGATTAGAGTGTGAGAGTTTGTCAGGGCAGGGGTCCAGTTGCAGACAGGCTAGAAAGAAAGAAGCTCATCAAAGAGGACCTTGCATGATGTACTGACTTTTGACTTTATTTTGCAAGTAATGGGGAGCCATCAAAAAAAGGCTTTTGAGCCAACAAGGTAACATATTCAGATCCTTTTTTCAGCACTGGATTGTTAATTTCTTGTGGACAGTGACATATTGCCTTTTGTTTATTAAACATCTACAGTGGGCAGGTACTGTGTTAAAGGTTTAGTGGTAAGTAACAGATCCACTTGCTACTCTCAAACAACGAACAAAAATGCACCCAGAATCTAGTATTTCTCTCCATCTCCACTGCTACCCGCCTAGATGATAAATTCTACCTGGATTGCTTAGTCTGTCTGCTTCCACTTTTGCCCTTCAACAATTCATTTTTTTCCAGAGTAGATACAGTGATCTTTTCAAAAGGGTAAGGACTTATCCTTCTGGTTATTATGGAGTAACAAGGACTGGATTTACCCTTCTGCCTTAAATAACTGCAAAACTGGACAAAATATATGAAACAACAGTTCAGAGAGAGTGAGCCTGGCTAGAGTCTAGTGGTCTCTCTGAGTTTAAGAGGCAGAGTTGAGAATTCAGGGAAGCTGAAGTGGCTAAGAAAGAGTATGGCCTCAGTAGTGAGGACAAATTAGCTCTAGACCAAAGGTTGCTCTGGTTCTGCCTAACAAAACTTAAGAGCAAGCCTTGAAGGGATTAAACTGTTTCTGAGTAACTTAACTATATCTCAGAACAAATTGCAAAAGTATTTAAAGGAAAAATAAAGAAAAACTCCAGCACCCAACAACATAAAATCCACAATGTCTTGTATCTAGTAACAAATGATGAGGTATACAAAGCTGGAGAATATGAGCAAAATTAATCAACAGATACGGACCCAGAAATAGCACAGATGATAGGATTAGTAGACAAGGACATTAAAATAATTATTTTGAATATACTCTATTTTTTCAGTAAAGTAAAGGGAAATGTGATCATATTGAGGAGAGACATGGAGAACATAAAAAGACTGAAATTAAACTTCTAGAGATGATACATACAATGTCTGAGAAAAAAAATACTTGATTGCTTTAACAGATTAGACACTACCAAAGGAAAAATTAGTTAACTTGAAGACACAGCAGTAGAAACTATATGAAATGAAACACACAGAAAAAATGACTAGAAGAAAAAATTAACAGAGCATCAGTGTACTTTGGGACAACTTCAAGTGGTCTGAACTTGGGAGATATATTGAAAGTAGAGATAGAGATTTGCTAGTCTCAATTATAATAGATGGTATTTGAAGACGTAAGGCTGGATGCCATTGCAGAGGGAGAAAATAGTAGAGGGAAAACAGAAGAGGACCAATGACAGAACTTGGGAGAATGGCTTCATATAAGTAAGGGATCCCTTTATAGCAGTGTTTGTTAGAAAGCAGATTCCAGAATCTCTGATTTCAAAATTTGTCACTGACAAAAGATTCTCAGCCTTCACAGCCAGATTTCTTGAAAAACCATTCTATATTCATTACTGCCACTCCTTGCATAGGTGGTTGTGGAGACAAAGCAAAGAAAAATTTGATGGTATTCTAGGCAGAGGGAACAATATATTGACGAGCACAGAAGTGTGCATGACCATAGTATTTGGGGAGAATTTCAAGTAATATATTATTAATGTGTAGGGATTATGTAATGGAGTAGCAAGAGCTGAAGCTGCAAAGATCAGCATGGATCAATTGGGAACCATGGCAGGCTTTTAAGCAGAGGAGTGATATGACTACATGTGTATTTTAGAAAAAGCCATCCTGGTGGCAGTGTAGAAAGTGGATTAGAAGGAAGCAAGCCAAGGCAGGGAGATCAGTTAGGAGGTATATTAGTTTCCTAGAGCTGCCATAACAAATTACCACAAATTAGTTGGCTTAATATAACAGAAATGTATTATCTTATATTTCTGGAGGCTAGAAGTCCAAAATCAAGATGTTGGCAAGGCTATACTCCCTCTGAAAGCTCTAGAGAAGAATCCTTCCATGTCTCTTCCTAGCTTCTGGTGGTCCCAGCAATCCTTGGCATTCTTTGGCTTGTAGCTGCATCATTACAATCTCTGCCTCCCTGTTCATGTAGCTTTCTCTGCGTCTTTCCTGTAAATACTCGTGTCTTTATATGGCTTTCTTTTCTGCATGTCTTTACATGGCTTTATTAGGGCCCACCCTAATCCAATATGACTTCATCTTAGCTACTTATATCTGCAAAAACCCTATTTCCTAATAAAGCCACATTCTGAGATTCCAAGTGGACATGAATTTTGGGGGACATTATTCACCTCAGTACAAGAGGCCATTACAGTAATCCAGGAGAGAGATGTTGAGAGTCTGACATGGCAATGGGAGTGAAGTGGGATGGACAGACTCAAAAGGTAGAATTGTTATGGGCACTTGCAGGCATGCTTGATTATATCTTTCCTTTAACCAATAGTGAATCTTTTACATATATCTCTCTAATTCCATTAAAAGTCAGTGACACTGTTGCTTTTTTTTTTTTGAGCTTTTACCATCTGCCTGTTTCAGATGGTACATCATTTAAGTAATAAGATTAAGTGTACAAAGGTTAAAATTCATAATTCTTTTTATAGGATCCTATAAAATCTTTTTTAATGGCAGTATAGTTGGTGTACAATATTATGTAAGTTACAGGTGTACAATATAGTGATTCATAATTTTAAAGGTTATACTCCATTTATAGTTATAAAATATTGGCTATATTCCCTGCATTGTACATTATTTTATACATAATAGTTTGTACCTCTTAATCCCCTACCCCTGTATTACCCCTCCCCCTTCCCTCTCCACACTGGTAACCACTAGTTTGTTCTGTATATCTGTAAGTCTGTTTCTTTTTTGTAATATTCACTAGTTTGTGATATTTTTTAGATTCCACATATAAGTGATATTATACAGTATTTGTCTTTCTCTGTCTGACTTATTTATTTCACTTAGCATAATACCCTCCAAGTCCATCCATGTTGCTACAAATGGCAAAATTTCATTCTTTTTTATGGTTGAGTAGTATTCCATTGTGTATATATACCACATCTTCTTTATCCATTCATCTGTTGATGGATCCTCTAAATTCTAACTGGACTAGGCAATCAACTTGAATTCCTTGACCTATGATGAAACCCATTATTGACTGAGAGCTCTGTGGGCCCCTGACCATAATGGTTAATTTTATTTGACAGGAACTTATTGAGCACCCATGTGTACCAGACATTATCCTAGGCCCCAGGAATATAGAGAAAAATAAGCTATGGTCCCTATCCTTACGACACTCACAGCTTGGTGTGAGAGACATATGGGTAAACAGATAATTGTAGCACCTTGTGATAAATACTGTGACAAAAGTAAGCATCATATACAATGAAAGAATATAAGAGAGGTAACTAACCCATTTAATTTTATTTTTTTAAATATATGTTTTATTTATTTATTTATTTTTGGCTGCATTTGGTCTTCGTTGCTGCACGTGGGCTTTCTCTAGTTGCGGCAAGCAGCGGCTATTCTTTGTTGCGGTGCGTGGGCTTCTCATTGTGGTGGCTTCTCTTGTTGCGGAGCAGGGCTCTAGGCATGCGGGCTTCAGTAGTTGTGGCATGTGGGCTCAGTCGTTGTGGCTCGGGGGCTCTAGAGCGCAGGCTCAGTAGCTGTGGCTCACCGGCTTAGTTGCTCCGTGGCATGTGGGATCTTCCCGGACCAGGGCACGAACCTGTGTCCCCTGCACTGGCAGGCAGATTCTTAACCACTGCGCCACCAGGGAAGTCCCTCTAACCCATTTTAGAAGGATGTTAAGGAAGACTTCTTAGAAGAGATGATGATCAAGCTGTATTTTGAAGGAAAGGTAGGAGTTAGTGTTTCTAAGTGAAATATTAGAGGAAATGGGATTCTAGGCAAAGGGACAGAAATGAGAGAGCATAGGAGAGTACTTAGAAATGAGTCTGGATAGAGTCAGGGGCTAGACCAGAAAGAGTATTGTAGGTCATGCTATGCCAAGGTATTTAGACTTTATTTTGAAGCTATGGGAAACCATAGGACTTTAAGTAGAGCAGTCATGGTCGAATTTTCATTTTAGAAAATTTACTCTGGTGGTTATGTGAAAGCTGGATTGGTAGAGGAGGAGACAAAACTGGAAGCATGAAGACTAGTTAGGTAGCTATCAGAACAATTCAGTTAAAAAATTTCAGAGCTTGAACCTACGCAGTGGCAGTGAAGATGGGGAGATGGGGGCAGATTTGAAAGAAATTTAGGGCCAAGTCAAGAAGCTCTGGAAGATCATATGCGGGGACTAATTGAGATAGATGTAAAGGATGAATCCTGTGCTCCAGACTTGAGTACCATTCACTGAATAAGGAATTCAGGAGGACAAGATTTGAGATTTGTGGAGGATGTGAAAGATGATAACATCATTTTTGTATATGTTGAGTTTGAGAGCCTGTGGAAAATCGAAGTATAGATGTATGGTGGATACCTGGATATATGGGTTTAAAATTTATGAGATTTAGGATTTGTCTGTTTTATAGCTATTAGCTGAAGCCATGAGAAATGATGCAGTCATTCAGCGAGAATTTGGATCATGAGACAAGAAGAGGATTGAGGATAAGACGTAGAACACAGGCATTTAAGGGGGGTGGGGAATGAGGCAGAGGAAATGGAGAAGGAAAACTAAAAGAAGGATTGGCCAGAGAAGTAGGAGAAAGGCTAGGGCTAGCAAAATATCCATCACCACCCAGTCTTTCAGGGCAGTGCTTGTGTCCTGCCCATCACCATAAAAGAATCTGGGTATATTAGAAGCAGAGACTTCTTTTCTCTTTGAAAGACAAGTATATGTTTATGGCGTTCTGTTCGATTTCATTTTTACATTAAGGATATTTATTTATTCATTTTTACTTTTCAAATTGTGAAATATGCATAGAGAATTATTCATATAACATGTATTTACAGTTTAACAAATAATTATAAAATGAATACCTGTATAACCACTACTGAATTCAAGAAATAAAATATTACTAGCGCTTCAGCAGCTCACTGTATGCTCTCCCTCTCCCCCATCTAGGTAACTTACAGTAAGTTAAAAAAATTTTTTTTTGTTTTTCCTAGCTTTTTGAGATAGAATTGACATATAGCAGTGTATAGGTGAAAGGTATACAGCATAATTATTTGACTTAACACAATAAGTTTAGTTAATACCCATCCTCTCATATAGATACAAAAAAAAAGAGAGAGAAAAAAGTGGTTTTTTCCTTGTGATGAGAACTCTTAGGATTTATTCTCTTAACTTGCAGATACAACATACAGCAGTGTTAACTATAGTGTCATCATGTTGTACATTACATCTCTACTACTTATTCATCTTATAACTTAAAGTTTGTACCTTTTGACCACCTTTGTCCAGTTCCCCCTCCCCCACCCCCTGCCTCTCATAACCACAAATCTGATCTTTTTTTCTATGAATTTGGTTTTTTGTTTTGTTTTGTTAGATTCCACATATAAGTGAGATCATACAGTATTTGTCTTTCTCTGTCTGACTTAGTTCACTTAGCATAATGCTCTCAAGGTCCATCCATGTTGCCATGAATGGCAGGATTTCCTTCTTTTTATGGCTTAATTATATTCATATATAGCTGAATAATATATATATATGAGTTTTTTATACATATATATTGCAACTTCTTTATCCATTCATTCGTTGATGAATGCTTAGGTTGTTTCCATACATTGGCTATTGTAAATAATGCTGCTATGAACTTGGGGGTGCAGATATCTTTTCAAATTAGTGTTTTTGTTTTCTTTGGATATATTCCCAGAAGTGGAATTGTTGGATCATATGGTAGTTCTATTTTTAATTTTCTGAGGAAAATCCATACTGTTTTTCATAGTGGCTGTACCAATTTACATTTCCATCAACAGTGCACAAGGGGACTTCCCTGGTGGCGCAGTGGTTAAGAATCCGCCTACCAATGCAGGAGACACGGGTTCGAGCCCTGGTCTGGGAAGATCCCACATGCTGCAGAGCAACTAAGCCCGTGTGCCACAACTACTGAGCCTGTGCTCTAGAGCCCGTGAGCCACAACTACTGAGCCCGTGAGCCACTACCACTGAAGCCTGTGCGCCTAGAGGCCGTGCTCCGCAGCAAGAGAAGCCACCGCAGTGAGAAGCCCGCGCACCGCAACTAGAGAAAGCCCGTGCACAGCAACAAAAACCCAACCTGACCAAAAATAAATAAATTAATTAATTTTAAAAGACAAAAACAGTGCACAAGGGTTCCCTTCTCTCTACAGATTCACCAACACTTCTTATCTCTTTTTTTTAAGATTTATTTATTTTATTTATTTTTGGCTGCATCGGGTCTTAGTTGTGGCATGCGGGCTCTTCATTGTGGTGCGTGGGCTTCTCTCTAGTTGTGCAGTGCAGGTTTTCTCTTCTCTAGTTGTGGCACGCAGGCTCCAGGGTACATGGGCTCTGTAGTTTGCGGCACACGGGCTCTAGTTGAGGTGCACGAGCTCAGTGGTGGTGGCACGCAGGCTTAGTTGTCCCACAGCATGTGGGAGGGATCCTAGTTCCCTGACCAGGGATCGAACCCGCGTCCCCTGCATTGTAAGGCGGATTCTTTACCCCTGGATCACCAGGGAGGTCCCCTCTTATCTTTTTTGATGATGGCTATTCTAACAGGCCTGAGGTGATACCTCATTGTGGATTTAATTTGCATTTCCTTAATGACTGGTGATACTGAGCGTCTTTTCATGTACCTGCTAGTTGCAGATCTTCTTTGGAAAAATATCTATTTGGGTCCTTTGCCCATTTTTTAATTGGATTACTTGGTTTTTGGCTATTGAGTTGTATGAGTTCTTCATATATTTTGGATATTAACCCTGTATCAGATATATGGTTGCAAATATTTTCTCATTCATAGGCTGTCTTTTCACTTTGGTGATGGTTTCTTTTACTGTACAGAAACTTTTTAGTTTGATGTAGTCCCAGTTATTTATTTTTTATTTTTGCTGTTTGTGCTTTAGGTGTAATTTCCAAAAATTCACTACCAAGACCCATGTCAAGTAGCTTTTTTCCTATGTTTTCTTCTAGGAGTTTCATGGTTTCAGGTCTTTAATCTAATTTGAGTTAATTTTTTTTAAGAGTTTTGCTGATTTATTTATTTATTTATTTATTTATCTTGGCTGCACTGCACGGCTTACGGGATCCTAGTTCCCTGACCAGGGATCAAACTTCCACTGCCCCCTGCAGTGAAAGTGTGGAGCCCTAACCACTGGACTTCCAGGGAATTCCCTCGAGTTAATTTTTGTGAGTGGTGTAAGATAGTCAAGTGCTATTTGAACATTGGGGTGCGGATATCTCTTTGACATAGTGAAAACTTTTTATTTTGAAATATTTCAGACTTACAGAAAAGTTGTAAAAGTAGTATATATAATTATCTTATTTTTCACCCAGATTCCCTATTGTAAATATTTTACCACATTTGTTTTATCATTTCCCCTCTCTCCCTTCTCCTCCTCCTCTTCCTCCTCCTCCTCTCTTTTCTCTCACTCTCTTCATTTGTTTCTGAATCACACAAATTGTAGACATAGTGCTCCTCAACCCCTAAATATTTCAGAGTGTTTTTCCTGAAAACAAGGACATTCTCTTATATAACTATAAGACAATTATCAAAATAAGGAAATTAACATCAATGCGATACCACTATCTAATCTACATACCTTATTCAAATTACCAATTGTCTCACTAATGTCCTTTATTGCAAAAGAAAAATAAATGTCCAAGATCCAATCCAGGATAACACGTTGCATTGAATTGTCATGTCTCTTTTAGTTTCTTTTTTTTTAAAATTGAGGTGAAATTCACATAACACTGTTTTAAAGTGAACAATCTAGTGGCATTTAGTACATCACAGTGCTCTGCAACCACCACCTCTTTCAAGTTCCAAAACATTTTCATTACCCCCCAATAAAACCCCATATACATTAAGCAGTATTTCCCCATTTGCCTCTCTTCCTCCTGCTAATACCTAGCCCCTGGCAACTACAAGTCTGCTTTCTGTCTCTGTGGATTTACCTATTCTGAACATCTCATACAAATGGAATCATACAATATGTGACCTTTTGTGTCTGGCTTCTTTCACTCAGCATAATGTTTACAAGGTTCATCCATGTTGTAGCATGTATCAGTACTTTGTTCCTTTTTGTGGCTGAATAATAATCCATTGCTTGGATATACTACATTTTGTTTATCCATTCATCTGTTGATGGACATTTGGATTGTTTCCACCTTTTAGCAATTATGAATAGTGCTGCTGTGAACATATGTGTTCGAGGTTTTGTTTGAGCACCTGTTTTCAGTTCTTTGGGGTATATACCTGGGAGTAGAATTGCTGGGTCATACTAATTCTAATTCATGGTAATTCTATATTTAACTTTTTGAGGAACCACCAAATTGAGTTTCTTTTAATCTGGAAGAGTTCTTAGACGTTGTCATTCGTGACATTGGTATTTTTTTTTAAGAGTACAGAGGGAATTCCCTGGTGGTCCAGAGGTTAGGACTCTGCATTTCCACTGCAGGGGGCATGGGTTCGATCCCTGGTTGGTGACCTAAGATCCCGCAAGCCATGCGGCACAGCCAGAAAAAAAAAAAGAGTATAGAGTAGTTATTTTGTAGAGTGCCCCTCATTTTGGATTTGTCTGACGTTTCCACATGATTAGATTCAATCATGCATGTGGATGGGAATACCACAGAAGTAATTTGTGTCCTTCTCAGTGCATAATATCAGGAGGCACGTGATACCTATTTGTGCCATTACTGGTGATACTAACGTTGATCAATTGGTTAAAGTCTGCCAGCTTTAAAAGCAAATTGTTATATGTGCTTGTGATATGCCATGTATAATATGATACCACTAATATAAAGCTAAACCACCCCAAAACTTAGTCGCTTAAACCAACATTTATTTTGTTTGCTCAAAATTCTGTGGACAATTTGGACTAGACTTAACTGGGCATTTCTTCTACTGGTCTTGCCTAGGCTCACTCATGCTGTGGCAGTCAGCTGACCGCTTTGTAGGGGCTGGATGATTTAAGATGACCTTACTCACATGTCTGGCAGTTGGCAGGCTGTCAGCCAGGCTGCCTAGATTTTCTTCCATGTGACCTCTCCAGAAGGTTTGGATCCATTCATATGATAGCAAGCTCTGATGTACAAGTGCTTTTCAAGCTTCTGCTTGCATCACATTTGTAGATATCCCATTGGCCAAAACAAATTACGTGGCCAAATACAGAGTCAATGCAGGAGGAGACTCCCCAAGGGTGTGGATTCAGGGAGGCATGGTTCACCGGGGGCCATTGATCCGATATCTTCCATGACTACATATTTTTTAGGAATATATACATATGTAGTATAAATATCAAAACATGTATGGAAATAAATACCAAAGGCTGAATAGTGGTTACCTCTGGGGAGGTACAAAGAGGAATAGGGAATGATAGGTACACATGATACATAAACTATAGCAGTGATGTTTTATTTCTTTAAAAAATAGGAAGGAAATTTGGCAAAATGTTAGTATTTAACAAACTGAGTTGTGGGTACATGCATGGGTGTTCATTATATTATTTTCTACCCTTTTTTTGTTTGCTTAGAGTATTTCCAAATTTTTAAAAAGTGAATGGGAGGTGTGGTAATGCAGACTAATCTTTGAAGATGTTTGGCAAAAGGAAAGGGCAGCAGGGAAAGGAGGCAGCAGTTAGACAAAAAAGCGTGGTAGAAGGAGCACTATATTTATTAAGATAGGCAAAGGCTTGAGAACATTAATAGCTTGAAGAAAAGGCATCAGTAGATTAGGCTGCTGAAAGAGGAAGTTAATTCAAGAAGTACTGCTGACTTTTACCAAAAAGATGAGAGATAACAAGTGTTGGCGAGGATTTGAAGAAAGAGGAACCCTTGTACACTGTTGGTGGGGATGTAAATTGGTGCAGCCACTATGGAAAATAGTATGGAGATTCCTCAAAAAATTAAAAATAGAACTATGATATGATCCAGCAAACCCACTCCTGAGTATATGTCCAAAGGAAATGAAATCAGGATTTCAAAGAGATATCTGTACTCTCATGTTCATTGCAGCATTATTCACAGCAGCCAAACTATGGAAATAACCTAAGTGTCCATCGACAGATGAATGGACAGAGGAGATGTGGTATATATATATACATACACAGTGAAATATTATTCAGCCATGAGAAAGAAGGAAATCCTGACACCATATGGAACATTATACTAAGTAAAATAATCCAGACAGAGAAAGACAAATACTGTATGAGCTCACTTATATGTGGGGGAAAAAAAGGTTGAACTCATAGAAACAGAGAGTAGAATGATAGTTACCAGGAATTGGAGGTGGGGAAGATGGAGAGATATTGGTCAAAGGGTACAAGCCTTCAGTTATAAGATGAATAAATTCTGGGGCTCTAACATATAGTATGGTGACCATAGTTAATAATACTGTGTTGTATACCTGAAATTTACTAAGAGAGTAGATCTTAAATATTCTCACCACACACACAAAAGATAATTATATGAAGTGATAGATGTGTTAATTAACCTGATTGTGGTAATCATTTCACAGAGTATACATGTATCAAATCATCACATTGTAAGCTTTAACTATATACAATTTTCTTTGTCAATCATGCTTCAATAAATCTAGATGAAAAAAAATAATTTAGTAAGATTTCACCTTAAGAACATATGTATATGTATAACTGATTCACTTTGTTATAAAGCAGAAACTAACATACCATTGTAAAGCAATTACACTCCAATAAAGATGTTAAAAAAAAAAAAGATTTCACCTTAAAATAAAAAATGTAAACTGCTCAAACATTTCAAGTTGGGCTTCCCTGGTGGCGCAGTGGTTGAGAATCTGCCTGCCAATGCAGGGGACACGGGTTCGAGCCCTGGTCTGGGAAGATCCCACATGCCGCGGAGCAACTAGGCCCGTGAGCCACAATTGCTGAGCCTGCGCGTCTGGAGCCTGTGCTCCGCAACAAGAGAGGCCGTGATAGTGAGAGGCCCGCGCACCGCGATGAAGAGTGGCCCCCGCTTGCCACAGCTGGAGAGAGCCCTGGCACAGAAACGAAGACCCAACACAGCCATAAATAAATTAAATAAATAAATAAATAAAAATTAAAAAAAAAAAAAAGAGTTTCATAGTTTAAAAAAAAAAAAAAAAAAAAAAAGAATCTGCCTGCCAACGCAGGGGACACGGGTTCGAGCCCTGGTCCGGGAAGATCCCACATGCCGCAGAACTAAGCCCGTGCGCCACAACTACTGAGCCTGTGCTCTAGAGCCCGCGAGCCATAACTACTGAAGCCCGCGTGCCTAGAGCCCGTGCTCTGCAACAAGAGAAGCCACCACAATGAGAAGCCCACGCACCACAACGAAGAGTAGCCCCGGCTCGCCACAACTAGATAAAGCCCGTGTGCATCAACAAAGACCCAATGCAGCCAAAAAAAATTAAAAAAATAAAATAAATAAATTTATAAAAAAAAACAACATTTCAAGTTGGTTACAAAGCTGTCATTCTACCAAAACAAATCCACCCTCTGGTGACAAACATATAAAACATCAAATATGCAAAGCCATCTTTTTTAACACAAAAATATTCATATAATGGGTCTCTTAAATATTTCTATACTTTATTCTAAAGCTTCCCAAGTTAAAAGACGTTTACCCATCTCAGAAGGCAGTTAAAATACTAGTTAAGTGAAGCTATTTACTAGCAGACACTTGGGGTGGGAGGCTGAGAAATCTTGTTTGAGGCCCTAATGGGCAACACCAAACTTGATATATGATTATGTTAATGATTCCATAACTTCAAGGTGGGGAGATAATTGTATGAAATGATACGATGTCTGGGATTTGCTTTAAAATACTCCAGACAAAAAAAGAAAAAGTTAATACATAAATACTGTATATCTAGGTACATAAATAGGGAGTGATCACCTAGCTGGCTTCCCTGGGTTCAATTTTTATGTTAGTTTTTTTTTCTCCCTCAAGTCTGCAGTTCCTACCCAAGTTGATCAATTTATTGAGTTTTGAAATTTTAAGATATAGAAATGTATACATGTTGCTTAAAAAAGTAAATATATGTAAATGTCTCCGGAGACTCTTAAACTTGATGTTCTATAGTAATGTCTTTTGCATTTAATTTTAAGGTATAGCACCTGATGGAATTGGGCATTTTTCACAATCATAAGACTATATAGCTCTTAAGGATCCTTAAAATTTGATCCAGTTGAATTTTGGATATTTCGCATGGCTTCTTCTGACTCAAGGTCAGAACTTTAAAAGTTCATTCTACTAATATTCCCCTTGAGTCAGAAAATGTCTCCTAACTGCTCTCCTTAACAGTTTCTATATTCTTCATGATACCAATAAAAGAGTTAATACTAACATGATTAACAAGCTCAACAGTAATCCTCAACAGTGCCTAAATTATTGATTCTTTGATTGTATTTCCTTTTCTTTTAGACTGAAAACCTTGATTCCTAAAATAAAACACATCATCGCTATTATGTGTTTTTGCATCAAATACAAGAAAATGTTTTAAAAATACAGTATTAACATGATCAATAATGTTACAGAATAAAGTCCAAAAGTAAATAAAGAAGCACTCCTGATCTATTCCTCTGTTGATCACTTCAGACAAATTCACTTAGTATATGAAAAGTGATCTTTATTAAACACTACCAAGTTGTTGGCATTCAGTGCTTGTAGTTGAGTGAGTATTGAAAGGATACAGCAAGAAGAAGAAAAGCAAGGCAGCAACAAAAAGGCTACTGCCAAAGAGAGGTTTTGGAATTCATTTACACAGTAAACATTTATTGAGCACTTACAATGTGCTAAACTCACTGGGGATACAAAGATTAGTGGGACTTTGTTGCTATCACTATGGATTTACAGTCTAATGGGGATGATATTGTATAAACAGAAATATTACATTCCAGTGTAGTAACTGCCATTACAGAGAGGTGAACAGAATGCTATAGGAACATAGAGGGCAGAGCAATCATTTATGTGTAATACACATTGTCTGAAGCACAGTGGTTAAAGGTTCAGCCTTTGAAGGCCTGTATTTAAATCCCACAATTTACAAGATGGAAAAGTTATTTAACTCCTCTAAATCTCAGGGGTTTTTAATCTATAAAATGATAATAATATCACAGTATTTTTTAAAATATTTATTTATTTATTTAGGCTGTGCCAGGTCTTAGTTGCAGCACATGGGATCTTCGTTGCAGCATGGGGGCTTCTTAGTTGCGGAATGCCAACTCTTAATTGTGGCATGTGAACTCTTAGTTGCGGCATGCAGACTTCTTAGTTGCAGCATGTGGGATCTTCATTGCAGCATGGGAGCTTCTTAGTTGCAGCATGCCAACTCTTAGTTGCAGCATGCAAACTCAGTTGCGGCACACAGACTTCTTAGTTGTGGCACGTGGACTTCTTAGTTGCAGCACACGGACTCTTAGTTGCGGCATGCATGTGGGATCTAGTTCCCCGACCAGGGATTGAACCCCTGCATTGGGAGCGCAGAGTCTTACCACTGGACCACCAGGGAAGTCCCATATGACAGTATTGATTGAGGATTAAAATAAGCTAATGAACATAAATTTCTTAGTAAAACTGCTCAATAAATGATAGCTAGTTTGTGTTTCCTGAGAAGACATATACACATTTTTTCCCTGAGAGTTAGAAGGTTACAGTGTGTACAAATGCATGGAGGTAAGAGCATGTATGCAGGGATTTGAAATTCTGTATGGCTGAAGGTGAAGTGTTAGGTTGAAGCATGAAATCTGTCATTCAGTCATGCTATAGGTATTTATTGCAGATTGTCTACATGTCAGACATGTGGAAGATGCTGTAGGGAAAAAAGCAAATTCCCCTTCTTAGACACCTAGGACATTGTGAGGTGAGGAAGAAAGAGAAGGACGTTCTAAGAGGGAATACAATGTGTTAAGACATGGGGACATAAAAGGGCCTGGTGTGTTTGTGGAATGGTGAGAAGCTTCATAGCTGGAGTTGGTGGTGGGGTAGAAAGTGAGGCTCATAAGGTAGACTGGATCCTAATATGCTAGACCAAGGAGTTTGGATTTTATCCTGTAGGAATTTGGAAGTCAAAAGAGTGGTTTTTGTTTTGTTTTATAAAGATCATTTTGAAAGCATTGTGGAAGCTGAACTGGTCTGGAGTGGGGAGGGAATGGTGACAGGACTAGTTAGCAGGTGTTGTAGTAAGTAGTCCAAACTAATATTATAAGAGCCTGAACCCAGATTGTGGCAGTACAGGCCAGGTTTGGCAGAATTATATTTCTGAGGTAGAATCAATAGAATTGCATGCTGCTTGATTGAATATGCAGGGTTAGGAAGAAGAGGTAGTTAGGGCAAAAGCAAAGGTTTCTAGTTTGGGAACCTGGTTTGTGATTGAGAATGAGAATATAATTAAGGAATCCAATATATTGTGGAAGATTGGGGCAGTAGAGAACACAAGTCTGATTTCAGACCAGTGGAGCTTAAGGTACCCTTGTAGTCTATAGGTAGAGGTGTTTATAAGTAATTTGGAAAGCTTAAGCAGGAATTTGGGGCTAGTATTAAAAAGTTGGGGATCTATCACTGTATAGTTGACAGTTGAAGCTGTGTAAGCAGATGAACTTCTTAACCCCAATGAGTAAGGATTGGACAGAAGAGGAGCGTCTGACAAAGGCAAGAAAGAAGAATGAGGAGACGGTAGTGTCCCAGAAGCCAAGAAGAAGAACTTTTGAGAAATAAAGACAATAAATAGCTTTAGGCAATGTGACTACAAGCCAGTGAATTCAGCAACCAGGAGGCTTTCCTTTATAGTTTTATGGAATCTTGGCAGAAGCCAGACTGTAGTGAATTGAATGAATGGAAAAGGAGAAAGTACTGACAGTGGATGTAGACTAATCCTTCCAGAAATCTGGCTATGAATGGAAGGAGGGAGAAAGGATAGGAGTTTGTAATGAAATAGGGTGGATATAAGTGTTTTTAGTTTGTTTTGAGTGGAGAAAGTTAAGTATGTCTGTAGGTAGACAAGAAAATGTTCCATAAAAAAAAAGAAAATGTTAAAAATAGAGGTGAAAGGGGAAAATTGATAGAGACAGAGTCTAGAGAGACAGTCTTCCTTACAGAATCTTCTAGTGACCACCACATATAAGTTGGCTTACGATGCTCAGAGTGTGGAACAAAACCAGAGAAGAGGCAAGAGGGAGAGAGACACAAGAGAACAAAAGCTTGGACTCCTGTTCATAACTTCCTTTTATATTCTAGAGAATACTTATCATAGAGTACAATCAGTCTCTCTCTGGGTCTGATCTACCGTGTTACTTTGTCCTAGAAGATTTTGTTCACTCCCTTAGTTGAAAAAGCTACTAGAAAATGCAACTCAGTTCAATTACTATTAAATGAACTGTCTCTGGACTTCCCTGGTGACGCAGTGGTTAAGAATCCACCTGCCAATGCAGGGGACAAGGGTTCGAGCCCTGGTCCGGGAAGATCCCACATGCCACAGAGCAACTAAGCCTGTGCGCCACAACTACTGAGCCTGCGCTCTGGAGCCCGTGAGCCACAACTACTGAGCCCATGTGCCACAACTACTGAAGCCCGCGTACCTAGAGCCCATACTCCGCAACAAGGGAAGCCACCTTAATGAGAGGCCTGCGCACCGCAACGAAGAGTAGCCCCAGCTCACTACAACTAAAAAGAAAGCCCGTGCGCAGCAACTAAGACCCAACGCAGCCATAAATAAATAAATAAATAAGTAAATTTTAAAAAATAAAAGAAATGCAAAAAAAAATGAACTGTCTCTCTGTTAATTGTTTTCTCCAGCTTTATTGAGATATAACTGACATATAACATTGTATAAGTTTAAGGTGTACAATGTGTTGATTTTATACACTTACATATTGCAAAATGATTACCACCAGCCACATAATTACCATTTCTTTCTTGTGGTGAGAATATTTAAGATCTACTGTTAACAACTTTAAAGTATATAATACAATATTATTAATTATAATCACAATGCTGTACATTAGATACCCATAATTTATTGATCTTATAACTGGAATTATGTACCCTTTGAACATCTCTCCTTCTCCACTCCCCAGCCCTTGGAAACCACCACTCTGCTCTCTGTTTCTATGAGTTCAGCTTTTTTAGATTCCACATATAAGTGATGGCATACAGTATTTGTCTTTCTCTGTCTGACTTATTTCACTTAGTATAATGCCCTCAAAGTTAATCCATGTTGTTGCAAATGGCAGAATTTCTTTCTTTCTTGAGGCTGAATATTCCATCGGATGTATGTACGTGTGTGGGTATGTCTGTGTGTGTGTGTCTGTGTCTGTGTGTGTATCCCACAACTTTTTTATCCATTCATCTGTCAATAGACACTTAGGTTGTTTCCATATCTTGGCTGTCATGAATAATGCTGCAGTGAACATTGGGGTGCAGGTATCTCTGATATTCTGTTAGTTTTTTGAGGAACCCATACTGTTTTCCATAGAGGCTGTACCAATTTACATTCCCACCAACAGTATATGAAGGTTCCCTTTTCTCCACACCCTCTCCAGCATTTATTGTTTGTAGACTTTTTGATGATAGCCATTCTGACGGGTATGAGGTGATATCTCACTGTAGTTTTGATTTGCATTTCTCTAATAATTAGTGATGTTGTGCATCTTTTCATGTACCTGTTTGCCATCTGTATATCTTCTTTGGAAAACTATCTGTTCAGGTCTTCTGCCCGTTTTTTTAATTCGGTTGCTTGTTTTTTGATATTGAATTGTATGAGCTGTTTATATATTTTTTGATATTAACCCCTTGTTAGTCATATCATTTGCAAATATCCTCTCCCATTCCATAGTTTGTCTTTTCGTTTTGTCAATGGTTTCCTTTGCTGTGCAAAAGCTTTTAAGTTTAATTAAGTTCTGTTTGTTTATTTTTGCTTTATTTCTTTTGCCTTAGGACACAGATCCAAAAAAATATTCCTGTGATTTATGTCAGAGAGTGTTCTGCCTGTGTTCTCTTCGAGGAGTTTTATGGTTTCCAGGCTCTGGTGGGGTGTGTGTGGAGAGGAACCCCAGTGGCTAGCATCAGCAAATGTGAATACCTATGGAGCAAAGATGGTGAAATCTTCAGAGGGTCTGCAGCGGCTGGGTTGGCCTTTAGTTTCTTCAGTGGCAGAATCTGCTGTTTGTCTGCAGGGCAGGTCACTGTGAACTGCGATTGCTGCCACTGCATGACTGTATTGGTAGCCCCTGTTTTTTCCTTATTCCTAGCCATCTCTATATGTCTCAGTTTTGATGGTCTGGGTGGAATGAAACTGAAGTGGGACCTTCATGTGGTGCCCAAAAGGCTGGAAACTGGTCGCTCATCCCACTCTTCCTTTTCTGGTGAGGGAAACCCTCTACCTGAGAAACTCCCTCTTGGTACTGAGCAATGCTTACTTGGGGGATGTGATGATGCAGGCAAAATGAAGCTATCTTTTTTCTCTTCTTGGGCAGTTATTCTCAGGTTTTGTTTTTCTACTGTGTTGCCAAAGTTTCTTAATTGGACTACAGAGCTCTCCCACAGCTGTTTTTGTTCATGGATAGCTGTCTAATTGTTGATCTTTGTTGGGGGATGGAGGCCAGGGTCTCCTATGTCACCATTTTGGTGACGTCCTTAATAAATTTTATTGTTTGGATTTTTTTTATTATAGTAGTTAACATGTTTATTTTAGGAACTTCAGGAAATACAGATAAACAAACAGAAAAATAAGAGAACTTGGGTACCCTACTCCCCAGAGATAATCAATCCTAGCATTTTGGTATATGTTCTTCAAGTCCTTTTTTCTGTGTGTAATAGCTGTGCGTAGAGCCAAACTCCATCTAACCACTTTCACAAGACTTTCATCTGTCAGATTCCAAATGGTCCCAGTTAGGTTTCTACAGTACTTATTTGATAAGCCACACAGTGTATTATGTTAATGTTATTTCTTCTGGGAATCACCAAGGAGTCACATTTTCATTTTCCATACATTCTAGATTTGAAAGCATATCACTAACCATCTGTTATAGGGATTCCAGTTTTTTTGTTCCTTCTTGCTACTGGACATGATTGTCTTATAATTCTCACTGGGAATTGATTAGTGTATAGATATTGCCAGGTAAAATAATTAGTGCTATAATGAGTATGTTGGAAGCTAAAAACTTGGAAAAAGAATTACTTACTGAAATTTTAATAAGAATTGTCATCTAAGAGATGAGATTAGCCATCTGTAGAAGTGGTTTACAAGTGTGTTATTAATGGAAACATAGGAAACAATCAAATTAATCAAGATACAGCTTTAGAACTGGGAGGTAACTAAAGAAAGCATTTCTACAAGCAATTTTTATAGGCTTTTAAGATTACAACAGTATTTCTACATGTCTTTTAGTTTTTCTACAGTAGAAACTATGTAGAAGTACTTCCTTGTCTGTATTACAGATCTGTCTCATTTTTCCCTTTTTTATTATGGTAAAATGTACATAGCCTAAAATTTACCCTTTTAATCATTTTTCAGTGTACAGTTCAGTGGCATTAATTACATTCACATTTTGTATAACCATCACCTCTATTCATTTCCAGAACTTTTTTATCATCCCAAGCTGAAACTCTGTACCCATTAAACAATAACTCTCCATTCCTCCCTCAGCCCCTGGGAACCACTATTCTCCTTTCTGTCTCCATGAATTTAACAACTCTAGGTACCTCATGTAAGTGGAATCATACAATATTTGTCTCTTTGTGTCTGGCTTATTTCACTTAGCATTCTGTCTTTAGGGTTCACCCATGTTGTAGCGTGTTCAGAATTTCCTTCCTTTTTAAGTTTGAATAATATTCCATTGTATATATATACCACATTTTGTTTATCCATTCATATGTTGATGGTCATTTGTGTTGTTTTCACCTTTTGGCTATTGTGAGTAGTGCTGCTATGAGCACAGGTATACAAATATCTGTTCGAGTTCCTGTTTTCAGTTCTTTTTGGGTATATACCTAGATGTGGAATTGGTGACTCATATGGTAATTCTATGTTTAATTTTTTGTGAAACCTCTATACTGCACCATTTTACATTCCCACCAACAATGCACAAGGGTTCCAGTTTCTCCACATCCTCACTAAGACTTATTATTATCTTCTGATTTTTTAAAATAATAGCCATCCTAATATCCTAATGGGTATGAAATGGTATCTCACTGTGGTTTTGATGTGCATTTCCCTAATGATTAGTGATGTTGAGCATCTTTTCATGTGTTTTTTGGCCATTTGCATATCTTCTTTGGAGAAATGTCTATCAAGTCTTTTGCCTATTTTTAAATTAGATTGGTTTTGTTGTTATCTTTTGAAGGATAAATTTGCTGGATACAGAATTCTAGGTTGGGTTTTTTCTTTCAACACTTTAAATATTTCACTGCACTCTCTTCTTCCTTGCATGGTTTTTGAAGAGAAGTCTGATGTAATTCTATCCTTGTACCTCTAGGTAAGGTGTTTTTTAAGCCTGACTTCTTTAAAGATCTTGTCTTTGATGTTCTGTAATTTGAATATGATTTGCCTGTGTAGATTCTTTTTTTTTTTTTTTTGGTATTTATCCTGCTTGGTGTTCTCTGAGCTTCCTGGATCTGTGGGTTGTTATCTGTCACTAATTTTGGAAAATTCTCAGCCATTATTAGTTCAAATATTTCCTCTGTTCCTTTCCTTCTTTCTTCTCTTTCTGGTATTCCCTTTATGCATATATTATACCTTTCGTAATTGTTTCACAATTATTGCATATTCCATCTTTTTCATTTTTTTCTTTTTGCATTCCATTTTTAGAAGTTTCTATTTACATATCTTCAAACTCACTGATTCTTTTTTTAATTTATTTTTTATTGAAATATAGTTGATTTACAATGTTGTGTTAATTACTGCTGTACAGCAAACTAACTCAGTTATACATATATATATATATATATATATATATACATTCTTTTTAATATTCTTTTCCATTATGGTTTATCACAGGATATTGAATATAGTTCCCTGTGCTATACAGTAGGACCTTGTTGTTTATCCATTCTGTATATACCACAAACTCACTGATTCTTTCCTCATTTATATCTCATCTACTGATGTGCCCATAGAAGACATTCTTCATTTCTGTTATAGTGGTTTTTATTTCTATCATTATTTTTTGGTTCTTTCTTAGAGTTTCCATGTCTCTGCTTACATTACACATCTGTTCTTGTATGTTGTCCAGTTTCTCCAATAGAGCCCTTAGCATATAGTTATTTTAAATTCCTGTTCTGGTAATTCCAAAATCTCTGCCATATCTGAGTCTGGTTCTGATGCTTGCTCTGTCTCTTTATACTGTGTTTTTTGCCTTTTAGTATGCCTCGTAATGTGTTGTTGAAGGGTGGACATATGATGTACTGGGTAAAAGGAACTCAGGTAAATTGGCATGTAGTGTGAGATTTTATGTTTATTTGGCTAGGAGTTAGGCTGAGTTTACTGTTTGCTGTAGCTGTGTCAGAGGTAAAATTTCCTACAGTGTCTGTTTTTTTGTCTCCCCTGTCATCTTTGAGTTTCCCTAGAGAGTCCTTAAATAAGGTCTGAGATGTGCTGTTCTTTCCATTGTAATTCCCTGCTTTATACAGGAATCTTACTGATGTGGTGGTATGATATCAGAAGATGGGAAGGATTCTATATTCCTATTTCCTGGGCTGTAATCTTTATAAGTGCTTTTTCATTCCACACCCCCACCCCTTCTTAGGTGAAACAGGAAAGCTAGAGGGGGCTGGATTGGGTATTTCTATTCCTCCAGATCAGCTAGGCTCTGGTAGAACCCAAGGTGGAATCTAATCATCTGAAATGTTGGTGACTCCAACTTTAGAAATAATGAATACTGGACTTCCCTGGTGGCACAGTGGTTAAGAATCCACCTGCCAATGCAGGGGACACGAGTTCGATCCCTGGTCCAGGAAGATCCCACATGCCGTGGAGCAACTAAGCCCGTGTGCCACAACTACTGAAGCCCACATGCCTAAAGCCCACGTGCCACAACTACTGAAGCCCATGTGCCTAGAGCCGTGCTCTGCAACAAGAGAAGCCACCACAATGAGAAGCCCACGCACCACAACGAAGAGTAGCCCCCGCTCGCCACAACTAGAGAAAGCCCTCACGCAGCAATGAAGACCCAACGCAGCCAAAAATAAATAAATAAATTTATTTTAAAAACTAATAAAATAAAAATTAAAAAAATAAAATGATAAGCATCTTCTAAAATATTGGATATTAATGCTTAGTGAGCTCTCAGGTTTGTAGTTCTACGTCTGCCGTGTACCTTTACATTTTCTATAGGGAGCCATTCCCCAACCCCCAACCCCTGTCCACGCATTTGCTTAATCCTGTCTGGCTTTCAGAATCAAGTGGCTAAAGGAAGAAAACCTTAGTAAAGGGACTTAGGTTCCCTTTTTTTCTACTGCTTCTTTATTGGCACCATTTCCTACTCCCCAAACAATAACTAAAAAAGCAAAAACTAATTTTCAATAAAAACCCTTTTATATTAACAGTTTTATGGCAGGTCAATGCCATATTGCCTATTCTTGGATTGTGGGGACTGTATCTGTGGGGTTTCCCAAGACAAGTAGCCCCTAGAAAGCTGGAAACATCAACCCAATTATGCACTTAATTCCTTTGTCAAGGTGCTGTAACCAAAGACCACACAGAGATGGTAAACCATAAGGGTTATATTTAGTATAAAGGGAAGAACAGGCATATAGAGGGATTGCTCCAAGACTGTCACTTCGGGAACCTGCGGCCTTTCCCCAGTTCTCTCTGCCTGCCCAGTCAGTATTACTACAGGAAGTGGGGCTATTGTTAGGGATGACCTTAAGTGAAAGTGCTTAAATGTTTTCTGTGTGAGGTTTGTATGATGAGAGTCAATCTTAGTTCTCTCTCTCCTGTCTTGCCTGTCTCTCTGTCCCCCACCACCACTAACAACTTTTACAACTACTGTGATTTATCTAGAAGTGAAATACCAGTCCAGAGAGCTCCAAAGTCAACATGGAAATGAAACCTCAGCAGAGCAATGTCCATTCTGCTACCTCCTGTCCAGGGCACTTTTTGCTACCCAGAGGTAGGCTGAGGCCAAAATTCTTGGTGGGTTTAACTCACCCCAGATAGTCAGAAACCAGATAGACAGGGAAGATAGGAAGGAAGGCTTGGTCCACAGAAACTGAAACGGCTCGACATTATAGTCAACTTAGTGCCGGTTGGCCCCACCTTAAACCCTTCTAATCTCTTCTGTTCCTATCCCTGAAACCTTTATGACTCTGGCCTTTGTGTTCTTTTCTAGGTGACCAGGGTGATATTTAAAAGAAGACAGAAAGCTATAGTAACATGCAAAGCAGATTTGGAATTAGGGAATGTTCTCCTTGGCTCCAGGTTCCAGACTTCAATTTTTTCATTCAACTTAAATTTTATGAGTACTTACTTAGGCCAGGTATTTGGTGAGACTCTGAGATAAGGATTTGGGTAAGATTTAGTCCCTGTCCAGGAAGAGTTCATAATTTGGTGGGGAACACACAAATATGAACAAATAATTGCCATATTATAAAGTGCAAGTACTAGAATAGACGTGCTATGGGGAGCGCTGTCAGTAAAAAAATCCTCAGCCAGTCTGGTTTTGGGGCCAGACCCAGTCGACTCCTGCTGCTTTCCAGAGCCAATCCAGAAAAAAGAAACTCAGGTGGAGTCTGAAAGCTCATAATGCAAAGGCTGCGGAGCTGGGAAGGGGTAGTAGCTTGCCCACCACCTCCAGAGGCAGCGGGAGGGGGGCGGCTCAAGGAGCTCAGCGGGTGCCTTTACCTGTTTGCTCATTGCTCCTGAGGACCATCAGGGTCTCCTTCATTTCCCTCTAAGGACACCAGAGCTGTTGGAAGGTAAGCTGAGGCATATTAAAATTTGGGGGGGGGGTTGAGTAAAAACCAATTTGAATTGGGCAGCGCCAAACTGGAGGTGGTTGGGGTCGTTCTAACTATAGGAGGTGGGGGGAGAGACTTTTGTGGAGAAAAGGCAAAAGCAAAGTAAGGAAATTATTGATTGGCTATTACTTAAAGTCTAGTTGGCTGTTTGTGATTGGTTGTCCTTATCGCTGTAATTTTGAAACCTTGAGGCGTTTATAGGCTTAGATTCTGGCCTGCTTACATAGGCCACCATGGCATTAAAGCCACATCAGTCTAATGGCCTCCTTATTTAATTAATTTAACAACATATATATAAATATTTATACATGTATCTGTATTAAGCTAAATATGAGTTCATACTAATGTCTCCAATTCATATCTATTACCCTGTGGATCATTTTAGCTTCTTCCCTTTGCTTATCTGTACCCTCCCACTCCAACAGTAAGAAAACTGGCTCCTGTAATCCACCATCAGGTGCTTAATTGTTCAATTCCAGTATACATGTATAGTGGTTTCAGAATTGCTAGCCTGTACTCTCAGGGGAAACAACTTTATCAACCAGAATAGAGTGCTTATGTACAGTCCCTTTTGCCTATATTCTTAGACACAACTCATTTACAAAGTTACTTAGGTTTGCACCTTTGCCCCCACCCACTTCAGGAAGGTTCTTTCATACATTTGTAACACAGATTCTTTTTTCATATTCTGCATTCTGACCTTGTATCTCTTGATCTCCTAAATGATTTTTTGTTTTAGTTACATATATTAAGTTTTACTCTTTGTGCTATAAAGTTCTATGGCTTTTGAAAAACGTGTAAAGCATCCACCATTACAATATCATAGAGAATAGTTTCACTGTCCAGAAATATTCCCCTGTGCTTCACCTATTCAACCCTCCTCCTCTTCTCCAAATTCCTGTAAACCAGTGATGTTTTTACTGTCACTATAGTTTTGCCTCTTCTAGAACATCATATAAATGGAATTATACAGTATGTAGTCTTTTCAGACTGGCTTCTTTCACCTAGAAATATATATTTATGATTCATCCATGTTTTTGCATGGGTTGATAGTCCATTCCCTTTTATCCCTCAATAGTATCCCATTATTTGGATGTACCACAGTTTGCTTATTTAGTCACTTACTGGGGAACATCTTGGTTGCTTCTAGTAATTATGAATAAAGCTGCTATAAACATTCACATCCAAAAAAACAAAAAGATCCTCAGATCAGAAGAAATATTTGAGCTGAATACTGAAGGAAAAGGAAGAGTTTACTTTACTTAGAGTTTACTTTACTTACTTACTCTAAGTTTTACTTAGAGTTTACTAAGGAGAATGAGTGAGAACAGCATGAGGAAGGGCAGAGAGGGATGAAAGAACATGTCATGTTTGGGGGCCATCAGAAAGTTTTCCCTAATTGAAATGGTACATTTATGATGACAAAGTTGGAAAGGTAGGATGGGACTAGATCATAAAGATTCATGGAGTGTGGACTTTATCCTTATAGACCAATGTCTTCCAACTTCACTTATTCATATTCTACCTTCACCATTTTAATTTCTTAAATCTAGGCAATAATATCTTTGAAATCATGAGTTTAATATATTTTCTTAAGAATATTAAAAAAAAGTATGCCTATTAAAATAAAAATGTATTCATTTGTCTCCCAACAGTGATACACTATAACTGTTTAGAAAGATAATTTTGAGAGCGTTATATGAGAGAGAGTGGATGGAGGAGTCAAACGGGATTATTTTAAAGGCTATTGAAATACCGAGAGATGATGAAGTTCTGAACTAAAAAAAGCCTTATTGGCAGTGATGGTAGAGAGGGGAAGGGCTTTAAAAGAGATTTAGGAACTAGAATAGACAGGATTTATTAATTAGAGGAAGGTAAGGATATTTATGAACTAAAATCTGGATTCGGTGACTAATTAAGTGGAAGGGTGGAAGATTACAGAAAAGGAAGGATCTAGAATTATTTGCAGGTCTCTTGTCTTGGAAGTGAATGATGGTACCAGTTCACCCAAGCAGAGAACAAGAGCAAAATTAGGTTTGAGGGAAAAAATTTCCCTCGAAAATTTATTTAATTGAAAATTTCTTTTAAGTTACAAATACAGTATGTTCTCACTGTAACAAGTGAAATAAAAAATGCAAGAAGATAAAGTTAAAAATCTACCCTTTCATATCCCCCTCCCCTCCCCTTGTAACATCGAGGGTACCAATTTGTGCAGCCTTTCACACCTTCTTCATGTGTGTGTATTTATGCACACAAATACGATGACCATTTTTTATAAAAATGAGGTCATATTCTCTCTCTCCCTCCCTCTCCCCCCTACCCCACCTCCCTCTCTCTCTGCTTTGTGCTTCCCTCCACAGCACCTGCACATCACTCCACAGCGGTAGCAGGCTCGAAGGGGTAGGTAACAGCAAGAACAGGGGGCGAAGAAACACAAGTCAGTAAGAGCCATCCACCGGAGGCAAAACTCATAGCTAGTATCGCACAGGCACAGGTCTGTATAGTCTCCCTCGGGTCCGACATACAGCGATAGAGCATGCTGTCCTCACCACATACAGCTCACCACTTGAAGCAAAGTTCTCATGGAGTCAGGCGCGTCCTGACAGTGGCCCCTCCGGTTTTCCTCATGGTTGAAAGCGTCCTGGCAGTACGCGCACCGCCCACTCGGAGCGTTCCCTGTCCTCCTTCCACCACCGGGACTTGCCCCGGAATGGCTGTGTCTTGATCATGCTGGCCCCGCGCTGATGCCAAAGTCTGAGGAGTCCTCATGGGGGTAATTGTAGTCGTGCTTAAGGACCTTGTCCTTGGCGAAGCGCAGGTACGAGCCCGCGTCTTCCAAGGGGTTCAGGTATTTGTCCCTCGCCGGCGCCGGTAATCCTCGTAATGTGCGTCATCCAGGTCTTCTCCCTGGGTTGATGTGCACGATCTCCTAGTCGTCCAGGAAGCTCACCTGGCAGTAGGGCCTTGCCATCAGCTGTTCCAGGTGATAATGGTCTGTGGGGTGTGGGTCGTGGAGGTGACCCAGGGTATAAATCCTCTGGTGCTCACAGGATATGAGGGAGGAGATTGTCCGAATAAGTTGTTCCTTCTTCTGAGACGAATTATTGATAGAAGAACTGTCTGTAGCTGTTGTAAAAACGTCATTGCAAAGCTCAGCTTCGCTACGGATGGTGGAAGATGATGTTGAGCTTTCTATAAGGTCTTCGATTGCTTTCCTCACTCAAGGCTTCGGACAGTAAGTCAAAACTTACTATTGTTGACCTTCCAATGATGAAAGGTTGGGTTGGCTTTGGTGTAGACCAATTCCTTTCTTAAATAGCATTCCAGTACCACCAGTTTGTCTTTCTGTCGTTCACCATGGATGAGAAAGCCGATTTGTCATCCGGGTGTGTGACCTTACCTATCCCACCTTCCTTACTGTGGGAACCATCCTCCCGCTGGAGTCATCTGAGGTCATAACCACAGCCTTGACGCGCATAATATAGCTGTCCTCACCCGCGTGTGTTTCTTTGGTCATTTTCCTGTTCACCTACATACCTGTCCTGTGGCGGTGGGCAGCCTTCATTTTCCTGTCCGCTCCCCTTCCCCCTTATTGACATCTTGGAGATCGCCTGATTTGGTTGGGGGGTGGGGTGGCTAGAGCAAGGCGACTGAAGCGCCTGGGCAGGGGTGCATAGGCAAGGTGGCGGGGGCGCGGACTGAGCACCATGGGGCCAGGGGGTGGAGGCCGGCAGGGGCTCTGGGGACTTGGGAGCGGGTAGAGCGGAGAAGGGAGCGATTTGGGTGGAAAAACAAGCGTGCTGCTGAGAGCCGGGGAGTGCTGAGAGAAGAAGGAGAGGGCCAGCTGCCGGAGGGGGCTCAGTCCCGGGTTGCCCCCCTCCCCCACCCAGGCCAGACCAATCACGGTTTTGGGGGAGCTGCGCCTGCGAGGCGCTGCAGGGTACCCCACTGAGCTACATCTCTCCACTCCACCGATTTACTCCATATTGGATTCTTACCATCGTCAAGAGGAGGAGCTTCCCTTTTTTTTTTAACATCTTTATTGGAGTATAATTGCTTTACATTGCTGTGTTAGTTGCTGCTGTATAACAAAGTGAGTCAGCTATACGTATACATATATCCCCATATCCCCTCCCTCTTGTGTCTCCCTCCCACCCTCCCTATCCCACCCCTCTAGGTGGTCACAGAGCACTGAGCTGATCTCCCTGTGCTATGCGGCTGCTTCCCACTAGCTATCTATTTTACATTTGGTAGTATTTTTAAGTCCATGCCACTCTCTCACTTCGTCCCAGCTTACCCTTCCCCCTCCCCCTCAAGTCCATTCTCTACATCTGCGTCTTTATTCTTGTCCTGCCCCTAGGTTCTTCATAACCTTTTTTTTTTTGGATTTGATATGTATGTGTTAGCATATGGCATTTGTTTTTCTCTTTCTGACTTACTTCACTCTGTATGACAGACTCTAGGTCCATCCACCTCACGACAAATAACTCAATTTCGTTTCTTTTTATGGCTGAGTAATATTCCATTGTATATATGTGCCACATCTTCTTTATCCATTCATTTGCTGATGGACACTTAGGTTGCTTCCATATCCTGGCTATAGTAAATAGAGCTGCAATGAACATTTTGGTACGTGACTCTTTTTGAATTATGGTTTTCTCAGGGTATATGCCCAGTAGTGGGATTGCTGTGTCGTATGGTAGTTCTATTTTTAGTTTTTTAAGGAACCTCCATACTGTTCTCCATAGTGGCTGTATCAAATTACATTCCCACCAACAGTGCAAGAGGCATTCCTTTTCTCCACACCCTCTCCAGCATTTATTGTTTGTAGATTTTTTGATGATGGCCATTCTGACTGGTGTGAGGTCATACCTCATTGTAGTTTTGACTTGCATTTCTCTACGGATTAGTGATGTTGAGCATCCATTCATGTGTTTGTTGGCAATCTGTATATCTTCTTTGGATAAATGTCTATTTAGGTCTTCTGCCCATTTTTGGATTGGGTTGTTTATTTTTTTGATATTGAGCTGCATGAGCTACTTGTATATTTTAGAGATTAATCCTTTGTCAGTTGCTTCATTTGCAAATATTTTCTCCCATTCTGAGTGTTGTCTTTTTGTCTTGTTTATAGCCAAAGCAATCTTGAGAAAGAAAAATAGAGCTGGAGGAGTCAGGCTCCCTGACTTCTGACTATGCTACAAAGCTACAATAATCAAGACACTATGGTACTGGCACAAAAACAGAAATATAGATCAATGGAACAGGATAGAAAACCCAGAGGTAAACCCACGCACATATGGTCACCTTATCTTTGACAAAGGAGGCAAGAATATACAATGGAGAAAAGACAGCCTCTTCAATAAGTGGTGCTGGGAAAACTGGACAGCTACATGTAAAAGAATGAAATTAGAACACTCCCTAACACCATACACAAAAATAAACTTAAAATGTATTAGAGATCTAAATGTAAGGCCAGACACTATCAAACTCTTAGAGGAAAACATAGGCAGAACACTCTGACATAAATCACAGCAAGATCCTTTTTGACCCACCTCCTAGAGAAATAGAAACAAAAACAAAAATAAACAAATGGGACCTAATGAAACCCTTTTCTTATAAGGACACAAGTCATATTATATTAGGGTCCACTCTGATGAGTTCAACTTTACTTGACTACATCTGCAAAGACACTTGCTATAGACTGAATCTTCCTGTTCCCCCAAAATTCATATGTTGAAATCTGATTTCTAATGTAATGGTATTTGGAGGTGGGGGGCCTTGGGGGTGAATAAATTATGAGGGTAGAGTCCTCATGAATGAGAATTAGTGCCCTTTCAAAAGAGACCCCAGAGAGCTCCCTTTGCCCTTTCTGCCATGTGAGAATACAAGAAGTCAGCAGTCTGCAACCTGGAAGAGGGCTCTCCCCAGAATTCAACCATGCTGGCACCCTGATCTCAAACTTCCAGCCACTAGAACTGTGAGAAATAAATTTCTGTTATTTATAAGCTACCCACTCTGTAGTACTTTGCTATAGAAGCCTGAACTAAGACAGCCCTATTTCCAAATAAGGCCACATTCACAGGTACGGGTGTTAGGACTTCAATATATCTTTTTATGGGATACAATTCAACCTATAATAGTAATTATTGATATGTTGAGGCTTGAGTCTGCCATTTTATTATTTATTTTCTGTTTGTTTCCTCTGTTTCCTGTTCTTCTTTCTCTTTTTTTGCTTTCCTGTGCTTGCTTGAACATTTTTAAGGATTCTATCTTGATTTGTTTATAGTATTTTCGAGCACACTGCTTTATATAGTTTTCTTAGTTGTTGCTCTAGGAATTATAATATAAATATGTAACTTATAACAGTCTATTGATATTGGTATTTTACTACTTCAAGTGCAGTAGAGAGACCTTACTTTCATTTAGATCCCTTTACCGTATCCACTTTAAAAATGTATAATTGTCTTAAGTATTTCCTCTACATATACTGAGACACCACATCAGACGGTGTCATAATTTTAGCTTTAACCATCAAACATGGTTTCTTAAGAGGATAGTATACCCCTATTTTTGCCCATTCTGATGTTCTTTCCTTTCTAAAGTTCCAGGCCTCCTTCTTTTATCATTTCCTTTCTGTTTGGAGAACTTCCTTTAGATGTTCTTTAAGGGCAGGTTTGTTAGCAACAAATTCTCTCAGTTTTCCTTTGTATCAGGGATAGTTTTACCAGACATAGAGTTTGTGGTTGACAGTTATTTTTTTTGAATAATTATTTTTTAGAGCAGTTTTATGTTTACAGAAAAATTGAGAAGATAGTACGGAGAGTTTCCATATACCCCACATTCAATTTCCCCTATTGTTAACATCTTATATTAGTACATTAGTATGGTACATTTGTTACAATTAATGAAGCAATATTGATACCTTATTATTAAAGTTTATACTTTATCCAAATTCCCTTTGTTTCAACCTAATGTCCTTTATTTGTTTCAGAACCATCCAGGATACCACATTACATTTAGTCATCATGTCTTCTTAGGCTCCTCTTGGCTGTGACAGTTTCTCAGATTTGTATTGCTTTTGATGACCTTGATAGTTTTGAGGATCACTGGACAGCTGTTTCATAGAATATCCTCTGCTGGATTTTGTCTGATGCATAAAAAAACTGGAGTTATGGGTTTTGGGGAGGAAGACCACAGAGGTGAAGTACCATTTTCATTGCATCATATCAAGGGTACATAATATCAAAATGACTTATCACTTTAGATATTCACCTTGAGCACCTGGCTGAGGTGGTGTTTGTCAGGTTTCTCCACAGTAAAGTTACTCTTCTATCCCCCTTCCCATATTGTACTCTTGGAAGTCACTGTGTGCACCCAAACTTGAGTAGAGTTTTGCTCTACCTCCTTGAGAGCAAACTATCTACATAAATTATTTAGAATTTTGATTGGGAGATTTGTCTCTTTTCCCCCATATATGTATGTATGTATGTATGAATAAATGTATGTTTGTATGTATGTATTTATCCATCCAATCAGTCAATCATTATATCAGTATAGACTCATGGATATTTATTTTATACTTTGGATTATAATCCAATCCTACTTTTTTGTGTTGCTCAAATTGTTCTAGCTTTGGCCATTGGGAGCTCTTTTAGTTGGCTCCCGTGTCCCTTTGACATACCCCTATCATTGTGTTTTTTTTTTTCCTTTTGAGCACTTTCTTACTTTCTGGCTCTACAAGATGGTCTAGGCTCATCTTATGTGTTTCCTGCCCTAATCTGACAGTTCTGCTCTTTCTGTGCTTGAAAAATTTTGTGCCACTATCTTCTGGCCTGCATGGTTTCAGGTGAGGAATCTGTTATCATTCAAACTGATGTCCACTTATAAGTAGTGCATCTTTTTTCTTTGGCTGACTTCGGGATTTTTTCTGTCTTTCATTTTCAGAAGTTCAATTATGATGTGTCTTAGCATGGATTTCTTTGTAATTCATCCTTTCTAATAGCTGCATACTATTCTATACGTGGAGATATCACAATTGAAATGTATGCTACAGACATAATCACTAATACAAAAATATACATATAAAGAATATTTATTGCAGCATTATTGTTAGTGGCAAAAAATGGGAATAGACTGTAAGATCAAAGAGAATGTGTTATTAATTGGGGGGATGTCCTCAGTGCTGTAGGCTGAGGGAATCATATTCCTCAGTTTATAGCATATTGTCATCATTGGCCCATGCAAGATTCCTCCCTTGTTTGTATGTCTTCTTTTAGCCCCATTTTCCACTCCCATGCCCTCTTCACCCCTCAGGCAACCATTCCTTAATGTATATCCTTTTGTTTGAATATATTCTTATAAAATGCAATTTGTTATTTTATGTGTGTATTATTTTAATTTACATAAATCATATTGTGTTAGACATTCCAATGTTTTTTTTTCACTCTGCACACTGTTGTAGAAGCCATTCCAATCAGATGCTTGGGATGAACACAAACACACTACTGTATAGAAGATACATAACCAGCAAGGACCTACTGTATAGCACAGGGAACTATACTCAATATTCTGTGATAACCTATATGAGAAAAGAATCTAAAAAAGAATGAATATATGTATATGTATAACTGAATCACTTTGCCGTACACTTGAAGCTAACACAACATTGTAAATCAACTATACTCCAATAAAATTTAAAAAAAAGAAAGAAAAAAAAAGAATCTAAGGCATTCCCTCTAACTGCCGTATAGTACTCCAAGGTATATGTCTACCGTATTTTCCCTATCACCTTCTCCAGTGATGGACAAGCAGATTACCTCCACCTTCCTGTTAACACAAACAACAGTGTGATGAGCATACTCATACATGCACCCTATGGACTTGTGTGGCAATTTCTTTGGCATATAAGGGATATATATATACATGTATTTCATATTTTAATAGATATTGCCAGATTACTTTCCTGAAAGGTTATAGTAAGTCTTACTTCTACCAGAGGTGTATGAGAGTCCCTGTTATCCCTAATCTTTGCCAACATTGGATGTTATCATTCTCGTGAATTTTTGCCAGCCTTGGTGAGAAACATTGCATTTATTGCTTTAATCTGCATTTTCCTGATTATTAGGTGAGATTGGGCATCTTCTCATATGTTTTTGGCAACTTGAATTTCTTCTGTAAATTGCCTTGTTTAGAATTGAATTCTGAATGTGTTGAGTTTGTCATCTAGGAGCATCTAGATGACCTGTCTAGTAGGCAACTCAAAATATGAGTCTGTAGTTCCAAAGAGAATTAGAGTTGGGAGATAGCAAATTGAGAGTTGACAGTTTATAGATGAGAGCCAAAATCATCTAAATGGGATCTAAATGATAGGATCATCCTTGAAAACAGTGTAAAGTGAGGAAAGAGCTGAACAGAACCCCTGCAAATACATTTAAGCAGCAGATAGAGTCAGGAAGAATGCGAGAAAGAAAAGTCACAGAGGAGGGAGAGAAACAGGAGAGAGTGATGCCAGGGAAGCCAAGGGAGGAGAGATCGTCAAAGAAAAGGAGGTGATTGGCCATGTCCAAGGCTACAGAGAGGCCCAGTGAGATTAGTACTGAAAAGTATCCGTTAGATTTGCAATTAGGGCATTATTTGTCACCTTAGTGAATGTAGTTCCAATAATATGGTGAGGTCAGAAACCAGATTGCAGGGGTTGAGAAGAGACTCAGAGGTAAGGAAGTAGATATAGTGAGAAATAGATGATCCTTTAAAGAAGTTCAGACCTAAAGGGAAGGAGAGAGGGTAGCAGTTAGAGGGATTATAAGGTTTGGGGAGGGCTTCATTTGTTTTAAGAAAAGAGACTTGATCATTTGTACAGGCTGAGAGAAAGAGAGGTTAGAGGCAAGAGGAAGAGAGATTTTCTAAAATGTCCAAAGTGGAACTCCTGATTTCCCTTCCAAATTTGCTTCCCAAAACTTTCCAATCTCAGTAAATGGCACCACTATCACTTAGTTTCTCAACCCCCAAACCTGGATATGATGCTTGAGTCCTCCCTTTCATCCCTTTCTCTCATTCCATTTCATGAACAAGTGGGAATGCTGGGAGAGCACCTAAATTTTCTAATATTCCAATAACCTTACCTGGTTCATTGAAGCCCTCCCAGAGCAGGATGTAGGAGCCACGCAGGTCAGGGTCAGAAAGAGGGTGAGCTTGCTTTTTATTTCCTGACCACGTTCAAGGGTACTAGTCAATTTTGAGAACAGAGCAGATGCTAGCCTCTTTAGATATTAAGAACAATACTTTCGCTTCAATGCTGTGTTTAGGATTCACGGTGAGAAGCATCAGCAAAATAGCACAAACTTGTGATGTAACTCCTCTTCATAATAGGTATTAATTCTGCTCTTCCTTCTAGTTCTCTGGCAAGGAAGAGAGAGGATTCGGCTCCTGTCTAATAATGAAAGAGAAGGACATGGGTAGGGGCTGAGTGTGAAGGAAATTAGCCTATGTTTGAAAATCTACTCTGGGCCTAGAACTCACTTGACTTAAATCCTTAACAGCAAGGACTATGTCTGTACCCTCAACACCCAGCACATAGTGTCGGTGCTCAATAAATGTTTGAACCTAAAGAGCTAAATTACCTCATTTAACCCCTGCAATAACCCTATGAGGTAAATAATTTTACCCACATTGTATAGATTTGGATACAAAGTCTTAGAGAATTTAGTAGCCTGCTCATTATGGGAATGTGCATGTATAAAATGTGGTGCAGTGCAAACGCAGGTCTGTGGTTTGGGGTAAGGGGTGAGGCTGTGGCAAAGAGGGTAGCTCTTTCTGGGCACTGACCTGTTTTGAGCAGGGTTTCTCAGCCTTGACATTTGATACTTGCAGCTGGGTAATTCTTTGTTGTGGGGGGCTGTCCTATGCATATAAGATGTTCACTAGTACCTCTGGCCTCTACCCACTAGATGTCAGTAGCACACCCTCCCACCCCACCACATGGTGACAGTCAAAAATGTCTCCAGACATTGTGGACAGTTAAAATCACCCCTGGATGAGAATCACTGCTTTAGAGGCTCACAGAACAGGGCTGGTGCTGCCCAGGAGCCTCTTTATACTCAAAGAGAGGGACTCTTCCCCAGTCTTTTCTCCCTACAAAGTCAGTGGTAGAGAAGCTGAAATGAATACAGGTTGACGTTGGCCAGTTCTAAGTCATAGACCTTTTCTGTGCCCTTTATTCTCCTTCCTCTCTTGTATATTTCTGTTTTTGCCTTCCTTGGGTCCCCCAACCCCACCCCAGCCCTTTCTCCCATTTAGGCTAAAGTTATGCTTTGTATGAGAACCGCACCCCATGGGCACTAGAGTAGCAGTCACTCAGGGTGTTTTTGAACTTTCTGGTAAAATCCAAGCCCTTTCTGCTAACAAACTTTACTCTAGTCCCTGAGGCTGGTTGGCTCTCTCCCCCATGGTCTCCTTTGTCACATGGAGATACCAGTCATATTTGTGAGATTCCATCCATTATTAACAAAATGGTGGAGTCAGATCTATCCGAATCCAAGGCCCATGCTCTTACCTTTACCCCCGTGGTTTTCAAACTTTAGCATGGGTCAGAATTACTTGGAGGTCAAGTTGCCAGATTTTGAAAAAATAATAAAAACCAAACAAACAAACAAAAACAAGATGCCCGTTAAATTTTAATCTGAATATAATTATGTACCAAATATTGCAAATATTTATAGGAAAAAAATATTTGTTGTTTATCTGAAATTCAAAATTAACTGGGCCATTTTGTATTTTATCTGGTAACCTTGCCTAGAAGGCTTATTAAAACACAGCTTGGGCTTCCCTGGTGGAGCAGTGGTTAGGAATCCGCCTGCCAATGCAGGGGACACAGGTTCGAGCCCTGGCCCGGGAAGATCCCACATGCTGCAGAGCAACTAAGCCCATGCGCCACAACTACCGAGCCTGCACTCTAGAGCCCACGAGCCACAACTACTGAGCCTGCGTGCCACAGCTACTGAAGCCTGTGAGCCTAGAGCCCGTGCTCGGCAACAAGAGAAGCCACTGCAATGAGAAGCCCACTCACCGCAACAAAGAGTAGCCCCCGCTCACCACAACTAGAGAAAGCCTGTGTGCAACAATGAAGACCCAACACAGCCAAAAAGAAATAAATAAATTAAATAAATTAAAAAAAAAACACAGCTTGCTGGGCCTCACTTCCCAGAGATTTTGAATCTGTAGGCCTGGATGGGGCCTGAGAATTTACGCATGCTGGTCTAGAGACCACTTTTGAGATCCATGGCACATAGGTTAAATGGTGAAAGATAAGAATGTTTCTGTGAAGCTTTTCCCTTTGATCCTCACATCCCACCAAAGCAGAAGGGAAGAAATGGCTAAAACTTAAAGCAGGGTTCTACTTTTTTTTTAAACTACTGAACCACCTGATCAGAAATCCATTTGTGAGGGTATATGAATTTTTATTGATAACAATAGTCTGCTAGCTATTCAAAACTATGAATTTTGAACAATAATACAACAACGTTCTAAAAGTGAGATTAGGAAACTTTATTCATACCATTTACCAAAGCCAAGTGTTAGTCATTGCTCAATTTTGGTTACGTCAATGAGAATGCTTCGTTTTATAAACTGATTCTTGAGAACTATGTGATTATCACAGTCTTTAAAATTTTTTTCTTTAATCACTGCTTTCGCTAATCACAGAAGTAATGTGTGCTCATTAAATTTTAAACAAACAACCTAGAAAGTTGTGACTTTGAAAGAAAAATTCTCTATAATCCTAGTCCCAAAAGAGATAAGCTCTGTTAACTATTTGCTGTACATTTATAGGGGCCCTTTGCATAGTGCTGATATGTATGATTTTATTTATTTTTTAACAAAAATTAAATCATTATGAACTCATGGATTTGAATATATTTGATATCTCGGACTCACCTTGCACATTTCCTGCCCCAAACCTGGAATCAGCCACTTCTTCAAAAAGCCCTGGTTTCGTTTTAGTGGGAAATGGTATTTCAAGGCCACAGTCTAGATACTAGCAGTGCTCATAGGTGCAGGGCTGGTCACTATTTCTAAGCCTTTTAAGAAAAAATGCCTCATGAGTTCACACAGATACTTTAATTCAAAGTCAGGCCTACAGGATTTTAGTTAACTCCTGTGTTATATTTGAATCTCCTTTCTTTCAAACTTGAGAATCTCGGTTCCCAAAGATATAGGGAATAATAGAATATCACATAATTACTCATTTGCTTTGTCCCACTGACATACACAACTGTCTCAGAATAACAATATTAATACTACCACCACCAATATGATTACAAAAACAATTAAACATTTCTTTTGCATATCATCTCTCCATTTCCCCCCCTTCTGTAGCAATTATATTCTATGCTCTTACTTAGAACGTTCATTGAATCTTAGTGTGTGTGTGTATTTATTATATTTATTTAATGCTCACTACCAGTCCTTATGTCAATGTCTTTCTAGTTATTTTGGTTTTCTGAAGTTTATTCTCTAGTAGATTCCTCAGATAGGGTTCACAAGACCAATCTTTCCTGAGTGATTACATGTTGATAATAGTTTGTAGGCTCTAATCTAGAAAGTCAGTGTATTAGTTAGCTAGGGCTGCCATAACAAAATATCACAGACTGGGTGAATTAAACAACAGAAATTAATTTTCTCACTGTTCTGAAGGCTAGAAGTCCAAAACCTAGGTGTTGGCAGGTTTGATTCCTTCTCAGGCCTTTCTCCTTGGCTTGCAGATGGCCAACTTCTCAATGTGTCCTTGCATAATCTTTTCTATGTGCATGTACATTCCTGGTATCTCTCTTTGTGTCCAAATTTCCTCTTATGAGGACAGTGGGATTGAATTACGGCCCACTCTGATGGCCCCATTTTAACTTAATCACCTTGAAAAGCCCTGCCTCCAAATATAGTTCACATTCTGAGATACTGGGCTTCAACATAAGAACACTGTGGGGGGGACACAATTCAGCCCACACCAGTCAGTTTGGCTGGATATAAACTCTTTACCTCACATTTTCTTTCCTTGTATATCTTGAATATGTAAATTAATTTTCTTCTGGCATAAACCATTGCTGTCAATACATCTGATGACTGGCTGATTTTCTTTCCCTTGTTCTCTTTACTTGGATACATAAGATTTTTTTCCTTAAAGTCCAGTAATTTTACTACGATATGATCATTTTGGGTTAATTTTCTCAGTTACACAAATTCCCTTCTTAAATGTTGTTTCAAGTGTGTCAAAAGTTATTTCAGGAAAACTTTCCTATGGTCTTTATTATTCTTTCTTTTTCCCTTGCTTTGGTTTTCTTTATGTATGTTGGATTTTCTTAAACTATCTTCTGAATTTGTCACTTTTCCTCAAATTCTTTCTCTCTTTTCTTTTTAGTTTTAAATTTTTTCCTTCTTTTCATTTTCTTTTTCTCTTAAGGCATTGTGTGTTGAGTTTATTCACTCTTGTGCTCCTTCTAGTTTAGAATTCATTTCTGATTTTTTCTTTTATTTCCAATTCTTTCCTTATTTCTATTACCTAACTTTTGAGTTTTTCTAATTCTGCATTATGTTGTTCTTTCACATCTCGTATCATTTTCTTAATGTCTTTTTACTTGTTTTAAAATAGGTTAAAAAAAATTAAAAAAAATAAAATAAAATAGTAGGTTATAGTTTTCATATTTTGTTATTTATCTGCCATGCTTTTGTTGTCAAGGGATGTTATTAGCCTTATTTTTTCCATTATAATAAATATAACCTTGATCCTTTTCTGTTGCTCATTTTTACATGAAAAGTTTTTTTTTTAATTTTACAAGAAGGGTAGATTTTTAAATTTCATGGCTTTTGAGCTCCCTCTTCTGTTGCTTTTGTGTAATATTAAAACAAATGATATCATGGTGCTGCTCCCCTCTCCTATTTTCATCTGGACCTTCTGTTGCTGCACTGCCTAGTTTGGATTCTACTCCCAGAAGTTTCTCCTCAGTGTGGGCTTTGTCCTAGGATGGAGCTTCAGCTGGTTAGTTTTGAGCGTTCATGGGGCTCACACTACTCCAGGCCCAGATTGTTCCAGCCTCTTTAGGTCTTACCACTGCCCTGCTATAAGCAGATGCAAAATCTCTCCCAGTTTTAGCTGCTGTCCTTAAATTGTCCCTCTGAGCTTTCCACTGAGTAATTTTGGCTATTTAAGGATTCTCTGGTCTGTTAGATGCCCCATTGCTTCCCTCTGCTTCCTTTTGCTGAAACCCACATATGTCTTATAGGTGCTGGTAATTTGTCCCCTTCCCTCATATTTTGGGGTTCATGGGGGTATCTTGTTACCTAGTTTTGTTGTAGACATTGTCCATAGGTTTTGGGTTTTGCTATCCTATTTTTTCTTTTTATAGAGGAACTTGGGGCAATTGAAAAACTATGCCACCTTACCACCTTCCAAGAATCACCCTGTCCCTTGTTTTTTTTCTTTTTTTTTTTAAATTTATTTATTTTTGGCTGCTTTGGGTCTTCGTTGCTGTGCGCGGGCTTTCTCTAGTTGCGGAGCGAGCAGGGGCTACTCTTCATTGCAGTGCGCGGGCTTCTCATTGTGGTGGCTGCTCTTTGTTGCGGAGCACGGGCTCTAGGCATGTGGGCTGCAGTAGTTGTGACACGTGGGCTCAGTAGTTGTAGCTCGCGGACTCCAGAGTGCAGGCTTGGTAGTTGTGGCGCACAGGCTTAGTTGCTCTGCGGCATGTGGGATCTTCCCGGACCTGGGCTCGAACCCGTGTCCCCAGCATTGGCAGGTGGATTCTTAACCACTGTGCCACCAGAGAAGTCCCTCCATTAAGTTTTAATTGCAATTATTATATCTCTCATTTTTACAAGTTTTTAAAGTTTTTAATCAACTTTCTGAAATATTATTTACATATAACAAAATATAATACAGTGTACCTATTTTACACATATAGTTTGATGAGTTTTGGCAAATAAATACACCTGTGTAACTACCACCACTGTCAAGAGAGAACATTTTTATCATCCCAGAAAGTTCCCTTGTGCTCCTTCCCAGTCAATCCTTCTCACTCATGGCACCAGACAACCATTTATTTGCTTCCTGTTACTATAGATTTGCCTTTTCCAGAATGGCATATAAATGGAATCAACAGTGTGTATACTTTTTTGTGTCTGGATTCTTTTGCTCAGTATAATGTTTTTGAGATTCGTTCATGTTGTTGCCTATATCAATAGTTTGTTCCTTTTTAATGCTAAGTATATTCCTTTGTATGGATATGCCACTGTTTATTCATTTATTCTCCTGTTGGTGGCTTGGTAATGTTTGACTTTTATGAATAAAGCTGCTATGAATATTCTTATACACGTCTTTTGATGGATATATGCATTAATTTCTGTTGAATGTTTACCTAAGAAGTAGAATTGCTGAGTTGTAAAGTAAATGTATATTTAGCTTTATTAGATACTACCAAATAGTTTTCCAAAGTGATTATACCAATTTACACTGCCATTAGTAATTATCAGTAATTATCAGTAATTATCGCTCCACATTCTTGTCAAAATTGGTATTTTCAATATTAAAAAAATAGGCTTTCTGGTGAGAGAGGTGTGTTTTACTCATTTTTGAGAGTGAGCTGCTCATTTTCCTCAGGAAATTATTTGTGGGAGTTTTTTTGAGGAGTAGGGTAAAAGAACATTCTTTCAGAAAGTTTCTGTGTTTGCTTCTGCTAGGCACTTAAGAGCAATGGTCTGGGACTATGTAAACTAAATGAAGGTTTTTTTTTTTTTTTGACCACCAGATACTGTGTATTTGAGCTATAAACTTGAGCAAGGACCAGCTTCTTGTTCAATTTCTCAAGGACATGATTCTCCCCTCTATTATGTTCAGAGCCAAGGCAGTCTTTTCTTTTCAGTCCCCCAGAGCTGGGGAAGTGGGGATTGGTGAGGTTGCTTTCTAGTTTGCCCTTATTTAAGGTTGTGGCCCTTTCAGGATCCAGCTAAAATCCAGGGGTACAGGAAGAAGGCCTTTTTTAGACTCCCCACCTTGGAGGGACCTAGGAGTCCACAAATGATTTAGCTGAAGGTCACCAGGTTTTGCAAATGCTCCCAGGGCAAAGCAGCTTCAGTGCATCACATATCTATATGGGTTCCCTTTTATCTTATTAATTCCTTTTTATCTTACCAGTTCTTTGATGCTTTTAATAAGGTGCTTTATGTTTTATCCAGTCTCTTAAGTGGTTTTCTGTGGGAGGTTTTGTTCAGATACCTAGTCCACCATATAACCAGTAATGCTTCATATTTCTGTTATCATTCTCCTGTATAGTTTTGTTTGTTTTTCCCAGATTTTCTAATTGCCTTTTATATTTTCTTTTTGAGGAAAGAGATCACTTTTTCTAATCATTAATATTTCCTAGCTTCTTAATTTATCCATCACTTGGAATCAATTTCATTCTTCTTGAAGACATTCTTTCTGTAGCACTTTGGTTTCTTATTCTAAATTGGACTGATTGCTTTCCAGGCCTACTTCCCAGTTGTCATCCTAGAGGGTTTTTGTCACTGGATTCATGAGTTAAGTCTCCTATTTCTTGTTTCCCATGTCTTTTTCTTTTTGGGATTTACCCTGGTTTTGTTGAAGCACATCTTAGAGTAACAAACTAAGAAAGGCTGTGCGGGAGTTATTCTTTTGAGTCTTTACATTTCTGAAAATATCTTTTTGTACTCATACTTGATTGGTGATTTGGCTAGGTTTTTTTTTAAAATAAATTTATTTATTTATTTATTTATTTATTTATTTATTTATTTATTTATTTTTGGCTGTGTTGGGTCTTCGTTTCTGTGCGAGGGCTTTCTCCAGTTGCGGCGAGCGGGGGCCACTCTTCATCGCGGTGCACGGGTCTCCCACTGTTGCGGCCTCTCTTGTTGCGGAGCACAAGCTCCAGACGCGCAGGCTCAGTAGTTGTGGCTCACGGGCCTAGTTGCTCCGCGGCATGTGGGATCTTCCCAGATCAGGGCTCGAACCCGTGTCCCCTGCATTGGCAGGAGGACTCTCAACCACTGCACCACTAGGGAAGCCCCTTGGCTAGGTTTTAAATTCTAGGTTCAGAATAATTTTCCCTCAGAATTTTAGAGAGTTATTCTAACATCCAGTGTTGCTAATGAGAAACCTGATTTTTGTTTCTTTACAGGTAACCTGCTTTTTCTTTCTGGAAGCATTTATAATTTTCTCTACTTCTGATGGTATAAACTGACATAGTGTCTTAAGTATGGGTCTTTTTTCCCCTTTGGTCTTAGTAGGCCCTTAAAATCTTCTCTTCTCTGAATTATCTGTTTCCTCTGGGGTTAATTCTGCTTGCTTCTCTTGGCCTTTCTTTTCATAATGCTGTTTTTCTTCATATGTCTGATGGTCTTTGATTGTCTCTTCATATTTATAAATGAAAGAATAGGCAGTTGATATAGGTTTTTCTACTTTATGTACGTAGATCCATTTTCTCACTAGTTCTCTCCTCTAAATAAGGGATTGGACTAGACGTCTGTGTAACTGGTCAGGGCTTGTGACTAGCAGCCTTCTCTTTAGACTTGTGTTTGGAAGTTGCCTTTAGGCGGGGGGACCCCAAATGCCAGATTAAGAAGAGTTTTCATTTGCACTGGAGCACCAAAACCTATACTACCCTTTAGTTTTCTCCAGGTGTTTATTCTATTTCTACTGAGTCCTCGTCTTCTTTTATTTTTTCTTTTTGTTTCTCTCTTTTCTTTCTTCCTTTCTCTCTTTCCTTGCTTTCTTTCGTTCATTCATTCTTTCTTTTTCTTCCTTTTTTTTTTCCTTTTTTTGCTGGGAGGTAAAGATTGGGTGAACTATGCTGAATGTGGGGATGATGGGTGGGGAGATTATGGGGAACCAATGAGGACATTTATTTCATAGACAGACTCTCAATTCACCCCGTAGTTTTCAGACTCCCTCCTTATTTTGACCTTGAATACTTGCCAGCTCTGAAATAGGAGCCTTTCTGGGATTCTGCCAGGTACATTGGCTTGTTCCATTCTGTTTCATCAGTTGACACATTTCCAATCTTCCAGAAATTTGTTAAGCCCATTTTTTTCACTGTTAAGGCCTTATTCCTTTATTATCATTTTAATGGATGTCAAAAGGGAGGAGATAAGCACACATCTTTACTCAGATGTCTTCAATTAGAACTCTCTTATCTTTATAATGGCTTCATGGTAGACCTTTGTGTAGATGTAATATAGTTTATTAAAGGTCCAATTGATGGGCATTTGGGTTCTTTCCAGTTTTTCACTATTCAGACAATGCTGCAGTAGACATCCTTTGTACATACATCTTTGGGCACCCGTGTAAGTATTTCTGTAGGATAAATTCATGAAGTAAATTTGGTAGATATTGCCAAATTGTACTCTTAAAACATAGACCCACATCACACTCCAACTATCGGTGAATGAGAGTATCTTCCCCCCACATCTTCACAACACTATTTGTCATTTATCATTTTCCATTTTTGCCACTCAAATGGGCAGAAGTCTGCTCTCTCATTGTTTTAATTTGTATTTCTTAAATATGAGTGAGGTTGAGCATTTTTTCGGATGTATTGGTCACTAACCAATTTCTTCTGTGAATTGCCTGTTGATGTCCTTCGCCCATATTGTTTGTCTTTTTTGAGTTGATTTGTACGACTTCTTTTTATATTATGCATCACAATTCTGACTCTGGGTTTACATAATTAATAAGTTTGGGATGTGCAGAGTGAAACAAAAGCTTAAAAAGCCTTTAGTGTGATAATGTACATTGTGAAAAAGTGAATTTAGTGTAAAACATTTCCCAAACTAATCTGATCACAGAACTATTTTTTTTCTTGGAGTATCTTAAGGAACTAATTTTGAGGGACCAGTTTGGGAACTGCTGTCTTATCTAGCACTTAAGCTCAATGAGAGTGAAGACAATGTCTGTCTTATTCACCACTGTATATCCAGCGTCCAGTGCCTGGCACGTAGTAAACTCTAAGTAAATATTTCTTGAATAAATGAATGAATACATTTTTTAATGCCCAATAATTGAGCTTTTTTTTTTTACACCTACTAGTATGGTACTCTAATTCAAGATGTAGAACTTGTATTTCGTCTAATCTGAAACAGCATTGACTATAAGACATACCCTTGTTTTATGCACCACTAAGAAAGAAAAAAATTTCACTTTGCTGTACACCAGAAACTAACACAACATTGTAAATCAACTATACTTCAATAAAAAGTTAAATAAACAAAAAAGAAAGAAAAAAATACGGCCAAATAAATTATAACAATACTATTTTAGCTTTTATAATTTATACTTTATAATTATTGAGAGCGTTCTTTAAGACTTGTTTAGAAATGGATTTTTATCATCTATAACTCTTGTACATATGTTACAAAGAACCCTGAAATGAAAATTGGTTAAGGTATTTCTAAAACATCTTCACATTTGGAATCTGAGTCTTCTGAATTACTTTTTGGCTCAGTCAATATGTTCTGGATTTTCCGCACAATATTATCCTTTGTCATTAAGGAAATTGGCGATGCAGTATTTCTGGTGGGGGGAAAGAAGTATTCTACTTTTGTCCAGGGTTTTCTTCCACGTTGCTGACAACCATTCTGCAAGTTTTGATGCTAGTACTTTCTCGATCTTACCAGAAGGTGTCAGGCAATGACAATTACATCACAACTGCTGCCTGGCCAACAGCAATCGTGACATTCCATTAATTATAAACTACATGCCAATTTCAGAAATGTTAAAAACATGAAGAAATGTGCATTTTTGAATCGATGAAATGCTATTAGATATTATCACTGTGCCCTTCCTGAATTCTGCATTTCTCTTCAGTTCAATTTATTTTTCTCTTTTCCTTCATAGCTCTGCTTTTAAAAAGAGCAGTCTGTATTTATTGTCTTCCTTTCCTCCCCTTTCATTCACCCTTTAATCTACTACATTCTAACCCCCATCGCTCCAGTGGTGGTCTGCTTTCAGTCCTTATGCAGATTCATTCACCAACCAGTGAATGCTTATAGTCTGTTTGGGAAGATAACAGTAGTATGGAGCAAATCACAGAATCTTAGAGCTAGAAGGTTTCCTAATTCTGACCTTTTCTTATGTGGCAAACCATCACATATTTGACTATTGTTCGTGGCTCCTTTCCCATCTGCCCATTTTAGATTCATTTTATTTAAGTTCAGTAGTTCTAGTTTCTTTAGCCAGTCCTCATATGACAAGGTTTCCAGAAAACTTCCCATCTTGGTTGAACTTACATTTAGCTAGCAGAGCCCTCCTCAGATGTGGAGCCCCAAGTGAAATGCACAAAGCCCCCAAAGGAACCACAGTGACCTAGCAATCCTTTTACTATTACTAGCTAGCTTTTGCTCCCATTCCCCATAGATGCTGTTTCAAACCTTCCCTCACCTCTCTTCTCAGGTTGCCTGCTCCGTCTCCACTCCCTCCCATTCTGAAGATGTTCTTGACTCCCCTTAATAAAGAAAATTGAAGCCAAATACCAGCTCTTCTACTTCAAAATATAGTTACAAAATTTGTGCTCAGTCTTTCCTGTTTACCTCCCTTTGTGAAAAGCCAATAATCTTCTGCCTGTGCTCGGCGTCCTATATCCTCCCATCTCTACAGGGTCCTGACTTGGCCAGTATTATTCCTTCTCTTTCTTATCTCTTAAACTTTTTTATCTTCATCACAGATTTTTGCCCTCAGCTAGTAAACATGCTTTAGGATCTACTGTATTGTGAGAAAAAATTATACTTCATTAATTCTATATCCAGCTTTAGTTAACTGTATTTTCTTCCTTTTTTCATAAACTTAACTTAAACTTTTTATTAATATTTCTTCTTTTAAGATTTTTTTGATGTTGACCATTTTTAAAGTCTCTATTGATCTTGTTACAATATTGCCTCCACTTTTTTTACCTTTTGGTTTTCTAGCCACAAACCATGTGGGATCCCAGCTCCCTGACCAGAGATTGAACCTGCACCCCGACCCACAACCCCGCCCCCTGCCACACCGGAAGACAAAGTCCCAACCAATGGACCACCAGGGAAGTCCCTATTAATATTTCTTTTTTGGTTCAAGATTCAAAAGTTATAAAAGGTCATACCAGGAAAAATTTCCCTCCCATTCCCATCCCAGTGGGAACCAGCGTTTTCAGTTTCTGTATACACACCCTTTGTAGCCCAGCCCTAATGCCCTAAGGCAGTGGTCCCCAACCTTTTTGTCACCAGGGACCAGTTTCATGCAAGACAATTTTTCTACAGACCAGGGGCAGGGATGGTTTCGGGATGATTCAAGCGTATTACATTTATTGTGCACTTTATTTCTATTATTATTACATTGTAATATATAATGAAATAATTATACAACTCACCATAATACTGACAGGAGTTGGAGCTCAGGTGGTAATGCGAGCAATGGGGAGCAGCTGTAAATACAGATGAAGCTTCTATCGTTCACCTGCCGCTCATTTCCTGCTGTGCAGCCTGGTTCCTAACAGGCCAAGGACCGATACCGGTCCATGGCCCAGGGATTGGGGACCCCTGCCCTAAGGCATCCGTTGTATGTAATGAATAAACTTATCACCCATGCATCTAGAATGGCATTAGTTATGTACAGTTCTTGGGAAAATTAAGAAAATATTCACACAAATAATGTTCTATAGGGGTTTAATCTCTGAACCCCGGTTGAGAAAAGCAGTAGAGATAAACTATGTATATAACAGCAACTGTGCATATATATATATACACATATATATATATATAATTTTTCTTCTTTTTTAGAGAAATGATGTAATCTTATATGCTGTCTTACATCTTTATTCACTTAACCATATGTATTGGAGATCTATGTATGTATCTACATCTATTCTATCTATTAGATAGATATATATGTTTCTATACATCCACAAACCTAAAGATCTCCCTCATTAAAAAAAAATTCACCTGTATATTAAAAAAAAAGTTTTATTGAGCTATAATTCATGTACCATACAATTCACCTATTTAAATGGGTTTTAGTATATTCACAGAGTTTAGCAGTCATTCCTCATTCCTCTCAACCCTCCCAGCCCCTGGCAGCCACTAATCTATTTTCCATATCTATAAATGTGCCTATTCTAGATATTTCATATAAATGGAATCATACAGTGTATGCTCTTTTGTGACTGTCTTCTTCCTCTTAGCATACAGTTTTCAAGGTTCATGTTATAGCATGTGGCAGTGCTTCATTTCTTTTTCTTTCTTTTAGTATTTTTTTTAGTACTTCATTTCTTTATAATGAGAAATAATATTTGACTGTATGGACATACCACATTTTATTTTTCCATTCATCAATTGATAGACATTTGTTTCTATTTTTTGGCTATTATAAATAATGCTGCTATCAATATTTGTGTACAAGTTTTTTTGTGGACATATGTTTTCATTTCTCTTGGGTATATATCTAGGTGTACATTTGCTGGGTCATATAGTAATTCTATGTTTAACCTTTGGAGAAATTGCCAAGACTGTTTTACACAGAGACTGCACCATTTTACATTCCCACCAGCAATGTATGAGGCTTCCAATTAATCCACATCTTCACCAATACTTGTTATTATCTGTCTTTTTGATCATCCTAGTGGGTGTGAAGTGGTATCTTATTGTGGGTTTTTTTTTTTTTCAGGGATCGAACCCACGGCCCCTGCAGTGGAAGTGTGGAGTCTTAACCACTGGACTGCCAGGGAAGTCCCCTTATTGTGTTTTTTTTTTTTAATAAATTTATTTATTTATATTTTTTGCTGCTTTGGGTCTTCATTGTGGTGCACGGGCTTCTCATTGCAGTGGCTTCTCTTATTGCGGAGCACGGTGCACAGGCTTCAGTAGTTGTGGCGCATGGGCTTAGTTGCTCTGTGGCATGTGGGATCTGCCCAGGCCAGGGCTCGAACCCATGTCCCCTGCATTGGCAGGCAGATTCTTTTTTTTTTTTTTTTAATTTATTTATTTAGTTTTGGCTGCATTGGGTCTTTGATGCTGTGGGCCGGCTTTCTCTAGTTGCGGCGAGTGGGAGCTGCTCTTCGTTGAGGTGCACAGGCTTCTCATTGTGGTGGCTTCTCTTATTGCAGAGCGCAGGCTCTAGGCACGTGGGCTTCAGTAGTTGTGGCACGCGGGCTCAGTAGTTGTGGCGCCCGGGCTTAGTTGCTCCACGGCATGTGGGATCTTCCTGGACCAGGGCTCGAACCCGTGTCCCCTGCATTGGCAGGCGGATTCCTAACCACTGCGCCACCAGGGGAGCCCCTTATTGTGGTTTTGATTTGCATTTTCCTGATAGCTAGTGATGTTGAGCATCTTGTCATGTTCTTTTTGGCCATTCGCATATCTTCATTGGAGAAATGTCTATTCAGATCCTTTGCCCATTTTAAAATTGAGTTATTTATCTTATTTTTTTATTGTTGTAAAATATACATAACATAAAATTTACCATTTTAACCATTTTAAATTTTATTTTTTTATTTATTTTGGCTGTGTTGGGTCTTTGCTGCTGCGCGTGGGCTTTCTCTAGTTGCGGTGAGAGGGGGCTACTCTTCATTGCAGTGCGTGGGCTTCTCATTGCAGTGGCTTCTCTTGTTGCGGAGCATGAGCTCTAGGCACACAGGCTTCAGTAGTTGTGGCATGCAGGCTCAGTAGTTGTGGCTCACAGGCTGTAGAGCGCAGGCTCAGTAGTTGTGGTGCACTGGCTTAGTTGCTCCATGGCATGTGGGATCTTCCCAGACCAGGGCTTGAACCCGTGTCCCCTGCATTGGCAGGCGGATTCTTAACCACTGTGCCACCAGGGAAGCCCCCTTTTAACCATTTTAAAGTGTACAGTTCTGTGGCATAAAGTATGTTCACAGTGTCGTACAACCACCACCACCACCCATTGCCAGAACTTTCTCATCTTCCCCAGCTAAAACTCTGTACCTATTAAATAATAAATCTCCATTCCCACCTCTCCCCATCCCCTAGAAACTACCATTCTACTCTACGTCTCTATTCATTTGACTACTCTAGGAACCTCATATAAATGGAATCATATAATATTTGTCCTTTTGTGACTGGCTTATTTCCTCTAGCATGATGTCTTTAAGGTTTATCTATGTTGTAGCATATGTCAATATTTCCTTCCTTTTTAAGGTGGAATAATATTCCATTGTATGTATATACCACATTTTGTTTATCCATTCATCTGTCAATGGACACTTGAGTTGTTCCACCTTTTTGGCTATTGTAAATAATACTGCTATGAACATAGGTGTACAAATACCTGCTCAAGTCCCTGCTTTCAGTTCTCTTGGGTATATACTCAGAAGTGGAATTGCTGGATCATATAGTAATTCTATGTTTAACTTTTTTTAGGAATCACCATACTGTTTTCCACAGCAACTGTACCGTTTTACATTCCCACCAGCAAGGCACAACAACACTTGTTATTTTCTGTTTTTTTTTATTTTAAAATAGTCGTCTTAGTGGATGCAAAGTGGTTATCTTTTTATTATTGAATTGTAAGACTTCGTTATATATTCTAGACACAAATCTTTTATCAGATAAATGATTTGCAAATATTTCCCCCTATTTTATGGGTTGTCATTTCACTTTCTTCAAGGTGTCATTTGAAGAACAAAAGTTTTTAACTTTGATGAAATCCAATTTATCTATTAATTCTGTTGCTTGTGCTTTTGGTGTCATATCTAAAATCCATTGCTGACGCCAAGGTCATGAAGATTTACACCTATGTTTTCTTATGAGAGTTTTATAGTTTTGGCTTTTATATTTAGGTCTTTGATCCATTTCGATTTAATTTTTGTATATGGTGTGAGATAGGCGTCCAAAGTCATTCTTTTGCAAGTGACTATCTAGTTGTCCCAACATAATTTGTTGAAAAGATTATTCTGTCTCCCACTGAATTATCTTGGCACCCTTGTCTAAACTCAGTTAACCATAAATGTGAAGGTTTATTTCTGGACTCTCAATTCTATTCCATTGAGTTATATATCTGTCCTTATGCCAGTATCACACTCTCTTGATTACTGTAGATTTGTAGTAAGTTTTGAAATTGGAAAGTGTGAGTCTTCTAACTGTGCTTCTTTTTTTTTAAATTAATTTATTTATTTTTGGCTGTGTTGGGTCTTCGTTTCTGTGCAAGGGCTTTCTCTAGTTGCGGCAAGTGGGGGCCACTCTTCATCACGGTGCGCGGGCCTCTCACTATCGTGGCCTCTCTTGTTGCGGAGCACTGGCTCCAGACGCGCAGGCTCAGTAGTTGTGGCTCGCGGGCCCAGTTGCTCCGCGGCATGTGGGATCTTCCCAGACCAGGGCTTGAACCCGTATCCCCTGCATTGGCAGGCAGATTCTCAACCACTGCGCCACCAGGGAAGCCCTGTGCTTCTTTTTAAAGATGATTTTTACTATTCTGGGTCTCTTGAGTTTCCATATGAGTTTTAGAATCAGCTTGTCAGTTTTTGCAAAGAAGCCCATTGGAATTTTGATGAGTATTGCCTTATATCCATAGATAAATTTGGAGAGTATTGCCATCTTAATGTCAAGTCTTCTGGCATTAGCATGGGATGGCTTTTCATTTTTTAACGTCTTCTTTGATTTCTGTCAACAATATTTTATAGTTTTCAGAATGTAAGTTTTGTACTTCTTTTGATAAATTTATTATAAGTATTTTATTCTTTATTCTTTTTGATGCTGTTATAAATAAATGGAGTTAGTTTTTTATTTCATTTTTGGTTTGTTTATTGCTCCTGTATAGAAATACAATTGACTTTTATATATTGATTTTGTACCCTGAAACCCAGCTGAACTCACTTATTAGTTATGTTGGTTTTTAGTGGATTTCTTGGGATTTTCTATATGCAACATCATGTCATCTGCAAATAGCGACTGTTTACTTCTTCCTTTCCAATCTGGATGCATCTTGTTTCTTTTCCTTGCCTAATTGCTCTAGCTCAAACTTCCAATGTTGAATATAAGTAGTGAGAGTAGACATCTTTGTCTTGTTCCTGATTATAGGGGGAGAGCATTCAGTTTTTCACCATTAAGTATGATGTTACCTGTGGATTTGTGTGTGTGTGTGTGTGCTTCAACCACCTTAATTATTTTTAATTAATTTTTATTGGAGTATGGTTGCTTTACAATGTTGTGTTAGCCTCCACTGCACAACAAAATGGATTTTTTTATAGTTCTTGAGAACTGCCTCTCCTCCTGTGCTAAGTCTCTGAGCCTCTACTCTGGAGATCAGGTCAGGGACAGTGGCCTCTTGGAGTGACACCCCTGTTTTATGAGCTGGGCACTGAAAAGGGCTGGTAGCCTCTGGTCTTCTTGGCTTGCCAGTGTGGAACCTCTGCCCTACAGGCTAGCTGGGCAAGGGCCTTAAGGACTGCAGTAATTTTGTCCTGCTGCACCTCCCCTCCCTGCTCTGAGATTAAAAAAAAAAAAGATGTCTAGGATTTTTCCTAGTACTGTTATGGTTAGTTATGGTTTCATTTTATATTTAAGTTTTTTTATCCATTTGGAATTTATTTTATTGTATTTTGATACAAGATATATCTATGAATCCAACTTATTTGTTTCTAGATAGCTACCTATTTGTTCTACAGAATAGGGACGATTTTTCCTCATGTCTGCATCTCCAGTGCCTAACATAGCTCCTTGCCCATTGTAGGTTGTCTGTAAATGTGGTTTGAATGAACAAGATGGATACTGTGCTTCTCTTATAATATTTAGTTCCTGCCTTACTGTAGTGGACATACCCTAAAATGACCCCCAATTTGTCACACCCTGTATAATCACCTCCCCTGAGTGCAGGTAGAACCTGTGACTTGCTTTTAATCCATAGAATATGGCAAAGGTGATGGTATGTCACTCTCATGATTACATTAGGTTATATAAGACTCTATCTCAGCAAACTAGAATGAGAGAAACTCTCCTGCTAGCTTTGAAGAAGCAAACTGCTAGGAAATAAACTGCCTATGGAGAGGGCCATGTAGCAGGGAACTGCTGGTGGCCTCTAGGAGCTGAGAGTCTCAGTCCTACAACCATAAGAAACTGAATTCTGCCAACTATGTGAGTTTGGAAGAGCATCCCAAGTTCAAGATGAGGCCCCAGTCCTGGCCTATACCTTGATTTCAGCCTACTGGGATCCTAAGCAGAGACCTAGCCAATCTGTGCTGGGACTCCTGACCCACAGAAACTATGCAGTAATAAATGGGATTGTTTTAAGTTGCTAAATTTGCGGTAATTTGTTACACAGCAATAGAAAACTGATTTACTTAAATTGTTGACCCATTTAGAGCTTCCAGGTTTTCTTCATATCATTTTAAGTCAGTTTACTCCATCTTATTCCTTCAAAGTCAAGTTTTAAAATTGAATATATGACATTTAAATATTTATTACCATTAAATCCCACCTTCTTGGTTTGGAATCAGTGTTCTAGCATGTAGATTATTTGATAGGTTTTATCTCCTCTTCTGTGAGTTCTTCCTGGATGGCTTTTCTCTGTCCTTTTCCCCTAATACACTGTGGATTGTTCTTTCTTTTTTTTTTTTTTTTTTTAAGGGATTCCTTTATTTTTATTATTTTTATTATTTATTTATTTTTAGCTGTGTTGGGTCTTTGTTTCTGCGCAAGGGCTTTCTCTAGTTGCGGCAAGCGGGGGCGCCTCTTCATCGCGGTGCGCGGGCCTCTCACTATCGCGGCCTCTCTAGGTGCGGAGCACAGGCTCCAGACGCGCAGGCTCAGTAGTTGTGGCTCACGGGCCCAGTTGCTCCGCGGCATGTGGGATCTTCCCAGACCAGGGCTCGAACCCATGTCCCCTGCATTGGCAGGCAGATTCTCAACCACTGCACCACCAGGGAAGCCCTGTTCTTTCTTTTGAGATACAGTAAGTCCCCTGCATACGAACCTTCAAGTTGTGAACTTTCAAAGATGTGAACGTGCATTCCATCAATGTCAGGCATGAGTGAAATTGCAGCTTGCCCTCTGTCTCCTGTTGCTGACGATCCTTCAGCTCTACCATCTCCCACCTCCTCTCCCTCCTCCAGTCAGTAACTCTTCTTGCCTGTTCACTCGATGCCAGCCCCTGTATGCCAGCTGTTGTACTGTACTACTGTACTTTTCAAGGTACTGTACTGTAAGATTAAAAATGTTTTCTTTATTTTTGTGTTTGTTTGTTTTTTATGTATTATTTGTGTGAAAAGTATTACAAACCTATTACAGTATAGTACTATGTTGCCGGTTGTGTTAGTTGGGTACCTAGGCTAACTTTGTTGGACTTATGAACAAATTGGACTTACGAACAAATTGGACTTACAAATGCGCTCTCGGAACGGAACTCGTTTGTATGTAGGGGACTTACTGTGTAATAGCATTATTACAGTGTGTTGTAATTATCTGCTTACACGCTCATCTTTCCCCACTAGACTATGAACTCCTCAAAGACAGGGACCTTGACTTTTCATGTCTTAGTGCAGTGCCTGACATGTAATAGAAGCTCAATAATTCTTTTTGTTGTATGAATAAAATGAAAGAAGAGGTGATGAATAACAGGAAATGCTTCATAGGACTTAAACAGAAGAGGTCGAAGGAAGATATGATTCGAGGTCTCCATGAAAATTTCAAGCCCCCTCTAAGGTGAATTCTGCCCCTATTCTGTCACTTAGGGATAGAGTTATGATCATAGGCCTCCCTATGTCCATTGCAGCTTATGGTGGCCCCTTTCCTGACCTAGCTGTGCTTGACAGATACATTTAGTTCAAGACTATAATTCTGCACCCAGTTACAACACGCACACGTGTTGTTTCTCCCACAACACCAAGCAATTCTCAGACACTAGCTGGGTGTCCTAAATTCAACACAGTTCTGACACTATGTACCTGGAGATAACATCAGATCCCACAGGCTCAGTCCTGCAAGACTGCCCCGCCTCCAACTTCAGACATCAATTCCAAGTCCAGGTTTGTCACCTGTGCTTCTGAACTGCCAGCTATAGAATGGAGGTTCCAAAACCCCCTCCTTGGTTTTAATTACTTGCTAGAGTAGTTCACAGAACTCAGAAAAATATTTTACTTACTAGATTACCAGTTTATTATAAAATGGTATAACTCAGGAACAGCCAGATCGAAGAAATACATAGGGTATGAAGAAAGGGCACAGAGATTCCATGCCCTCTCTGAGAGCACCCAGACCCCAGAAGCCCAGAAGCTCTTCAAACCTCCGTCTGTTGGGGCTTTTTTTTTTTTGCCGCACCACACAGCTTGCGGGATCTTAGTTCCCCGACCAGGGATTGAACCCAGGCCCTCGGCAGTGAAAGCGCCAAGTCCTAACCACTGGACTGCCAGGGAATTCCCTCTTTTTGGGGTTTTTATGGCAGCTTCATTACATAGACATGGTTGATTAAATCATTGGCCATTGGTGATTGATTCACCCTCCAGAACCTTCCCCTCCCCCAAGGTCAGAGGGTGGGACTGAAAGTTGTTTCTCCTGGCAACCAGCCCCCATTCTTAGGCTAGGTCCAAAAGTCACTCATTAACATAACAAAAGACACCTTGATTGCTCTCCTCTTTTAGGGAATTCCAAGGATTTTAGGATCTCTGTTCCAGAAAGGAGGCAAAGACCAAATCACAATATCACAAAGACCCTCTCATGGCAGAAACTAATGGAGCCTGGTACCTGAGTCACAGGTAGAATAGGCTAAATACACTTCACAGGGTAGGGAATTATTGCCACCTCCTCCTCTTTCTGATATCTACACCAGTGCTTATTTCCTACTTTGTGATAGCAAACCCCCAAGAGTTGGGAGTGGAATCAAGAACTGACACCCTCTGAGCGCAGTGTATTACTTACAAGGCAAGGACATTCCCTAAATTTTTTTTTTTTAAAGAAATTCACGTTCTTTTATTTATTTATTTATTTATTTATTTATTTATGACTGTCTCGAGTCTTCGTTTCTGTGCGAGGGCTTTCTCTAGTTGCGGCAAGTGGGGACCACTCTTCATCGCGGTGCATGGGCCTCTCACCATCGCGGCCTCTCTTGTTTCGTAGCACAGGCTCCAGACGCGCAGGCTCAGTAATTGTGGCTCACGGGCCCAGTTGCTCCGTGGCATGTGGGATCTTCCCAGACCAGGGCTCGAACCCGTGTCCCCTGCATTGGCAGGCAGATTCTCAACCACTGCGCCACCAGGGAAGCCCCCTAAATTTTTTATCAAGGAAACCTGAATATCTTCCCTAGCCTAAGGAAGAGCTCAGAGTAATTCTCAGATCTAACAGAGGGTATCAGGGCTAATCTTCACGTCTGGAATGTAACCGATGTAAAGAAAATAAATTCATTTAATTGTATTATCGATATAATCTGTTTGAGGTTGCCAGAAAGTTGGTATTCTATGAGAAGAATAGAAATAATGGAACCAAAAGTAAGAATTTGTGAGTATATCACCAGGCTTGACCTTGAGAGCAGACATAATTTTCTCCAGAGTACACAGTACAGGAGTTAATCCAACTATTCTTATTTGATGAAAAATATATCTAAGAATATCCAATTTCCTATTCATTGAAGCATTCTTTATAATAGTGAAAATTCGAGAACAACATCAATTTACCATAATAGTTATTTTAGAATACTTCAAAAGGATATTACAGTAGATTTTGAAGAATGTTCAATGCTAAGGGTAATAGTTTACTAGAGCTGCCATAACAAAATACCACAGACTGGGCAGCTTAAACAATAGATTTTTATTTTCTCATAGTTCTAGAGGCTAGAAGTCCAAAATCAAGGTGTTGGCAAGTCTGGTTTCTTCTGAGGCCTCTCTCCTTGGCTTGCAGATGACCACATTCTTGCTGTGTTCTCACATGACTTTATTTTTCAGTGTGCACCCATCCCTGGTGTGTCCAAATTTCCTCTTATAAGAATACTAGTCAGATTGGATTAGGGCCCACCCTGATGGCCTCATTTTAACTTCATCACCTCTTGAAAGGCCCTATCTCCAAATAGAGTAACATTCTGAGGTCCTGGGAATTAAGGCTTTAACATGTGAATTTTGGAGGAACACAGTTCAGTCCATACAACGGGAGAAAGTTTTACAATATGAATAAAAGTGCAGGATATAATATTTAGTGTGATTCTAATCGTATAAACATAAGCTGAAAAAGACTGGAAGGAAATACTCAAAAATATTAATAATGGTTTTCTTAGGGTTTGGGAGTTATGAATAATTTAAAATTTTTTCTTCTTTATGCATTTCTGTATTTTCTAAATTTTCTACAATGAGCACGTATTCTATAATGGAAAAATGCAATAAAAGTTACATTAAAAATTCATTCCTGGGCTTCCCTGGTGGCGCAGTGGTTGAGAATCTGCCTGCCAAAGCAGGGGACACGGGTTCGAGCCCTGGCCTGGGAAGATCCCACATGCCGTGGAGCAACTGGGCCCGTGAGCCACAACTACTGAGCCTGCGCGTCTGGAGCCTGTGCTCTGCAACAAGAGAGGCCGCGACAGTGAGAGGCCCGCGCACCGCGATGAAGAGTGGCCCCCGCTTGCCGCAGCTGGAGAGAGCCCTCGCACAGAAACGAAGACCCAACACAGCCAAAAATAAATAAATAATAAATAAATAAATTAAAAAAAAAATTCATTCCTTTTTCCCTTAATTCTATGACTAAATCAATTTACCTTCAAGAACAGAAGACAAGGGGAGATAAATGTGTCAGAATAATTGGTATCAATTGTTAAATTATAAGTGGCATTCTGTTATAAGTCAAGCTCTAGTGAGGTTGACCCTATTGACTGGTTCTCTTTTGAGTAAAATAATTAAAAATGACTTGTTTTTATGCGTGAAGGGGATCAAAAGGTAAAACTTCCAGTTATAAAATGACTAAGTCATGGGAATGTAATGTACAGCATGGTGACTATAGTTAATAATACTGTATGGCATATTTGAAAGTAGGAGAGTGGATCTTGAAAGTTCTCATCACAAGAAAAAAAAATTTTGTTACTGTGTGTGGTGACGGATGTTAACTTGAATTTATTGTGGTGATCATTTTGCAATACATACAAATGTTGTATCATTACATTGTACACCTGAAACTAATATAATGTTATGTCAATTGTACCTCAATTAAAATATTTTTTTTTTAATTTTATTTATTTATTTATGTATTTATTTTTTGGCTGTGTTGGGTCTTCGTTTCTTTGCGAGGGCTTTCTCTAGTTGCGGCAAGCGGGGGCCACTCTTCATCGCGGTGCGCGGGCCTCTCACTGTCGTGGCCTCTCGTTGCGGAGCACAGGCTCCAGACGCGCAGGCTCAGTAGTTGTGGCTCACGGGCCTAGTTGCTCCGCGGCATGTGGGATCTTCCCAGACCAGGGCTCGAACCCGTGTGCCCTGCATTGGCAGGCAGATTCTCAACCACTGCGCCACCAGGGAAGGCCAAAAGATTTTTTTAAACTTGTTTTTTTAATCTGAAAACCGGGGGATTCATTTCTGGACTGCAATAACACCACTATCCACTACCCTACAATGAAACCCTTGTAGAAGCTTTCATCTGGCCCTTTCTTTGACATCTAACTATGAATTCCCATCCTGAGAAGATGTTTAAATCAAAGCATCCATATCATGTACTTTAGACTACTATTTTTCTCTTTCTATGGGACCACACTGTAAGAGATGTCAAAGCAGGAACCTTGTATTGCTGTGGTCTTCCAGGTTCACCCAACTATGATATTATGTCTCAACATATGAGCACACAGCTTCCAAGCAACTGTTTCCGGATACCTTTATAATCACCTCCATTTTTACACTTTAGTATATCTGTGCCTTCTTATTACTTTCTTTTTGGGCTCTTTCTTCCCACGCTGCTCTCAGCTCTGAAACTGCATACTTTTGCCCGTTCATCAGGAGCTGGTTCATCCAACTCTAGCATCCACCTTTGGGTGCATTTTCTCTTATCTAGTTCAAAGGTCATTGAATCATACGGGCTCCCCTCCGTGAGGCAAACTTGCAGAACCTGTAATTAAGGAGATATAATCTAGATGCAGGGCAACATGGTTTTCATTAGAGTTAGCATTCCTAATATTAAGAGTTTATTAAAAGGCTAATAAGTAAGCATATAGATGAGCAACTAGTGGATGGAATCTAATTAAACTTTGAAAACCGTTTTTGAGAAGCTTTTATTTCAAAGGTAATTCAAAAGGAAATATCCTTTTTTTTTCCTCATAAAGACCAGCAACTTAGCAAGATACCAGGTGTTGGGGTTAGAAGAAGAATAAAATGATCTTTATACTTGAGAAGGCCTGCCTAGTGGGGGATACGAAAAATATGAACACGATTATTCTTTTTTTTCGCCATGTGGCATGTGGGAGCTTATTTTCCCAACCAGGGATCGAACACCTGAACCTCCTGCATGGGAAGCATGGGGTCTTAACCACTGGATTGCCAGGGAAGTCCCTGAATACGATTATTCTTTTATAGAAGAAGTACTATGTTAGATATATAAACAGAAGAACAAGCTCTCTGGGCTCGGACCTAGGTTTTGGCGACATGGCTAAATGCACCAAGAAGGTCGGAATCGTGGGTAAATACGGGACCCGTTACGGTGCTTCCCTCAGGAAAATGGTGAAGAAAATTGAAATCAGCCAGCACGCAAAGTACACTTGCTCCTTCGGTGGCAAAACCAAGATGAAGAGATGAGCTATGGGCATTTGGCACTGTGGTTCCTGCATGAAAACGGTAGCTGGTGGTGCTTGGACCACACCACCACTTCTGCTGTCACAATAAAGTCTGCCATCAGAAGTCTGAAGGAATTGAAGGACCAGTAGAAGCACCACCTTTTGAAATGTTGCTAGCCTATAATAAATGGGTTAATTTATGTAACAAAATTACTTTGGTTTGTTGTTAATTTGATTAGCTAAATGTTCTTATTTGCATTGCATTAATTTTGCTTTCTAAAAGAAGACTTGGATATTAAAATCCTTCTAATTTTTGTTGGAAAAAACAAAAACAAACAAACAAAACCAGAAGAACAAGAGATTAACACTACCTGAGTAGTGGATGTTAAGGTTTTAAAGGAGTCAATACATAATGCTTCCTTTTCCCCCTTCATAATTTCTAACCAACTGAGAAATAAGGCATAGGAGACCAGTAAATGGAGATTAAAATGTCAGCATTCTTGCTGATGAAACTGTTGAGTGGACATGACTTTAGAGCTGCAGTCAAGTGGGCCTTTTAATTTTCTTTAATTCTCTGCCCTGAATTAGAGAGACTTAACTCACCTGGTTGGGCAACCTAGGCCACCCTCACAGAGAGCAAATCAGAATGCACCCTCTCTATAGGCAGGATGGCTTCAAAAGTGGGAACTCAGGAAGAGCAGAGCCAGACATACCCAGTACCTTCTCTCAAAATCATTAGTCAGGTTAGTCAGTTTTCTTCCTAGAGAGGAGTAGTGAGGAGGCAGAAAGAGAAAAGAGGTTCACTCTCTAACAGTAGACATCTGCCTGCTCTGACCTGTGGAGACCTGCCCCTTTCTGTCACATACAGTCCCCTTGGGACTGTGCAGAAGAGTTCCACTCCACCCCTGAGTGCAGAGATGGGCACAGGACCCAGACTTGACCACTCATGGTAGCCCATTAGCCTGGGCTGGGTACAGGTCTCAAATAGGGCCAGCCAGAGACCTCATATGAGATTGATATGTGGACAAAGATACTGGGTCTTCAGAGTTTTTCTTAGATTACAAGTTGTAAGGATATCTCTATCTCAATCTCTACCTCCCCACCACAAGCTGCCACACGGAGGGGACCCGTGGCAGGAGATGAGCAGAGAGAAACAGGGCCTAGAAGGAGGGAGCCTGGTGGCATTGTTTGCATCTCACTGTTCCTAAAGTGAGATCTTTCCTTGCACTTCCCATTTATATGAGCCAATATATTCCCTTTTTTGCCTATACTAGTTTGAGTTGGATTTCTGTATTAAAAAAAAAAGGCCTGTGTAATACAGTCTTGAAACATGAGTAGGCATTTCTAAGCTAAGAAGAGGAGGGACATTTTAGATAAGAGACACAGCCTAGGCAAAAGCTTAGAGGTTTGAAATGTTCAGTGTGGCTAATATAATGCCAAACAAAAGAGAGAATTGAAAATGAAAGGAAACATCTTATGTGGAACAATGTGGTAAACATCTCTTCCTAATAAAATAACTTTAAAAAATAGAAATAAGACTTCCCTGGTGGTGCAGTGGTTAAGAATCTGCCTGCCAGTGCAGGGGACACAGGTTCGTGCCCTGGTCCCAGAAGATCCCACATGCCGTGGAGCAACTAAGCCCGTGCGCCACGACTACTGAGCCTGCGCTCTAGAGCCTGCAGGCCACAACTACTGAGCCCGTGTGCCTAGAGCCTGTGCTCTGCAACAAGAGAAGCCACCGCAGAAGTGCGCACTGCAATGAAGAGTAGCCCCCACTCGCTGCAACTAGAGAAAGCCCCCGCACAGCAACGAAGACCCAACACAGCCAAAAATAAATAAATAAATAAATTTATTTAAAAAAATAGAAATAGAAGGACATTTTCTTAATGCAGTAAAGGAAATCCCAAACCAACAGTCATCATACTTACTCGCCTCGTAAATTGAAAATAAAACAAGGATGCCTGTTATTGCCATTATTCTTTAATATTGTCTTGGGTGTTCTGGCTAGTGCAATAAGATTTGAAACAGAAATAAGAGGAATCAATATTTGAAAAGAAGAGACAAAAATATGACTTGCAGATAATGTGGTTGTATGCCTGAGTATTCCCCAGATAAGAGGAATATCCAAAAATCAGTAGCAATCTTGTATGCCATAAATAACCAGTTAGAAAATACAGCAAAAGAGATCCTATGACATGTAAGAAATATATATATATAATGTTTTAAAATAAACTCAATGAGAGATACATATGACCTAAGAAAAACTATAAAACTTAATTGAAAAATATAAAATGAGTTTAATAAAGAGACATCTTTTGTTTCTGGATAGAAAAACTAAATATATCAGAATATTCTCTTAAAATGGATTTATGGATTTATTATCATTCCATTCAGAACCTCGACAAAGTTTTTCTTGAAACTCAATACAGTCAGTTCTGCTATAGGCAACATACGCATTTCTGAAAATCACCCAGCTATGCAAAATTGTGCAATAAAAGCCACATGGCTTATGGGTAAGATGGGGTTAGAGGCACAATACTACAAATCTTTGTCAGTGACACAAAAAAGATAGGAGATTAATCAAAATGGTATCACAGTTTTACACCAATTAAATGATAAGAAATGCGTGAATACTACAGTAAATATGGCACTTTACCTTGAAAAAGACCTAAAGTTTGCTTGTGGAAGTGGGCACTGAATGTTTTTAGCTTGTGAATTACTGTAAAGTGGTGGAAAGAGAGTTATCCGAAATTTGATGCAAAGTTGTGACACCAGAAGGATAGGTGGGACTGAAGTTCTCGTGGTGAACTGATGTAGCTGGTAGATGTCTGCAGAGTATGCATGTGTCCTGCATGTGTATTCCTGCACAGCCTGGTTTATCTGGGTGCAGTTTTCTGCATTCGTTTACTGTTTCCCATAGACCAAACTGCACATAAGCAAAGGCGAAATTTGCATTCTGCTAAAATTGTCGCCTCGGTGTATCAATCGCTTTGGAACAAAATCTCATTTTCAAAACAAGCAAGATAGCAGAAATGACTGTGAAATGACTGTTTCACTTTGAAAAATAAACTGCTTGGAGTACTTTGTAAAAGGAGTAAGTCTTGCCTTAACAAATGTTAAAATATGGTAAAGCACCCATTATTTAAAATGTGCTGGGAAAATAAACTAGAAACCACATAAATGTGCATAAATAGGGGAGTGGTTAAATAAATTATGGACCACCCCTACTGTGGAACACTAGACAGCCGTTTTAAAAAGTGAGGGGGGGCCCATGAATACTGATCTGGAAAGCAGTTCAAAATATATTTTCAAGAAAAAAAAAAACAGAAGAACATGTATAGTATAATCATATTTGTATTTTAAAAGGCTATCTGGGGACTTCCCTGGTGGCGCAGTGGTTGAGAATCTGCCTGCTAATGCAGGGGACACGGGTTCGAGCCCTGGTCTGGGAGGATCCCACATGCCGCGGAGCAACTAGGCCCGTGAGCCACAACTACTGAGCCTGTGCTCTAGAGCCTGCGAGCCACAACGACTGAGCCCGCGTGCTGCAACGACTGAAGCCCACGCGCCTAGAGCCCGTGCTCCACAACAAGAGAAGCCACCACAATAAGCCCACATGCCCCAATGAAGAGTAGCCCCCGCTCGCCGCAACTAGAGAAAGCCCGCGCACAGCAATTAAGACCCAACACAGCCAAAAATAAATAAATAAATAAATAAATAAGTTAACTAAAAAAAAGCTATCTGTATTTAAATTATGTGTCTATTTTCCTGTATAGGCACGGAATCTAGAAGAAAGCAAAACAAACTGTTAACAGGGGAGATCTCACAGTGGGTGGAAGTGGATTTTTATTTTCTCTCTCTCTTACATGTTTTGCTTTCGTAATTTTTAAATTAAAAACTAAATTTAATGTGCTGGCATAAAAGCAGACATAGATCAATGAAAAATAGAGAATCCAGAGCTATATGCTAGTATATTTGAGAATTTACTACATGATAAAGTAGACATAATCAGACAGTCGAGAAAAAATGACTAATGAATTGTATTAGGCCGACTGATTTGTATTTTGACAAAACTTCAAATTATTTATATACATAATATATATAATATCACATTTCATACACCAAAGTAAATTCCAGATGGATTACAGGGTTAAGTAGAAAAAGTGAGATATCATCTATAAGAGGGTGATCATTTAAAACTTTTAATTAAAAAAAATTCAAGCCTATGGATAATTTTAGTAGTGTAATGAATACCCATATACTGTTTACCTAAATTCACCAATTGTCAGTGTTTGCCACATTTGCTTTCTTTCTCTCCCTCTACACACACTCTCATGTGCATGCACGTGCATACACACATATGCACATTATTTTTGCTGACCCATTTGTGACACTTCATCCCTAAATACTCAGCACGTGTCTCCTAAGAACAAGGACATTCTCCTACATAACCTCAATACCATTATCATGCACAGGAAACTAGTACTGATACACTATCATCATCTAACACATAGTCCACATTCAAATTTCCCCAATAGCCCCAATAATGTCCTTTATAGTTGTTTTTTTAAAAATTAATTAATTAATTAATTAATTAATTAATTTATGGCTGTGTTGGGTCTTCGTTTCTGTGCGAGGGCTTTCTCTAGTTGTGGCAAGCGGGGGCCACTCTTCATCGCGGTGCGCGGGACTCTCACTATCGCGGCCTCTCTTGTTGTGGAGCACAGGCTCCAGACGTGCAGGCTCAGTAATTGTGGCTCATGGGCCTAGCTGCTCTGCGGCATGTGGAATCTTCCCAGACCAGGGCTCGAACCCGTGTCCCCTGCATTGGCAGGCAGATTCTCAACCACTGCGCCACCAGGGAAGCCCTATAGTTGTTTTTAAAAAATATCAAAGTTCCAACTGAGAAATATGCACTTTATAATGTCATGTCTCCTTTTTAAAAAATTTTTATTTATTAGTTATTTATTTTATTTATTTTTTGGCTGCGTTGGGTCTTCGTTGCTGCGCGCGGGCTTTCTCTAGTTGCGGCGAGCAGGGGCTGCTCTTCATTGGGGTGCATGGGCTTCTCATTGTGGTGGCTTCTCTTGTTGCAGAGCACAGACTCCAGGCGCTCGGGCTTCAGTAGTTGTGGCATGTGGGCTCAGTAGTTGTGGCACATGGGCTCAGTAGTTGTGGTGCATGGGCTTACTCTGTGGCATGTGGGATCTTCCTGGACCAGGGCTTGAACCCGTGTCCCCTGCATTGGCAGGCGGATTCGTAACCACTGCACCACCAGGGAAGTCCCAATGTCTCTTTAATCTAAAATAATCCCCCTGAATAAAGACGCAGACCTACTAGAGAATGGACTTGAGGATATGGGGAGGGGGAAGGGTAAGCTGGGATGAAGTGAGAGAATGGCATGGACATATATACACTACCAAATGTAAAATAGATAGCTAGTGGGAAGCAACCGCATAGCACAGGGAGATAAGCTAGGTGCTTTGTGACCACCTAGAGGGGTGGGATAGGGAGGGTGGGAGGCAGACGCAAGAGGGAAGAGATGTGGGGACATATGTATATGTATAACTGATTCACTTTGTTATAAAGCAGAAACTAAACACCATTGTAAAGCAATTATACTCTAATAAAGATGTTAAAAAATAATAGAAAAAAAATAATCCCCCTGCTTTTGTTTTTCTTTTGTCTTTCAAGACAGTTGCAGACTTCTGGCTAGTTGTCTTTTGTCTTGTCAAATGTCTGACAATCTGGATTGTCTGATTATTTCCTCATGACTAGATTCAGGTTAAAATTTTTTGGCAAAAATATGTCATGGATGATATGTATTGCTCATTACATCACATCTGGAGTGACAGAATGTCAATTTGTCCCATTATTTGTGAAGCTAACTTTGATCATTTGGTTAAGGTAGTTCCCCCTAGATCTCTTCACTGTACAGGTTCTGTTGTAGGCAGAATTTTGGCTCCCATGACCTTCTCTCCCTGTGAATGTGTTATATTACATGGCAAAAAGGACTTTGCAAATATAATTAAGGTTACCAATCCAAAGCAGGGAGACTGTCTTGGATTACCTCAGCGGGCTCAGTGTAATCACAGAAGCCCTTAAAAGTAGAAGAGGGGAGGTCAGAGAGATTCAAAGCAGAAGGATTTGATGCTTTAGAGCTTGGAAATGGAGAAGATCATATGTTAAGGAAATGGGACTTCAGTCCTACAATTGCATGGAACTAAATTCTACGAACAACGTGAATGAGCTTGGAAGTGAATTTTAGATGCTCTTCCCCAGAGCATCTAAAAAGGAATGCAGATACTTTGATTTTATCCCTGTGAGACCCTGAGCAAAGAATCCAGCCATGCAGTGCTGGACTTCTGACCTATATAAAGTGTGGAATAATAAATTTGTGTTGTTTTAAGCCTATAAATTTGTAGTAATTTGTTACAGCAGAAATAGAAAACTAATGTAGGTACCTTTCCTTTTGTAATTAATATGTAAACTGTGGGGTGCTATTTTGAGATCATGTGAATATCTTGTTTTCCATCACTCAAGGATCATCTATTGATTATGCTTATCTGAATCAGTTATTACTTTGGTGAGTACAAAATGGTGAGTTTTGAATTCTAGCATTTCTTGTAGATTTATTAGCTGGTGTTCTTCTATAAAGAAGAGCTTCCCCCTGCCATTTAAAAGCATCACTATGAACTTATGAAGTCTCTTAAAATTCAGTGTATTATCCAATACTATTAATGTTCTTTTGAAATTAAGTTTGGCAACTTCGAACATAAAATTTCAAAATTAAATATACTCACATTCTATGCTCAGCAAGTCCACTGATAGGTTTATACTCAATAGGAATGTACACATGTGTTCAGCAAATGATATCTACTAGAATGTTCATAGCAGTACTGCTTGTAGTAGCTAAAACCTGGAAAATAACCAAAAGTTGATCAACAAGGTAGAAGGAATAAATTGTGATATATTCCCACAAAGGAATACCATACAACTAAGAATGAATGGTCTACAATGACACACAACAATATGGATGAAACTCAAAAAGTTAATGTTGAATGAATTTCCTCAGTCTGGTAAAGGGTATATACAAAAAACCCACAGGGACTTCCCTGGTGGCACAGTGGTTAAGAATCCGCCTGCCAATGCAGGGGACATGGGTTCAAGCCCTGGTCCAGGAAGATCCCACATGCCGCAGAGCAACAAAGCCAGTGCGCCACAACTACTGAGCCTGCGCTCTAGAGCTCGTGAGCCACAACGACTGAGCCTGCGTGCCACAACTACTGAAGCCCGTGTGCCTAGAGCCCGTGCTCCACAACAAGAGAAGCCACCACAGTGAGAAGCCCACACACTGCAACAAAGAGTAGCCCCCACTTGCCTCAACTAGAGAGAAAGCCTGCATGCAGCAAGGAAGACCCAATGCAGCCAAAAAAAAAAAACCCACAGCTAGCCATCATACTTAATGGTGAAAACCTGAGTGCTTTCCCCCTATGATCAGAAGCAAGGCAAGGATGTCTACTCTCACCACTTCTATTCAACACTGTACTGGAAGTTTGAGCTAGAGCAATTAGGTAAGGAAAAGAAATAAAGGGCATTCAGATTGGAAATGAAAAAGTGAAACCATCTCTGTTTGCAGATGATATGATCTTGTATATAGAAAGTCCTAAGGAATCCATTAAAACACTATTAGAACTTATAGGTGAGCTCAGCCAGGTTGCAAGGTACAAGATCAATATACAGATATCAATTATATTTCTATAGGATCAATGAAAACATTTTATTTACAATAACATTAAAAAGAATAATATACTTGGGAATATATTTATCAAAAGAAGTACAAAACTTACTCTCTGAAAACTACAAAATATTGTTGACAGAAATTAAAAAGACCTTAAAAAATGGAAAGACATCCCATGTTCACAGTTCAGAAGACTTGATATTGTTAAGATGGCAATACTATCCAAATTAATCTATGGATATAAGGCAATATCCATCAAAATTCCAGCTGTCTTCTTTGCAGAAATTGGCAAGCAGATCCTACATTTCACATGGAAATTCAAGGGACCCCAGAATAGTCGAAAGAATCTTGAAAGAGAAGAACAAAGTTAAAGGACTCGCATTTCCAATTTCAAAACTTACTACAAAGCTACAGTAATCAAGAGTGTGGGACTGGCATAAGGACAGACATATAACTCAGTGGAATAGAATTGAGAGTCCAGAAATAAACGCTCACATTTTTGGTCAGTTGATTTTTGACAAGGGTGCCAAGACAATTCAATGCGGGAAAGAATAGTCTTTTCAATAAATGGTATTGGGACACTTGATATCCATTTGCAAAAGAATGGATTTGGACCCGTACCTCACACCTTGTACAGAAATTAACTCAAAAATGGATCAAAGACCTAAATATAAGAGGTAAAACCATAAAACTCTTAGAGGGAAACATAGGTGTAAATCTTTGTGACCATGGATTAGGCAATGGTTTCTTGCATATGACACTTAAAGCAGAAGCAAAGAAAAAATAGATAAATTGGACTTTGTCAAAATTAAAAATTTTTGTGTATCAAAAGACACTATGAAGAAAGTGAAAAGACAGCTTATAGAATGGGCAAAAATATTAGCAGATCTTATATCTGATAAGGATCTAGTGTCTAGACTCTACAATAAAAAGACAATCCAATTAAAAATGGATGAACGATTTAAATAGATTTTTCTTCAAAAAAGATGTCCAAATGGCTAATAAGCACATGAGAAGATGCTCAACATCATTAGTCATTAGGGAAATGCAAATCAAAACCACAATAAGATACCACCTCACACTTACTAGGATGGCTATGATAAAAAAAAAGATGGATTATAACAAGTGTTGGTGAGAATGTTGAATAAATGGAACCCTCATAATACTGCTGGTGGGAATGTGAAGTGGTGCAGCCTTTGTGGAAAACAGTGTGGCAGTTCCTCGAAAGATTAAAAATAGAGTTACCATATGATTCAGCGATTCTACTCCTAGGTATGTACTCAAAATAATGTAACACATATGTCCACAGAAAAACTTGTATACTAATGTTCATAGCAGCATTATTCATAATAGCAAAAAAAAAAGGGAAAGAGACAACCCAAATGTCCATTGGCTGATTAATGGATAAATAAATTTTTTTCCATACAATGGAACATTATTTGGCAATAAAAAGGAATGAAGTATGTACTTATACATGGTAGAACATCAATGAACCTTGAAAACATTATGCTAAATGAAAGAAGCTGGTTCACAAAAGACCACATACTGCATGCTTCCATTTAGGTGAAAATGTCTAGAAAAATAGGCAAATTTATGGAGACCAAAAGTAGAATTGTGGTTGCCTAGGGCTGGAGTGAGGGGTTTGGGAGGAAATGGGGAATGACTGGAAATGGGAACAGGGTTTCTTGTTGGGATGATGAATATGTATAAAATTGATTGTAGTAATGGGTGTACAGCTCTGTGGCTATACTAAAAACTAGTGAATTGTTCACTTCAAAAGGTTGAATTTTATGGTATGTGAATTTTATCTCAATTATCAAAAGAGTATGTACTATATGTTTCTATTTATATAAAGAACAAAAACAGGTAAAAAAAAAATCTAGGCTGTTAGAAGTTGGGACAGAGGTTGCCCTTGTCAGAAGGGAAAGTAGTTACTGGAAGGAAGCATGAAGGGGATTTCTGGGGCACTGATAATGGTTTGTTTCTTGATGTGGGTGCTGTTACAGAAGTGTGTTCATTTTGTGAGCATTCATTGAGCTGTACACTTATGATACCAGTGTGCACATTTCTCTGTGTATACCGTACCTCAATAAAAAGTTAAAAACTTTTAAGCTCTGTAACTGAAAGCAACAAACATAGGAAAATATTTGAATCGAATATTACAGAAGAAAGGTTAATATCTATATAAAGAATTAATTCTCATTTATAAGGAAAGCATCAGGACCCAAATAACTAAGTTGGAAAAAGAAAAGATATGAATAAACAATTTCCAAAAGAAATAGTAATTCTAAACAGAATGCACTTCTACTTTTATTTTATTAGCAAATGACTTGTTTAAATTATAGCTATGCTGGTGAGATTGTGGTAATGTTGCTTTGCTGTAACATGGCTGATAGCACTGTAAACTGATAAAAATCCTTTGGGAAGGCATGGTAACAAGTATCAAAATTTACGAATATGTTCATTATCTTTGACCCAATAATCCCAATCCTGGGAATGAAGCCTAAGAAAGTAATTCAACTAGAGACATTGTATTAATGAAGGTGTTTCTTAGAACAAAGGAAAACTGGAAACAACCTGAATAAATGTTTAAATGGTTAAGTAAATAATGGTACATCAGTGCTATGGAATATTATGCAACCACTAACAATGATAATTTTGAATACTAGAAGTAACTTGAAAAATATTTATTTGATCATGAAAACAGAAGCATGCAAAATTATATGATAATATTGGGTGGGTTTTTTTCTTTTTTTGCAGTTTTCATGAGTGTTAAATTGTTTTATAATAAAAACAAACAAAAAAATTCAATGTTTTGCACCTGGCCATTATACCACAAGAAAGAGATAATGAAGCTGGAGAAATCCATAATGGTGGAGGACATCATGGAACTTCTGGAAAAATAAAAGCTGAGGAAGGAAATATGGTTGAATTCTACAAATTAATGAAAGGGATAGGTAGGTGAATGAGAAGAGTTGCATAAAATCTTGGAACGCTAGAATTGGAGAGCACCTCCTAATGCTTCTAATTAACTGATCAAGTTTTTATTGAATAATTGAATGCCTATTAAGTCCACTGTTAACCTGCACATGCTAGGCTGGTCTCTACATGGGACCCTGACTTTACTTCATGCCTCAACCCCTTGCAAACTAAGAGGCCTTCTTTATATATCCCAGTCTGTACCAAGGACATCTTTCCCTGAATATTTACAGCAGCAGTTTGTCGATTAATCTCATAATTTAATCAATCACCTAATCTAAGTAACCAAATAATTATCATACACACTAAAGTATTATTCTGAATATGAATTAAGTTTTTATTGAATATTTCCCATGTGCCAGGCAGGAAGAGTTGATTTCATAATCTCATCTAAGCATCTCAACAACCCTGTGAAACGTGTATATTATATCCAAAAACTGAGGCTCAGAGATGTTAGGTAATTTGCTCAAGGCCACACAGCGTCTGAGCTGGAAATTTAACCTAGGTCTAACTCCAAAGACTGCACTCCTAACCACTAGGTAATACAGTTTCAATTGTACTGTGTGTGTTTTCTTTCCCTAACTAGATTTTTAAGACTACCAGGGCCAGGATTTTATTTTCTGTATCCTTTGTAGTCTTTTCATTGCTATGCTAGCTGCTATACACATAGTTGGTGCTCAATGAATACTTAAGGAAAGCCAAAACGGAGCTGTACCTAGCTGAAACTACCAGTTACTTCAAAAAGGATTTATATTTTAGATAGATTCATTGGTGACGTATTCATAATGGATTATTTAAAGGAAACAAGGATATTTAGGCCCATCCTTAATCCCTGAGATGTCTTGGTGGAAGAGAACCACACCTTCACAACCCTTGGTGCTCCGTTCTAAGAACTGATTAGGCTGGATGGGGTTTTAGGGTCTGACACCCGGTGTGATCTTTCTTTGATTCTTCTGCTCCTCTTCTGTTTCCCAGAAACTGCTAGCCTAAAAGGGCTTCTCTCCATGCTGGTGCTTCTCCTGGTTTGGCTTTGCATGCTGCCATGCCTCCTTTTCTTGTGCATTTAAATGAGGTATGGTACCCATAGAGGCCGGTATTGAAGTCCAGTACACCAGGTTTTACCAGTAAGGTGGTCAACAAATAATTATGGTGTATGTCAGGCAAGTTATGCCCCTGAGCCTCAGTTTACTCATCAGTAAAATGGAATTAAATAAGCTCCCTCCTCTAATATTTCAATATTGTCAGAATTTCATAGTTAATATTTAGTTTAACATTTATAGGTTGCTGGAGGTACACTATGGAGAGACTGGGGCCTAGAAATCTAGATGGGATTAATTATCTGTGTACAGGTGGTGGCTGAAATCATCTTCCATTCTCCTGCTGACTGCATTAGGAAACACCCACAGTTGAGGGTCAGGGCTGAGGGGTTGGCGTCAGATGGCTGTCCACAATCTGGTAGGGTCCTTGGGAAAGATTTCAGGGGTGAGGTAACCTCATGTAGAAAAGAAAGCTTAGTAGGAATGAGAGTTGAGTTGGAGACTCCCCGGTGCTGTTTTCCCCTCCACCTCTCACCCCCCTCCCCCACTCCTGCCAATCACCGATTCTGACTATCAAGGCACAAAGGTAGAAAATCCCCTGGGGTTTCAGGCCAGGAAGCCTCTTATTGTCCGGCTCTGACGCTGAGCGAGGAGAATGGGAAAAGGCTGCCCTCCCCCCTTCCTCGCTCCCTGCCACGCTGGTCTTGCTTTTGCAAGTGCGAAGCAATGTCAGGCCCCACGCAATCCCTTTTGCAAAGCTGGAGGGAGAAAGAGAGAGACAGAGAGAGGGAGGGAGGGAGGGAGGGAGGAAGGGAGGGCGGGCGAGAGAGAGAGAGGGTGTGTGTGTGTGTGTGTGTGTGTGTGTGTGTGTGTGTGTGTGTGTGTGTGTGTGTGTGTGTGTGTGTGTGTGTGTGTGTGTGTGTGTGTGTGTGTGTGTGTGTGTGTGTGTGTGTGTGTGTGTGTGTGTGTGTGTGTGTTGTGTAGCAAGGAGGATTGGGGGTGGGATTCCATGACGTTACCGGCTCCGCCTCCCGGTGTATAAAACGGGCGCTTGGCGCGCGACGACCCCAAGCAGCAGCTTTGAAGCCTGAGCAACCGAGCTCAGCAACCGCAACCGAACTCGGCAGCCCCAACCCAACTCGGCTGAACTCAGCCTCACCGAGCACTATTCGAGACGCTCCGCGCCCTGGGCTTGCGACAGCTCCCCGGTAAGCGTTGGGGGCCGACACGTGTGTCGGAGGGGGCGGGCGAGGGTCTGGGCATACCTAGGATTCTCTGGCAACCATGGCATGCAGTTGCATCAACACGGCCGTGACCTGTTGCTGGCGAGACCCCAGCCCTGGGAGCCAAGGCTCCCATTTCCACCTCAGCCCCAGACGTTTTCTAGATGGGGGCATAAGAAACTGGGAGCTGAGTCGCAGGGCATAGGGCGGAACCCCTCCTCTCGGGTGTGAGCAATTTCTGGCTGCTCAGGGGCCCCTCTCGGGGGGTGTCTCCAAATCTTTAGATGTCGAAGCCCCGCCTCACTGTTGATGCTTGCTGGTCAGCCTTGCGGGGCGGGAGGAAGTGGGGGAACATTTGCTTACCCCCCTGGGCGATGGCAGCGCCAGTTACACAGTGTGGGCTTGGAGAGGAGGGATGGAACTGAGTCGGTGCTCACTTTTGATCTGTAGCTGAGGTCGGTCCCCCCTCCCTCCGGGAGATCTAGGAACCTTGCTTATTTGAAGCCCTGGGGGCGAGCGCCGAAAAGGAATGTGGATATTGGGTGTGAGAAGGGGGTTCTCCCCAGAGCTGCTGGCCTTTCCTGGGTTGAGTTCTGTTTAATCCCCAAAGAGCCACAGGCCAGGGAAGGGACACAATTGAGCTTCTCTGGCTCCTGGGTTGGGGTCTAGGATAAACGCTATAGTTTCCCCGCCAAAGAAAGAAGAGACTAATATTGATTGAGCACCTACTAGGTGCCAGGCCACTGAACTGTAGGGAGCTTTCACATGCCTTTTCTGAAATTAGTCCTTCCACAAACCTGTGAGGTATTGTTATTCCTACTTGCATATGAAGAAACTGAGGTTAGAGGAAAAGTGACTTGCCTTTGTCCCTTCAACATCCTCCTCCCATCCCCCCCCAGCTCCTTTACTTGGTGGAGTGGGTATTGTAATTCACTCTTAGAGCTTAGGGATAATGAGCCCTATTGAAGGTCTTTTGTCTTGTTTTTCACCAGATCCTTCCTAGCATCCTCTTCAATTCCAGCTAGAATGCTGTGGCAGGCGCTTTGCAGATTTGGTCAAAAGCTGGTACGCAGACGTACACTGGAGCCAGGCATGGCTGAGACTCGCCTTGCTAGATGCCTGACCACTCTGGATTTAGTGGCCCTAGGTGTGGGCAGCACATTGGGTGCAGGCGTGTATGTCCTGGCTGGCGAGGTGGCCAAAGATAAAGCAGGACCATCCATTGTGATCTGCTTTTTGGTGGCCGCCCTATCTTCTATGTTGGCTGGGCTGTGCTATGCGGAGTTTGGTGCTCGGGTTCCCCGTTCTGGTTCTGCGTATCTCTACAGCTATGTCACTGTGGGTGAACTCTGGGCCTTCACCACTGGCTGGAACCTCATCCTCTCCTATGTCATCGGTGAGATGGTGGGGCAGGGGGGAACTGCACAGCCAGTGAAGGGGCACGGAGTCAGGAAATCTGGGTGGAATGGTGAAGTGAGGTGTTCATCATTCGCAGGACTTAAATATCCATAAATGCGTGTATTTGTTGGGGGGCTGGGAGGGTTGAAGGTGTGGAGAAATTGTTTGTTCTACTTACCTCTGTCTTGGTGTCCTTAATTGACTGGCTTTGGTTCTTAAAAGGTAAGAATAGGCGAAAATAGCAGGTATTCTTGTGAGACTGGTCTGGGGGAGGGAGGAGAGGAGAGAGGAAACTTGACCCCATGTTTCTGCCTCTGGTCCACCAGGTACAGCCAGTGTGGCCCGGGCCTGGAGCTCAGCTTTTGACAACCTGATTGGGAACCACATCTCTCAGACCCTGCAGGGGAGCATCTCACTGCACGTTCCCCATGTCCTCGCAGAATATCCAGACTTTTTTGCTATGGGCCTTGTGTTGTTGCTCACCGGTGAGGCAAGGGACAGGGACAGGGACAGCGACGGGGGTGGGGCTAGTGGGGACCAGGCCTGGGAGCTTGTGGAGGTGAGAGCAGTGAGAAAGAAGAAGCTGGGAAGGAAAGGTCTGCACTTAGAGGCAAGGAAAACAAAGCTTGGACTGAGGCCTTTCTTTCCCACAGGATTGCTGGCTCTGGGCGCTAGTGAGTCGGCCCTGGTTACCAAAGTGTTCACGGTGGTGAATCTTTTGGTTCTCGGTTTTGTCATCATCTCTGGCTTCATTAAGGGAGATCTGCACAACTGGAAGCTCACAGAAGAGGACTACAAACTGGCCGTGGCTGGACTCAATGACACCTATAGGTTAGGAGATTCAGGAGATGCAGAGCTGGGAGCATGACGGGGAACAGAGGGATCTGCGCTGAGGGATTCTGGATTGGCAGTGGGGAGGAATGGGAGCCTAGGCCTTGAAGGCCCAGCTAAATAGTTGGGCCTTAGAGAAAAGGAACAAGAGTTGGCTGAACACGCTCTTACCTTTTCTATCCCTTCTTTCACTTTAGCTTGGGCCCTCTGGGCTCTGGAGGGTTTGTGCCTTTCGGCTTCGAGGGGATTCTCCGTGGAGCAGCGACCTGTTTCTATGCATTTGTTGGTTTCGACTGTATTGCTACCACTGGTAACACAGTCATTCCGTTCCATCTGGGGCTTGGGCATCTGCGTGTGCTCAGGCGGCGTGTGGGTTGGAGTGGTAGAGGAGCGAGCCTGCTTCTCTGATTCAGAACCTTGTGCCCCTTCTTGTAGGGGAAGAGGCCCAGAATCCCCAGCGTTCCATCCCCACAGGCATTGTGATTTCACTCTTCGTCTGCTTTTCGGCCTATTTTGGTGTCTCTTCGGCACTCACGCTCATGATGCCTTACTACCAGCTTCAACCCGAGAGCCCCTTGCCTGAGGCCTTTCTCTATACTGGATGGGCCCCTGCCCGCTATGTTGTAGCCATCGGATCCCTCTGTGCTCTTTCTACCAGGTCAGTGTCAAACGTTTGTTCTCCTCTGCTGTCAAGAGTCTCGGGTGATAGCATTCCACACCAGAGAATACCCCTTAAAAGGCCCTTAAGAAGTCCCTAAAACGGCTGGGAGCAGAAGGTGGAGACTCCTTAAGCTCACAGTCTTGAGGAGAGAGATGCCCAGTCAACGCCGCTCTGGGCGTACTTCTCTCCAGCCTCTTGGGCTCTATGTTCCCCATGCCTCGGGTGATCTACGCGATGGCAGAGGATGGCCTCCTGTTTCGCGTCCTTGCCCGGATCTACACCGGCACACACACCCCCATCGTGGCCACTGTGGTCTCTGGCATTATCGCAGGTGAAAACTCGTCTTTGCCCTTCCCCTCGTTGTTTCACCAACTCCGTTCACTTTGCTCTTGCCTTCGCTCATGTTTTCTGCCCATCAATTTCAGCATTCATGGCATTCCTCTTTGAACTCACTGATCTGGTGGACCTCATGTCAATTGGGACCCTGCTTGCTTACTCCCTGGTGGCTATTTGTGTTCTCATCCTCAGGTGAGACTCCTTTCCTCTGCATACTGTGGTTTGGGTTTTGATTCTGAGATGAGGAGTGATGGGGATCTGCTCCTCCTTCTTCCTCTTCCTTCATCAACCTGACTTTCCTTGAGGAATACGGATATCCCTCCCTGCCAAAAAGAGTGGCTACCCGTAATGGTGACGAGGAAGGTTAAGCTGCCTGGGAGAAGATGGTATAGTGGTCAAGGGTTGTTCTTAATACTGCCATCTTCCTCTTGTCTCAGGTATCAGCCTGACCAGGAGATGAGGAATGAGGAAGGTGAAGTGGAGTTGCAGGAGGAGAAGATCCATGAAGCAGAGAAGCTGACCCTACAGGGACTATTTTGTCCACTCAACTCCATCCCCACTCCACTCTCTGGCCAAGTTGTCTATGTTTGTTCCTCACTGCTTGGTGAGCATTGGCATTTTTCTCTTGGGTCAGCACGATGGGAAGGAGGGGAGTGTGTGGCATTTGGTGGCTGAGAGAGGGTGACCCTCCTTGCAATGGGGTGCCTAATGTCTTAATATGTTGCTCTCAAAAACTGGTTTTGATGTTTCTCAACTTGACCCTTGAAGCTCTACTGCTGAGTGTCCTTTGCCTGGTGCTGGCCCAGTGGTCCACTCCACTGCTTTCTGGAGACCCATTGTGGATTGCAGTGTTTGTGCTGCTCCTGACGCTCATTACTGGGATCACTGGAGTCATCTGGAGACAGCCACAGAGCTCCACTCCACTCCACTTTAAGGTAAATGACCTCTTTTTTTCCCCTCCACCAACCCATCTTGGAAGAATAGGTTCCAGATACCTTACAGTCTCATACATATTCTTTCATTGGACAAGAAGGGAGAGATATAGGAGATACCTAGGCCAAAGATGTCTTCTCTGACCCTTCCTGTTCCATTTCCACAAATTCTGCATATTCTTGGAGTCCCATATGAGGTACACTACATGAATGGACACTGAAATACACAGCATGAGTAGGAGTCGGACTCTCCCTTTCCTGGCTTGAGTAGGTTAGGGATCTCTTTCTATATCACCCTGTGGTCTGTACAAAGAAGATTTTGCTTTGTTCCCAGGTACCTGCTTTGCCTCTCCTCCCACTAGTGAGCATCTTTGTGAATATTTACCTTATGATGCAGATGACAGCTGGCACCTGGGCCCGATTTGGGGTCTGGATGCTGATTGGTAGGTATCCACTTGGGAAGAGTAGGCCTCTCGGGTCTCCTTTCCTGCCTCCTTTCCCTCTTGGTCTTGAGTAGGAGCCCTATTAAGCCTTTACAGGCCACTATTTTCCCTACCTCACAGCTACCTTTCCCTACTAGGGTTTGCTATCTACTTCGGCTATGGGATGCAGCACAGCCTGGAAGAGGTTAAGAGTGACCAACCCCCACTCAAGTCTAGGGCCAAAACTGTAGACCTGGATCTCAGCAGTGCCTGTACACATTCGATTTGACATCATCACACCTGAATGCTGTCTGTTCTTCCTGCACAATAATGGAGAGTACTCCTGACCACACAGAGAGCTAGGCTTCCCATGGGATGTTGGTGGGGGAACACAGATAGAGCTCTGTATTTATTGTGGAGTGAAGGATGTGTCTGCCCTTTCTTGTCTTTTTTCTTTTTTTCACTCGTCTACTTTTTAACTGTATCTGTAGCTGCTCACTGGCTTTTAAAAAATTATTATTAAAAGAAACTAGAAATAGAAATTATGTCTTGTTCTTTGCTTGCTAGAGATGATATGGAGCCTGACTTTCAGTGTGGAGAGCTTCAGATAAGTGTCCTTTGTTTGCTCCCGTCACCACAAAAGTATCTGCTGTGCCTGTGTGTGCTTCTTGTTGGCTTGGGGTTTGAGTAGGGTGGTGTAAGTAGCCATCACGTCTAGTCACACTTCAAGGAACGATCTTGAGATATGTTTTCCCCTTGCTACACAAAAGGTTAGGTTCTGAATAAGTAGACAGCAACACTCGTCTCTGGGATTTGGGAGTGGACTCTGATCTCAACACTGGCATTGGTCAGGGCCTACACTGAGACCACTGTCTTCTGTTCCACCCCTTCTAGTTGGACCAGTCCCAGACTCCTATGACTGCCTGGACAACAGAAATTTTGGCTGTGGTGTTTAGTACTTCTGGGCAGGGGTGGACAATAGGAGAGGATGGGTAAAGGACTGTGTATATGTATAGCTACTGGTTGTTGTAAGGAAACAGAGGTTAGAGCTGCTCAGACCAAGAACTGTTCATTCCTCCATTTACTCAACAAACATATGAGGAGCTCCTGTAAAATGCTAGGCCCGTGCCGGGTGCTGGGGATACAAACATGAATAAAACATAGTCCCTGCCCTCAAGGAACTCACGATCTAGTGGGGGAGACAAGCAGGTAAACAGGAGGCAATGCGATTTGTCCCAGGGCAGGGGTAAGTGCCGAGAGCTGCAGAGGCACAAGGAAGGATGTGCTTGACCTGAGTGTACCCTGCAGCTTGTGGGATCTTAGTTCCCCGACCAGGGATTAAAACCCGGGCCCTCGGCAGTGAAAGCGCGGAGTCCTAACCACTGGACCGCCAGCGAATTCCCTTGAGTAGGTGTTTATGAAGTGGACTGAGGGGAGGGCTTATCTGCCAGTGATCAGTGTGCACAAAGCTGCGGAAGTGTGAAAAGGCGTACTGTATTGGGGGTATGACATATAGTTTAGTGTGGCTGGAGGGCAGCATATATGGGGTTGTGGTGAAAGGTAAGAGACCACGCGAATGGCCTGTATACCCTACCTAGGAATTCAGATGTTATCTTAAAATGGTGTGTGTGTGTGGAGCGGGGGAGGGGGTGTTGTCACTGAATGATTCCAAGCAAAAGGGTTGGTTGGATTTATTAGTCTGGCAGCAGCAAGGAGGATGGCTTGGAAGAGGGTGGGGGAAGTTAGAGCAGTGTGATAATAGCTGCCATTTATTCAGTATTTATTTTATGCCAGATACTGTGCATACAATCTCTTTTTAGTTCTTGCAATGACCCAATGAAGTAGATGTTATGGTAATTATTTTTTACAGATGAGGAAACAGGTTTGGGGTAAGAAATATGCTGTAGGTCACATAACTTGGAGTGATCAGGGCCGGGATACGCACCCAGTTCTGACTCTGCAGCCTGTGCTCTTTAGCCACTGTGTGACATTGCTAGCAGTAATTAGTTAGGAGAGCATCATAGTCATTTGCGCAAAATATTTCAGGATTTTTGGTCATTTGGATGTCGGAGGTAAGAAAGAAGTGGACGACTTAGATTTCTGGGTGAACTTTCTGGGTGAATGATCAAATTATTAGCCAAGATGGAGAGCGTAAGAGGAAGAGCATATCTGGGGAAAGATAAATTCAGTTCCAGATACGCTGAGTTTATAAACATGTACATGAGTTTAGCTTCATATAGGTGAAGATAGATACATAATCACCCATTGGAACTTGGAGCTAGGCTAGAGGTCTAGGCTAGAGTTACAGATTTAGGAATCATCAACTCAGAGGGCAAATGAGTATGTAATGGAAGCTGTGTGTGGGGCTAAAGATTGCCTTGGGGCAAAATAAACAATCAAAAAATTTTGAAGCACAAATGATATCATTTCCTTTATGTACAAAGAACTCATAAAAAATAAGAAAGATGAATAGCCTGATAGAAAAATGAGTACAGGATATAGTGTTCAGAAAAAGAATATAAGATACCAACAAATATAAAAAAAGATACTCAGCCTCACTCAACAAGAAATGCAAATTAAAACAACCATGAGAATTCAGTTCTTACCTTCCAGACTGGCAAAACAAATTTCGATGACAAGGCGTTGGCAAAAGTGAGGGTAAACAGGCAATCTTATGCATGATGGGGATATACATTCTTGTGACTTTTGCAGAGGGTAATTTGATGACAGCAGAATTAAAAACACATTCTTTTTGATCTGACAATTTCATTTATAGGAATTAAAAATTTACGTATATGAGGATATTTACAGTGACATTATTCATAATAGCGTAAAACTTGGAAGCTACCTGATGTGCACCGGCCAGGAACTAGTTAAGTTAAATTAATTCAGTGGAAGACATACAGCCATTTAAAAGATGAGATCTTGCTTTCCTGGATATAAAAGCTCAGTATAAATCTTGGTTAAGTAAAACAACATGGCATTTACTCAAAAAAAGAAAAATAAAGATAGAATTATATGTGCCAAGAGGTGATATGGAAAGAGCTCCAAGTCACACTTTAAGTAGAGACAAAACAAAATGGAACAAAAACCCCAAGGTGCAGAATATTTGTGTGAAAGAGCAAAAGAGGATGCATTTATACCTATTTTTTTTTCTGGAAAAATTAACCAGAAACCTCTGGTTTCTCCTCTGTACTTTTTCAGTTTTTCACCAGGTACAAACATTATTTTATTATTTTAAAAATTAAAAAGAAAAATTTTTTTTTGGCTGCACGTATGGGATCTTAGTTCCCCGTCCAGGGATCCAACGTGCATCCCCTGCGATGGAAGCGTGGAGTCTTAACCACTGGACCGCCAGGGAAGTCCCCAAACATTAGTTTTAAAATTCCTTTTAAAAATCATTATGATAGTAAAAGATTGGAGGAACTCTCACATTGAAGGGATACAGGAGGAGGAGGACTCAGTGTAGGAGGAGGTGGAGGACTCAGTGTAGGAGGAGGTGGAGACAGGAGAGTGATGTGGAAGTCTAGGGAGGAAGGGACCTCTCAGGAGCAGTCAACAATGCCAAATGCTGCCTAGAGAGCCGAGTTAAATAAGATGAGGGCAGAAAGGGTTCATTGGTTTTGTCAGTTAGTAGGTAATAGATCATTTCAAGAGCAGTTTGTGTCAGATGGTGGGGGGCACTGCAGTGGATTGTGAATGGAGGGTGAGGAAGAGGACCTGGGCTATAGGCGAGCATTTCAGGGCACCGCTGGAGGGAGCTGAAGGAGAGGTTTGGGTTTTTTGTTTTGTTTTGTTTCAAGATGGGCAATTCTTGCATTTACAGGCTTAAAGGAGATTGTCAGTGGAGAGAGCGATAAATCCCGGCACTACTGTTTAAATAAATCTTTTGTGAAGGAAGGAGTAGTTCTTTGATTTGGTACTCTAGGTCTTTTTTCATTCAGTGCCTTCTTTCCCAGACCTCAGACAGGTAAGTATAACCTTCATGAATTTTTCTCTTTTTGTGTAATTCCTGTACTATTTAAAAAAAAACACCAATTTTTAAGCTTAAATACACTTCTTTAAAAAAGAAAACATTTTACCACTATCATAAGTGGAAAACAAAGTATTTTCCTAATATACATTAAAATATCCAACTATTAAAAAATGTTTGGCTGTGCACCACCTAAAATAATCACATACACCATATTTTGGAAACAGTTAACACAGTGAATAATATCTCCGTAGGACACTATGCTTGAAGCTGGAGTAGAAAATTGCTTTAGGTGTGGTCTAATCTTGATCTCCTCAAGGAGCCAGAGATAAAATTGGCCCAAATAAGTACAGACACAAAGTGGGAAATAATAGGTATCCTAAGAGAGGTCTGAACGAAGTACCACGGGAATTCACATGAAGGAGTTCTGTGAAGTCTTCATGGAAGCTGAGGCTTTTAAGCTGTTCTTTAAAGGATGGGTAAAATATGTAATTTCAGATATGGTGGGAGAGCATTTCAGGAAGAGGGAACCTTGTGCACAAAGGCAAGAAGATGGGAAAGTTTATAATTCAGTTTGTCCAGAGCCTAGGATTTTGAGGTGGTGAAGTGGAAAAAGAAGGCAGGAAAGGCAGATTCCAGTCACTCCTGAACTCAGTGCCAGGGCCTGCAAGTAAGGGGCAGGAAGTGTGTGGATGGGAGTGTTATAATATGTGAAGGAGAGAGTGGGTCTGTGATTTGTTTCAATGAATTAACCTCAGCTACCTACTCATATGGTTATACCCTAGATTTTGCCAGAATGTCACCTCTGAAATCACTATTTCAAACATCAAATTCTCTGTCTACATCTTCCCAAGCTCCAGCTCATTTGCTCAAGTAACCACACTGCAACAATTCTTTGACCTCGTGAATCCTCCAATTCACTACTCCCCTGCTCCCCAGATACACCTTCTCTGTGCTTATCAGTTTCCTCCAATCTTTGCTTGTTCCCTTTACCACTTAAATTTCTGAATTTATTATCATTATCACTCTTGCGAATATCTTCACCTCACTAGGCAATACTCCAGAGTCCTCTCCACCCCACCCGGAGGAATCCAAACATCTTCTCCATACTTTCACCTGTGTAGCTCAGGATTGTTAGAGGCAATCACACAGCTGGGCAGATTAATGATCATCAACCTTGACCAGGCCCTCAAAGAGGATTTCTGCCAGAAATCATCTTTTTCTCTCCAATTCCCCTGCTCTCTGAAACAACTGTTTCTTACCTTCCTCACAGTCTTCAAATCTCTCCCTCCTACTCTCTGCTGTTGACTTTGCCTCATACTTTATTGCAAAGACGCACGCTCATCAGATAAAAACTCCCTCATCTTCCTGTGGATTTTTCTTTTAATGGAAATAACTTTTCTTTTTTTCCCCTAATGATAAAAATGTGTTCATTGCTGGACATTGAAAAACTGAAAGATATAAAGAAGAAAGTAAAGATTCTCCCAAATCCCAACACTCAAAGATAAACATTGTTAATATTTTGGTAAATACTCTTCCAGACATTTTCGTTCAAATATGCATACATAAGTGTTTATCTTTTCTGTGAGACCTTTTCAGTTTACGTATTAGTGGGATTGGTTGGTCGCTGTAGCCACTTCTGTCTCTTCCCATTCACACCCAGGTGGAAACCATCCCAATAGTTTTCTTAAATTGACGTATATAGTTGATTTACAATGTTCTGTTAGTTTCAGGTGTACAGCATAGTGATTCAGCTTTGTTGCAGATTCTTTTCCATTTATAGGTTATTATAAGATATTGGCTATAATTCCCTGTGCTATACAGTAAATCCTTGTTGCTTATCTATTGTATGTGTAGTAGTTGGAACTCCCTGTATAGTAGTTTTTTTAGTCATTCAAGTCTATAAAATTACACTTTTTAAAAATTAGTTAATTAATTGATTTTTATTTTTGGCTGCATTGGGTCTTCATTGCTGTGTGCGGGCTTTCTCTAGTTGCGGCGAGCAGGGGCTTCTCACTGCGGTGGCTTTTCTTGTTGCGGAGCATGGGCTCTAGGCACATGGGCTTCAGTAGTTGTGGCACGCAGGCTCAGTAGTTGTGGCACACGGGCTTAGTTGCTCCGCGGCATGTGGGATCTTCCCGGACCAGGGCCCCAACCCATGTCCCCTGCATTGGCAGGCGGATTCTTAACCACTGCGCCACCAGGGAAGTCCCTAAACCTTTTTGAGCAGTTCGTAACTTTTTTCTTTTTTTAAACTCAACGGTAGGATATAGGCATTTCCCAAGTTTTATACCTCTACGTTGTTTTCACAGCAGTGTTTTTAAAGGCTGTATAAGTATGCCACTATATGGTACTAATGTACACTAGGTTGTATAAATAGTCCACATTTAACTAGGTGAACACATAAGAGATTTACAACGCCTCAGTGAACATTTCTATTAATCTATCTTTGCAAAATTTTCCAATTTCTTCTTTAGGAAAATTCCTAGAAGAGGAATTGTTGGGAAACGGTACACACATTTAAGACTTTGATACCAGTTGCCAAACTGCCCTCCAGAAAATTTGCAGTAATTTGTACTCCTAACCAACAGTGCACAAGAGTGCCTGTTTTGTGCATCTTGTCAATTTGAGGTTTTGTTAATCTTTTTAACCTTTGCCAATCTGATAAATGAAAAAAATTCACCTTGCTTTATTATTTGCATTTCTTTGATTACTGGTGGGGTTGAACATCTCTTCATGTGTTTATTGGCTATTTATATTTCTTCCTGTGCAAATTGTCTGATCATGTCCTTCACTGATTTATGTGCTAGACTATTTGTTTTTTTAATTTTAAGAGCTCTTACTGTTTATCTGTTACATATGTTGAAAAAATCTTTTTCTAATCTGTGGTTTGTCTTTCAACCTTGCTTATAGTACCATTCAGAAGATTTTAATTTTTATGTGGTAAAACTTATCATTGTTTTTCCTTTCGATTCTGGTTTCAGGTCACGTTTAGATCTTGTCATGTTTATAAAATACTCACCCAAACTTCCTTTAGAAGTTTAATGATTCAATTTAATCTTTGATGAATCCAGAATTCATTTTGGTATATGAAGTAAGGCAGGGATCTGGTTTTATTTATTTTTTTAAATGGCTATCCAGTTGTTTCAATACTTTTTCTGGACCAGCTCTTTTCTCCACTGATTTGAATCATTTCTATATATACTCGGGCCTGTTTCTGGACTCTATTTTGTTCCATTTATCTGTCTGCATGCACTATTACCATACAGTTGTATTTACGGTAGTTTTAATATCTGGTAGAACAAGCCCCTGTCCCTTACTTTTTAATTACTTTTGTTTTTAGAATTTTCCAGACTATAATTGCATATTTACTCTGGAGGTGTTTTTCTTCTTTTAACAAGGTGTAATGCTACCTTCTGCACTACTTTGCATTCTCGGTTGCTTACTCTCTTTTAATCCAGTCTATTAATGAGAGTCTTAATAAGCGCTCATTAGAGTCCAAGCTGTTCACCTGCCTTATGCAACAATCTCTTTCAACATTTCTGCACTAAGTTGTTAAAGGGTTGCAGTGGAAAATTTATAGTTTATGCTAGGGGTAAGGTAAGATAATTTACCATGTGTTGAGTGCTGCTTAATGGTATTTTACTACTCACTCTTGCGTGTCCTCCCCAATATGTACCTGCTTCTTTTATGATCTCCTTTCCTCTTCTCTCTCTCTTTGACTTTTTTTTTTCTGTCTCTTAATTCTCATTTACTTGTAACATCTAGAGAGGCCATCTAGATCAAAACCAAAAACATTGGGGCTACCCATACAACATAAGGGTTTTTTACCCTTTCTGCATATTTTCCTTTATTCCACTGGCCCTTTCAGTGCAGTGGTGTCAGCTCAGTAAGTAGCCCTGACTTTGGAGTCTTATTTGCAGTCAGTATTAATCAACAGAGTCATTTGATTCCTGTATGCCTGATATAATTTTGGATAATATAATATCCATTCTACTACAGACATTATTAATCACTAAGAGGTCTAAAAGGACCCCTGTGGGCTTGAGAGCTGAGGTCTAATTATTGTCCTGTTTCTTCATCTATTCATCCATGAACAAAGGAGTTATGCTAGAGCCAGGAGCTTGGGTGGAATGATAGAAGTTGGGAGCCCTTAACTGCCAACCAGGAAATGGGGAGTGATAATGGGAACTAACATTCTTTAAGTACCTACCATATGCCAGCCACTGTTCTAGATGCTTTATGTACACTATTCCATTGAACCAGAAGCCTAGAATTACTTTTATTCCCGTCTTACAGATGAGGAAATTGAAGCGCTGAGATTCTAAGTAGCTAGCGCCAGCTCACGCGGTATGCAGTGCGTGAGGATTCGGTCAATTATGGGATACCACCAGACTTCTTCCCCTAATTTAGCAATCTAGGATTGTGAAATATATATCAAGTTGCAGGATTTAATAGAGAAGGATCCAAAAGAAAAGTAGTTAATAGCAGTACTTCCTGTTTTCCCCCTTTCCTTCACTATACTATGTGATCTAGATGCAGAAAATTTTGAAGAGGGAAAAGAAATTATTTTTAGAAATCCCATCTTTTCCACGATAAATAACGACTGACTCTGAGACTCTCAGGGTCAGGAGGCAACTCTGTTAGTGTTCCCAGACTTGAAGCCACAATCTCTTCTCTTCATCTTGTTAGCCAGCTCCACATCTGGCTTGACTGAGGTGCACAAGGCTTAAAAGAGGGGTATGTGAGGGAAGGGGTGGGAGCCTTGTTAATGCTTTGATTTGGCGTGTCCCCAAATTTGGAGGCCTCATGCCTTAACACTGCTGTCTCTGAGTGGAGATTTCAGTAGAGGCCAACTCCTTGGTTGCAAGCATCACTCGTAGATTTAGCTGGAATCAAACATGTTCACATATATATATTCCACACCATCCCTGAAACCATTTGTTTGGAGTTGGGTAGGACCCCCTGCCCTTGCTGTGAGCCTGCAGGGGAGTCACTGGGTAGTTTCCTTCAGATTTGACAATGGCAGGGCAGCAGAAATATGTCTTGGAACTACAGGGTTTTTCAGTCTCCTCAACTTCTTATATTTCTGACCTTTGCACTCTTTTTTTTAAAAATTTATTTTTGGCTGTGTTGGGTCTTTGTTGCTGCATGCGGTTTTTCTCTAGTTGCGGTGTGCGAGTTTCTCATTGCGGTGGCTTCTCTTTTTGCGCAGCACGGGCTCTAGGCACACGGGCTTCAGTAGTTGTGGCACGTGGGCTCAGTGCTTGTGGCTCTCGGGCTCTAGAGCGCAGGCTCAGTAGTTGTAGCCCATGGGCTTAGTAGCTCCACGGCATGTGGGATCTTCCCGGACCAGGGCTAGAACCCATGTCCCCTGCATTGGCAGGCGGATTGTCAACCACTGCGCCACCAGAGAAGTCCCTGCACTCTTGAATAACCAGTGGGCAACATTGTTTACTTTCCATTCCTTCCTCCCTCCCTCTGTCCCTCTTTCCCCTGCCTCCTTCCCTCTGTCCCTTTTTTTTCTTTAGAAGGCCTGCTCTCCTCTTTCCTGTAACCCTCGCCATCTGCACTCTTCCCGCAGTAACTGCAGTATGTTTCAGTATTGCACTATACTCCCTCACTTTCATTGATTCTCACCCCGGCCCTCTGAACTGCATCCCCAGAACTTCACGCCCGGACTGTGCCCAGAAACTCAGGCTTCGAGATGAAGGGAAAACGTCAACTGGGAGAGGCCTTTCATTGACATCACTATGGGGGGAGGAGCTTTCCAAGCGTCTTCACTGGCACTGTGGACTTGGTTTGCGCAGGGAGCACTGTGGCGTCGGCTGTCCTGGCTGAGGTGTACAGGTTAGTTGTTTCTAATTAGCAAGGAGATGCGGTCGTTAGGTCAACACTTTTTAAAGTGGCCCTGAGGCAGTGATTTTGAACTATGGAGCTGACTCTGCGGTGAAAGAAAACGGGGAAAGACAGGGTTTCGGTTTCGGGACTTGGATGAAGTATGGGGAGTGGTGCCCGGGGTGGGGGTGGGGAAGGACTGTCAGTGATTGGATGCTTAGAACGTACGTGCGGCGGGGTATGTGCGCGGCGGGGTATGTGCGGCGGGGACGGGAGATTTTGAACCAATTAGGAGGAGGCAATGAGTGCCAGGCAGACCAATCACAGGGTACCCCGAGCCGTGGTGTTTTTGTGTTGCAGGGCGGATTGTCGTTAGAAAAGAAGTCCGACGAAAATTTCTGGCCAGCCGGGTTCCCGTAGCTGGACAACCTGCTGCTGCCGTTCGTTAACTGCATTTTCTAGGTCTTAAAATTTCCTCAGCATTTTTTCTTTTGGATAACAACTAACAGGAAAAATTTGAAAAGAAATTTATTGAGAAGCGGGAGAATAAAGGACAGAATATTAAAATATTTTCTTATTTCATAGGTCTGAACCAGAGATTTTAAAATGGACGCCGCTGATGTTCGTTTCATGGACTTTAAAGGTATTTAGCTTTGCACTAGAAAATGTCAGACTGTTCGCTACCTTATCTAACATCTTCTGAATGTATTTTGTTTCCTAATTTTATCTCTTTGGCCTATCCACAGCTCCAAGTTTTCTCATTTAGGTATCGGAGAACAACATTGATGTCAAAGACACCGGAACCATTTTATAAACTAGCGTAGGGAAATAGAATTCACAATTCACAGCTTGTTTTCCCAGGATTTTTGTGGCATGCATAATAACACTGGTTTAATCTGAAATAGAAATCTACTGCGTTAAAAGTACATTAAAAAATTACGGCTAGATCCTGAAGTGCCTTTCCATAATCATCAGTTAAAAATAAATTATATCCTGTGTAGCTTTAGGTTTAAGAGCATTTTTCTGTATCTTAATTCTTTTGAAAATTGGTACTCTACGGATGATATTTGTGGGAGTTCTTAGTAAACAGAAACAATTCGATTGACTAGAACACCAGATTCCTCGACCATGCCAGATATGGGAGAGTTCACCATACTTCATTTTTTCTGGGGACATGATTAGACCTGTGGTACATTCGCATTCACATTCATATAATAATGAAATATGTTGTAACCAGGGTGGCTACAAATCTATGATTTAAAAAAGTTTAGGTCAGTGTTTTGTTAATGCTTGTCATTTTAAAACAACAGCAAAGCCCACTACCACCTACCTGAAGTTTTAATTTAGGATATACTATCTTAAAGATATAAGTATTGAGTAGGGATTAAGACTTTTAAGTATATGGTATTTGAGACCTGGTATTTACATAAATATTTGAAGCACACAGAAAAGTAAGGAGAATAATATAATGAACACCTGTAAAACTACCACTAAGTTTTGTTGAATCTTCACATTTTGTCATATGCTTCAGATATTTCACTGTTCCAAAGAACAAAAAGATTGAGGTGACTGTTTTTCATCATTTGAAATATTACATAAATTATATCATTTTGTATAGTTTTTTTTTCCTGCAACTTGTGTTTTTTGCTCAGTATTATGTTTTGGATATTTACCCATATGGATATTTTAGCTCTAGTTCATTTATTTACACCGCTGACTAGTAATAATACATTGAATGTAAGTGTACCACAATTTATTTATCTAATCTCAACAGTATTACAACATTGTGTTTTGTAGTGTTTATTAGGAGCTTTCAAAAATTTTTGACTGCCACCTATGGCAAGGAAATATTATATTTTACATTACATCTCAGTATCAAAAGTTTAATGAAATTATTTTACCCTTATTACACACAGCACACTATGATATTTCCTATTCTATGCTTTTTCATTTACAAAATGTTGGTTATGACTCACTAAATTAATTTATTTTTTGAGCACTAGTGGGTGAGGCTCTAGGGCAGTGCTGTACAATTGGAACACAGTGCGAACATAAATAATTTTATATTTCCTAGTACCACATTAAAAAAGGTTAAACAGATGAAATTAATTTTAACAATACAGATTATTTAGCTCAGTATATCCAAAATGTTATCATATCAACATGTAATTGATATAAAAATTATTAATGATATTTACATTCTTTTTTTTCTGTACAAAGTCTTTGAAGTTTGGTATGTATTTTATAGTTAAAGCATATCTCATTTTGGTCTTGCCACATTTCAAGCGCTCAATAGTCACATGTGGCTAGTGGCTACTCTATAGTGGCAGTGCTACTCTGGGGTGTACATTAAGAAGTTGCACTGCTGGGTCAAAAGCTACAAGCATGTTTAACTTAACAGATATTGCCAAATTGCTGTCCACAGTAGTTTTAACAATTTATACTCCCTCTTCTTTTCTCTTTCCCTACATTATTGCTAATATTTGGTATTGCCAGACTTCAGAAATTTTGCATGAGTGAAGGGTTTTTAAAATTAATTAATTAATTAATTAATTTAGTTTTGGCTGTGTTGGGTCTTCATTGCTGCGTGCAGGCTTTCTCTAGTTGCGGCGAGTGGGGGCTGCTCCTTGTTGTGGTGTGCAGGCTTCTTATTGTGGTGGCTTCTCTTGTTGCGGAGCATGGGCTCTAGGTGCACGGGCTTCAGTAGCTGTGGCACATGGGCTCTAGAGCGCAGGCTCAGTAGTTGCGGTGTGTGGGCTTAGTTGCTCTGCGGCATGTGGGTTCTTCCCGGACCAGGGATTGAACCCGCGTCCCCTGCATCGGCAGGCGGATGCTTAACGACTGTGCCACCAGGGAAGTCTGGTGGTGTTGTTTTTAATTAACATTTTATCTTGGGGTAATTTTAGATTTACAGAATAGTTACAGAGATAGTGCAGAGAGTTCCCAGATACCCATCAGCCAGTTCTATTTTCTCTCATGTTATCATATTACATGGGTGTTTTAATTTGCATTTCTGTCAACTAGTGAACTTGGATATATTTTCATAGATTTATTGACCATTTGAGTTTTCTTTTCTGTGTACACAACCTTTTCAGTCAGATTTTGTAAAAATGGACCACAAAGAGCCATGTGATGGCTTAGCTTATTTTCTTCTCAGGGAGAATTGACATAACATCCCTCTTTTTGTACCAACAATTCCAATCAATTTCAAGGCCAAAAAGGAATACAAATTGGTCTAAGTTATACTCACTGGGTCTAAATAATTGTAACTCCTTTTCTGCATGTCAGCTCTTCAAGTATTTGAAGGTAGTTATGTCCCCTGGGAAGTCTCTTCTTCAGATTCAGCATTTTTAGTTCTTTCAGTCATTTCTCATATTACATGGTTTCTAGTCCTCTCATCATTTTGTGTGCTGTCCTCTGAACATGCTCTGTTCTTTCCATGTTATTCCTTAAAGTATGGTACCCAGAACAGAACACAATTCTCTAGGTTCTATATGATAAGCTCAAAATAATCTTTCTCTTTAGATTTAGGAATGATCATCATTGTCTTTAGGTACCAATATAGCTAAGGTTGGTTTTTTTTTTTCTTTTTTTGGGTGGTGGCAGTCACACCACACTAATGACTCATTTTGAGCTTTTGGTCCCCAGAAGACCCTCAGTCTTTTTTTAATACATGCTTCTATTAAGCTACATCTTGCCTGTCATATATTGGTGCAGTTAGTTTTGGAGACATAAATGCAGGACTTTAATTTTTTCTTACATTAATGTCATTGCTATAACTGGAGGTTTAATTTTTGTTCCTGATTATATCTTCCGTCTTATTTGTTATCTGTTTCTCTTTCAACTTCTTCATCCAAATCATAGATAAAATTGTTAAATAGGAGAGGGCCAAGGACAGAATGTTATGTCATTAAAAACTTCACTTCAGGGACTTCCCTGGTGGTCCAGTTGCTAAGACTCTGCGCTCCCAATGCAGGGGACCTGGGTTTGATCCCTGGTCAGGGAACTAGATACCACATGCTGCAACTAAGAGTTCGCATGATGCAACTAAAGATCCCGCATGCCGCACTGAAGATCCCACATGCTGCAGTTAAGACCCGACACAGCCAAATAAATAAATAAATATTAAAAAAAATAAAAACTTCACTTCAGGTTGACATCAATTCATTAAGCAGCAAGCTCTGAGTATGCTTTTTAAAAAATATTTGTTTATTTTTAAATTAATTTTCATTGGAGTATAGTTGATTTACAATGTTGTGTTTGTTTCTGCTGTACAGCAAAGTGAATCGGTTATACATATACATATGTCCACTCTTTTTTAGATTCTATTCCCATATAGGTCAGTACAGAGTATTGAGTAGAGTTCCCTGTGCTATACAGTAGGTTCTTAGTTATCTATTTTATATATAGTAGTGTGTATATGTCAATCCCAATCTCCCAATTTATCCCTCCCCCCTCTTTCCCCCTTGGTAACCATAAGTTTGTTTTCTACATCTGTGACTCTATTTCTGTTTTATAAATAGGTTCATTTGTACTATTTTTTTTAGATTCCACATATAAGTGATATCACATGATATTTGTCTTTCTCTGTCTGACTTCACTCAGTATGACAGTCTCTAGGTCCATCCATTTTGATGTAAATGGCATTATTTCGTTCTTCTTTTATGGATGAGTAATATTCTATTGTATATATATACCACATCTTCTTTATCCATTCCTCTGTTGATGGACATTTAGGTTGCTTCCATGTCCCAGGTATTGTAAATAGTGCTGTAGTGAACATTGGGGTACATGTATCTTTTCGAATTATGGTTTTCTCCCAAAATATGCCCAGGAGTGGGATTGCAGGATCATATGGTAGCTCTATTTTTACTTTTTTAAAGGAACCTCCATAGTGTTCTCCATAGTGGCTGTACCAGTTTACATTCCCACCAACGGTGTAGGAGGAGGGTTCCCTTTTCTCCACACCCTCTCCAGCATTTATCGTTTGTAGATTTTTTGATGGCCATTGTGACTGGTGTGAGGTGATAACTCGTAGTTTTGATTTGCATTTCTCTAATAATTAGTGATGTTGAGCATCTTTTCATGTGTCTGTTGGCCATCTGTAGCCTTCTTTGGAGAAACGTCTGTTTAGGTCTTCTGCCCATTTTTTGATTGGGTTGTTTGTTTTTTTGATACTGAGCTGCATGAGCTGTTTGTATATTTTGGAGATTAATTCCTTGTTGGTTGCTTTGTTTGCAAATATTTTCTCCCATTCTGTGGGTTGTCCTTTTGTTTTGTTTATGGTTTCCTTTGCTGTACAAAAGCTTTTAAGTTTCATTAGGTCCCATTGGTTTATTTTTGTTTTTATTTTCATTACTCTAGGAGGTGGATCAAAAAAGATCTTGCTGAGATTTATGTCAGAGTGTGTTCTGCCTGTTTTCCTCTAAGAGTTTTATAGTATCCGGTCTTACATTTAGGTCTTTAATCCATTTTGAGTTTATTTTTGTGCATGGTGTTAAAGAATGTCCTAAATCTATTTTATTTTATTTTATTTTTTATTTTTTATTTTTTTTGTTTTTATTCCTGTTGGGATTTTTTTTTAACATCTTTATTGGAGTATAATTGCTGTACATGGTGTGTTAGTTTCTGCTTTATAACAAAGTGAATCAGTTGTACATATACATATGTTCCCATATATCTTCCCTCTTGTGTCTCCCTCCCTCCCACCCTCCCTATCCCACCCCTCTAGGTGGTCATAAACCACCTAGCTGATCTCCCTGTGCTATGCGGCTGCTTCCCACTAGCTATCTATTTTACGTTTGGTAGTGTATATATGTCCATGCCACTCTCTCACTTTGTCCCAGCTTACCCTTCCCCCTCCCGGTATCCTCAAGTCCATTCTCTAGTAGGTCTGTCTTGATTCCCATCTTGCCCCTTAGGTTCTTCATGACCATTTTTTTTTTTTTGGATTCCATATATATGTGTTAGCATACGGTATTTCTTTTTCTCTTTCTGAGTTACTTCGCTCTGTATGACAGACTCTAGGTCCATCCACCTCACGACAAATAACTCAATTTCGTTTCTTTTTATGGCTGAGTAATATTCCATTGTATATATGTGCCACATCTTCTTTATCCATTGATCTGTTGATGGACACTCAGGTTGCTTCCATGTCCTGGCTATTGTAAATAGAGCTGCAATGAACATTGTGGTACATGACTCTTTTTGAATTATGGTTTTCTCAGGGTATATGCCCAGTAGTGGGATTGCTGTGTCATATGGTAGTTCTATTTTTAGTTTTTTAAGGAACCTCCATACTGTTCTCCAAAGTGGCTGTATCAATTTACACTCCCACCAACAGTGCAAGAGGGTTCCCTTTTCTCCACACCCTCTCCAGCATTTATTGTTTGTAGATTTTTTGATGGTGGCCATTCTGACCAGTGTGAGATGATATCTCATTGTAGGTTTGATTTGCATTTCTCTAATGATTAATGATGTTGAGCATTCTTTCATGTGTTTGTTGGCAATCTGTATATCTTCTTTGGAGAAATGTCTATTTAGGTCTTCTGCCCATTTTTGGATTGGGTTGTTTGTTTTTTTGTTATTGAGCTGCATGAGTTGCTTGTAAATTTTGGAGATTAATCCTTTGTCAGTTGCTTCATTTGCAAATATTTTCTCCCATTCTGAAGGTTGTCTTTTGGTCTTGTTTATGGTTTCCTTTGCTGTGCAAAAGCTTTTAAGTTTCATTAGGTCCCATTTGTTTATTTTTGTTTTTATTTCCATTTCTCATAATTTTATTTTTTTTACATGGGACTGTCCAGTTTTTCCAGCACCATTTATTGAAGAGACTCTCTTTTCTCCGTTGTGTGTTCTTGCCTCCTTTGTCATAGATCAGTTGACCGTAGTTGTGTGGGTTTATCTCTGGGCTTTCTATCCTGTTCCATTGATCTATTTGCCTTTTTTTCCTGCCAGTACCATACTGTTTTGATTATTGTAGATTTGTAATATAGTCTGAAGTCAGGGAGCCTGATTCCTCCAGCTCCGTTATTCTTTCTCAAGATTGCTTTGCTCTTCGTCGTCTTTCGTGTTTCCATACAAATTGTAAAATTTTTTGTTCTGGTTCTGTGAAAAATGCCATTGGTAATTTGATAGGGTTTGCATGGAATCTGTAGATTGCTTTGGGTAGTATAGTCATTTTGACAGTATTGATTCTTCCCGCCCAAGAATATGGTATAGCTCTCCATCCGCTTGTGTCATCTTTGATTTCTTTTATCAGTATCTCATAGTTTTCTGAGTACAGGTCTTTTGCCTCCTTCGGTAGGTTTATTCCTAGTTATTTTTTTTTCTTTTTAATGCGATGGTAAATGGGATTGTTTCCTTAATTTCTCTTTCTGATCTTTCATTGTTAGTGTATAGGAATGCAAGAGATTTCTGTGTATTATTTTTGTATCCTGCAACTTTACCAAATTCATTGATGAGCTCTAGTACGCTGAGTATGCTTATTCCACCTGCCTGATTTGCTCTGGTACTCTGAGAATGCCTATTCAACCTGCCTGACAAAGCCTGGAAACTGTCTTGTTCTATACTTGGCTTTATCTCTAGATTTAGAATTTTGGTTCATCTCTTTGAAGGATTCTTGGGGCTCTCTGTGTATGAACGTCTGTTACCAACTCCTATTCATCGTTTTCCCCCAGCTTTATTGAGATATAATTGACATAATATTGTATAAGTTTAAGGTGTATGGCATAGTGATTTTTATACATGTATATACTGCAAAGTGATTATGGAAATAATGTTAGTTAAGACATCTGTCACCTCACATAGTTACAGTTTTGGGGAGGGATGAGGGAAATGGGTGAGGGTGGTCAAAGTGGACGAACCTCCTGTTCACCTTTAAGGCTGCCTTCTTGATGGTGAACAACGTTTGATGCCACACTATGCTATCCTGCTCCTGACCCACAGCCTCCAGGGATTTCAGGTCTGTAGTACTTCTTCTTTCTTTCTCTCTCCTCAACTTCCTCTTTCCTTTTCCTTTCCTTTTCTTATTCTTTCTTTCTTAGAAATTAACTTTATTGAGATATACTTTACATACAATAAAATTCACACACTTTAAAAAACAATTATTTATTTTTTGGCTGCATTGGGTCTTCCTTGCTGCATGCAGGCTTCCTCTAGTTGTGGCTAGCGGGGGCTACTCTTCGTTGCAGTGTGCGGGCTTCTCATTTTGGTGGCTTCTCTTGTTGTGGAGCACGGGCTCTAGGCATATGGGCTTCAGTAGTTGCAGCACGCAGGCTCAGTAGTTGCAGCACACGGGTCCTAGAGCACGTGGGCTTCAGTAGTTGTGGTGCGTGGGCTCAGAGTTGGGGTGCGTGGGCTTCAGTAGTTGTACGCGGGCTCCGTAGTTGTGGCTTGCGGGCTGTAGAGCACAGGCTCAGTAGTTGTGGCGCACAGGCTTAGTTGCTCCACGGCATGTGGGATCTTCCTGGACCAGGGATCGAACTCGTGTCCCCTACATTGGCAGGCGGATTCTTAACCACTGCGCCACCAGGAAAGTCCAAAATTCACACACTTTAAGTGTATAGGTTGATGCTTTTTTTTTTTTTTGGGCAAATATAACCTGTTTAACCACCGTTACAATCAAGAAATGGAACATTTTCATCTCAGAGAATTCTACCATACCCCTTTGCTGTCAATCTACCCACAGCCCTCTACCCCAGGCAACCACTGTTCTGATTTCTGTCACTGCAGATTAGTTTATAAATGAAATCATTCAGTATATACTCTTTTTTCCTATGGTGTCTTTCACTAAGCATAATCGTTTTGAGAGTCATCCATATTGTTTCATATATAAGTAGTTAATTCCTTTTTATTGTTTAGTAGCATTCCACTGAATGACTAGATCATAATTTGTTTATTCATCAGTTGATGGACATTTTTGACTATCATGACTAAAGTTACTATGAATATTCATGCATAAGCTTTAAGTGATTTAGGTTTTCATTTCTCTTGGGGAGAATATCTGGGAATGGATTTGCTGAGATGTAAAGTGCTTTTGTAACCAGGTTTTACCAGATTTTCTAGATTATTTCCTTTTTGGAGGACAGGTTTTGAAAGGCCCAAATTCTTAATTTAAGAAACAGTAGCATCTGGGCTGGGGGTGTTTCCTAAAACTGTCCTGCTTGATTCAGAAAGAAAAAGTTCCTCATCTTGACAAGCACCAGGACCATACAAAATAGAAGGTGACTTAACATGGGAATAGCAAAAAGTTGAGTGTTGTTGAATAGTTGTACCAAGATAATTCAGCCCAGTTGTCCTTCTCAACATGAGCGTTATTTCTTCTTAAAGAATGGCAACTGTTTTTCAAGCTTTGGAACTCCCTTTCCTGTTGTTAATTTGAAGAGAATTCTCCTTTTTCTAGATTTCTAACATCTTTGTATTTGCTATAATATAAACATCCTTATGGGCTATTCAAATATCCAAGTTTTTACTTTCTTTTTTCTGTTAAATCCATGACGACTGTTAAGGAAGTAGGTATTAACAATTTGTATCATTAAATCTTCAGAAGCCAATGACAGTATATACTTTAGACCAGCCCTGTACAATAGAAATATAATGTGAGCTACAATGTGATTTAAAAATTTCTAGTAGCCACATTTAAAAAGCAGAGAGAAACAGGTACAATTATTTCAAATAATAATAATAGTAATAATAATTTTGATACTATGTTTATAGCCCTACATATCCAAAATATTATTTCAACGTGTAATCAGTATAGAAAATTACTGAGATATTTTACATTTTTTATACTAAATCTTTGAAATCTGGTGTGTACTTTACAATTATAGCCCATCTCAATTTGGACTAACTACATTTCAAGTACTCAGTAGTCACATGTGGCTGCCATGTTAGACTGCAGATCTAGACTGAAAATTTTAGTAGGAAAACTCACTCAAGATAATTGACTTTCATTGAATCTCAAAGGACTTTATTCATTTGAAAGCCTCCCTCAAAAATTTTTTCCAAATCCTTTACATGCCACAGTGGGATGCTCAGATTAGGAGTGATGGAATTATTAGGAAGTGTCCCAAGAGTGTGCCATGTAGCTCAGAGTCATAAGCACAGTGTCTGTATGGCCTGTGCAGAAATCTTGTTGATATACTTGTTGGAGTCACCTGGTATGCACGTATTAGGTAGAAATAATATAGTTTATGAAATAAAGAGACGGTGTAACTAACAAAATGGAACTTTGTTAGTATACCATACCATGTATTTCAAGCTCTGGCCCCTACATACCTTTCTAATGGTGTTTCCTGTAACCTTCCTTTACCCTTTTCTCCAGCCATACATAACTGCTTATGGTTATTTGAACCCATTGTGCTTTCCACACCTGCATGTTTTTCCTTCTGTTTGGTATGTTGCCTGGCAAACTCGTAAGTGATCCTTCAAGACCCACCTCAAATAGCACTCAGTGAAGCCTATTCTGCCATCCCTATATCCCAGCTCTCAAACGGGTAGTTACTTAATTCTTCCTTTATATTTCTGTAGCGTCTTGCACTCACAGCACTTATTATATTGTAAGTTTTCTCATTTTAATTTCTCTTAATAGTGTGATCTGCGTGATGGTATAGACTGTTTCACTCATCTTTGTATTCCTAGTAAGGTCCCTAGTATCTGCCTGATATCAAGCATTCAATAAATGTTTGTTGTATTACCTTTTACAAGGAGAAATATAGACACCAGCCAAAGCAGAAAGTACAGTTGTTGTGGATTTTGTTCATGCTGTACTACTAATAGCTTTGATCTTGGGCAAGTTAATTAACTTCCCTGTAGCTTATTTTAATTAATTATAAAATTAGAGTGCGTTACTAGAATTTTAAGGTGACTTACAGCTCTAAAAAATTGGTTGATTGATACATGTTGGTTGATTGATACATTGGTTGATTCCACATACATCTTGTGTGGAAATGTGTGTAAGCTCCTCAAGGGAGGGACTGTGTCTTGTTTACATTATTCTTGGTGCTTAGCAAAATACTTGATTATCATTAAATGTTAATTGGATTAATGAATGAAATAACTCTTGTCTTTTTCATTCATATTGCCCACAAGGATAGTAACACTGTCACCAGGGATGATGCTATATATTTCTGATGATGATTTGGAAATGCACATGGGCTCAGATAAAACTTTCCTGTGTTATTCTGTCACCATCAAAAGCAGTTCATAAGATGCTTAATTGTTTATGACATATTGCTTAGCAATCCTCTAAATAACTAGTGCATTCTGTTAGGAATGAAAAGGCTAAAGATATCTTGTGTGGAAAATTAGCTGTCATTCATTTGGTTTCATTAAATATTTGACTTTTTTTGCAAGCAAGTTTTATGTGTATTATGTGTAGTTTACAATAATATAGAGATAAGAAATCACAAAGACAGTTGAATCAACTTAGGTTTCTTTCTTCCTTCAAAGACCTCTTTGGTGAGAGTTGCTATAATGTACTCAGCTTAGCTAATCCACTTCGACCTTCCAACTGTGTTGTTATAGTCTACTTATTGCATTCCCAACCTTTCCATGTATTGTTTTTGGTCTGATTTAGATGTGAATCTACTGGGCAGGTGCCTTGGATAAGTCTGTCTTCAGTGCCTAGTGCATTGTTAACACTCAGTAAACAAGTTAATTAATTAAGTTGTTAAACAGATAGAAATAGCCTTTGGTAACCATGGTAACTAAAACAAAGCAGATCTTAGCTGAATAGAAGACTCAGTCAAGAGCAGCAGGGTTCAGCTACAATGGGTAAGATGATGTAATGAGAATAAAAGAGTAATATATACAGATACTTTGTAAATATATACAGATGTTTAGGGGTAGGATTGGATGAATTGGCAAATTGAGATTGGTTATTGACCTTGCATTTTATAGGAGAGTGAAAGAAATAAAATACCAGATTCATTGCAACATTTATACAATGTGCATTTGGTTGAGAGGACTGAGTTGTGGCTTTTTTGAGATATTCCTCTTACTGCTATGGTTTGTTCAATGTAAGTATAATTCTACCCTTTAGTCTCTAAAGTTTAGTGCCCTGGATGTGACTGGATGTCTTTCCTCACCAGAATCAAGTTGGAAATTCCTTTTTTGGTTAGCATGATATAGTCAGCTCTTGCCTTTTTACCTCCCCCCACCACCCAGCCAGTTGCCCTCCAAAATTTTACATAGCTTTATCTCCTGATGAGCCCAGGCTTAGGTTTGCTTCAGTCCCTGAGCCAGTTCTGTACAGGGCAAGAAAGAATAACAGTATTACGTTGTAGGGAAGAGACTGGTTTGGAATGAAGTCATACTGGCCATCAGATTTGAGATTTAACATGCTGGGGGCATACTCTAGTCACCTGTTGAGCTTTAGAACTGTATCATTTCTGACTGTCATGATTTTCATGGAGCTAGCCTGCCCTGTATCCTTTCCTAGTTGCCCTCCAGGACCAAGATGCTGCTCAGAACTACAATACACTGCTGTGAATAATGCTCTTGGAACTATGGTTCATGCAGTTTCATCTGACTTCTGCATTATGATTCGCTGCTTGGATTCTCTTGTGCCACACCCAGTTTGTCAGTTGGGTCCTCCTGGAACATTGTATATGAAAAATGATCGTCTCTGACCATTAGATAGAAAGTATGATTTACAGTGTGGTTTTGTCTGTCACTAAACCTGTTCTGAGTTTGCTTGAGTTTTTTTGCCATGCCCTTTTGACACTGTTTTGGACATTTTGACTCTCCTCATTAAAAGTAGCCTCTGCTGGAATAGTTTTTCTTAGCTCACAATCAGAATTATAGTGTAGCACTCTGAATGGTGTTGGCTCATTTCTTTTCTCTCTATTTTTTAGTTGTCTCAGAGTCCTGGCAAGTCAATTCTTCCAGGCCTTTTCCAATAGGTCTAGTATAGTGGAAAGTACAGGATTTCAAATTAGAAAGCGTGAGTTCAGCTCCTAGTTTGCTACTTCCTCTTTCTGTCACCTTTGAGAAGTCACTATATTTTGTTATATCTCAGTTCCTGCATCTTATAAAAGTATCTCCCTTACAGAGTAGATTGATGATTAAATGAGAATGCATATTAAAAAGCTTTGAGACTGTAAAGCACTATGCAAATGTTAATTTTATTGTCATTTTTGGTTCTTTTCTCACTGAAGAAATTGCAAGTAATCATTGTGATTTGGAGTAAAATCTTGAATTGACCCTGGCAAGTCTTTGAACTGCTTTGGGTTTTGAATGACTGGTTGAGTTGATGGAGGTCACGGGGAGAGACTTGGCAGGACTGTTGATAGATTTTTTCCATGTTGTCACAGAAGCTCCCTTCCTCAAGGACAGGGAAGAAGTTTATTTTCTATTATACTGTACCTAGAATGCTGTCTACCTAATCAGAATTAATTGGTACATATTAACGTGGCTGCCTCAATAGAGTGACTCCCCAGTTTTAACTAGGATGAATCTCATTTAAATTAAATTGACTGCAATCATGTTGTAAATCATATTTATTTCAGTAGCCAGGAAGATAATTTAATCGTTTTTTTTCAAAATGTACAATATTGCCTGATATAACCTTAATACAGGGTGTTGTCTTCACATCTCAGGAATAGGCTGTATTTACAGAAGCTCTTTTCTGAGCTTCTCCCAGAAGCAAGTCTCTCCTTCATAGTGTAACTCTCAACCATTCAGCTATGTGATCTCTATTACTTACTCAGCTTTGCTGACTGCATTTTATCCTCAAGAACTGCAGTGCTCTCATTGCCTCAGCTGGTGTTAGTCAAGTTGCTCAACTGAATGACACTGAAAATATGTTTTGAAAGGACCAGAATTATTTTGACAAAGAATGAATTATATAAAATATTAAGAGAACATTCACAAATCAAAATTAACGCCTTCACAGTATCATATACTATGTAACTAGGAATTATAATTGGTATTCTAATAAAATATATTTCGATTTTTTTTAAAAGGAAGTCAAATTTAAAAATTTATATTGGGTTTTTTCTTTTCAAAAACATTTCAAGAAATCTGTTTTTAAAAAATATGTGGATTTTTAAAAACATCATTTAAAAACTTTCCTAGTTATTTTTTTAAATTGAGGTATAATTGACATACAACATTATATTAGTTTCAGGTGTACAACATAATGATTCAATATTTGTGTATATTACAAAATGATCAGCACAATAAGTCTAGTTTAACATCCATCACCATACATAGTTAGAAAATTTTTTTTGTGTGTTGATAACTTTTAAGATTTACTCTTTTTTTTTAATCATCTTTATTGGAGTATAATTGCTTTACAATAGTGTGTTAGTTTCTGCTTTATAACAAAGTGAATCAGTTATACATATACATATGTCCCCATATCTCTTCCCTCTTGCCTCTCCCTCCCCGCCACCCTCCCTATCCTACCCCTCTACGTGGTCACAAAGCAACGAGCTGATCTCCCTGTGCTATGGGGCTGCTTCCCACTAGCTAGCTATTTTACGTTTGGTAGTGTATATATGTCCATGCCACTCTCTCACTTTGTCGCAGCTTACCCTTCCCCTTCCCGGTATCCTCAAGTCCATTCTCTAGAAGGTCTGTGTCTTTATTCCCATCTTGCCCCTAGGTTCTTCATGACCATTTTTTTTTTTTTAGATTCCATATATATGTGTTAGCATACGGTATTTGTTTTTCTCTTTCTGACTTACTTCACTCTGTATGACAGACTCTAGGTCCATCCACCTCAGTACAAATAACTCAATTTCATTTCCTTTTATGGCTGAGTAATATTCCATTGTATATATGTGCCACATCTTCTTTATCCATTGATCTGTTGATGGACACTTAGGTTGCTTCCATGTCCTGGCTATTGTAAATAGAGCTGCAGTGAACATTTTGGTACGTGACTCTTTTTGAATTATGGTTTTCTCAAGGTATATGCCCAGTAGTGGGATTGCTGTGTCATATGGTAGTTCTATTTGTAGTTTTTTAAGGAACCTCCATACTGTTCTCCAAAGTGGCTGTATCAATTTACACTCCCACCAACAGTGCAAGAGGGTTCCCTTTTCTCCACACCCTCTCCAGCATTTATTGTTTGTAGATATTTTGATGATGGCCATTCTGACCAGTGTGAGATGATATCTCATTGTAGTTTTGATTTGCATTTCTCTAATGATTAATGATGTTGAGCGTTCTTTCATGTGTTTGTTGGCAATCTGTATATCTTCTTTGGAGAAATGTCTATTTAGGTCTTCTGCCCATTTTTGGATAGGGTTGTTTGTTTTTTTGATATTGAGCTGCATGAGCTGCTTGTAAAGTTCGGAGATTAATCCTTTGTCACTTGCTTCATTTGCAAATATTTTCTCCCATTCTGAGGGTTGTCTTTTGGTCTTGTTTATGGTTTCCTTTGCTGTGCAAAAGCTTTTAAGTTTCATTAGGTCTCATTTGTTTATTTTTCTTTTTATTTCCATTTCTCTAGGAGGTGGGTCAAAAAGGATCTTGCTGTGATTTATGTCATAGAGTGTTCTGCCTGTGTTTTCCTCTAAGAGTTTGATAGTGTCTGGCCTTATATTTAGGCCTTTAATCCATTTTGAGGTTATTTCTGTGTATGGTGTTAGGGAGTGTTCAAATTTCATTCTTTTATGTGTGGCTGTCCAGTTTTCCCAGTACCACTTATTGAAGAGTCTGTCTTTTCTCCATTGTATATTCTTGCCTCCTTTATCAAAGATAAGGGGACCATATGTGCGTGGGTTTGTCTCTGGGCTTTCTATCCTGATCCATTGATCTATGTTTCTGTTTTTGTGCCAGTACCATACTGTCTTGATTACTGTAGCTTTGTACTATAGTCTGAAGTCGGGGAGCCTGATTCCTCCAGCTCTGTTTTTCTTTCTCAAGATTGCTTTGGCTCTTCGGGTTCTTTTGTGTTTCCATACGAATTGTGAGATTTTTTGTTCTAGTTCTGTGAAAAATGCCAGTGGCAGTTTGATAGAGATTGCATTGAATCTGTAGATTGCTTTGGGTAGTATAGTCATTTTCACAATGTTGATTCTTCCAATCCAAGAACATGGTATATCTTTCCATCTATTAGTATCATCTTTAGTTTCTTTCATCAGTGTCTTATAATTTTCTGCATACAGGTCTTTTGTCTCCTTAGGTAGGTTTATTCCTAGATATTTTATTCTTTTGTTGCAATGGTAAATGGGAGTGTTTTCTTAATTTCACTTTCAGATATTTCATCATTAGTGTATAGGAATGCAAGAGATTTCTGTGCATTAATTTTGTATCCTGCTACTTTACCAAATTCATTGACTAGCTCTAGTAGTTTTCTGGTAGCATCTTTACGATTCTCTATGTATAGTATCATGTCATCTGCAAACAGTGACAGCTTTACTTCTTTTCTGATTTGGATTCCTTTTATTTCTTTTCCTTCTCTGATTGCTGTGACTAAAACTTCCAAAACTAGGTTGAATAATAGTGGTGAGAGTGGGCAACCTTGTCTTGTTCCTGATCTTAGTGGAAATGGTTTCAGTTTTTCACCATTGAGGACAATGTTGGCTGTGGGTTTGTCATATATGGCCTTTATTATGTTGAGGAAAATTCCCTCTATGCCTACTTTCTGGAGGGTTTTTATCATAAATGGTGTTGAATTTTGTCGAAAGGTTTCTCTGCATCTCTTGAGATAATCATATGGTTTTTCTCCTTCAATTTCTTAATATGGTGTATCACACTGATTTGCGTATATTGGAGAATCCTTGCATTCCTGGGATAAACCCCACTTGATCATGGTGTATGATTCTTTTAATGTGCTGTTGGATTCTGTTTGCTAGTATTTTGTTGAGGATATTTACATCTATGTTCATCAGTGATATTGGCCGGTAGTTTTCTTTTGTTGTGACATCTTTTTCTGGTTTTGGTATCAGGGTGATGGTGGCCTCGTAGAATGAGTTTGGGAGTGTTCCTCCCTCTCCTATATTTTGGAAGAGTTTGAGAAGGATAGGTGTTAGCTCTTCTCTAAATGTTTGATAGAATTCACCTGTGAAGCCATCTGGTCCTGGGCTTTTGTTTGTTGGAAGGTTTTTAATCACAGTTTCAATTTCAGTGCTTGTGACTGGTCTGTTCATATTTTCCATTTCTTCCTGGTTCAGTCTCATAAGGTTGTGCATTTCTAAGAATTTGTCCATTTCCTCCAGGTTGTCCATTTTATTGGCATATTGTTGCTTGTAGTAATCTCTCATGATCCTTTGTATTTCTGCAGTGTCAGTTGTTCCTTCTCCTTTTTCATTTCTAATTCTATTGATTTGAGTCTTCTCCCTTTTTTTCTTGATGAGTCTGGCTGATGGTTTATCAATTTTGTTTATCTTCTCAAAGAACCAGCTTTTAGTTTTATTGATCTCTGCTATCGTTTCCCTCATTTCTTTTTATTTCTGATCTGATCTTTATGATTTCTTTCCTTCTGCTAACTTTGGGGTTTTTTTGTTCTTCTTTCTGTAATGGCTTTAGGTGTAAGGTTAGGTTGTTTATTTGAGATGTTTCTTGTTTCTTAAGGTAGGATTGTATTGCTGCAAACTTCCCTCTAGGAAATGCTCTTGCTGCATCCCATAGGTTTTGGGTCGTCGTGTTTTCATTGTCATTTGTTTCTAGATATTTTTTGATTTCCTCTTTGATTTCTTCAGTGATCTCTTGGTTATTAGTAGTGTATTGTTTAGCCTTCACATGTTTGTATTTTTTACAGATTTTTTCCTGTAATTGATATCTAGTCTCATAGCGTTGTGGTCGGAAAAGATATTTGACACGATTTCAATTTTCTTAAACTTACCAAGGCTTGATTTGTGACCCAAGATATGATCTATCCTGGAGAATGTTCCATGAGCACTTGAGAAGAATATGTATTCTGTTGTTTTTGGATGGAATGTCCTATAAATATCAATTAAGTCCATCTTGTTTAATGTATCATTTAAAGCTTGTGTTTCCTTATTTATTTTCATTTTGGATGATCTGTGCATTGGTGAAAGTGGGGTGTTAAAGTCCACTACTATGCTGGTGTTACTGTCGATTTCCCCTTTTATAGCTGTTAGTATTTGCCTTATGTATTGAGGTGCTCCTATGTTGGGTGCATAAATATTTACAACTGTGATATCTTCTTCTTGGATTGATCCCTTGATCATTATGTAGTGTCCTTCTTTGTCTCTTGTAATAGTCTTTGTCTTAAAGTCTATTTTGTCTGGTATGAGAATTACGACTCCAGCTTTCTTTTGATTTCCCTTTGAATGGAATATCTTTTTCCATCCCCTCACTTTCAGTCTGTATGTGTCCCTAGGTCTGAAGTGGGTCTCTTGTAGACAGCATATATACGGGTGTTGTTTTTGTATTCATTCAGCCTGTCTGTGTCTTTTGGTTGGAGCATTTAATCCATTTACATTTAAGGTAATTATTGATACGTATGTTTCTATTAGCATTTTCTTAATTGTTTTGGGTTTGTTATTGTAGGTCTTTTTCTTCTCTTGTGTTTCCTGCCTAGAGAAGTTCCTTTAGCATTTGTTGTAAAGCTGGTTTGGTGGTGCTGAATTCTCTCAGCTTTGGCTTGTCTGTAAAGGTTTTAATTTCTCCATCAAATCTGAATGACATCCTTTGCTGGGTAGAGTAATCTTGGTTGTAGGTTTTTCTCCTTCATCACTTTAAATATGTCCTGCCACTCCCTTCTGGCTTGCAGAGTTTCTGCTGAAAGATCATCTGTCAACCTTATGGGGATTCCCTTGTATGTTATTTGCTGTTTTTCCCTTGCTGCTTTTAATTTTTTTCTTTGTATTTAAATTTTGATAGTTTGATTAGTATGTGTTTTGGCATGTTTCTCTTTGGATTTATCCTGTATGGGACTCTCTGTGCTTCCTGGACTTGATTAACTATTTCCTTTCCCATATTAGGGAAGTTTTCAACTATAATCTCTCGAAATATTTTCTCAGTCCTTTTCTTTTTGTTTTCTTCTTCTGCGACCACTATAATTCGAATGTTGCTGTGTTTAATATTGTCCCAGAGGTCTCTGAAACTGTCCTCAATTCTTTTCATTCTTTTTTCTTTATTCTGCTCTGCACTAGTTATTTCCACTATTTTATCTCCCAGGTCACTTATCCGTTCTTCTGACTCAGTTATTCTGCTATTGATCCCTTCTAGAGAATTTTTAATTTCATTTATTGTGTTGTTCATCACTGTTTGTTTGCTCCTTAGTTTTTCTAGGTCCTTGTTAAACGTTTCTTGTATTTTCTCCATTCTATTTCTTAGATTTTGGATCATCTTTACTATCATTCTGAATTCTTTTTCAGGTAGACTGCCTATTTCCTCTTCATTTGTTAGGTCTGGTGGGTGTTTGCCTTGCTCCTTCATCTGCTGTGTGTTTCTCTGTCTCCTGATTTTGCTTAACTTACTGTGATTGGGGTCTCCTTTTCGCAGGCTGCAGGTTCGTCGTTCCCGTTGTTTTTAGTGTCTGCCCCCAGTGGCTGAGGTTGGTTCAGTGGGTTGTGTAGGCTTCCTGGTGGAGGGGACTAGTGCCCGTGTTCTGGTGAATGAGGCTGGATCTCTTCTTTCTGGTGGGGAGGTCCACGTCTGGTGGTTTGTTTTGGGGTGTCTGTGGCTTTATTATGATTTTAGGCAGACTCTCTGCTAATGGGTGGGGTTGTGTTCCTGTCTTGCTAGTTGTTTGGCATAGGGTATCCAGCACTGTAGCTTGCTTGTCATTGAGTGGAGCTCGGTCTTGGCGATGAGATGGAGGTCTCTGGGAGATTTTCGCCGTTTGATATTACGTGGAGCTGGGAGGTCTCTTGTGGACCAGTGTTCTGAACTTGGCTCTCCCACCTCAGAGGCACAGTCCTGACGCCTGGCTGGAGCACCAAGAGCCTGTTATCCACACGGCTCAGAATAAAAGGAAGAAAAAAAGGAAAGAAAGGAGAAGATAAAATAAAATAAAATAAAATAAAGTTATTAAAATAAAAAATAAAAATAATTTAAAACAAAATTTTTTTAAGTAATAAAAAAAAAGGAAGAAAGAAAGCAGAGTGCAACCAAAGCAAACCAAAAAACAAATCTACCAATGATAATAAGTGCTAAAAACTATACTAAAAAACAACAAGAACAAAAAACACGGACAGACAGAACCCTAGGACAAATGGTAAAAGCAAAGCTATAAAGAGAAAATCACACACAGAAGCACACACATACACACTCACATAAAGAGAAAAAGGGAAAAAATATATATATATTGTTGCTCCCAAAGTCCACCTCCTCAATTTAGGATGATTTGTTGTCTATTCAGGTATTTTGCAGATGCAGGGTACATCAAGTTGATTGTGGAGATTTAATCCGCTGCTCTTGAGGCTGCTGGGAGAGATTTCCCTTTCTCTTCTTTGTTCGCACACCTCCTGGGGTTCAGCTTTGGAGTTGGCCCCGCCTCTGTGTGTAGGTTGCCTGAGGGCATCTGTTCTTCGCTCAGACAGGACGGGGTTAAAGGAGCAGCTGATTCAGGTGCTCTGGATCACTCAGGCCTGGGGGAGCGAAAGGTACGGAGTTTGGGGCGAGCCTGCGGCGGCAGAGCCCAGCGTGACGTTGCACCAGCCTGAGGCGTGCTGTGTGTTCTCCCGGGGATGTTGTCCCTGGATCACGGGACCCTGGCGGTGGCGGGCTGCACAGGCTTCTGGGAGGGGAGGTTTGGATAGTGACCTGTGCTTGCACACTGGCTTCGTGGTGGCTGCAGCAGCAGCCTTATCGTCTCATGCCCTTCTCTGGAGCTCCTTTATGCGTGCTCTGAATCGTCTCTCCTGGCACACCAGGAAACAAAGGGGCAAGAAAAAGTCTCTTGCCTCTTCAGCAGCTCCAGACTCTTTCCTGGACTCCCTCCCGGCTAGCTGTGGCACACTAGCCCCTTCAGGCTGTTTTCACGCAGCCAACCCCAGTCCTCTCCCTGGGATCCAACCTTCGAAGCCCGAGCCTCAGCTCCCAGACCCCGCCCGCCCCGGCGGGTGAGCAGACAAGCCTCTCGGGCTGGTGAGTGCTGGTCGACACCGATCCCCTGTGCGGGAATCTCTCCACTTTGCCCTCCGCACCCCTGTGGCTACGCTCTCCTCCGTGGCTCTGAAGCTTCCCCCTCCACCACCCACAGTCTCCGCCTGTGAAGGGGCTTCCTAGTGTGTGGAAACCTTTCCTTCTTCGCAGCTCCCTCCCAGAGGTCCAAGTCCCATCCCTATTCTTTTGTCTCTGTTTTTTTTTTTTTAATTTTTGCCCTACCCAGGTACGTGGGGAGTTTTTTGCCTTTTGGGAAGTCTGAGGTCTTCTGCCAGCATTCAGTAGGTGTTCTGTAGGAGTTGTTCCACTTGTAGATGTATTTCTGATGTATTTGTGGGGAGGAAGGTGATCTCCACGTCTTACTCCTCTGCCATCTTGAAGGTCTCCTCTAGTAGCCTTCTTATTTAAGTATTATTTACTCAATGTGTTGGTTTTAGGGCATTCTGTCTGAGCTTCAGTCTCCTCCGCCATCTTGAAGCTCCTCCCAAGATTTACTCTTAACAATTTAAAAATATACAGTATAGTAATAACTATAGTTGGCATGCTGTATATTACATCTCTATGACCTATTTATTTTATAACTGGAAGTTTGTACCTTTTGACTTCCTTTACCCATTTGGCCCCCCCTCCACTTCCGGCTTCTGGCAACCACCAGTCTGTTTCCTGTATCTATGAGCCTTTTTTTTTTTAAATGATTCCACATGTAAGTGAGATCATACGGTATTTGTCTTTCTCTGTGTGACTTATTTCACTTAGTATAACGCCTTTAAGGTCCATCCATGTTTCAGATGACAAGATTTCATTCTTTTTTATGGCTGAATAACATTTTATTGTATATATTTACCACATTTTTAAAATCAATTCATCGATGGAGACCTAGGTTCTTTCCACATCTTGGTTATCGTAAATAATGCTGCAATGAACATGGGGTTGCACAGGTCTTTTCAAGTTAGTGTTTTCATTTTCTTCAGATAAATACCCTGAAGTGGAATTGCTGGATCATATGGTAGTTCTATTTTTAATTTTTTGAGGAACCTCCCTACTGTTTTCCATAGTGGCTGCACCAATTTACATTTCCACAAACAGTGTTGAGGGTTCCCTTTTCTCCACATCCCTGCCAACACTTGTTATTGCTTGTCTTTTTATGATGGCCATTCTAACAGGTGTGAGGTGATATCTCATTATGGTTTTGATTTGCATTTCCTTGATGATTAGTGATGTTGAACATCTTTTTTTTCATGTACGTGTTGGCCTTCACTGTGTTTTCTTTGGAAAAGTGTCTATTCAGACATTTTTAAATTGGATTTTCTTTTGTTATTAAGTTGTATGGTTTCTTTATATATTTTGGATATTAAGCCCTTATCAGATATATGATATGCAAATATTTTCTCCCATTCTAAACTTTCCTAATTCTGTTATCAATATTTTGAGCAAGGGCTATAATATATATACTTCTCAGCCTAATGCTTACCTAATCTTAGAAGAATCAAGATATTTAATATTAGTCTTTCTATTAACTAATTTATGGGAGTAAGGAAGCTAGAGGTTTTTCTTTTCATATGTATCATTACTTGAGGCATATGAAATATGTATGGTATATTTTCCCTAATATCTCTGATCATGCAGTAGGTACTAAAGAGTCTATGAGCTTTAAAAAATGTTTGAGTGTATTTGAAAATAAGTTGCTTTGTGAAGTCTCTGTGTGAATCTATTTTCTGATATTTAACTGAAAACTTCTCTTTTTTAAAAAAATTTATTTATTTGTTTATTTACTTTTGGCTGCGTTCGGTCTTTGTTGCTGCACGCGGGCTTTCTCTAGTTGCGGCGAGTGGGGGCTTCTCTTTGTTGTGGTGTACGGGTTTCTCATTGTGGTGGCTTCTCTTGTTGCAGAGCATGGACTCTAGGCACGCGGGCTCAGTAGTTGTGGCTCACGGGCTCCGGAGTGCAGGCTCAGTAGTTGAGGTGCACGGGCTTATTTGCTTCCGCAGAATGTTGGATCTTCCTGGATCAGGGCTCGAACCTGTACCCCCTGCATTGGTAGGCGGATTCTTAACTACTGTGCCACCAGGGAAGTACTGAAAATTTTTCATTTAGCAGATTTATTGTTCGTTGTAGCAGGTTAAAAATCTGTTTATTGTAGCAGATTAAAAATCTTCCAGAAGGTGCTCTTATGTTATTGTTATGAATATTAACAACATTCTTGCTAGTTAATGCTCAGAAATGTTGCAGGAAATTAGAGACATGTAGGTTATGGAGACCTCTGTTACACGAGTTTGGAAAAACCTCAATTTTGATAATATGAAAGGCATCAATTATGGTTCTACATTATGTTTGGGTTTTAAGGAATTCTATGGCCTAATAAGATTCAGCTATATCGGGTCTGGAGCTTAAGACTATTTAGAAAATGGTGACATCATTTGTACAGATTCAATAACTGGCTAATGTTGTTGCTAATTGAGCATGTCATTTTTTTCTCACAAAGTAAGGTCAGGACTTCAGCGTATGTCTGTCTAATGCTTTAAAGTATTAATAAGTATTTTAGTTTTACAGGGCATGTATCTAAGTCTCCCTTCAGAATTTCTACATTTTGTAGTTTTGAAGACATTGTTAATGTCTTTTCTGTAGTTTTAAGATGACCTATAATAACATGACTATTTGTGAAGTCAATGCATTTTACTTTGAGAATGAGTAATGATGATTAAGGTATAAACAAGTGACTCCCAGGAAATACAAATTTTATTTGAAAATTATACTTTGCCTTTAGCTAAAATAAGCTTTGTCTCCAGTTTGGTTTTACTCTAAGGAGTATTGAAGTTTCTCCATGCTGTATTCATTTGACAAAAGGTCTAGGAACAGATTTCAGAATGATTTGCTACTTTCAGCCAATGGTGATAGTTCACAGCACTTTTATCATTTATTGTTATTTCAGAAATTGTTGAAAACCTGATTGTAGAAGACAGTTCATTTATGGTATGTGAGGCGATTGATAGACTCTTCGCGGACATAGCAATTATCAACAGCGAGTTTATGGCTGAAATACAGGACTCTGAGGTTGGTATTTTGTTTATAAGTTTTGATGATTCACTGTTTTAATTAATGTATAAGTAAAAAAATAGACTTCATGATTAACATGAAATCTAAATACATGGAAATCAAGCCTAATGGCACATTTAGGGAAAATAGTGTTTTAGAAACCAATGGAAAAATATGTCTCAAATTTAATATGTACTATTTAATCTGTCTAGGCTTCAGTTTTCTCATCTCTTAAAAGGAGCATAATAAAACCCACCTCCCAGTGTTGTTGTGAATAGTAAACAAAATAACATATTTAAGGTCCTGGGTGCATAGTAGTTAGTCGCTTAGTAATAGTTCTCGGGCTTCCCTGGTGGCGCAGTGGTTAAGAATCTGCCTGCCAATGCAGGGGACATGGGTTCGAGCCCTGGTCCTGGAAGATCCCACATGCCACGGAGCAACTAAGCCCATGCGCCACAATAAGGGAAGCCACTATGATGAGAAGCCTGCACACCGCAACGAAGAGTAGCCCCTGCTCGCTGCAACTAGAGAAAGCCTGTGCGCAGCAATGAAGACCCAACACAGCCAATAAATAAAATAAATAAATAAATAAAATAATAATAGTTCTCTTTTCCTTCCTTCTGCAGCAAAGTAAGAAACTACGTGGTACCTGGTAGTGGGGAACTCAGTTGACTATAAGCCTTCAGTGGTGCTTTTTTTGGGGTTTTTTTCTAGTGTTTAATTGGAGGTCTGTCACTTAATTTTGAAATTGCCTTGAGGTTCTGAAATACTTTTGGGAATGTTTACCTTGGGCAGATCCTTCCATTTTGGTGATTGCACATATGGAAAGGTGAGAATAAAGTTGTAATTATGTCTCATATATATATAACTTTATATATATAACTTTATTTATATAATTCATATGCCATATAATTTACCCATTTCAAGTGTACAATTCAATGATTTTTAGTATTTCACAGAGTTGTGCACACATCACCACAGTTAAGTTTAGAACATTTTCATCACCTCTGAAAGAAACCTTGCACCCATTCACAGACACTCTCCATTTCCTCCTCTGTCCTCCAGCTCTAGGCAACCTCTAATCTACTTTCCATCTCTATGGATTTGCCTATCCTGGACATGTTATATAAATGGAATCATACAGTACGTGGTCTTTTGGGACTGACTTCTGTCACTTAGCATAATGTTTTCAAGGTTCTTCCATGTTGTAGCATGTATCTGTACTTCATTACTTTTTTTTTAAATTCTAATTTCCATTTGAAAGCTTGAGTTTATTTATTGATTGATTGATTGATTGGCTGCATTGGGTCTTCATTGATGTGCGTGGGCTTTCTCTAGTTGCGGCGTGAAGGCTTCTCATTGCGGTGGCTTCTCTAGTTGTGAAGCACGGGCTCTAGGCATGCAGGCTTCAGTAGTTGTGGCACGTGGGCTCAGTAGTTGTGGCTCGTGGGGTCTAGAGCACAGGCTCAGTAGTTGTGGCGCATGGGATTAGTTGCTCTGAGGCATGTGGGATCTTCCCAGACCAGGGCTCAAACCCGTGTCCCCTGCATTGGCAGGCAGATTCTTAACCACTGCGCCACCAGGGAAGTCCCATGTACTTCATTACCTTTTATGGCTGATAATATTCCATTCTTCGGACATATCATGTTTTGTATATCCATTCATCTGTTGATGAACATTTGGGTTGTTTACACCTTTTGGCTACTGTGAATAATGCTGCTATGAACATTCATGTACAGGTTTTTATGTTTTTATTTCTCTTAGGTATATACCTAGGAGTGACATTGCTGGTCATATGGTAACTCTGTTTAACTTTTGAGGAACTGCCAGATTGTTTTCCAAAGTTACTGTACCATTTTACATTCCCACCGGCAGCATATCAGTGACCCAATTTTTCCACATCATCACCAATACTTATTATTAGCTTTTTGATTATAGCCATCCTAGTGAGTGTGAAGTAGTATCTCATTGTGTTTGTTTTATTTTTAATTGTGGTAAAGTATACATAATGTAAAATTTACCATCTTAACTATTTTTAAATGTAAAATTCAGTAGTATTGAGTACATTCACATCGTTGTGCAACCAATCTCCAGAACTCTTTTGATCTTGTAAAACTGAAATTCTATACCTATTAAACAACAACTCCCCATTCTCCCTTTCCCCCAGACCCTGGCAGCCACCATTCTACTTTCTATCTCTGTAAGTTTGACTACTCTTGGTACTTCATATAAGTGGAATCATACAGTATTTATCGCCTTGTGACTGGCATATTTCACTCAGTATAATGTCCTCAGATTTATCCATGGTGTAGTATGTGTCAGAATTTCTGCCTTCTTTTTATCCCCTCCCCCAGAATTTCTGTCCTTTTTAAGGCTTCATAATATTCCTTTATGTGTACATACCACATTTTGTTTATCTATACATCAGTCCATAGATACTTGAACTGCTTCCACCTTTTGGCTTTTGTGAATAATGCAGCTATGAACGTGAGTATACAAATATCTGTTCAAGTCCCTGCTTTCAGTTCTTTTGGGTATATACCCAGAAGTGGAATTACTGGATCAAATAGTAATTCTATTTTTTTTTTTTTCCTGAGGAACTGCCATACTGTTTACCATAGTGGCTGCACCATTTTTTTTTTTTTTTTGCTGCACCATTTTAAATTCCCATCAGTAGTGCACGAGGGTTCCAATTTCTCTACATCCTTACCAACACTTGTTATTTCTGTTTTTGGATAGTAGTCATCCTAATGGGTGTGTGGTGGTATCTCATTGTGGTTAATTTGTTTCCCTGATGGCTGATGATGTTGAGCATCTTCTCATGTGCTTATTGGTCATTTGCATATTTTCTTTGGAGAAATATCTATTAAGGTCCTTTGCCAATTTTTAAATTGAGTTGTCTTTTTATTATGAGTAGTAGGAGTTCTTTATATATTCCAGATACAAGTCACTTATCAGATACGTGACTTGAAAAATATTTTCTCCCATTCTGTGAGTTATCTTTTCACTTTCTTGATTGTATCCTCTGAAGCAAAAAAGTTTAAAATTTTGATGAAGTCTAACTTATCAAGTCTTTCTTTTATTGTTTATACTTTTGGTGTCATATCTAAGGAGGCTTTTCCTAACCCAAGGTCGTGAAGACTTACTGTTATGTTTTCTTCTGAGAGTTTTATAGTTTTAGTTCTTACCTTTAGGTTTATGATCCATTTTGAGTTTACTTTTGCATATCGTATGAGGAAGGGATCCAAATTCATTCTTTTGCATGTGGATATCAAGCTGTCCCAGTATGTTTGTTGACTGTTCTTTCCCCATTAAATTTGTGTTAGTATCCTTGTCAAAAATCAATTGACCATAAATATGAGGGTTTATTTCTGGATTCTCAGGTCTATTCCATTGATCTGTATGTCTGTCCTTATGCCAGTACTACACTCTCCTGATTATTGTAGCTTTGTAGAAAGTTTTGAAATTGGAAATGTGAGTCCTTTAACTTTGTTCTTCTCTTTCAAGATTCTTTTGACTATTCTGGGGTCCCTTGAATTTCTATATGAAATTTAGGATCTGCTTGCCAATTTCTGCAAAGAAGACAGCTGGAATTTTGATGGGTAGTGCATAAATCCATAGATCAATTTGGGGAGTATTGCCAACTTAACAGTATTAAGTGTTCTAAGCCATAAAATGGTATGTCTTTCCATTTATTGTTTAATTTTTTCAGCGTTTTTAGTTTGGAGTATAAGTTTTGTACTTTTTTGTTAAATTTTCTACATGTTTTATTTCTTTTGATGTTACTGTAGATGTATTGTTTTCGTAATTTAATTTTCAGATTATTCATTGCTAATGTAATTGTTTTTCATGTATTGATCTTGTATCCTACAACCTTGTTAAATTTGTTAATTACTTCTAAAGTTGTTAGTATATTTTTTTACATAAAAGTCTCTTTTTAGAATGCTCAACATCATTAATCATTAGAGAAATGCAAATCAAAACTACAATGAGATATTATCTCACACCAGTCAGAATGGCCATCAGCAAAAAATCTACAAACAATAAATGCTGGAGAGGGTGTGGAGAAAAGGGAACCCTCTTGCGCTGTTGGTGGGAATGTAAATTGATACAGCCACTATGGAGAACAGTATGGAGGTTCCTTAAAAAACTAAAAATAGAACTACCATACGACCCAGGAATCCCACTACTGGGCATATACCCTGAGAAAACCATAATTCAAAAAGAGCCATGTACCACAATGTTCATTGCAGCTCTATTTACAATAGCCAGGACATGGAAGCAACCTAAGTGTCCATCAAGAGATGAATGGATAAGGAAGACGTGGTACATATATACAATGGAATATTACTCAGCCATAAAAAGAAACGAAATTGAGTTATTTGTAGTGAGGTGGATGGACCCTAGAGTCTGTCATACAGAGTGAAGTAAGTCAGAAAGAGAAAAACAAATACTGTATGCTAACACATATATATGGAATGTAAAAAAAAAAATGGTCATGAAGAACCTAGGGGCGAGACGGGAATAAAGACGCAGACCTACTAGAGAATGGACTTGAGGATATGGGGAGGGGGAAGGGTAAGCTGTGACAAAGTGAGAGAGTGGCATGGACATATATACACTACCAAACGTAAAATAGATAGCTAGTGGGAAGCAGCCCCATAGCACAGGGAGATCAGCTCGATGCTTTGTGACCATCTAGAGGGGTGGGATAGGGAGGGTGGGAGGGAGGGAGAGGCAAGAGGGAAGAGATATGGGGACATATGTATATGTATAACTGATTCACTTTGTTATAAAGCAGAAACTAAGACCATTTTAAAGCAATTATACTCCAATAAAGATGTTAAAAAAAAGTCTCTTTTTAGATTATAACCTCTTTTTACTCTGTTAAATTGTTAGTGAAAAGACATTATGAGGTTCAGAGTAAGAGTCTGGTCTTATTTTGCAAGAAGGTCTGTTCGGTTGTAGAAGTGCCTTGAATTTTTCTTTCTGGAAAGCCTAATCTTCATATTATTTACTTCTGTTTGCTGCATATATTTATTGTGTTTATCATTACACATTTATATAAACCTAGCACAAGTCTTGCCACATATTAGGTGCTCAGTATATATTAGCTGAATAAATCTGCATTTTGTGAATATGCAGTGTTTATAGTCAGAATTAATCTTACCCTTTCTTTTTTTTGCAATGTCATATTTTTAAAATTAAAAAGAATTTTGTTGAAGTATAGCCGATTTATAATAATGTGTTAGTTTCAGGTGTACAGCAAAGTGATTCAGATATATGTTCTTTTTCAGATTCTTTTCCATTGTAGGTTATTACGATACACTGAATATAGTTTCCCGAGCTATACAGTTGGTCCTTGTTTACCTGTTTTATATATAGTAGTGTGTATCTGTTAATCCCAAACTCCTAATTTATCCCTCCCCCACCTTTCGCCTTGTGTAACCATAAGTTTGTTTTCTTTTTTTTTTAATATTTATTTGTTTATTTATTTTGGCTGTGCCGGGTCTTGGTTGCAGCACTTGGGATCTTGGCTGCAGCGTGTGGGATCTAGTTGCGGCATGCAGACTTCTTAGTTGTGGCATGTGGACTTCTTAGTTGCGGCGCACATGCGGGATCTAGTTCCCTAACCAGGAATTGAACCCAGGCCACCTTTATTGGGAGCACAGAGTCTTACCCACTGGGCCACCAGGGAAGTCCCATAAGTTTGTTTTCTATGTCTGTGAGTCTGTTTCTGTTTTGTAAATAAGTTCATTTGTATCATTTTTTTTTAGATTCCACAAATAGGTGATATCATATGATATTTGTCTTTCTCTGTCTGACTTAACTTCACATTATGCACATGGCATTATTTCATTCTTTTTTTTTTTTTCTTTGGCCATGCTGCATGGCTTGTGAGATCTCTGCTCCCTGACCAGGGATTGAACCCAGGCCATGGTAGTGAAAGCCTGGAGTCCTAACCACTAGGCCACCAGGGAACTCCCTCATTCTTTTTTATGGCTGAGTAACATTCCATTGTGTATGTATGTATGTACACACACACACACACACACACACACACACACACACCACATATTCTTTATCCGTTCATCTGTTGATAGACATTTAGGTTGCCTCCCTGTCTTGGCTATTGTAAATAGCACTGCTATGAGAATTGGGGTATATGTATCTTTTCGAATTAGAGTTTTTTGTCTTCTCTGGATATATGCCCAGGAGTGACATTGCTGGATCATATGGTAACTCTATTTTTGTTTTTTTAAGGAACTTCCATACTGTTCTCCATAGTGGCTGTATCAATTTACAGTCCCACCAACAGTTTTCTCCACACTATCTTTAGTATTTATTATTTGTAGACTTTCTGATAATTTGTAGTTGCCATTCTGACTTGTATGAGATGATACCTCATTGTAGTTTTGATTTGCATTTATCTAATAGTGATGTTGAGCATCTTTTCATGTGCCTGTTGGCCATCTGTATGTTTTCTTTGGAGAAATGTCTATTTAGGTTTTCTTCCCAATTTATTTTATTTTTAAAAAAACGTTTATTTTTTATTTTATTTTATTTTATTTATTTATATATTTTTTAACATCTTTATTGGAGTATAATTGCTTTACAATGGTGTGTTAGTTTCTGCTTTATAGCAAAGTGAATCAGTTATACATATACATATGTCCCCATATCTCTTCCCTCTTGCATCTCCCTCCCTCCCACCCTCCCTATCCCACCCCTCTAGGTGGTCACAAAGCACGGAGCTCATCTCCCTGTGTGCCCAATTTTTGATTGGGTTGTTTTTTTGATATTGAGTTTTATGAGCTATTTGTATATTTTGGCAATTAAGCCCTTATCGGTTCCATGATTTGCACATATTTTTTTCCGTTCTTTAGGTTGTCTTTTCATTTTGTTGATTTTTTTTTTTTGCTGTGGAAAAACTTTTAAGTTTAATTACGTCCCATTTGTTTATTTTTAAAATTTTTTAAAATTAATTAATTAATTTATTTTTGATTGCGTTGGGTCTTCACTGCTGCATGCGGGCCTTCTCTAGTTGCGGCGAGTGGGGGCTACTCTTTGTTGTGGTGCCTGGGCTTCTCATTGCAGTGGCTTCTCTTGTTGCGGAGCATGGGCTCTAGGCGTGTGGGCTTCAATAGATGTGGCACACGGGCTCTAGAGAGCAGGCTCAATAGTTGTGGCACATGGGCTTAGTTGCTCCGCGGCATGGGGTATCTTCCCAGACCAGGGCTCGAACCCGTGTCCCCTGCATTGGCAGGCGGATTCTTAACCACTGCACCACCAGGGAAGTCCCTAATTTGTTTGTTTTTGCTTTTATTTCTTTTGCCTTGGGAGACAGATCTAAGAAGATACTGCTATGATTTATGTCTGAGAATGTTTTGCCTATGTTCTCTTCTAGGAGTTTTATGGTGTCATGTCTTATATTTAAGTATTTAAGACATTTTGAGTTTATTTCTATACATGGTATGAGGGAGTGTTCTAACTTCATGGATTTACATGTGGCTGTCCAGCTTTCCCAATACCAGTTGCTGAAGAGACTGTCTTTTCCCAATTGTATATTCTTGCTTCCTTTGTCTTTGTCATAGATTAATTGACTATAGGTACATGGGTTTATTTCTGGGCTCTCTATTGTGTTCCATTGATCTCTATGTCTGTTTTTGTGCCAATGTGACCACTATTTTAAATGGCTGAATAATATTCCTTCTAGTGGATTTAGCATATTTCATCTGTGTATTTCTTAATTAATGGACACTTATGTTGTTCAATAGTGAAATAATTTTTCACTATTGTAAATAATGATGTGTGGAACACTATTCAGTGCAGAGGTGATCCCCTTCATATTTTGGATTATTTCCAAAGGATAGAGTCTCAGAAAAGCAATTACTGTGTCAAAAGATATGAACATCACAAGCACTGAAATTGAAACTGTGATTAAAAATCTTCCAACAAATAAAAGTCCAGGACCAGATGTCTTCACAGGCGAATTCTATCAGACATTTAGGGAAGAGCTAACACCTATGCTTCTCAAACACTTCCAAAATATAGCAGAGGGAGGAACACTCCCAAGCTCATTCTACGAGGCCACCATCACCCTGATACCAAAACCAGACAAAGACGTCACAAAAAAAGAAAACTACAGACCAGTATCACTGATGAACATAGATGTAAATATCCTCAACAAAATAATACTAGCAAACAGAATCCAACAGCACATTAAAAGAATCATACACCATGATCAAGTGGGTTTTATCCCAGGAATGCAAGGATTCTTCAATATACGCAAATCAATCAGTGTGATACACCATACTAACAAATTGAGGGAGGAAAACCATATGGTCATCTCAATAGATGCAGAGAAAGCTTTCGACAAAATTCAACACCCATTTATGATAAAAACCCTCCAAAAAGTAGGCATAGAGGGAACTTACCTCAGCATAATAAAGGCCATATATGACAAACACACAGCCAACATTGTCCTCAATGGTGAAAAACTGAAACCATTTCCAGTAAGATCAGGAAGAAGACAAGGTTGCCCACTCTCACCACTATTATTCAACATAGGTTTGGAAGTTTTAGCCACAGCAATCAGAGAAGAAAAAGAAATAAAAGGAATCCAAATCAGAAAAGAAGAAATAGAGCTGTGACTGTTTTCAGATGACATGATACTATACATAGAGAATCCTAAAGATGTTACCAGATAACTACTAGAGCTACTCAATGAATTTGGTAAAGTAGCAGGATACAAAATTAATGCACAGAAATCTCTTGCATTCCTATACACTAATGGTGAAATATCTGAAAGTGAAATTAAGAAAACACTCCCATTTACCATTGCAAGAAAAAGAATAAAATACCTAGGAATAAACCTACCTAAGGAGACAAAAGACCTGTATGCAGAAAATTATAAGACACTGATGAAAGAAATTAAAGATGATACAAATCGATGGAGAGATATACCATGTTCTTGGATTGGAAGAATCAACATTGTGAAAATGACTCTACTACCCAAAACAATCTACAGATTCAATGCAATCCCTATCAAACTACCAATGGCATTTTTCACAGAACTAGAACAAAAAATTTCACAATTTGTAGGGAAACACAAAAGACCCAGGATAGCCAAAGCAATCTTGAGAAAGAAAAACGGAGCTGGAGGAATCAGGCTCCCTGACTTCAGACTATACTAAAGCTACAGTAATCAAGACGATATGGCACTGGTACAAAAACAGAAATATAGATCGATGGAACAGGATAGAAAGCCCAGAGATAAACCCACGAACATATGGTCACCTTATCTTTGGTAAAAGAGGCAAGCATTTACAGTGGAGAAAAGACAGCCTCTTCAGTAAGTGGTGCTGGGAAAACTGGACAGCTACATGTAAAAGGATGAAATTAGAAAACTTCCTAACACCATACACAAAAATAAACTCAAAATGGATTAAAGACCTAAATGTAAGGCCAGACACTATCAAACTCTTAGAGGAAAACATAGGCAGAACACTCTATGACATAAATCACAGCAAGGTCCTTTATGACCCAGCTCCTAGAGCAATGGAAATGAAAGCAAAAGTAAACAAAGGGGACCTAATGAAACTTAAAAGCTTTTGCACGCAAAGGAAACCATAAACAAGACGAAAAGACAACCCTGAGAATGGGAGAAAATATTTGCAAATGAAGCAACTGACAAAGGATTAATCTCCACAATTTATAAGCAGCTCATGCAGCTCAATATCAAAAAAACAAACAGCCCTATCCAAAAATGGGCAGAAGACCTAAATAGACATTTCTCCAAAGAAGATGTATAGATTGCCAACAAACACATGAAAGAATGCTTAACATCATTAATCATTAGAGAAATGCAAATCAAAACTACAATGCGGGGCTTCCCTTGTGGCGCAGTGGGTGGGAATCTGCCTGCCAATGCAGGGGACACAGGTTTGATCCCTGGCCCGGGAAGATTCCCACATGCCGCGGAGCAACTAAGGCCGTGTGCCACAACTACTGAGACTGCGCTTAAGAGCCCATGCTCTGCAACAAGCGAAGCCACGATAACGAGAAGCCCGCACACCACTCGCTGCAAGTAGAGAAAGCCTGCACACAGAACAAAGACCCAACAGAGCAAAAAAAAACAAAAACAAATAAATTAATTAAAAAAACAAAAACAGGAAACTACAATGTGATATCATCTCACACCAGTCAGAATGGCCATCATCCAAAAATCTACAAACAATAAATGCTGGAGAGGGTGTGGAGAAAGGGGAACCCTCTTGCACTGTTGGTGGGAATGTAAATTGATACAGCCACTATGGAGAACAGTATGGAGGTTCCTTAAAAAACTAAAAATAGAACTACCATACGACCCAGCAATCCAACTACTGGGCATATACCCTGAGAAAACTATGATTCAAAAAGAGTTGTGGCTTCCCTGCTGGCGCAGTGGTTGAGAGTCTGCCTGCCAATGCAGGGGACACAGGTTCGAGCCCTGGTCCAGGAAGATCCCGCATGCCGCGGAGCAGCTAAGCCCGTGCGCCACAACTACTGAGCCGGCATGCCACAACTACTGAAGCCCACATGCCTAGAGCCCGTGCTCTGCAACATGAGAAGCCCACGCACCACAACGAAGAGTAGCCCCTGCTTGCCGCAACTAGAGAAAGCCCGTGAGCAGCAACGAAGACCTAACGCAACCAAAAATAAATAAATAAATATATTAAAAGAAAAAAAAAAGAACCTAGGGGCAAGATGGGACTAAAGACACAGACCCACTAGAGAATGGACTTGAGGACACGGGGAGGGGGGAGGGTAAGCTGGGACAAAGTGAGAGAGTGGTAGTGTATATGTGGACATATGTACACTACCAAATGTAAAATAGATAGCTAGTGAGAAGCAGTCACATAGCACAGGGAGATCAGCTCGGTGCTATGTGACCAGCTAGAAGGGTGGGATAGGGAGGGTGGGAGGGAGGGAGACGCAAGTGGGAAGAGATATCGGCACATATGTATATGTATAACTGATTCACTTTGTTATAAAGCAGAAACTAACACACCGTTGTAAAGCAATTATATTCCAATAAAAATGTTAAAAAAAAAAGGTATGAACATTTTTTGGCTCTTTTTACATATTGTCAAATTGCTTTCCAAAATACCCAAAATGGCAGCTTTAAGCTGTTTTCCTCTGCATGTTTATTTTTCTACCTAAATACCATTTGTTCCTCTGGGAAATTTTAAGTCAGATATTAACTCCATGTGCTTTTGATGAAACAAATCAAATAATATTTCATGTGAAAGTCATCATGAGGTCAGCTGTGGCATTGGGATACTGTGTGAGAGAGATGGAGATGAGCATGATAATTAGCTGCAGAATAGTAGTGAAATGATGGCCATGCTAAATAAATAATCCATTTAAAGGGAAGCTCATCAGGGAAATGTGGAATTGTAGGGTGAAAAAGTGGTCTTGAGGAAATAAACTAAAATACAATTGTGCACCGTTATTGTACACAAACTGAGTTTAAAATTTTTTTCCAGTTACTCCTCTTAGTCGTATTACTACCAATATGATTATGATAAGATAATGGTATATAGCTTCTATCATAGTCAATATAGCACACCGGGAGACTTAGGCCAGAGCTATGGCATATTGGTCTGAGGCAATAGTAGCACCCAAGAACAACTATTGCCTTCAGAGCTTTCTTGCCAGAAACCAATCTACTGCAAATTTTATTCTTGAGATACTATGAGCTTGATTTATTTTTCCATCCAGTTGACTATGTTCCACCTGATAAAACCAGAAGAAGCTACTAGAATCTTTGCCCCCATAGTCCCTAGAACAGAATATAATAAAACAACAAATCTTATTATTTTAATATGTATTCTGTATTTAGCACTTTGGCAGGTAGTATAAGTGCTACATAAATAGAGTGAGATATGATCTTTGATTTCAAGGAGTCTAGTTGGGAAATAAGAGTAACAATAAAAACAAAGAATAAATCATACACAGTAGCATAGTTAATTGCTCAGTTATGTAAAACTTAGTTAATATAGGAATTCAAAGAAGAGAGAGACCAATGAAGACTGTAATGGTTGCTGAAAACTTCATGTATGTTCTTGGTGAGGGTGAATTTGGATTTGAGTTACATAAAGATCATGGGAGGAGGCATATCAGATGAAGCCAACAGTATGAATAAAGGTACACAGGAATGAACAAGTTGTGTTCATGGGACAATAAGATAATTGCTCTGTGGGTAAGTTTTTGGGAGAAAAGTTAAAATGGGACTAGATTATGGAGGACCTGTAAATGACTCACAATAGTCACATAAACGTGAAACATGCACGAAAGAAAATACCATTGGAGGTGGACAGTATTTTAAGTGGCTAAGAAAATGTTTCTGTTGTACAGCTTGAAGAAATGGCAGTAAACCTGTGGAACTGGGCAGTTACCAAGAAAACAGCTTTGGGTTTAAGTGAAGAGCAGATCGCTAAAGGTACGTATATGTTTTGTGACTCATGTTATGAGTATTCTTTATTATACATTAGATTGTGTTCCTGCAGTTTAAATAATATTTTGACCTGTTCTTAGATGCAGATTTGTTAAAAGAAAACTAAACAAAACAACCCATAAGCAGTGGTTTCTCAAGCAAACCCTGCCTTGGTTTTGTGGTTTTGCAGAGCTTAGCTCCTTATTAATAGAAATTTAAAAGCGTAACTGCAAGAAATAGTCTGGTGGTGAACAACAGAGATGATTAAAAATGAGGCGGGAAAATGAGAACTTGAAAAATTTCAAAGGACACGGATTATTTCCTTGGAGAAGAGATGATCAGAATCTTCAGGATTCTGAAGAACCATCAAATAGTAGTTTCTCCTCTCCATTAGTAAAATAATGAAAAATGTTGCTATGTGAGGAATTCAGATTAAAAAGTCTATAAAGAATAGTTTCTTCATGAGGTGGGTTAAAGAACATTGGACTGAGTTACTGAGAAAAATTATAGAAGTTTTTTGTCAGAGCAAACAAGGATAACAACAACAAAACAAAACCCCAAAACCATATTCAGCTGCTTAGATGTATTAAATGTGATCTACTGTCTGGCAGAGTTTGAGTGCTTTAGCTAAATGGGCAGGGTCTAGTGTGCTGACAGTTACTGATTTCCAACAAGGATAGGGACAGTTAATGCATTTATGGAAATATGTCCCATTATAAAGGATACATTGAGGCAACAAACCAAAAGGTGAATCTGTGGAGTGCTTGGCTTGTAGACAAATGAATTTTGTCTGTATGCAACAAATAGAATTTAATATTAAGTATTTATCTTTATGAATATAAACCAAACTGTATACAAGTTCAGTGTATGTATAGGGTAATTAGTGGTTGATATAGTCAATAATATACTTACTTTTTAGCCCACTCCTCTATTAGGATGTTTAGAGAACGGTTCTGTCTCTTTAACTCTCAGATAAATGTTGACATCATTGCTGCTAGAAGCCTTAGATCTTGTAGTTGTGAGGAGGGAAGAGTTGGAAATTCATCTGTGGGAGAAACTTACTACACAGGTGAACTGTGTGATGTTAAAATGCTTTAATTCTAAACTTCTCCCATTCTGCATATCAAGGAACATTGCTCTGGCTGTTTTTCACTGCTTGTCAAATAGTGGGGATTTGGTAGATGAAGTGGGAGCTGCAGCCCTAGGACCTTTCCTAATGTACTTACTCTGCATGTAGCAGTTCTTAGATATTTGGGTGCTTATTATGTGTATAATACTTTTAGGATACAGTGGAAAACAGGGTGTAGTGCAGGAAGCCTCTGATTTTAAAAAGTTTTATTCTCAAAATCTGTTGATTGGAAGATATTTTGTCTCAAAAACAAATTCAGTGTGCCTGGATTGTGGTGTGTTCAAAACGTCATTAAGATTTATGCACTACAATTTATTATTATTAGGAAGAATTATGGAACAATGAACAGAAATAGGAAAGGCAGAAGTAGTGGAATGACTCTTAAACTTTAGTTTTAGACCTGTTGTATTTGAGGTGACAATAAGGTTGGAGATGTGAGGCTGGAGCTTGTGAGAAAGGTCAGGCTGCCTCTAGATTTGATGGTTATTCACATGGAGATGACTGTTGAAGCCACAAGAATTGTTGAGTTCTCTGAGGGAGAAAATAAAGAGCAGTGGTTCTTAGATACTGATATAAATGAGAGTCACCTGTGGAGCCTTTTAAAATACAGATGCCCAGGCTCCACCATTGGAGGTTTTGATTTGGGGGGTTTAGGATGAAACCTGGGCATGTCTGTAATTTGAAAAAATTTCTCAGGAATTCTCATGCATACCAAATATTAAGAACCAATGGTGTTGAGAGAACAGAGTACTGAGATTTTAACCTTAATTCTTCCAGTTAAGGACTGGGAAGAAAAAGAGCAAGGATAGGAGACCACAAGTAACAGTCAAAATATTCTAGAGGAGACTCACTACCCACTTATTGAGTACATACTCTTTTATAGGGTTGTCATACCATGTTATGGCAGGCAGTAGGTGAAAGGGACAAGGTAAGACTCCAGAGCAAAAATACCAGGCATACATTATGCTTGCGGATTTAGGAAGGAATGGGTTAAAGCTAAATAAACAGTAAAAATAAAGAATTCACAAATGCCAGAGGATGCAAATCTATATGTTGCTTAAAGTCAATTCAGATATCAAGCTGTGGGCACTGATGGAGCAGAGTAAGGCAGATGCAAGGAGTCAGTCAGCAAGCACCTAACCAAGATGTTTATAGTATAGAGGGGCCAAGAACAGGCTGATGAGAAGACAAGGGTAGAGCAACAGCAACAAAGAAAACATCTTTATACTGAAGTAGCATTCTGTCTGAGCCTCAGGTGCCTTTGGCCTGAAGGCTTATTGGTGATAACTATACACAGCTGGATCAAGAATGTGGGGCTGGAGCAAAGTTCTTAGACTAAGACATTTCCCACAGAGGGACACTGCTCAATGCTGAACCAGGATAGAGTGAGGCATAGGAAGTAGTAGTTTTCAAAAAGGTTATTATGATCATTGTGAAATGTTGCTGTGAAGTCAGGGAAGGTGATCTTTGGGAGTGCAGCTTTAGTAAAGTGGTAAGGATGTAAAACAGATTGCAGGGCATTAAGGAGACGAGGGAATAGCAATAAAACAGATAGTAGGTCATTCAGTTCAAGAAGTTTGACAATGAGAGGAAGAGGAGAAATGGGAGGGAAGCTTGAAGCACAGTGGGGTTAGCTGAATTTTTTCAAGGAAGGGAGATGGATATATTTGAAGGTAGAGGGGAAGGAGTAAGTTGAGAGGGAAGCACTGAAGATATCTTTGGAGAGGGAAAATAATTGAGATCAGGGTCCTTGAGAGTACGGAAGAATTAGTAAACTTTGAAAAAAATAAAGGAAACATTTTCAAAACTGGAAATGCAGGACAATGTAAATATATGTTTAGAAATTATTTTACTGAAAGTTTTTTTCCCAGAAACAAATTAAATTTGTTGAGGGATGAATAAATTTTACATTTTATAATGGTTAATAAAAATTTGACTACTTCAATTACCCGTAATTTAAGCTGGGCAAATCTTCTCTTTTTCATTGGAATATTAATTAAAAATGGTATTAGCATAGGTAGAATGGCTGCTGAGATTTAATAACATCAAGGCAACTAGTTCAGTTATATGTGAAGTCATCTTTAAAAAATTGGGTATGTTTTATGATGAAAGAAACCACACAACTAAAGAGGTTACAATTATTCAAACTTTCCTACTTTCAGGGTAAATGAACTGTATAATGAAGATATCTGTATTTTCTAAGTTATGCTTCAAGAACTTTTACCTCATCTGCAGAAAATATATTTAGACAGTTTCACATTTTAGGAGAATAATCTTAAACCATTCTGATGTTCATAAATTTTGTCAGATGTTGAATAGCTTTAGATTCCAATTCTACTTAGAATTATTTTGCTGCCAGCATGGTACATACAAGAGCATCATGTGAGTCTTTGGGATTTAAGACAGGCAGAAATTAAAATTTGAAAATTAGATATCTGTCTGACTAAAGCATTAAGCACATGATTCATTTGGTAATTTTCAGGTCATTTACTTTTGATAATTGATTTTTTAAAAAGACCTTTAAAGTTCTTATTTTTAACAACAAAAGTGGTTTCACTTCACTCCTCTTTTCTCTTTATGTGTGTGTATAAAAGGCAAATGAATGTTTTGTGTTTATGGGTATCTAATTACCGTTTTGCAGTACAGCATGTTGCTTGCAAGTTGCAGTGTATGTGTGAAGGCTCAGCTGCTTCAGAAGAAGCTATTCGAAGACAAATTTTGGTAAGTCCTAATTAAATCAGGAGAAAGTGCAGATGCGGTGAGAGAGTCATTACTCCTGTGTAGATGGTTGAAGTTAGTGTAAAGCTGGAAAGGGGTTATATCCTTTAGTTCTAGCAATGTTACTTTTATAATAATTATATCTATTACAATTAAAGGTCTCAACAGTACTGTAGTTGTTATTACAGTGATTCAGTGGACTAAATATTGAACTTATAATTCAGGATTTATGAAAATAAGGAAAGTAATAAAAAGTAATAGTTTTCTGCTCCATCCCTTTCTATCCCCTGTCTTGCTTCCTAGAGGCAAGTATGTTTTTTTAGTGGAAAATATTTTTCCTAGTGTTTTATAACAATATTTTATTGAAAAGCTCAAATGTACACATGAAGCAGAAAAGATAGTATGATTCCCCTATTTACCTATCACTCAGCTAGAGTAATCATCAACTCATGACCACTCTTGTTTCTTCTATATCTCCTCTAACAGCAAACCCCTGGCCCCATGGATTATTTTGAAATAAATCCAAAAAAGCATTATTTTGCCCATAAATATTTCAGTACATGTCTCTAAAAGACCGGATATCTTTTTTGTTCAAACCCAATACCCATTATCATACCTGATAAAATTTAATAAAGATTTTTCTAAAATCATCAAATATCCAGTCTTCCCTCCCCCAACCCTTCCCACTTACCTCCCCCCCCTTCTTTCCAGTTGGTTTTTTAGAATCAGGATTAAAGTCCACACCTTGTATTTTGTTAATATGTTCTATAGTTTACCTAAATTCTGGATTCTGATAACTGCATCCTTATGGTGTTATTTAATGTAGTACTTTGTCCTCTGTTTTTCCTGTAAACTGGTAGTTAGATTTAGAAGCTTGATCTGATTCAGGTTCATTTTTGTCAAGAATTAATTCATAGGCGGTATGGTGTACTTCCATCAGGAGGCACTAATGACTACTTGTCTCTTTTCTGTTGTGTTAGTGTCCTTTGATGATTATTGTCCCCAGATCCATTATTTCTGTGGGGGTCTGCATATTCTAATTCTGTAGTTATTTTGTTTATTAACTGGAATAGAGAGAAACTTTTATCAACTATTTGGTTACTCTGAAGTATATATCGTATAAGAAAGTCCTGACTCTTCCCCTTTATTTAACAGTTTTCAGAATAATGAGTTGGTTCTGTAACATCCTTAAATGATGACTAAGTGGGTTTTTTTAAAAAAGAGTATTACTGTGAACTCATGGATTTTAACATATTTAATGACTTTCAATCCATTGTAGTTATTATTCTTATTGAAGCACAATGTCCTATTTTGGGCTGGAAGGAGCCTCTTTAAGTGATTCTGAGTCCTTTTGGCACGACCTCAGCAGTCTTTAATAGTTTCATTTGGTTTCTGATATGACAAGATATCCAGGCTTATCTTGTATAGTTCCTACCCTAGACCTGGAATCAGCCATTCCTCTAAGGAGCCCTGTTTTCTTTTAGTGGAGAACGTTGTTTAGAACCCACAGTCTGGACGTCACAAATGCTCATCACTATTGCATTGGTTATGGTTTCTAGACCTTTTTAGTGGACAGAGCTATGACATATATATTTTTTTAAGAGAGAAAGTATATAATGAGTTCATACTGATATTTCCAATTGATATTTAGGATTATAGGGTTTTACTTAGCTTCTTGATTTTATATTTGTGTGCCTTTGGTGCTAAAAATCTTGGTGGCTAACATTAAAGTAATGAATAACCTCTTTTATCCTAGAAAATGTATTTTTATAACAGTTTCAGGATATAGCAATATCGATATTATTACTAAGAATGATTTCTAAAAACGTTTAGGAATTTTTTTGCACTTTTGTTCTTAACATATATCTCACTAGGGATGTACAGTCAAAATATTGTTTTAATATTATTAAAATATCTTAAAATTACCTGAAATAATTCCTTTCCCTATGATTAAGCTATCAACTTGATACATAGTTAGGTTTATTTGCTTCTGCTTGCTTTTGATTTTTGTGATTGCTCCCAGTTACCCATTTGGATTGAATTTTGTTTTATTTTATTATTTATTTATGGCTGCATTGGGCCTTCGTTGCTGCACCCGGGCTTTCTCTAGTTGTGGTGAGCAGGGGCTACTCTTGTTGCAGTGCCTGGACTTCTCATCGCGGTGGCTTCTCTTGTTGCGGAGCACGAGCTCTAGGCACGTGGGCTTCAGTAGTTGCAGCACATGGGCTCAGTAGTTGCGGAACATGGGCCCTAGGGTGCGTGGGCTTCAGTAGTTGTGGCTTGTGGGCTCAGTAGTTGTGGTGCATGGGCTTAGTTGCTCTGCGGCATGTGGGCTCTTCCCGGACTAGGGATCAAACCCGTGTCCCCTGAATTGCCAGGCGGATTCTTAACCACTGCACCACCAGGGAAGTCCCTGAATTTTGTTTTATAATTATGTAAAATATTGACATGGTTCTGAAGTCAAGTCAAATCTAAAGGAAGTATATTCAGAGAAGCCTAGCTTCTATCTCGGTCCTCTTTACTCTGTTCCCTCCCTTCTCCTGTCGGTAACTATTTTGTTTATTTTATTGTTTATCCTTTTGATATGTGTGTATGTATGCATGTATGTATGTATATATGTATTTTATTGAAGTATAGTTAATTTACAATACTAGTTTCATGTGTACAACATAGTGATTCAATATTTTTATAGATTATACTCCATTTAAAGTTATTTCAAAATAATGGCTATATTTCCCTGTGCTGTACCATATACTCTTGTTGCTTATTTATTTTATACATAGTAGTTTGCATCTCTAAACCCCCAACCCCTTTCTTGTCCTTTCTTCCTTCCCTCTCCCCACTGGTAACCACTAGTTTGTTCTCTGTATCTGTGAGTTTGTTTCTGTTTTGTTATATATATTTGTTTGTCTTATTAACCTTTTAGATTCCACATATAAGTGATAACATAGATTATTTGTCTTTCTCTCCTTTTGTTTTTTTTTGAAACTTAAAAATATTTATTAATTCATTTATAATAACAATAATCAACATATTACGTGTCAGCATAAATCACGTTTTTAACAGAAAATATCTATTTTCTAAAATGAGAAAATATATGAGAAGGGTGACATTGTTTTGCATTAAGTTGTTTTTACATAAAGTTACATCTTTTTTTTTTATTCAAACAGAAAGTCACAAAAATTATCATCCTCATCAGTTCACTCAGTCCCATGTAATTAATTTTTTTTTTCATCTTGATCTTTTGTTAGCACTTTCATGAATTCAGTTTTCCATTAGAGTTCAGAAAATGCTTATTCATTCAGTTCAGCAGTATAGTGAGTTACCAGAAACCTGGACTTATCAGAGTCTTCTCCATGAATTCCTTGAAGATGAAACCTTTTATAGGAACATTTTTGCAAAAGAATCAGAGTTCATGCAGAACTGTCTGTAAATGACAAAAGACTTAAAAATGACTACGGTTAAAGATTTGATGAAAGTTCATAATAATGCAATTGACAAGGAAATTTAGTTATTTCTGAGATATACATTTTAAAGTAATAACTAGAATTATGACTTATAACATTATACCAGAACATATAAGATTTCTAGGAATTTCACGTGATATCTGGAACATTTATATTAACATATTTCCATACAAATAACCCAAAGAAAGTTTAGTATTAGTTTTTTTAAAATTTAATTTTATTTATTTTTTTATACAGCAGCTTATTAGTCATCAATTTTATACACATCAGTGTATACATGTCAATCCCAATCGCCCAATTCATCACACCACCATCCCCACCCCACCGCGGCTTTCCCCCCTTGGTGTCCATACGTTTGTTCTCTACATCTGTGTCTCAACTTCTGCCCTGCAAACCGGTTCATCTGTACCATTTTTCTAGGTTCCACATGCATGTGTTAATATACGATATTTGTTTTTCTCTTTCTGACTTACTTCGCTCTGTATGACAGTCTCTGGATCCATCCACGTCTCAACAAATGACTCAATTTCATTCCTTTTTATGGCTGAGTAATATTCCATTGTATATATGTACCACATCTTCTTTATCCATTCGTCTATCGATGGGCATTTAGGTTGCTTCCATGACCTGGCTATTGTAAATAGTGCTGCAGTGAACATTGGGGGTGCATGTGTCTTTTTGAATTATGGTTTTCTCTGGGTATATGCCCAATAGTGGGATTGCTGGATCATATGGTAATTCTATTTTTAGTTTTTTTAAGAAACCTCCATACTGTTCTCCATAGTGGCCATATCAATTTACATTCCCACCACAGTGCAAGAGGTTTCCCTTTTCTCCGCACCCTCTCCAGCATTTGTTGTTTGTAGATTTGCTGATGATGGCCATTCTGACTGGCGTGAGGTGATACCTCATTGTAGTTTTGATTTGCATTTCTCTAATAATTAGTGATGTTGAGCATCTTTTCACGTGCTTCTTGGCCATCTGTATGTCTTCTTTGGAGAAATGTCTATTTAGGCCTTCTGCCAGTTTTTGGGATTGGGTTGTTTGTTTCTTTAATATTGAGCTGCATGAGCTGTTTATATATTTTGGAGATTAATCCTTGTCTGTTGATTCATTTGCAAATATTTTCTCCCATTCTGAGGGTTGTCTCTTCGTCTTGTTTATGGTTTCCTTTGCTGTGCAAAAGCTTTTAAGTTTCATTAGGTCCCATTTGTTTATTTTTGTTTTTATTTCCATTACTCTAGGAGGTGGATCAAAAAAGATCTTGCTGTGATTTATGTCAAAGAGTGTTCTGCTTATGTTTGCCTCTAAGAGATTTATACTTCCCGGTCTTACATTTAGGTCTCTAATCCATTTTGAGTTTATTTTTGTGTATGGTGTTAGGGAGTGTCCTAATTTCATTCTCTTACATGTAGCTGTCCAGTTTTCCCAGCACCACTTATTGAAGAGATTGTCTTGTCTCCATTGTATATCCTTGCCTCCTTTGTCATATATTAGTTGACCATAGGTGCGTGGGTTTATCTCTGGGCTTTCTATCTTGTTCCGTTGATCTGTGTTTCTGTCTTTGTGCCAGTACCATATTGTCTTGATTACTGTAGCTTTATGGTATAGTCTGAAGTCAGGGAGTCTGATTCCTCCAGCTCCGTTTTTTTCCCTCAAGACTGCTTTGGCTATTCGGGGTCTTTTGGGTCTCCATACAAATTTTAAGATTTTTTGTTCTAGTTCCGTAAAAAATGCCATTGGTAATCTGATAGGGATTGCGTTGAATCTGTAGATTGCTTTGGGTAGTATAGTCATTTTCACAACATTGATTCTTCCAATCCAAGAACATGGTATATCTCTCCATCTGTTGGTATCACCTTTAATTTCTTTCATCAGTGTCTTATAGTTTTCTGCTTACAGGTCTTTTGTCTCCCTAGGTAGGTTTATTCCTAGGTATTTTATTCTTTTTGTTGCAATGGTAAATGGGAGTGTTTCCTTAATTTCTCTTTCAGATTTTTCATCATTAGTGTATAGGAATGCAAGAGATTTCTGTGCATTAATTTTGTATCCTGCAATTTTACCAAATTCATTGATTAGCTCTAGTAATTTTCTAGTGGCATTTTTAGGATTCTCTATGTATAGTATCATGTCATCTGCAAACAGTGACAGTTTTACTTCTTCTCTTCCAATTTGTATTCCTTTTATTTCTTCTTCTTCTCTGATTGCCGTGGCTAGGATTTCCAAAACTATGTTGAATAATAGTGGTGAGAGTGGACATCCTTGTCTCGTTCCTGATCTTAGAGGAAATGCTTTCAGTTTTTCACCATTGAGAATGATGTTTGCTGTGGGTTTGTCGTATGTGGCCTCTATTATGTCAAGGTAGGTTCCCTCTATGCCCACTTTCTGAAGAGTTTTTATCATAAATGGGTGTTGAATTTTGTCAAAAGCTTTTAATGCATCTATTGAGATGATCATATGGTTTTTATTCTTCAATTTGTTGATGTGGTATACTGCACTGATTGATTTGCATATATTGAAGAATGCTTGCATCCTTGGGATAAACCCCACTTGATTATGGTGTATGATCCCTTTAATGTGTTGTTGGATTCTGTTTGCTAGTATTTTGTTGAGGATTTTTGCATCTGTATTCATCAGTGATATTGGTCTGTAATTGTCTTTTTTTGTAGTATTTTTGTCTGGTTTTGGTATCTGTGTGATGGTGGCCTCATAGAATGAGTTTGGGAGTGTTCCTTCCTCTGCAGTTTCTTGGAAGAGTTTGAGAAGGATACGTGTTAGCTCTTCTCTAAATGTTTGATAGAATTCGCCCGTGAAGCCATCTGGTCCTGGACTTTTGTTTGTTGGAAGATTTTTAATCACAGTTTCAATTTCATTATTTGTGATTGGTCTGTTCATATTTTCTATTTCTTCCTGGTTCAGTCTTGGAAGGTTATACCTTTCTAAGAATTTGTCCATTTCTTCCAGGTTGTCCATTTTATTGGCATAGAGTTGCTTGTAGTAGTCTCTTAGGATGCTTTGTATTTCTGCGGTGTCTGTTGTAACTTCTCCTTTTTCATTTCTAATTTTATTGAGTTGAGTCCTCTCCCTCTTTTTCTTGATGAGTCTGGCTAATGGCTTATCAATTTTGTTTATCTTCTCAAAGAACCAGCCTTTAGTTTTATTGATCTTTGCTATTGTTTTCTTTGTTTCTATTTCATTTATTTCTGCTCTCATCTTTATGATTTCTTTCCTTCTGCTAACTTTGGGGTTTTTTTGTCCTCTTTCTCTAGTTCCTTTAGGTGTAAGGTTAGATCATTTATTTGAGATTTTTCTTGTTTGTTGAGGTAGGCTTATATAGCTATAAACTTCCCTCTTAGAACTGCTTTTGCTGCATCCTCTAGGTTTTGGATTGTCGTGTTTTTATTGTCATTTGTCTCTAGGTATTTTTTGATTTCCTCTTTGATTTCTTCAGTGATCTCTTGGTTATTTAGTAACATATTGTTTAGCCTCCATGTGTTTGTCTTTTTTACGTTTTTTTCCCTGTAATTGATTTCTAACCTCATAGCGTTGTGGTCAGAAAAGATGCTTGATATGATTTCAATTTTCTTAAATTTACTGAGGCTTGATTAGTGACCCAAGATGTCATCTATCCTGGAGAATGTTCCGTGCACACTTGAGAAGAACGTGTAATCTGCTGTTTTTGGATGGAATGTCCTATAAATATCAATTAAATCTATCTGGTCTATTGTGTCATTTAAAGCTTCTGTTTCCTTATTTATTTTCATTTTGGATGATCTGTCCATTGGTGTAAGTGAGGTGTTAAAGTCCCCCACTATTATTGTGTTACTGTCGATTTCCTCTTTTATGGCTGTTAGCAGTTGCCTTATGTATTGAGGTGGTCCTGTATTGGGTGCATATATATTTATAATTGTTATATCTTCTTCTTCGATTGATCCCTTGATCATTATGTAGTGTCCTTCTTTGTCTCTTGTAACATTCTTTATTTTAAAGTCTATTTTATCTGATATGAGTATAGCTACTCCAGCTTTCTTTTGATTTCCATTTGCATGGAATATCTTTTTCCATCCCCTCACTTTCAGTCTGTATGTGTCCCTAGGTCTAAAGTGGGTCTCTTGTAGACAGCATATATATGGGTCTTGTTTTTGTATCCATTCAGCCAGTCTATGTCTTTTGGTTGGGGCATTTAATCCATTCACGTTTAAGGTAATTATCGATATGTATGTTCCTATGACCATTTTCTTAATTGTTTTGGGTTTGTTTTTGTAGGTCCTTTTCTTCTCTTGTGTTTCCCACTTAGAGAAGTTCCTTTAGCATTTGTTGTAGAGCTGGTTTGGTGGTGCTGAATTCTCTTAGCTTTTGCTTGTCTGCAAAGCTTTTGATTCCTCCATCAAATCTAAATGAGATCCTTGCTGGGTAGAGTAATCTTGGTTGTAGGTTCTTCCCTTTCATCACTTCAAGTATATCATGCCACTCCCTTCTGGCTTGCAGAGTTTCTGCTGAGAAATCAGCTGTTAACCTTATGGGAGTTCCCTTGTATGTTATTTGTCGTTTTTCCCTTGCTGCTTTCAATAATTTTTCTTTGTCTTTAATTTTTGCCACTTTGATTACTATGTGTCTCGGCGTGTTTCTCCTTGGGTTTATTCTGTATGGGACTCGCTGTGCTTCCTGGACTTGGGTGGCTATTTCCTTTCCCATGTTAGGGAAGTTTTCGACTATAATCTCTTCAAATGTTTTCTCTGGTCCTTTCTCTCTCTCTTGTTCTTCTGGGACCCCTATAATGCGAATGTTGTTGCGTTTAATGTTGTCCCAGAGGTCTCTTAGGCTGTCTTCTTTTCTTTTCATTCTTTTTTCTTTATTCTGTTGCACAGCAGTGAATTCCAGCATTCTGGCTTCCAGGTCACTTATCCGTTCTTCTGCCTCAGTTTTTCTGCTATTGATTCTTTCTAATGTAGTTTTCATTTCAGTTATTGTATTGTTCATCTCTGTTTGTTTGTTCTTTAATTCTTCTAGGTCTTTGTTAAACATTTCTTGCATCTTCTCGATCTTTGCCTCCATTCTTTTTCTGAGGTCTTGGATCATCTTCACTATCATTCTGAATTCCTTTTCTGGAAGGTTGCCTATCTCCACTTCATTTAGTTGTTTTTCTGGGGTTTTATCTTGTTCCTTCATCTGGTACATAGCCCTCTGCCTTTTCATCTTGTCTTTCTGTGAGTGTGGTTTTTGTTCCACAGACTGCAGGATTGTAGTTCTTCTTGCTTCTGCTGTATGCCCTCTGGTGGATGAGGCTATCTAAGAGGCTTGTGTAAGTTTCCTCATGGGAGGGACTGGTGGTTGGTAGAGCTGACTGCTGCTCTGGTGGGCAGAGCTCAGTAAAACTTTAATCTGCTTGACTGTTGATGGGTGGGGCTGGGTTCCCTTCCTGTTGATTGTTTGGCCTGAGGCATCCTAACACTGGAGCCTACCTGGGCTCTTTGGTCGGGCTCATGACAGACTCTGGGAGGGCTCACGCCAAGGAGTACTTCCCAGAACTTCTGCTGCCAGTGTCCTTGTCCCCATGGTGCGCCACAGCCACCGCCTGCCTCTGTAGGCGACCCTCCAACACTAGCAGGTAGGTCTGCTTCAGTCTCCCCTGGGGTCACTGCTCCTTCCCCTGGGTCCCGATGCGCACACTACTTTGTGTGTGCCCTCCAAGGGTGGAGTCTCTGTTTCCCCCAGTCCTGTTGAAGTCCTGCAATCAAATCCCACTGGGCTTCAAAGTCTGATTCTCTAGGAATTCCTCCTCCTGTTGCCAGACCCCCAGTTTGGGAAGCCTGACGTGGGGCTCAGAACCTTCACTCCAGTGTGTGGACTTCTGTGGTATAAGTGTTCTCCAGTCTGTGAGTCACCCACCCAGCCATTATGGGATTTGATTTTACTGTGATTGCGCCCCTCCTACCATCTCATTGTGGCTTCTCCTTTGTCTTTGGATGTGGGGTGTCTTTTTTGGTGAGTTCCAGTGTCTTCCTGTCAATGATTGTCCAGCAGCTAGTTGTGATTCCGGTGTTCTCACAAGAGGGAGTGAGAGCACATCCTTGTACTCTGCCATCTTGGTTCCTCTCTCTCCGTTTGCTTGTTAAATATAAGCAAATAGGTATTTAATT